>NC_137865.1:34964783-35669783 GCF_963924005.1 Protomyctophum bolini
TAATTTAAACACTGTTCTACCTATTTACCCAATGGAGAACAAACAGACACGGTGGTATTATACACACTTGTCGACATAATTTAGTGAGGTCTGTCAGGAGCGCACAATAAAAGCAGGGACACAGAACCTTGTTTACAGTCATGATGCAGGGCCTCTTGTGTCTCAGATACTAAGTCATCCTATTTCCTCCTCCTCAGCCTCAGACATTCCCAAATCCCAATATTTGTCTTCTATTATCCTCTGTAAACTCTGAAGTATATATCCGGTGGATGAATGGCTGTGCGTGCAGGCATGCACGTGATTAAATATATATATATATATATATATATATATATATATATATATATATATATATATTTTAGTCATTTCAAGAAATTGTAAATTTTGTTTCATTTCTTCCGTCAAAACTAAATCTGTTACAGTATTAATTGTGAAAGTATTGAAATGTTAAAGTGTATTGCCGAATATTGTGGGAGTCCTAATTGAATTTGCATATGAGATTGCTCTTCGAATTCAATTCCTGGCTAACTCTAATAACAAAATATATATGTTCCTCCCCCCTCCTTGTTATTACTGTATATCTCTCTCTCTCTCTCTCTCTCTCTCTCTCTCTCTCTCTATCAGATGGGGTGCATTTCCTTTTGTCTTCCTATAGTCACAGTCCGGCAGCCAAGGTAGACGGGTGGGAAATTTGGTATGTAGTATTTTTTTATTGTCATAAAATATTGTCTACCGCCTGTTAGTATTGAGCATTTGTTTTAGAGGGGTTTCTTGTGACCCTACCATTAACAAACTGTCAAAAATGTCAAACTTTTCTTATGCTTTAAGTAGCATGTGACATGTCAAACTAGGGAGATTTCATGATTCTGAATCCATTCCTAGCATTAGTTTTGCACAAAAAACACTCCGTGTGCTAAAAACAGCCATAGCCACTTGCCCAATGTGTCAAAAATGTGTTGACCTCATCACATTTGTGCTGACCTTGTCATGACATCTATGGCCGTTTCTAGCCCAAGGAATGTTTTTTTGTGCAAAACTAATGCTTGGAATGGATTCAGAATCATGAAAACCCCCTAGTTTGACATGTCACATACTTAAAGCATAAGGAAAGTTTGACATTTTTGCCTGTTTTGCCTGCCATAAGATGTTAATGGTAGGCTGTCAGTATTGCTCAATACTGACAGGTCAGCAAGTGGATTCATGAATGTATACACAATAATCTAGGCTAAAAAAGACTATATATACCAAATTTCCCACTTTGAACAAAAGAAGCCTGTCGGCTGCCGGACTATCTCACATCTCGCTCTTCTTAAGTGCAATAATTTGTGTAATTTCCTCCTATTTAGTGGTTGATCCATCATGAATTGAACGCACGCACACACGCACGCACGCACGCAAATGCAAACGCAATATACCATGGGGGGGGGGGGGGGGGGGGGTTATGTGCTCTCTTTACTCCTCGTTTTTTTCTGAACACCTCTCACGCACTCACAGCTGCGGGAGCTTTTCTCCCTCATCTCTCTCTCTCTCTCTCTCTCTCTCTCTCTCTCTCTGACTCGAGGACCTACTCTGCAGGTGCAGCCTCTTATTCCTGACCCCCTCCCATCACCCCCCCCCCCCTTCTCTCGCTCTTTCCTTTCCGTCTTTCTTTCTGTTTCCTCTGAGGATCCGCATTCACCCAATAAGCCATCATCATGTATTCACAAGTATACAAAGTATCTCTGATGGCTGTTTAAAACATTATTGGTTTATTCACCAATCTAGACAAGAGTATTGGTTACATGTGTGTGTGAACAGTGAACTCACACATGCACATGCACATGCACATGCACATGCACATGCACATGCACATGCACATGCACATGCACATGCACATGCACATGCACATGCACATGCACATGCACATGCACATGCACATGCACATGCACATGCACATAATATTCTGATAATTAACCAGTTAGTTAACCAGTAACCACCCTGTTTCAAGTAAAATATCTACAATATCACAGCGTTGAGATTTTTTGACATTTTGGGAACTTTGGGAAAGATTTCCGAGAACGTTCCATATACAGGTACAGTACATTGTCTGACATGCCCAAAATATGGAGGCCGTCCAGGTCGAAAGTGGTTAAATTACATTAGATTTAGAATTAGATTTCAGTATCCAATTCACTCAATAAATGAGAGAATAGACATCTTGCCATTTCATGGTGAAGCTTGTGGTCTTATCTAATCTCGTGCTAAACTTACTGACCTTTCCGACCTTTGCCAACGTGTATACCATTGTTTTTATTGACCACTGAGACTTGAGAGCATGCTCTCTTTTGCAAGGACGCCTTGAGTATATGACACCTGCCCTGATCATGTTTATACAAAACAACAAATAACACCATTTTACATAAGGTGAATGTTAAAAAGAACATCATAATGCTAATACACTGGAGCTATACAAACACAAGTACAGTCGCTATGTGTTGCATCCTCAAGTAGTGCTTTAAATTATAGAGACCAGTTTTTACAGTTTCAAAGTCCTGGATTTTCTTCCATTTGTCTGGAGCGTAAAAGATGAGCATTTATTCTAGCTGTGTTATACAAGGTTCAAGGTTGTAATTTACATATCTTGTGTACAGCCTGTACATACATAACACAGGCCTACATAAGTTATGTACAGTAGGCCTACCTGTACAGTACAGGTATAGGCCTACATAAGAGTAAAACTTATTTTAGTTTGGCTTCCTTACAGACAATGCAGCAGCATAGATATATTCAGAAAAGCACAGCAAAGCACAGCAAACAAAAGGATATAATAAAGAGTGCAAAAAAGAGCAATCAAAAGAGTATTTTTTTTGTGCATGTTTCCCCTGTAGTATAGCAAAATTATAGGTAAACTCTTTTGTGAACAATTGATGATAATCAACAATTTGTTCCATCAACACAATTTAGTTTAAGAAGGTGCAATTTGAGGCTATTCTGTTCATACAGCAACATTTGTTGCTGTCGGGAGGAAACCTCATAACTCCATTTTCGAGGGGGGGTTTTTTGTGGCATAAATCAGTGCTATTAAACACCCTTTACGTCTGTGTGTTGTTTCGAAAATATTGAACCAATGGAAAGTAGTAAAAAGTGTTTCGGACAAAACCTCTTAACTCCATTGGACCCTCAAAATGTCTGCTAAAGCAACTAACTCCACCACTTCTCCCCCTCTCATGGAAGTAATTGACAATATATAAAGTTACAACACCAACGTTGATGAGGCTGTATTGCTATATTGTAAAATATAAGGTTTTCTTAATTTCCTGAAAAATGTATATTTTTCATTTCCTGACAAATTTATATTTTTCATTTCCTGAAATGAGGTTTCCTCCCGACAGCAGATAAACACTAAGAACAGTGCAATTTAAGTATTCACTTCTGCTGTCAGCATGTGCTGACAGCAGAAGTGATTAAGTGAATGTAACTGCATGGGGTACAGAGCTGGGAGACAAGCGGACTGTTTGTTCACTGCAGTCATACAAATGTCTCAGCATAGCACCATCTATTGGACAATTAAAAGTGGTGCAGGTCAATCTCCTGATGCACAGAAAGTGTTGAGTCGAAAAGATTATGGACTGGTAATGATGACAAAATGTACACGATGTCTGTCATACGCCTGCGTTGGTCACCTAAAGGTGCATGTGGTTGTACAATGATTTATAATAGTGATTACACAGTGGTTCATCTGGTTCCTGAGATACCTGGATGGCTGGTTTTTGTTCTCTCTGTCTTAGAGCATTGATTGATTGATTGATTGATTGATTGATTGATTGATTGATTGATTGATTGATTGATTGATCGAAATATTTATTTACAGTTTGCGGAATACAGTACATTTCAAGCACAAACTCAATACAAAGACTGTTAACTGTGAGTGGACCCAATTAAGCATTACACTTGTTTACAAGAGGGCCCACCTTGTTCAATTCATCAAAACATTTAGAGACGTACAGACACTTCTATATAGGTGCCCATTGGTGCCCTTTGGGAGTGGTTTTGAAGGAGTCAATGACAGTATAGTGACAATTTAAGGAATTTTTTTAGGGTTAGGGTTAAAAAAGTAAAAAGGTAAAATACTATTATTGTAATCATTAATCAAGAAACAAAAAACTGGTCAAACATTGGCCAAATTGTCAAATAATATAAGAGGCACAAATTGTGAAAATAGCCAAATTGTGAAAATGTAATGCCTCAAACTGGGGGTCCCCAGTTCAAATATGATTATTTTCGGGGGTGACGGGGGTCCCCAGTTTAAATATGATTATTTTGGGCAGTCCCCAGTTCAAATATGCTAATTTTGGGCATTTCCCAATATGTTTATTTTTGGGGGTTCCCCAGTTCAAATATGATTATTTTTGGCGGTCCCCATGCAGTTCAAATATTTGGGGGTTGTGGTCTGAAAAGGTTGACAACCATTCTGTCTTAGTAGAGGACTAAATTCACCTGGGAGCCTGAGTGAACACTATTTATTTATAGTGACTCATAGGAATAGACAACCATGAATAGTCTGGTGAAAGCCGGAATTTAGACGGCACCCGGAAGCGGCGCCCCAGCCTGTGTCTTCCGTGAGAAGGAAGCCCAACAACCCACGGTGAGGCCTTTAGGAGGGCCATTCAAGCCGCAAAGCGAAGCCGCAGCACTACCGTTGCCCAGGTGGAGCCTGCAGAACCATTGCAGCTCAAGAAGGTCAGGGGGGCAGTCAGACAGATATTTTGTGAAGCCACTAAGGAAATCGGGATTTCCTGAAAGTTCATATAATGGCCTGTTGTGGCGCTGTCAATAGGCCCAAAAAAAACCATAGCCCCATAGAAGTCCATGTATTTGGGCCCAACTTCACCTAGAATGTATTACCTTAATAAACATGGTCATGAATACTTTCTGCTTCCAGTCACTAGTTTAAAGTCTCATTTCTAATGTCATAATATTCTTTTTGGAAAATTATGGTCCCATGTATAAAAAAATGTACCATAAAGTCGCGTATGTTCTGAGGGCCGTGGCTACCGTTACAGTCTATGATTCCCCACCCACTCGAGTCAAAATAAAAACCAACTAAGAAGAAGTCCCGCCTCGTTGTCTGGGCCAGCCAATGGCCAGCTGGGCCAAAACGGATCTAGAAAGATGGCAATTTACAATTCAAGGACTGACCGGCTTCATTTTACGTTCATGTTAGGGTCGATTCATACTCCTATTTTAGAGCCGAATAAAAGTCGGTTCGGCGCTGTAGAGCCTACAATTTGACGTCATTTGAGGTTCGGGGGGGGCGGGTACCGTCCTAAAGTCGGCTCTTCGGTGCTACTGAAATTTTCTGACGAGCCGAAATCATTTCGGCACTACAGCGCCGAAATGGGAGTATGAATCGGCCCTTAGACCCGGGGAACGCTTTGTCCATATTTTTTACAGTCTATGGGCTGTATTTTGCGTGTCTTAAGTACCAGGTCTTATTCCCTAACTTGAGTAAACTAAAGACCTGGAGGCGTGGTCAATGCTCTTTGGCCACTCAGAATAGCCAAATGGCATTGACCACGCCTCCAGGTGTTTAGTTTACTCAAGTTAGGGAATAAGACCTGGTATTTAAGACACGCAAAATACAGCCCTATGTGTCTGGTGCTGGGAGTCTGGTGCAACGCACAGGTCCTGGACCTGGTGAGAGCAGGAGTGGACCTGGTGAGACCATGGGGGAGGGGCCCGGACAGGAGTCAACCCACAAAGCCTAGTCCTTCCACACGCCAGATTGGTCTACCTCCCAGTCCCGGCAGAGTAGTTTGGGAGTGGCAGATTGTGTGGCCCTGGTCTTGCCCTAATCATTAGGGAAAGACCAGGGCCACACAATCTGCCACTCCCAAACTACCCATTAGGGCCTAATGGGATTAATTGAGGGTATAGCTACTGGGACTCGTGACATCATGTGACTTCATCAGTGATGTAGATCCCTGATGTCATAGTAAATGCGACCTGCTGTCGCAATTAAGCCCATATATGGAGATCCCTGATGTCATCAATATTGGCCAGCAACTCAATATTGATGACATCAAACATCTGACCTCAAACCTCAAACCCTTAGATCTCCATATATGGATATATGCCAGAACCTGTTCTCCATCCATCCTCTTCGATGTCTCTCTTTTGACTGATACCTGTTAATTATTTTATTGCCGGCTAGCAGTTAGCATTTATGTTCCCAGTGCCACCATACGCGTTCACTTTAAGAGTCAGAGTTTGCCCGCCCCCCACAAACATTATTCACTACACACACTTTTGCACAAGCACACACTGTTTACCTTTCGTCAGAAGCATTTACATGGCGGGAGCGTCGCAGTACAAAGGCACAGATTAAATCCGGAATTTGTATGGCAGAAGAAGGACAGCTCTCCTGGATTACGATTTATGGACGTTTGAAAATCCTCCTTTCAACTGCTTTACACGGTGATTATATTTTCAATCCCATAGCTGGAGAGGTGGGGCGTTGCCATAGCAACTGGACCAATGTTAAAAGCTGCCGTGGGACTGCCCCAAAGTTTTAGTGCAGCCGTGCCCGGCAGCTGGTGAAAACTAGAGCTCTCAACAGGCCCGAGGGCCCTGGGCCCTCATCAAATCCTGTACAGTACACTCAAGATACTGCCCCCGCTGCCACCCTTAGATCTCCATACAGTATATGGAGCTGACCAGGCTGTTCTGACATTCCTGTTGATCTGACCTCATCAAACCCTGTACACTCAAGACACACTCCATACAGTATATGGCCAGTACAGAATCCATTCCATATGTTGATCTGATCCCCCATGCAAAAGCACCAGCAGTCTGCTGTCAGCCTGTCACCCAGGCGGATATGTTGATCTGACCCCCTGTGCATGCACAAAATAGGGATGCTAAATTGAAATTGGCTTGAAAAAAGTTGTCTGTACAATAAGAGTTGACAATGGCTTTTTCCTAAAGTTAGATTTAGCATATAATGAATTGCATGATAGTGTCACATGCCGAGTGAGAACCACTACTATTGATATTCCCTTACAATCTAGAACAATACAGTAGGTTGATTACAATTCTCAAATTGGGCTGTGCTTTTGTCAAGTAGCCTATTCATACTATTTTAAGGCTTAATTTACAAAATCCATATAGGCTATATATTCCATATATATATATAGCCATTTATATGGAATACTCGAAAGTAATCTCTCAATATGTTTCTAAGATAATTATTGTTTATTTATCTTCAGCAATGGTATCGTTTGTTAGTGAAAGTAATAAATGTTATCAAAGTTGAAGTCTGAAAATAACAATTGCATGAGCATATGAATCACTGGAATGCATGGAAAGAAATATGTGCTGTCTGTAAGTTGTCAAAAAGATCACAGCCTCTTTTCTTAGATCCCTCGGAAGCTTTTGTCTCAGGGAATGCTGTAAGCTAAAACGACAGCTTATCTAATAATAAAAAGAAAAACCTGTCCCCCTCTCTCTATTATGGATGACCCACTCAAGCGCTAATTGCCTTGCACTCTCTCTCTCGCTTTACAAACCTCAAATGGACAAGCCAGTCGCACAAAAGCAGACCCTGCAGTGCTCTCTTTTTGCATGGACTTCCGACCCTTTGGGCTGGCGAGCGTAAACAAGGCTGAACGTTTGACTGATAAGGGAGAGCTCTGCAGGAAGCTTAGAGCGGCTCTGCTTCTTTCTCTTTGTAGTGTCTGGGAGACCCCTCTGAACCTTTCACCTCGTGAACTATCCCTCTTTCTGAGATAACAATGTCATTGCCATTTGCGACAGAGCCTCACCACTTCAGATGGCCAATCGGAGAGTATGGTGGTTTAACTCCACAGAGAGGGAGCAGTGGTGACTGGACTGTGTCAGAGAGTAGAACAACACAACAATGCAACGAGACTGGACGAAAACATTGCATCTTGAAGAAAACTGAAGGACTGTGGGAAGGAAAGCTAGCTGTGCCGTGTAGGCCTATATGCCTTGATTTTTGTAACATATATTAAAGATGGAGTGCCCCCCCCCCCCCCCCTAAAACATGATCATCAGGTATTATTATTATACAAGGAGGACAAATTTCTCAAAAACGCATACAGTATTAATTAAAATTTAGTTTTTATGTGGACACGCCAACCAGTTCATTAAGTATGCCTGGTTTGCCTGGTGTGTGGTGATGGGTCCTGTACTGAAGCCGAATCCGCAGCCAAAGAGTGAGGGGTTAGGGGAGGGGATGATATTGTGATGTCACTATATCACAGATTGTTTTTTTTCATTGGCACGTTTGACTGTCAAGGTTTCAGCCTCCAGGAAGAAACCCTAAATACAAAGGGAAGACATCATTGCACATAACAACCACACCAAGGGGTCTAATGAAGTACTGTCACCTATAGACAGTTAGACACATGGAAAACTGAAGAAAATAGCGTATTTTTTCGCTAATAGCAGATCTACAAGCTCGTATGAGCTCGTATGAGCTCTTATCGTACATCATTAATTAATTGTCATGAGAATTTAATCTTTATGTAGGACAAAAATAGCCGACTTGCTCGTCCACATATGACGTAAATTATCCATTCATTGTCAATGGTAATTTAATGTTTGTGTAAGACGGAAATCTACACTATAACTGAATAGAGGAGGTGCTAGCGCCCCACAAAAAAAATTAAATAAACATTAAATATAGGGTCTAAGTTTACGAAGATGGCTTTGTTCTTGATCTTGAGACTGGAAGGTTGAAGGTTTGAATCCTCAAAGAAGCAGCTTGGAATTTAGGCACGAAATGTCAACATATGACGTGTGACGCTCCATTGAGCAATAAGGCAGATGAATGTCATCTGTGCAGGATGATCTGTCCGGTAGCCAATAGCAGAAGACTGGTTGTACTCTACTGGGAGTGATTCACGGTAGTTGTGTCAGGAAAAGGTCAACTCCCATGGGAGAAAGGTTAAGCAATACATTCGAGCCATTAGAACGGATTATGTTTTTGTGCTCACCTTTGCTCCACTGTTCCACTGCTGACATTGTTCTGGAGCAGCGTCAGAAAGTGGGTCATTTTGGTCCAGAGCAAAGGCTCGGCCGTCGAACCGTTATCGGGCCGGATGGAGTGTATTCTTCCCATCTCCGTGGCAATCAATCTACAGGAAAAGAACATTTTCCCAGATGAGAACAACGTACCATCACGCTTCTATCTGTTGCAAAACAAACACTATCGGACGAGAAGCATGACTCCCTTTTCCATTTAGCGCTCTTATCTTGTTCGCCCCTTCCAAAATGGACATAATTTCAGCCATGACCTTTTGACTGCATGCTCGAGAGCCGTTCCTCTGGTAGTCTCAGGGGCGACATTAAGTTTGTTGGGGTTTCCCTGCTAGAGTATGACACGGAGGAGCAGGCTGATCAATGTGTATCATGGCCCTGGAGTTTGGCCCTGGCTGTCTGCGTTGCATCCTAGTACCCACTGAGTATTTTTCAGGCTATTAGACGTCTACAATATGTCTAAATGGCCGTCTAAAAATGGGTTATAAATGGTCTAAAAATGAAAGGTTTTTAGCGATCTAGGCTTAGATTAGACGTTGAAACAACGTAGTTTCAACGTCAATATAGACGGTCTATATATATATGTTTAAAAAACTACTAATCAACGTCTAAAAAGTACTAAGTAACTAAGTATATTTACGTATATTCTTTAGGTAGGTAAGTAACATTTTGAGGTATTTGTACTTTATTTGAGTACTTTCAATTTCCAGTACATTTACTTCTACTCCACTACATCTCAGAGGAAAATATTGCACTTTTACTCTTTAGTTACTATAGTTACTTTGTAGATTTTGATTAGAATACATACATTAACCATTACATTTCGGCCATTTGAACATAGCAGAACTAGATCGGCTATTTTCAAAATATATGAACTTGTGATTGTGAAATGGTGTGGCATTATCAGTGAGTGAAGTGATAGATGGAACAGGAGGAGTCCATGATGACCAAAAACACATTGCTCAATATGAAACACGACTGGGGTCAGGACCCGAGTCAGCACCAGCGATACTGTTGAAATGCCTGAGTAACGGTCTGCTATCGCATATGGACGTGGACATAATTTACTACTACTATACTACTACTACTACTACTACTACTACTAATAATAATAATAATAATATATAATAACTAGAACTGCACTCTGTCGAGTGCTTGTGCTTGTGCTTGTGCTTGTTGCACACTATGGCCTACTAGTGCGCAAGTAGAGCGCGCAAGTACTTTCGACCGCTACAAACTGTCAAATCTGGTCTGGTGCCAGATTACATACATGTATACATAGGAGCATTACCTTGTCCTTTAATCCTCCCAACACTAAAACATATCGTCATTACGTCACCATCGAAAACCAATTACACGCTGGCATTGGGTCCTTCAATCCACATCTTTATTACGTCATCATTGAGAGCTAGTTATACCAGCTAGTTATACCAGTGCCGGGTGGATTAAAGGAACTGCCTCTATGTATATGTAATTTGTAAGTTGATTAGCGTTATACTGTGGTATGCACCGTCCCAGCATTTTCGATGCGTATGCACCGTCCCAGCATTTTCAATGCGTATGCACCGTCCCAGAAAATGACGTAATGACTAGTTGTGCCTGATAAAACCAATGGTTTTCGATGGTGGTGACGTAATGACAATATGTTTTAGTGTCGGGAGGATTAAAGGTAATGCTCCTATGTATACAAGTATGTAATCTGGCACCACTGCCGTATCAGGCACAAGTAGTCATTACATAATTTGCTGGGACGGTGCATACGCATCAAAAGTGCTGGGACGGTGCATACGCATCAAAAGTGCTGGGACGGTGCATACACGTCCCGGGCGAAACTAGTACTTGCGTGCTCTGCTTGCGCAAGTAATAATAATTTTGAAAAATTGCAAAGTGTGGTTGCCACAGTCACTTACATAGGCCCATCCCACTAATATTGTCAGCCAATTACAATGGCACGTTTTGTTATGGACAAAAGGGCCATTCAAATTACATTTTGGACAGGTGTATTTATACCTTTTCATACAAGGTTATTGATCCTAAGCCACTGATTGCAATGTATGGTGTAGTCCTATAGGAGTCACCAATAACAACTCCAAGCCGACACATTTACTACGTAATGTAGACCTTAATTAATCCCACAGCTGCTACAAACGTTATGCAAAGCTTGGCCAATCACAGCGGAAGTTTGATTACTCCGGAAGAAGAAAAAAGTGTCACAATAACTATAGTCTGGCAACCACACTAATACTAATAATAACTAGAACTGCACTCTGCCGAGTGCATACTTGCTTGTTGCACACTAGTAGGCCAATGGCCTACTAGTGCGCAAGCAGAGCGCGCAAGTACTTTCGACCGCTGGAAACTATCACATCTCAGTATCTCTGTGAAGGAACGTTTGAAATGTATAATCATTACGTGTAACTATTTGCTACCTACTTTTTTACAGAAAAATGAATCATTGATATGTGATGAAAAAAAAGGTATATAAACTGAATTAAAATATATTATACAGTATAATTATTTTATTACTTATTGTAAATTGTCAATTGTTTTAAATGTATTTCATTTTGTACTATAGTGATATTAATACTAAATCATGATCAGAGTAATATGTGTCTCTAACTTCAATTTCTGTAATAATACTTTCAAATTTGTTGAAATATACATGATCTAAAATACTTCCGAAATCTGTAGTTGGATTTGTATTTAATTGTTTAAAGCCTAATCTTGAAGGTCTTTATATTTATATCTTTTTCAGTATAATGGTCTTCATTGAAATCTCCTATTATCATAATTGTGGAAGTCGGAGATGATAGATACTTTACCATTTTTTTGAGAAATGTGTTTAATTCCGAAAGGTTTGTTTTAGGTGATCTGTACATAAGAATGATATATAGATCTTTATTTTTTACATGTATACATACGTGTTCTACTTTTTTCATTACAACTACATACAGAGTATGTAGTTGTAGTTTGATTAGCAGTATACTCTGGTTACTTGGTTCCAAAAAGTGACAGCCAAGTTTTTTTCAACCGTAAGTCTGTGCCTGGTTTGCTGGGACCAGTTACCACATTACGTCATCGTTGAGAGCTGGGACCAGAGTACATGGTGTGTATATGTATGACTAGCTCTCAGTGATGACGTAAGAGAAATGGTCATCTGTGTAATCTGGTCCCACCAGATACCACATTACGTCATCGTTGAGAGCTGGGACCAGAGTACACGGTGTGTATATGTATGACTAGCTCTCAGTGATGACGTAAGAGATATGGTCATCTGGGTAGTCTGGTCCCAGCAGACCAGGCACAGATTTACAAATTACAAATCACATTACAACTACATACAGAGTATGTAGTTGTAATTTGATTAGCAGTATACTGTGGTTACTTGGTTCCAAAAAGTGACAGCCAAGTTTTTTTCAACCGTAAGTCTGTGCCTGGTTTGCTGGGACCAGTTACCACATTACGTCATCGTTGAGAGCTGGGACCAGAGTACATGGTGTGTATATGTATGACTAGCTCTCAGTGATGACGTAAGAGAAATGGTCATCTGTGTAATCTGGTCCCACCAGATACCACATTACGTCATCGTTGAGAGCTGGGACCAGAGTACACGGTGTGTGTATATGTATGACTAGCTCTCAGTGATGACGTAAGAGATATGGTCATCTGGGTAGTCTGGTCCCAGCAGACCAGGCACAGATTTACAAATTACAAATCACATTACAACTACATACAGAGTATGTAGTTGTAATTTGATTAGCAGTATACTGTGGTTACTTGGTTCCAAAAAGTGACAGCCAAGTTTTTTTCAACCGTAAGTCTGTGCCTGGTTTGCTGGGACCAGTTACCACATTACGTCATCGTTGAGAGCTGGGACCAGAGTACATGGTGTGTATATGTATGACTAGCTCTCAGTGATGACGTAAGAGATATGGTCATCTGTGTAGTCTGGTCCCAGCAGACCAGGCACAGATTTACAAATTACAAATCACATTACAACTACATACAGAGTATGTAGTTGTAATTTGATTAGCAGTATACTGTGGTTACTTGGTTCCAAAAAGTGACAGCCAAGTTTTTTTCAACCGTTTTTATGTATGCAAGTCTGTGCCTGGTTTGCTGGGACCAGATACCACATTACGTCATCGTTGAGAGCTGGGACCAGAGTACATGGTGTGTATATGTATGTGATGACGTAATGTGGTTGAAAAAAAACTGTCTGTCACTTTGAAGAGACCAAGCGAAATTATTACTTGCGCGCTCTGCTTGCGCAAGTAATAGTCAGTGTCATATTGATATTATGATGGAAACCTGGAGACTTGACATTAACAAATTGGGTATTATGATCAAAATTATAATGGTGTTTAAAATAAAAGCAAACATTACCCATTTTCCCTTCATTGTCAATGGCATTTAATTTTGTTTTGCCACATATTTACGTCATATTTGAGGTACATATGACCTAATTTCTCCTTTCATTGACAATGGCAAATATGAGACGTGTGGGGACAAAAGCTGTTTATGTGATTGGTTAGCCGATTTGCTCGTCTACATATGACGTAAATTTTCCCTTCGTTGTCAATGGCATTTAATGTTTTTGTTGCTACAAATGCAATATGTCATATTTGACGGACATTTGACCTAATTTCTCCTATCATTGTCAATAGCAATTATTGTGTGGACAAAAGCTGTATAGGAGGGGCTAGCGCCATCATCTCATTCTGGCCAATCGCATCTTCACTTGTCTGACCTCACTTTTTATCCTCAATACGTACTTTGCTCAGCCAATCAAATCATCTCAATTCCGTGCTCAGCCAATCAAATCATCGCTATGATTCACACAAACACACAATAGCTCCCTATAAAAAAAAGTAAATGTAATACAATGTTTGATATGATTACTTTAACCCCTTTATGAAACATCAAAGTGACAACGACCTGTAGATGGAGGGCTGTCGGAGCAGCTCGTCGTCCAACACGGCTCCCCTCACAAACTCGTAGCAGATGCCGTTCTGGAAGCTGCAGTAGATCTGGGGGCCGCAACCGTGAGCGTGGAACACCTGAAACATGTCCACCTCCTTGTCCCGGTCCACGAAGAGCTCCGTCATCCTGCCGTGCACGCGGACCAGCACGCAGCCCCCGGGTTCCTGCAGGGAGCCCACATGGCAGCCTCTCAGCTGGTTGGTGATGCCCTCTGTGAACACCTGCATGGAGGAGAACACAGAGCAGGCAGTGAAAGGTTAAAGATGGGGTGCCGTGATTTTTTCCCCCCCAACCCTAAAACATGATCAGGTATTATTTAGGGGCGAACAGCTATAGTGTGGATTATGTCTGTCTGAACACAAACATTAAATGCCATTGACAATGAATGAAGAATCTACATCATGTGTATCTGAGCAAATCAGCATATGTCTGTCAGTGGGATCCCTTGGCCAATAAGGGACCACCGTTCTTGATGATGAGTTACGATGCTTCAGGAAGGCATAACAAACAAAAAGCACTGAAGACTAAACTCACAAAAAAAAGACAGATGAAACTTGACTTTTGGCTTAAAAGCAAATTAGGAAACCAAAGCCAGAACTTAAAGGGGAATTTCTTCCTTACCATTTTTTTACAAAATCACGTTGATAATATGTATATTGACCAAAAAATCTCTCTAAAAAAAAAAAAAAAACATATAGGGCGCTGGTCCTTTAAGAAAAGCGTAGGAGGGGTCTAACGTCAGCACACGTAGAACAGGAAGAGTGCAGCAACAACACTGCATGGACTAACCTGTCATATCAGCTAGAACAGATGTAAACAAAAACTAAAACAAATCCACCCGGACGGTCCGTTAATTTGGTATTGAACGCTCGGCAAGTTCTTTTTTTTTTTAATGGACGAATGGATACGTGTCTTCATATACGGTAAGAAAACAGCTTGTGCGAAACTCTCCTTTAAGAAAGTGTATATAAACCCTTCCATAAAGGGACCCCTAGCAGCTGTTACCTGCTTGATGCCCGAGCCACTGCTCAACCTCGGCATCCTGCACCCTTAGGTGCAGATCATACCAAGAACACAGATCTAATTGGTAACCACTTAACTCAAAATAAGACAAACTATGGCCCATATTGATTTACACAATTATATACGGTTTTACTAAACCCATTCCAATACATGAATACAATTCAGGCACCACATCATTAACATAAGAGAACATATATGACACAAAGAGCTCTTGAAACATTAAACAAAGAGCTACCATTACAGTCTATGACCGGGAGCCACCCCCCGTTCGAGTCAAAATAAAAACCAACGAAGAAGAAGGGGGGAAGTCCTGGACCAGTTGTCTGGACCAGCCAATGGCCAGCTGGGCCCAAACGGATCTAGAAAGATGGCGATTTACAATTCAAGGACTGACTGGCTTCATCTTACGTCCATATCAGACCCGGCGAACGCTTTGTCCATATTTTTTTTACAGTCTATGGGTGAGCTGAAGAACAATCAACACAGGGATTGGCTGGGGGAAACAGGACACTGAGGACCAATCAACACAGGGATTGGCTGGGGGAAACGGGACACTGAGGAACAATCAACACAGGGATTGGCTGGGGGAAACGGGACACTGAGGAACAATCAACACAGGGATTGGCTGGAGGAAACAGGACAATGAGGTAACACTCATCTTTTCTTTTCTTTTCTTTTATGCCCAAATAAAATGGTATATCATACAAAGAAGCTGTATGTATATTAAAACTGCACAGACACATAGGTCAATAGATTAGATTATATAAAATATAGAACTTCTTGTGTTATACCTTTATATGAGAGTCAAAGTCGTACGATTTGTCACACACGTTACCGCAGTGAAATTTGTTCTCCGTATTTGACCCATATCTTAATTGGAGCGGTGAGCCGCAGCCAAGGAGCGGTGAGCTGCAGCCGTGCCACGCTCGGGAATCATTTGATTAGTTGATTTGACCCCCCAATCCAACCCATTGATGCTGAGTGCCAAGCAGGGAGGCATTGGGTCCCATTTTTACAATCTTTGGTATAACCCAAAGACTGTAAAAATGTTGTAACAATACAAAATCTGGAATCTTGAAACCCATCTCTATGGCACATTTGTATAGTGCACCCGAGCACACAATAATAAAGGGCCACTCTTTGCTCAACAAGCTCCCTTCAGACATTTGTCTTTTCTTCATTCAGCGGTTGTTCAGAATTCTCTCATTCACTCACCAACTGTCCCCAAGGATTTTGTTTCTCTGTGCGCCCGATGGGTCGTGTGTAGTGCAGTTGTTCATATCGAGCTAGAGTGAACAAACATGGCCCCTTGACATCTGATGAAGTATTCATGCCACTGTACCAGTTTGGACTAGCCTCGGAAACCACTTGGACGGATGCCATGGCTTTCCACATACGTACCTTTGGATCTGCTGTCTTTTGTCATACAGATTTGCATGGCCAAGCAATAGATACAATATTTGTGCTGGACAATTTAGCTGCAACAGTTAATTAACTTAATTATTAACATACATAACATAACTAAGAAAAACCTAACCTCACAGGAAGCCACAGGTAAGTTTTAACCTGCCACAGGTTTGTTATAAGTGTCAGGAGCGACGGTGCTGTCGGACTAATGCTTGTCGGACTGTTAGTAATATGACCATACTACTGTACGTAGGCAGTGCACCCCTACATTTATGCCACATCGGTTAGATCAGTGCTTCTGGACAACCGCCTATCTGAGCGACTTTACGCCAGGCACCGCAATCCAGGACATCGTCGTTATGATTTTGAGCTCTTCCTTTTTTTGGATTTTTTCTTGAGAGCTACTGTATTGATTAATGAGCCGCTCCATAACAATAGATGGCTGGGCAACAACTTTACTTCACAGGGAAAACGACCTGTTGAACCAGATAGGAGACTGTCAACTTAATGAGTTGGATGCCAGGTTCCGGAATCTCTCTGTCAGGCTTTTAGGTGTAAAAGTGAGAGAAGCTTGTGAATCACTTTGCTATACAGTAGGTAAGAGAAAGCAAATTATCTACTTTTAGGAGCCTAATAGAGATTGTTAGACTAGTGTAAAACACAGAATAACAGTGCAATGCTAACCTCTCGCCTAAATAGCCGTATCATGCATGCAAAGATTTGTGTAATTTATAGAAGCTAATCACTGCCTAAATGAACTGATATTTACAAAATGTATTTTTTTTCCACTTGTTCTGGAATGTTCAAAGCTCTTAGATCAGCTGTGTATTTGTTAGTGTCATCAAAACTCAGATACACAATGCATCACTGTGGGGGCTGTTGAGAGCTGCAGATGGAGGTATGTATGGTTTGTACACACAACCAGCAGCCCTGGTCTAGACGGATCGAGGGGTCACACACCCAAGTGCACTGTCCCCTAACAAACATAAAATCCATTTCTCTGACAGATTGGACCTTGTGTTTGCACATGGGAACTACCATGGGATTATCCTGTACAGAGCAGATGTTACAGCCAACACAATTCCCAGGATTCCCAGAACAAAATGTCCACCCTGCACGTTGATCTATAGTTCTCTTGGCTTTACAATAGTGTGGATAGTTGGGTGTATTGTATATTGTGATTTGTGAATATGCAACAAGCTAATCTACTATAGTCTTATATACACGTACATTTGAACATAAAACATAAAACAAAAAACAATTTGAGAACGCTCAAGTGTTCTCAAATAAACATGAGAAATTGCATCTGAGCCAGTCTTGAATCTTTTATTTTGGAGTGCTGCTTTTTCCACTTAGTTGGTTAATGAGTCAAGTTATTTTTAAAGCCGAGCACCCACTGCCTTAACCAAGGGCTGTTTCCAGAGGGAGAGCACCCGTTTTTCTTTCTTTACCGGTATCCACCATATCCTCATAAGTGATGTGCTCTAAATTGTAGCCTACTTAGTTGTAGTTAATGAGCAACACTGCTTTTTTAAGGGTATTTATTTTCTCAGGGCTAACATGGTTCTTAATTGAAATACAGTACACGTTAGTTGCCATTCCGACACGCTCAATACTAACCCTGTCCCGAACCCTGAACGCATGTGGAAGCCACGTATTTGGAAGTAAATTAATTAAATGGCGGTGTGTTGGAATGCCACTCTGTTCCCTCTCCAAACTTGGTCCCACTGTAAATAACGTTGAATGCTATTGTAAATGTGAATGTTTGGGCCAGGATATCCCATTCCTACTGTATGTGGAGATATCGTGATATGAAAATGGGCTCTCTAGAAATGTGTAATCCATCAAAAATGCCTGTAAATCTATCTAGTTTGGCTGTATATATTTTCCATTTGATTGCTCATGTGATTAATGTATATTCTGTCCCCAATTAAATCATGTTTACGCACCCATTCGGATCTTAGAAATCCCTGACCACAATATATATTCACCTGCCAAGATATTATTGACCAGAATGCTCTTAATGCCTCAAATATCACAAAACCCCATAAGAATAGTGATGGAAACAATAACTAGGATTACTGCAATTATCAAAATCTACTGTACATTTTATCATGTGATTCACTTGCCTTCATCTGGATGTCCCGGGCCTTCCACTGAGGACGCAGCCTGCCCAGGAGCTCCAGGATGCCAGTACGGGGTTCATGCTCATCAACAAAAACGTTGAGGTGGAGGAGCCGATTACGAGCATCAACTGAGCCTATACCTTCCATTGTCAGGGAAGCAGAGCTACTGTATGCTTCCAACCAGATCCAATACGTTTCAGGAAAGTGCTTTCTTGATTCACGGAAACTGAGCAAGACCCTCAAGCCTGTTTGATTGAAAACTACAGTAGTTATTGCACATAAATAACGTAGTATACTGTGTAAGAGTATATAAGAAGCTTTGAGATTAGTCAAATGGCGTGCATAGTCTCAAGTCCATCCAAATGTCATCCAGGAAGGATCTGCCAGTTCTGAAAAAGTCAGATTGTTCAAACGTTGAGGTGACAACCAGTGCAGGCATTCAAAACACGTTGACAAACCCCTCTAGGATGTACACACCTGACACCTCAGTCCATTTGCTCTAAAGGGCTTCAAAAAGGATGATGCAATCCACATGCGGAAAAGTGCATATACTCTAATGCAGCTGCTGCCAGCGAAGTGCCATCAGCCAGAGCATAGGCCACTGAAGATGTCCACTTATACAATGACTCAGCAAGCCAGCTGGGGTTATCAGAGGTCAATGTTATCCACCAGCTTAAACTTGGGTCAGAGAGTGTAGAGAGAGAGGGGGGGTTATACATTAACCGCTGTCTTTGGACGCTCTTTGGCAAAAGTGTTGATACAGTGTTGTGTTTAGCCTGCTGATGTCTACTGTATGTTGGACACAGTTTAATGAAGAGGTGTTGCAGTTGATCTGTGATTACGACAAATAATGTTGTGTTGACTTTGAACTTTGATTCAGTGAGTCAGGTTAGTTGGAGCCTATTGTTACTGAACTACACCTGTCACAATAGTTCATTCATTCATTAAAAGTTATGGCTTTGAAACAGAACCACAAGGCTGTCGAATGCACCTTTTTAGAAAATATTCTTATTGAAAAGTTAGCAAAGTAAGCTCTGACAATAATAGCATGCAGTTATACTCAAGGCAGGTTTCATTAAGAAATATAATTACAGTTATTATTATTATTATTTAGTAGTAGTCGTATATATATATATTATTATTATTTCTTTTTTACAAATTTGACTCTGATGTAGACCTACTCCACCTCTTCGTCTGTGGTTTCTGGTTGTCCCTGCCCAGTGGTACAGTATTTGACGATTTAAAGTTAGACTTTAAATAGGTCTACTGGTTTTTCTTTTACATTCAAGCTTCAAAGTGAAATTAAAATGTATAGCTATGCCAGAATTTAGATGAATACCATGACCCATGTCCTTTATACAAATGCAGATTTTTCAGGACAAACCTTTCACAGGATGGAGTCCATTCCATTGTCTATTTCGTCAGTATGACATCCAGAATGGCCATTAAAATATCATGCAATTAGCTCATCCAAACAAGACTATTCGTGCTAGCACAAGGCCTTGGAAGGCACATTATATGATCATTCTATAAAGACGGAATTAATTTACATTTTACAGCATCATCTGTTTTGTCTGTTAAATTATTTAGATGTTGGTCCAGTGTTTACCAGTTCGCATCATTACAACAGTAATTCCTTAGAAGTCGTAATTGTGGTGATCAAGCCGTCTTGAGCAGATGTTTTGTAAGCTTTTAGACGCAAATTAAGTTCACTTGTCATCAAAGAGCGTCTCGCCATCAAAGCTGTTATGTATTAACAAAGAGATGGATATGTAGATTAAAAATGTTATGGCTTCGCAGTAGAACCGAGAGTGACTCGGCAGTGTGGTTCTCGGCATGGTTGAACAAGAGGATGGTGGAGGACACACACACACACACACACACACACACACACACACACACACACACACACACACACACACACAATATAGTGTTTCGGGATATTATAGTGTTTCGGGATGGTTTCAGGATATAGTGTTTCGGGATGTAGTGTTTCGGGATATAGAGATCACGGGTACAGGAAGCATCTCCTCCTTTGAACAGAAGCTAAAAGATGCCGTAGCTCTTGGCATGGTCATGGTCATTTGTGCAATCTGCAGGCCTCTCACAACTGATTTATGGACATTAAAGCATCCAAATGTGAACACAAGCAGTTTACATGTGTAACCAAGTTGTGCAATAGCATCCAAAAGGACCAAAGAAGGGGACCCAGCCCGACCCGGGCACGGCCTCCCCGTGCCAGAAAAACGGGGAGGCCGTTCCATTTGCTAGGGGTGCTTTCGGACATGCGCACCGGGAATGTGCTCAGTTCTTTCACTGGGTCACGTCACAGAACACTCAGTGTGGCTAATTTACGAACGACCAGTTAAAACAACACACCTTCCTGTAACATTGAAAGGTAATTCATTCATAACATTAGCTAGCCCCATATGGAACCTCTCCCTCTGCTCATACTGTAGCCCTCAGAGCTACAGTATGAGTGAGAGGAGGAGAGGTTCCATATGGGGCTAAACATTAGCCTACCTGCTGTTGGTCTACACACGTTGATGCGTGTGTAATAACAAAGGTTAAATTTTGCCGCCGGGGGGTGCTCAAGACAGCGCAGTGATGCACCCCGACTTTATAGGGTCGGTCATGTCACAGTGCGACTCAGGAGATGTAGGACCCAATTGCAGAAACAGAGCAGGAGCAGAGCAGGTCAAATGTAGGTGATTTATTCTCCAAAACACAGGAACACAAGAGAACGCAGGAGAATACAAAGAAAAACACTACGAGAACATAACTAGGACTGAACACTGTAACAACATCTAAGATCTGGCAGGGAACACAAGGAACTGAGGGTTTAAGTAGCCACAGGATAACAATACACAGGTGAACAGACCTAACAATCAACACAGGGATTGGCTGGGAGACTAACAGGACACAGGTGGAGAAAACTAGTAAGGTGAGACAAGACAGGAAACAGTAACTAGGGAAAACAGGAAACACTAGGACATCACTACATAATAAAAGGTGTTCAACAGACTGATATCGTGACAGGTCAGGCCGGATTTTCGAACGACAACGCATCGAGTGCACTGAATAAACTAATGACAACAGGGCACACCAGTGCGCTCCGTGCAAATTTCCGAACGCACCTTAGATTTCACTGGTTTCTCGATTTCACTGTAATTTTTGTAATCTCAATCTGCATGTTGCTCAAGTTCAACGAGTTGTTAACCTTAAACCAACAACAAGGTCTGTGAAATTCAGCAATGAGTGTCAAACATTAATGATTGCCAAAACGATCAACAGTGAGCAGTGTGCAGCCGAAGAAGGGTTGTATTTGTCTGAGCTTTTGGATATTATTTAACCAGGGCAGTGGTTTCCAAAGTGGTATCTGAGATTAATTTGACAGAGATTAACCCGATCTTTCTTTCTGAAAGAGGGTTACAAAAAGTGATTTATAATAGATAAAATACAGCCATAATTCAATTCAACAAACTAAGGTATAGGCCTACAGGAAATATGCAGGGATAAAAGAGTCAATAAAACTATGAAAAAAGGACTTAGTATATGTACTGTATTAGGGGGGTGCAGTACTTAGTTTAGACTAGTCATTGGTTGGACCAAATTTCAGTTTCATTGTAGTGATTTCACATTGAAATGATGGATGGCTCATTTCTTCCATTGTTCTGATTTAATGCTAGTAGGCTGTAACCAACTGTAGCATATTGTCATTGTGTTAAGTAATGAGTACTTAAAGGGAAATACCACTAATTTTCACCATTGAACTATTGAGATAATATATACTGGTACCTAGAGATAGAAGTTGTGTAGAAATAAAAAATAAAAAAGTCTCTCCTTTATTGTCTAGAACTGGAGGTCTAGAACTTGTGATCAGTGGCATCACAAAGGTGTACTCACAGAGTAGGGGGGGGAAAGGGGGCAGATGCACAACGGAGAACGCCTGTTAATGATACGCGTGTCATTCTTGTTTTTATTATTTCCACACAAGGTATATTAATGGAAGATAAATTATTTTATTCTTTCATATGATATCTTAATCTTAAATAGGAATGTACCGGTTAAACAATGGCTGGTTGACTATATATACAGGAAAATGCACAGGGAAAGATAAGAGAAAAAAGAGCCTAAGTTCTGTGAAAGTACGCCCGGCCTGAATGGTAACGAGACGGCACTGCAGATGGTCTGTCACTGTTGTGTGGGTTTCACACAGTGAGACTATGTTTAAAATGAGTGGTATTCCCCTACAGAGTGCTCAGAAGGCTGAGGCTCACAAGGGAAAGAGTAGAACTGGCACATCTACTGGACGGCAGGTGCAGGACCAAACAGTGGATAAGGCAATAATTTAAAAAAAAAAGTCTGCACACTGTAACTTTGTAAAGCTCCCAGTCAAGGCTTTATTTTAGACAATAAATGCCCCGTATAGCTCTTTGCTGTCTTGACTCTCACGTGAGAGAGAGAGAGAATTGTGAGTGTGCGTGAGAGAGCATGGGTCACATGTGTCGGAGGGTATGCCGTATACGAATGTGTGTAAATAATATACCATATCATATATGTATATTTTGAAGTGTGACGTAATCACTGTCAATTAAGTGTAATCCTTATTAATGTATTTGTATTCTATAATCAAATATATCAGCAACGTGTTTCTTAGCCTTGAGTCCATATGTTTGCAAATGGATAAAAGTTCCAAATTGAGCCTCAAGCCGAATGGCTTAACAGAATCGTTTCATATCAACTGCCTTAAGAACATCAAATGATCTAGTGTCCTTCACAAGTGCAACACTGTACGCACCACAAAATACCAGGGCCCCATTATCTCCGGCGTGTTGCTCCGCACTGTATTTCAGAAGTGATTCAAAGGGGAAAATGCCCTTTTATTAGGCAAACAGCATTTGTTGGTGTCCTCTATCAAACAGCTCTTTAGAGAAAAGGAGAGAGGGAGCAAGGCAGACATTTAACCTTTTTATATAGTCTTACAATTGAGGCTCTCTTAAGGCCTTTCATTTGTGAAGTTCCTGCACAAAAAAAAGAATCAGCCAGCATGGACTCATTCCATCTACCCATGCAGTGTACAGTATATATATTTCACTTCCAATCAAACCTAGCCAATATGTCATCCCTATGTATTTTTCGCCTCCAGAGAGCCCTACCTTCCCACTATAATTTTCACAGACATTTTGTGTGCAAATGCAGTAATAGACACATTTATCACATCAAAAGGGATTCAATTTTCTTTTCAATCATCCACTGGTATGAATAGCACCACATTCTCCGCGGCCCACAATGAGGAGCCATTACCGTTAAACTGAAGGGACATCACGCTTTGCCTCCACCGATGCATTTAGGGCGGAAAGAGTGTGTCAAACTGTTTGCCAAACACCCTGTGTTTGTTCTTGAATGGAGATGGCTTTCAGACAGGTTCATATCCAATTTTATTGTCAGACGAGTGACATTTTCCTTTGTTTTGAGGAGGTATAGTATCTGTGGTAATCGTAGGTTCTCAGTGTCGGTTGTTCGTTGATGGTAATGCGGGGATAGTCCATTTAAAACAAAACATGTGTCCACTTTACAGTAGTTGTTGTTGGGGTATTTTTACCCATTAATTTGTACGTTTGCAATTAACGATCCTCGCTATCAGGGGAAGCCTTTAATAATAGGGACATGTCTGTCTCAGGGACACTTCTTCCGACACACATACACTGGGCGAGCAGGGGGGTCAATCCGGCGACCTTCCAATTCCTAGACTAACCCACTCAGCTACAGTACGTCCTCCCTAACTATCTTGTCAGAGAGCCGAGGCCCAGAAAAATGAAGAGTGGCTGACAGACAGTGGGAACTTGTTGGATCCTCTTTAATAATAATAATAATTATTATTATTATATCCCACAATTTTGTAACTCATTTTTCACCCAGTGTCAATTATCTAATGTAATCCTGGTCTCTACACTCCCTCCACCAACCTGGGGAGAGCAACGAACTGACCTCATGCTTCCTTCAATGCATGCAGCCGCTTCTTTTCACCTGACAGGGGGGAGTTTCCCCAGTTGGACGTAGCACGTGGAAGGAACACGTTATTTCAACCAGTTTCTTTCCCCTCCATCAGGTGCCCCGGCTGACCAGGGGGAGGCAGTATAGAGACCAGGATTACTGCGCCTGTGTCTGCTTTACTGTACTTTTTCTTACTCTGTATCTGTAACTGACTGTGCTGCCTCTGGTGACTGAATTACCCCCAGTGCATCAGTAAATAAAGGTCTATCTATAAGTTATATGATCTGTTTATAAACATCACTCTTTCCATTTGGCCCCAACAATACAATGCTATCTGGATTTTCAGTGGAGCGAGGACCTGACTTGGAGTATGTGCACAGAGACAGTGAGACAACTCCTGCAACACTTCAGACCGGTGAGGAAATCCACGGTCTCACAGAACGTCCTGCAAGCTTGATATCTACTCCACTATACCACCCAAAGCTTCCTGACACAATGTATTATTATCTTGCATACATTTATACATTATGTATATATGCAGCTGCTTTACAGACCATCATGTCACAACAAACTTTTGCTGCATTACTGAGTTAATGAACCATAAACGACTCTTGATTCTCTAGAATCTTGGTTCATGAACTATATACTGTACTGTACTGTAATAGAGATTGGACAGGTAGGCCCTTCTGTTATTAGACTCTATCTGAGACTTGTTTAGTTAATTTCATACTGTCTAATGTTTCTCAATTAACTATAGGTAATTTCCACAACAGCTCAAAGAGAGCAAAACATTTGGTTCAAAACTAAAGTAGGCCTACCGGTTCTACAATATTTCATCAAGCATGCAGCAGAAAAGTGGAGCGTCTAGAACAGCTTCATCTGAAGCCGTCCTTAATTCTTTTATAGCACTTCAAACTGCCCAACACAGGCGAGTGCGGATCAAATAATCTCCTAAATAAATACCAGTACCAACGTGCTGCTTCGGCAGAAAATGTCCGTGCTGCCTTAATTTCTCTGTCATCTTCTGCCACAGCTTACACACGTCTCCTCGCTGCCAAAACCACGCTAGCCACAGCCCATGAGGTCATCCTGAGCCAACACGCTGCAGACAGCCAGCCAGCCAGGCAGCCAGGAGGTTCTGGACGGGGGCCTTAAAGACCTTTCCCTTAAATCTGATATCATTGGCAGAGGGGACGCTTAACCAGTTCCATCGTTCGACCACACTTTAAAGGGGGAGGGGGAGGGGGGGTGTTCCTGATCGAACAATGTACTGTCTTGTATTAGCCTGCTGGGATATTCTCTGTATGAGCCTCTCGTAAAACTGAAACGGTTCTCATTTTATATGACTTACTTAAGCTCCTCGAGAGCGTTTGAGCAGAGGTTGTGTCTGCGGAGGTGGGGATGCCGTATGCGCGGGAAGCGGCATGGCGGTCGGAACAGTGTTTATCGAGCATGGCAGGCGAAGTCATCTGGTGGCGGTGTAGAACCATCCACCGGCTACCAGACCACGTCAGCACGCGGGGACAGAGGTATACCCCATTTAGTTTTTACAGCGAGTGGAGTGTATTATAGCTGCGGTCTGGCTACTGTAAGTGAATTTGGTTGGAGGTCAAGGAAAGAAATGGGCAAATCACACTCATGGTTTCAGGCGCCAAGAGTTGAAAATGTTGTGCCCGTTAATAAATAGCACTTTGAAAACACTCAATAATAATGTACTGTATGCTGTTAGCATGCTGCGGTATAGACTGACGTTTGTTGACTACTAATAATGCATGGAATTATACTATAGAAGTATTTAACATAAGATATCTAGAGCAGTGGTTCTCAACCAGTGGTCCTTGAGGGGGTTCCAGGTGATCCCCTACAGGCAGCTAAATGATGGCGAGTTGATAACCAAAAGGACCCTTAGGTCTTTAACTCAAAATGAATTGCGGGTCCATTTGGTTAAATTTTACACTCTCAAGAGTTACATTATTGTTAAACATCTGCATTACTTAATGTACAAGACATCTACACAATTAGAGCACAGTATAAGAAAAAAAATTCAAATCATATCTTCTTCTATGGTCCTCATCCTCTGAGCTAAACTCAAATATCTTCTGTAACTGTTTTGGTAACAATCTGTTAGTGTCATCAAATATGGTGGTCCATGGCTCAAATGACGAATTAAAAAATGGGCCTTGATATGAAAAGGGTTGAAAAGCACTGTGTGCAGATCTACAGTATGATGCTATCCTGTCTTGTTTTATTAAGTATGCATTGCCTAGGCACAGACTCCTGGCTGACCTTGGCTTTGGGGAGCAAGCTCGCAGCATTTCATCTTGAAATGAAAAGAGATGCATGCCTGCAATTACAGCGTGTTAATTACATATTCTCTTTCATCTGCAAGAAAAAAATCACACAGTCTGCCCGTTGGGCGTCTCATTTGATAAGGAAAAAGATAGAGAAATAGAAAATGTACTACATCAAAAATCTAGTCTAGTTAATATAGACTTCTTATCCTTACCTGTTTTTGATTTTTTTTTTATCGTATATCGCGATATATCGATATTATATCCCGACGATATGTATCGATTTATTAAATTTAAAAAAAAAAAGTGTGTGATATGAAATGTGAGCTGTATATTCCATCATATTCACATGCTTTTGGAGAGAAATGAGACAGACTCCATGCAGTCACTTTCAGTAGTAGAGGCCTGCAGAGGGGAGCTGTATAGTATGTGACTGTGCCCAGGTGATGGTCGTTATTGATGCTCATTAAAAAAAGAAGCGTGGACCAGGGTTTCAGCATCGGGAAGTGAAAGTATTGGACGGATTCTAGCAACGTTGTGCAGATGGAAGAAGGCAGATTTTGTGATGCTTTTTATGGTGTGTGAAGGATAGAGATGTGTCAAAAATGACTCCTAAGTTTCAGACTGTTGGTTTGTGGGTTATTGGGAAGCCATCAAGGTTAAGAGTTATGTTATTGAACAGATGGGTATGTTTAGCTGGACCGACTAGCAGCATCTCTATAATCTGATTTGGCAGAGTTCAGGAGCAGGAAGGAACTACCAGGCAATCATCCATTTCTTGACGGCTAAACATATTTCAAGGTTGTGAATGTTGGATGGGTCAGTTGCTGTGATGGGGATGTAGATTTGTGTGTCGTCTGCATAGCAGTGGTAATATATATAGTGGTTGCAACTAATTGACTGGCCGAGTCCCGTGGTGGGAGTTCTGCTCTGGTTTTGGTGAATATTAAGTAGTTCCGGTCATTTTGTGGGGGGCACTATGGGGCCACGCATCTAAAATATTAGCAAAACTTTCATTCAACTTTGACCCCTCTATCACATGGAACTATCTTTGGGTGTATATGTAGGCCTACACAAAAAAATCACACCCATGTAAACTGAGTGGTGCAACTCCCCTCTATTGGTTCTCTGTATCGTTCCAATTATATATCGTTCCAATTTCAGTTCCTATTGGTTCTCTGTATCGTTCCAATTTGTATCGTTCCAATTAATTAATGAATTACCTTCACAAAACCAAACACTCTTGACTTCTGTGCAAAATCCCTTTTACCTTACACAACTCAAAAATAAGCTATCACTATTCCTAAATAGCAGATACAAAACACTTTAATCTAAACACACAGTGGGCCCACACTCATACACACGCGCACACACACAAACCAAAAGTTACAGGCCTGATCGTGGTGATGGTGGGGTGATTTAATCATCCTCAGTCCTTGTTGATCATGAGCAAAAGTCCTACTCACAGTTCTTTGTCAGATCTGTAGAACAGTTCGTGAGATGGTGAGATGTGATGAAGCCGAGCAGACTGCAGGAACGTCGAATCCTCGTCAGGAACACACTGCAAACACAGTCTCTTTAGAATGAGCAAAAGTCTCCTCTTGTTGAGAAACTAACTTGACAAACACATGTTACATTACCACTCAATTAAGACTTATTATAACTCACTCAAACAAACACACAAGAATCATGCACTGTGCATCAAACTATCAGAAAACTTCCACTTCACTTCTGTGTCATGTCAACCTGTGTCAGGTCATAAACTCTGGTGAATCTGTTCAGTAATCTTCCACTCACTAAATATTTTCTCTCCTCCCCACTTCACCTAATTGAGAAACCCCCAATCAGAACACATCACTTGATCACACACACCAATCAGAATGAAGAACTCCAGTACCTGGTTAACTGTCTCATTTACTCTTTGCTCAGTAAACTCATTAACCCTGGAACACACCTGTTCAACATTGCACCTCGTTATTGGGTTTTTTCCACAGTCTCTCCTATGCATTTTACCCTTTAACTGCTATGTACGGCATGCATCGTTTTTAAACAAGTCCTGTACTAAAACATATTTATTTGGAGATCTATTTATAACAGACAACCTTTTATAAGCATATATTTTTAACTTAGTCAACTGTTTTAGAATGACTTGTATTACAGTGTATTAAAATATAAGAATAGGGCATGAAATAACCACTGGGCTACATTTGTATTTCAGTCAGATAACTCACGAATAGATTTACCAATATTTATTACAGAATGAGTAACAAGTGTGCATATGATATTTGACTTGGCGTTTGGCTCTGCTGGATTCTCTCCCTGCTCGACACAATTAAGCACCAACATTTAAACATTGAGAGCAGGGAGATAGATACACAATAAACCCCCATGGGGAGCATAAATAGCAGAGCCCACCGGTGGTGCTGGGGTGGAGGTGGGAGAAAACATCATACAACCAGGAACCATATGCAGAGGAAGGCAGGAAGAGCATGCAGTCCAGTGAGCTTAAGTAGCCCACTGCCCGCCCAATTGGTCAGCTGACTGCCACATCGGCCAATGACGTGTGGGACTTGCACACACTTATACGCCCACATAGTAATGCAGCATGTTAACCCCTTGACTATAGTATGCGCCTTTGAGCATGGCATGATGATGAACCCCCTCGAGTATGTCTGACTGAACTAACTCCGCAGGCTACGTCTCATTTATTCTTTATGTAGTTTGTCAGTGAAAAAGGGTAGTCGACGAACATTTCTTTCTTACTCTTATAACTCTCACCTATATTTTCGTGACGTGCGGGTCAGTCATGATGACCAAAAGAATAATCCCGGATAAGCACTCCAAATGAGTTGGTTTAAGGTGGTTGGCTGGGTGTCTCCTTTAGGGATAGGGTGAGAAGTGACCACCCACCCAGCACTGCAGAGACTCGAAGTAGAGTTGACGCTGCTCACCGGGCAGACCAAGGACCAGATGGGTGGGGGTATGGGTATTATATCTCCATGCTGGAGATATAATCTCCATGCTCCATGCTGGAGATATAATCCCTCAGGGGGATCCCTCAGGATGAAGTGGCTAATGTAATGTTGACCAGGAAAAGGTAAATCTGGAAGTCTCAGGTCTGATGGAACTGTTTGTTGCCCCTGCTGCGACCCAACGTCGGGATAAGAAGTTGAAGATGGACAAGTGTGAATATTACATTTGATCTTGGTCAGGTGCATATCAATCCCTGCTCAGTCCTCAGCACAATTAAGACAGCCATTTAAGAGCAGGCGGATATATCATAAAACCCCTCAGGGGCAAACAAAATCCACAGGTTAAGCAAAGGCAGGTGTTGCTGGTGTGGCAGGTGGTGCCGATTGGGACAGTGGGAATTGGCCACACATTGTTTAGCTGCTTGACACTTCACATGCACGCACAGTCACACATGTACATGTGACACGCACGCATGCATGCACTGATCTGTGTTGAGCTTGTATATCTGCTATCTTCAGTGTGGGTCACTGTTGTATGACAGTCCTATTAATTAGCCCATAAACATAATCTTGTTGATGGCTATATGTTCTGGGACCAATAGACTGCTGGGGGACCCCAGCTGTCAACATGGTCTAAGAGGTGAATGATCAGCATAAATGTTTGCAAAACGTAGTCAATATTCAATAGTGTGGATGAGTGCAATCTAAATATAATATAATAAAAAAATATGAATATAAAATATATTACAGTATACAAGCACTCTGATGAGCAGAGGAGTTTTGTTTGCATGCTACAGTATAGGGCAGTATAGGCATGTGTGATGTACAGTAAGCTTGGAATATTGATATTCCATGACGTAGGAAAATTGGCAAAATGTCACCTCTGCTTCAGTGAGAAAAACTCCAAATTCCTTTGAGACCAAAATACCTTCTGCCAAATCCAGTAGAGTGTCAAACACACTCATACTCGCAAAAGATGTGTGAAAAACAGAGCGGAGGGGGGGATAACAGCTTTGGATACCACACCGAAGCCTTAACACACACACACACACACACACACACACACACACACACACATACACACACACAAGCTACTGTCTGCTGAGCTAATATGGGCAGGCATACAGGGAAAACAAATACAATTCTCTGGCTTAATTCTCTCGGAGCGACAGCGAAACAGCCTCGCCACAAAAGCCCTCTGGGATGGCTGATGGACAAGGAGAGAGAGAAAAATATGGAGGCGATGGTAAAGAGAGAAGCGGGGGGAGGGGGAGAGGGGAGAAGTTTTGCTCTAGGGGTGGAGGGGTTGAGGAGGAGTATATAGAGGGTGTAAATGGAGAACTCGTGCTATTGTGGTCTGCTAATGGCCATGGTGGGCTCCGAGGGCCAACTGTCGAGACACATGTGCTTAAAGGAGAGGGTTATATGGGCCGACTGGTGTTTCTGCCTGCCTTGTGTATACATTAGGCCAGTGGTTCTCGAACGTTTTCATGTCAAGGACCCCCAAATTGACACGCGGACTCCCATTTGAAAAGACATGCCAGGGACCCCAATAAGAGAAGATTTTTACAGCTCAGTGACTCACAACCTTTTTAATTTCAAGGACCCCCCAGTTTGACATGCATTAGGCTACGGTATGGACCCCCATTTAATGGCAGTTCCATTCTGGGAGCCCAATTTATATTGTAAAATCACTGTTAACTCTGAATGTGAGTGTACAAATGGAACCAAATGGTCCCTGACGGGTCAATTTGGTTCCATTTGTACACTCTCTGAGTTACAGTAAAATGGTAAATGGTGCATTTATATAGCGCCTTTATCCAAGGCGCTTTACATAGATTGTGCATTACATTCACCCATTCACACACACATTCATACACCGATTGCGGCAGAAGCCATGCAAGGTGCCAACCAGCACATCGGGAGTAATTTGGGGTTCAGTGTCTTGCCCAAGGACACTGCACATACCGGTATGCAGCATATTAACCCCTCGAGGATATGTATGAGTATGTATGCGCCCTTGAGCACAGCATGAAGCGGCTGGAGTATATCTGACTGAACTAACTCCGTAAGCTAGAACTCTGGCTGCAACAGTTGCAGGTCCAGCTGGGTATAGGTAATGGTATACCACTGACTCTGAGTACCCAAATACACTTTACATGCTTCTCCTGAGCCACAGTCGCCCACAGTCCCTAAGGGTCCATTTGGTGGGTAACTATCATTTAGCTCGACCCACTGGAACTCCCTCAAGGACCCGTGGGGGTCCACGGACCCCACTTTGAGCACCACTGCAGGCATTTGAAGTATAGCTGATGTATTCATCCAGACTGACCTATACAGTATATACACATGCAGCGTCAAACTGGCAACAATTAAGCACAAACAAAAGTTTCTTATGTGTCCACTGGAGATCTGTCAAAGTGAAAACAGCAATGGTACCATTTGTTTTCTTTATTTCACATGGAAATTGGTTAAGCACCTTATTTCTTGTTTTCTCATGCCCCCCTGCATGTAAAGTGTATTTGGGTACTCAGAGTCAGTGGTATACCTATACCCAGCTGGGTAACTGCAACTGTTGCAGCCAGAGTTCTAGCTTACGGAGTTAGTTCAGTCAGATATACTCCAGCCGCTTCATGCTGTGCTCAAACATACATATCCTCGAGGGGTTAATATGCTGCATACCGGTATGTGCAAGACGCTTGATTATGGATCCTGCCGCAAAAGGACAAGGAGGCACGGCCTTTGCGCTTAGGCAGGCCCACGGCCGTCTTGAGTGACAGGCTGTCAGCCAGGCAGGCATGCAGACACCGCTGTTAAGAACGCAAGCGCGACGTGTTTTTAACAGAATATAGCGTACTTCGTATTTGAATGCGTTTTTAACAGAATATAGTTTACTTCGTGAGTTAGACTTTAATATTAATGTCACTCACTTCACACGGGTGTGATTTTTAACATAACAGTAGAGCTGTTCAAGCATTAACGCGAATGGAAACGCCAAAGTGATTTCTAGTAGGCACACTAGTACTAGGCATGACGATGATTGACCCAAGGCCAGAATACACAAGACTGAGGGATGAGGAGACCGTCCGATTGGGACAAAAACATAGAGAGACACATTCAAGAACAACAACTCAAAGGCCACCAACTCCTATGTCCAAAACCAAACAAACCAAACAAACAAACAAAAAGAATCAAAGAAACCTGTTTCTAGGCCTTCTGTCTCTGTCAATGCATATTTCATATTGGCTCTCAACAAAGTGAGTCAGGAGCATATTATTCTATCACAAAGGCTTCTGAGCACAGTCCCACATGTATACACTGGCTGGACAACATAGATTCATGCACATACACACACACGACACACACACGCACGCGCACACGCGCGCACACACACACACACACACACACACACACACACACTGTAGACTCAATTGTCTCTGTGCTGGGCCTGGGCTGAGGCTTGTGTGCCCTTAGGAGGTGAAACAGAGAGAACAGAGAGAGAGCAAAGAAGGTCCTCAATTGTCTCTCCAAGGACAGGAAGAGTAATGGAAGAAGAGAAAAAAAACCTGAGAGCGTTTCATCAAAGGCAAATATACATATGACAAGTGTGATGCCTCTTTATAACTTCTTTGGTAGCAGTCCATCCATCCATCTTCAACCGCTTATCCGTAGTCGGGTCACGGGGCAACAGCTCCACCAGAGTGCTCCAGACTTCCCCTGCAGTGCAACATTGGTGACTTCCTCCTGGGGGATTCCGAGACGTTCCAAGGCCAGTGAGTCGATGTGTTTCCTTCAACTGCGCCTTGGTCTGCCCCGGGGTCTCCTCCCAGTGGGACGTGCGTCGAGGACCTCCGTAAGGAGAGGCCAGAGAGGCAGCTGCCCGAAACACCTATAAGCTGGCTCCTTTCCAGGCGAAGGAGCAGCGTTTCTACTCTGAGTCTCTCTCGTGTGACTGAACTTCTCACCCTATCTGTAAGGGAGATGCCAGCCACCCGTTGAAGAAAACTCATTTCGGCCGCTTGTATTCGCAACCTTATTCTTTCGGTCATGACCCACACTTCATGACCATGGAATAGCAGTCTGCAGTAGCCTATCGTTTTACCCATCAATGAGGAGCCTATCACTTGTCCGGCCAAAAAGTGAAGGCTAATTAATTATTTGTCGCATGACCCATTCAACAAGAAGAAATCACACCTGTGAAGTGATGGGTTCTACTGTATGTTATGTTATGTTGCACCTAGATACAGTATGTGTTCTTTGTGCTGTGTACTTGACTGCTTGTAATGTTGTAGTTGTGTGTATAGGACCCCCTCTAAAATGAGATGCTGCATCTCAAGGGAGACAATTGGACTCGAGTCATAGTGACTCGACTCGAGTCTGACTCGAGTCGCATATTTGACGACTTGCGACTCGACTCGGACTTTGAATGTAAAGACTTGTGACTCAACTCGGACTTGGAAGGTAAAAGACCAACGAGACTTGAGACTTGACTCCGACTTGCTAGCCAATGACTCCCGACTCGACTCGACTCGAGACAAGATGACTTGTGACTTGTTTTGTTTCCGAGCATACGGTATTTGAATACAGCGTCGGTGTGCAGCGCAACTCATTTATCACTTACTCTCTTTTTCACCACACAGCTGCAGTAGATTGAAAAGTTGCTTCCTACCTTTGAGTTAGTGTTGCTGAAAGACACCCAGATCCAATTGTATATTCCATATTTCCATGTACTAACTAAGTGTGAAGTTGTGTCTGTAAACTAGTGTCAACACGGAGGCACACAGTGACAGGTGTGAGCATGCGCAGATTGCACTGCCTCTGCTCCAGCGTACAGGGACAAAACGGCCATTAGGGGGAGCCATAGTACAGTAAAATACATTGGGGAATATCTATTGATTCATTGATTGAATACTTTATTGGCAGAAATGTAATCGGTATAGGGTACAGTCAAACACTGATCAAAAAGGGATCACTGAAAAAAGTCCTTGCTGTCTTGTTTCCATTCGGTCCTGGGTAATCAATTCATAATCATGACAAGTCACATGACAAATAACAAAATTCAAATTCTAGACTTGACACAACCTTGTGACTCGACTTGTGACTCGGCTTGACTTGCCCACAACAGAAAGACTTGGGACTCGACTTGGACTTGGGACCAAATGACTTGGGACTCGACTTGGGACTCGGACCTGAGGGTTGGATTGACTTGGGACTCGACTTGGACTTGGGACCAAACGACTTGGGACTCGACTTGGACTCGGACCGGAGCGACTTGAACAATTGTTGATCCTCCCAATATAATTCGGTCAAAGTTCTGACATGCCTGGTCTCTATACTGCCTCCCCTGATGGAAGGGAAAGGAACTGGTTGGAATAACGTGTTTCTTTCACACACTACGTCCTACCGGGGAAACTCCCCCCCTGTCAGGTGATAAGTGCAAGCATGCAGTGTCCTGCATGCTTACTCCTCATGCATAGAAGGAAGCATGAGCTCAGTTCGGGTCTTTACATGATTGGCAATATGTAACGGCAGGAACAATACCACTAAAACATCATAATTTAATGTACATATTGTTAATTGTTTAGGAAACAGTGCCAGTATGTGTGGGAGCACACTGTTTCATCCATGTTGTCTGCATGTTCAGGGTGTGCTTTGTTTCAACCTAGCAGATGAATCCATGCTTCTTGTCATTTTAAGAAACAGACAAAAACATCATATAGGCCTATATATGATTCCCTTTAATAATCACATGCCATACATTCTTAATAGTAATTCTCTTTAAATAAAAATCATTTTTTTTCAATCATATACAACAAGACTCATTTAAAAACATATTTTCCAGTCACTGTACATGACATTAATGGCAGATATTCTGGAATGTACACTGTATGACATACAATTCTCCCAAAAGGGACAAAATACTTTTTGTTCTCTTTTTTTTGCACAACAGGGCATTGTACCAATAGCTCAATAAAGGTGGTTGCACACGGGATGCGTTTTTCGGAAAACCGACGGAAAAATGCAGCAAAAAATCCGAAAAACGCAGCAGTGTGCAGGTCCTTAACTCTTACTGGTGAAAGAAAGACTTCATTATAGACAATTCTGTATGAACCAACATTTAAATTAATGTATTTGAATGCTTTGAATTGGCAGCTGACACAGACCCTAACATGGATAATGGAACAAACAATCCTCTCACAAAATGTAAAGAAGAAGAAGTGCACTATGGCACTCATAGTCCCAGGTATTGAAGAACCCTTAAGACCCAGCACTGCAGATGTAGCGGCTTGTAGCCTACTGTGGAATTGTTGTAGCTTCAATTAATGTACAGACAAATATACAAGTGTTACACTAAACTCTTTTATGAATGATTGTTCTTCCTCTCATTGTCTGACTGAATGCTATAACTACAGCTTGTGTCCTTGTAGCTTGAACACAAACTCACACACTTGCAGTACTATAGTGCACACAGCACAGTATATAGCAAAGTGAAAGTTCGTTTCTTCATTTCTTTCTTCATATTTCGCTAAATATGCTTAGCTATTGGTGTTTGACTTTTACTTCTTTGTGATGCATTTTTATGTAATTAAGCCTCTTCTTCTTATAATATTTTTTTATGTCCCGTTTTGTGCCAATTTTCCCTGGTTTCTCCCAATTTAATTTAGTTCTGCTGATGCTATGCTGTTTGGTCTTTGGACTCTCCAGTGATAGTATTGAAACCACATGCCTCCTCTGATGGAATCACGTGCAACATCTTTTTACCCATCAATGAGGAGCCGCACAGTGGAGGAACACCCCCAGCAAGCCAAATGACGCCATGATGACGTCCTCCGGTGACTCTGATGATGTTCAGGACTATAGGCCAGATCACAGCCAATATGGATCTGACTAGTTATGATTGTCCAGGTCCTGACTCTGCTTGCTGGGCCTTTTCCTCACAGTTCAACAGCCCTGCTGACAGCTGATCAGACTGTATGAGTCACTTCAGCAGCAATCTGAGAATCCCATCGGCAAATAACGGGAAAACAGCAACCCCAGTCTGTCTTGAGAGACTACTTGAGCAGAGACAAAGAAGAAAACAAGGCTGGTTTGTTGGAATGTCTGGCATGCACTTTACCTTGCAATGCGTAGTTTTCCAAATGAAGGTCTCACGATAGTGAATGGAATCCCTACACTCAAAATATATTTATTTTTTTGTATTTTGTTTTCATAAAAAGGATTTTTGTTTAATCAAAGTGCATATATTGCATTTTACAATAGAACTGTGCCTTGTGTTCAGCTCAAAGGAATGATACAACTGCACCTACACAGCCATATTTCTATGTGCAATAATAAATAAATTATTCAGTAAAAAAAAGCCACTAACTGTTGCCCGAACAGTTTACCTTGAAAAGTTTACCATGATTTTCAGTTTGTTGAACTACGGAGTTGTTGAAAATCAGTGAACCCAGTTTTATATCCTCTTAAGGGTCATCCACACCAAGAACGATAACTACAATATAACTATAAATTGGGGATGTCCCGATCACATTTCTTTGCTCCTGATCCAATTCCGATCATTTGATTTTGAGTATCTGCCGATACCGATTTGTCCTGATCGAATATTTATGTACACTTGGGTCCATAATGAGATCAGTTATTAAAAATCTTCTTATTTTGACTAAAAGCAAAAATAAATAAGGTTTTCCCATTCAGACACATAGCAGCCGATCTTCACATGCTCTCCAATAATTGTGATATAGTGCTGAGGCATGTTCTGTGAGCTGCTGTAAAGCTTTAGCGCGGATACTGCAACCTGAACAGTCAACCCCTTTGACCTTTCTTGTTCTTGTAGATCTAACCTCATACGCCACTCGCGGATAACACCGGTGTCACAGATTATACAGTACCAGTGTTTATGTGGATTATGCGGTTGACACGAACCTTAATCCACATGTCCTAGCACCTAGTTAGCAACTAATGTCATTAAGTATATTTAAAACCCATTTTGGGCAGGAACCCATTTTGGTGTTTTAAACATTGTTATAATTTAGCTATTGAAAAATAGCAGATCTAGCTTGTAGGTCTGCTATTTTTGAAAAATCGAAAATTGAAATATCTATTTCAGAAAACTGGAGGATTTAGAAGATTTCTTATTTTCATTTCGAGGTCAGGCCTAAATGGGTTAATGCACAGTACACACCGGTTGTTATGCTCACGCACCTCTATCTCTTATCTCAGGTATCTCAGTTATGTTTTCTTTTCTTTTCTTTTTATCTTTTTTTCGGACCTTAATTGTCAAATAATTACTCATCCTGAGTTGAACAGAAAAGGATGCAACACGGCAAAACATTGGAAATGTCAAGAGGGTTGAAAACTGTTCCATGCACTATATACAATATTAGCCAGCTTTGCGTAAATGTTTGTATTGCATTTTCCAATATCCTAAAGCAAAATTTAGATGCACTCTATGCATGAAAGGTTCTGTACAATAAAGTGTATTATTCATATTGTTGCTGTTATTCCTCGGGTTTGTTCAACACCGGCATTGGACGTGTGATGTCTTGGTGCACTTTGAGCTCAGCTCCATTAGTGTTCGCTGCATTCAGGTCCAGGGCGATCATACGAAGCTCTCCTCCATGTTGGAGCACAGCAGAAAGGAGTCGACCAGCCGAGGTTTGATGAGCTGTTGGTGGTCGGCAGCATCTATGCTGTCTGGACACCCCGCTGCTAGCCGCCTCAGTGCAGCCTGGAGAGAGTACATACTGTACATTAGGATCTGGCACTGGATACACACATACAGCAGTCCGGCAGCCGACAGAATTCTTTTGTTTAAAGTGGGAAATTTGGTAGTCTCTTTTATTGGCCTAAAATATTGTCTATATACATGTATACATTCATGAATCCACTTGCTGACCGGCTGTCGGTATTGAGCAAATTTTTTATAGGGGTTTCTTGTGACCCTTTGAAATTTCAAAAATGTCAAACTGTTCTTTTGCCTTAAGTAACACTCCTTGGGCTAAAAAACTGCCATAGCTACTTGCCCAAATGTGCCCAAAATGCGCTGACCTCATCACATTTGTGCTGATCTCATCACATTTGTCATGACGGCTATGGCTGTATTGTTAAGAAAACTGATGTATAACTTTATGCAACGTCTGGAGATGTCTAGTAACAGCATCATAGTGGCACTAACGAACCCTATGAAGAGCTGTTACCGGGTCACGTCCAGGCTGCGCAAGCACTGGCTCAGCAGCCTGCTGCTGATTAGGTAGGTCAGTAGTAGTATGCACTACTGTACTTTGTTTTATATTAATTGATCGCTTTTATCCTTTTCCCATGTTGTTTGTCTTTTAGTTTTTTTGTACGTTGATCTTATGTGATATGGACTACTGTCTGAAATAAAGATTATATATATGGCTATTTTTAGCCCAAGGAGTGTTTTTTGTGCAAAACTAATGCTTGGAATGGATTCAGAATGTCACATGCTGATGCTACTTAAAGCGTAAGAAAGCGTTTTGTCTTATATTGGATGTTAATGGTAGTGTCACAAGAAACCCCTATAAAATAAATTGCTCTATACTGACAGCCGGTCAGCAAGTGGATTCATGAATGTGTATTATAGACAATATTTTAGGCCAATAAAAAAGACTATATACCAAATTTCCCACCCCACAAGCCCGGCTGCCGCACTACAGTAAATGCATGCACACAACTAAAAGTGCATGCACAAAGGCACCTGTACAAAATAACACTTAGAAGTCATATTGTGTAAAGTGTGGCTGTGGCTCAGGAGGTAGAGCAGGTCGTCCAATGATCCAAAGGTCGGCGGTTCGAATCCCGGCTCCTCCTGTCCACATGTCGAAGTGTCCTTGAGCAAGACATTGCCTCCAGTGGTTGCCACCATTGGTGTGTGACGGTGTGTGTGGCGTCGACTGTTCGCCGCTTCACCTCCCAATGACTGAATCAATGTGATTTGAGTAGGCGTGTAGCATAGAAAAGCGCTATAAAATGTAATCCAATTTTATTTCGGGGTGGGAGGGGGGGTGGATTGTCTAGTCTAGAGTGGATCTAGACTAATTGTAATTTCAAAAATATTTTGCTGATTATTACATTAATGATGTCAGACAGCCCTCTGCATCCATCGAAGGCAAACATTCCACACATACTGTACAAATGCACTGCATATTAACCCTTGGCTAAAAAAGATAAAGAATCATCGTTAATTTGAGTGAACTTGCAGGCGCTGCATTACTGTATAGTGAGAAAGGGAGGGCATGTCTTATTAGCACAGAGAGGCTGTCCAATAACACACATACGGCAAGAACACCGAGACCCCCCCCCCTCCCCCCCACTCTGGTACTATATGAATATGATCAAGTCCTATCAATTATGATCGAAACGAGAGAATGATAAAACATGAGGAGGAATCATATTCATGACATGTACATATTTAAACACACAGGCCTGTGTGTTCTCATTATAATGGTTGGAGTTTGAAGATGCTGGGTTTGGTTTGATGTGTTCCCATGCTGCCCCGTGGACGTAATTAAGCTGACCAGTCATTTGGTGCACCACTGATGGATGGATAGGTTGTTCAGTGTGGTGCAGCCAGTGTTGATTTCGTCGACTAATACTATGACGAAAAATGTTCGTCGACTACCTTTTTTCACTGACGAAAACTAAATGGAAACTAAGCAATGATGACTAAACTAAGACTAAATATATCGACAATTTTGTTGACAAATAAAAACTAGGCTAAAATGTTAGAAAGGGACCATGCAGTGGACAAGAGATCCAGTATAAATCATATTACTCTTGGTTGTAAGACACACACTCGTGTCTGACTGTATGTACAGTACGTACCAGACATGCGACCAGGACAGAGTCGCTGTTATTCCTCTCAGCAGGAGAGCGACAGAGTTCAATAAGGCGAGGGACAGCTGTAGACGAGAAGGACAATCGACATTTCAAGCTTGATAAATGCTCACAGGTCTACACATAAAATGGTTCATAATGTTAATGCTATCTTAGATTGTGTAATACTTGTCTTTTGCTTTGTTTTGTAATTGTTACACTATGCTATTTGTATATTTTGTTCTCTGTGATACTTGCTTTCTGATCTTGTTGTACAGAACTTTGGTTGACCTCTGGTCTTTGAAAATGTGACCTAGAAATAAAGTTTGATTTGATTTGATCTCCACCCAGCGTGGCAGAGATACAGAATGTGGACAGAATGTTGCACATCCATTCTCTCTCATGCACCTGACACCAGTACTAAAGGATCACTAGCACTAACTTAAGAGCCTTTTTCAGTTGCGAGTCTTTTATTGTGCATACAGTGCAGCAGCACACAAGACACATTAAGGCCAGGTTTTCTTTTCTTTTTTTTAAGCAAGACCAACGGCTTCTAATTCAGCATGCAACATTTCCAGGAAGACGAAGGCTGTAGTTTCAATAAACTGTAAGTTGATGTCATTGGTATAGGCATGTTTCTGGACTGTCCACAGCCCACCTCTGAGATACAGAGCGAGTAGACATAAAATGTGCCATCTCATGATGAGCATTAAACCAATTGAGGATATGGTTGAAGTGAAGTGAAATGCTCCCGTAACTATAACCCAGAAAAACAGTAGACTACAGCAGGGGGTTTGCAACCTTTATTTTTTCTTGTGTCTTGTGTCTTGTTTTTATTTTATAGTCAGTGTGCCATGTCAACATTAATTTTAATGACACCACATACACAATTCCAAGATATTTTTTTTTTGATTTGATTTAGATTGTCCACGAATATAACCTTTTACCTTATTTTTAAATATTTTCTCTCACATTGTTATAATGATCATTAGATCATTAACAATAACCCACCTATATCTCCCAGACTCCCTCTCCAGTCAGAGTTCAGTTTTAATGTAGATTGTACAATTATGTGCAGGATGTAATTTACATTAATGTGAGGAACTTCATTTATTTGACTACATTTTGTATTGTTTATTTTAAATCAAAACTTCTCTCTCTCACACACTTGTGTGCCGGGCCCTGTGATCACCCTTCTTTGTGCCAATGATTGCCTATACCCCTGGCCTACAATACCTTTTAGCTGGATGGCTGTTTGAGCACCCCTGGCCTACAATACCTTTTAGCTGGATGGCTGTTTGAGCCACCCCTGGCCTACAATACCTTTTAGCTGGATGGCTGTTTGAGCACCCCTGGCCTACAATACCTTTTAGCTGGATGGCTGTTTGAGCCACCCCTGGCCTACAATACCTTTTAGCTGGATGGCTGTTTGAGCACCCCTGGCCTACAATACCTTTTAGCTGGATGGCTGTTTGAGCCACCCCTGGCCTACAATACCTTTTAGCTGGATGGCTGTTTGAGCACCCCTGGCCTACAATACCTTTTAGCTGGATGGCTGTTTGAGCCACCCCTGGCCTACAATACCTTTTAGCTGGATGGCTGTTTGAGCACCCCTGGCCTACAATACCTTTCAGCTGGATGGCTGTTTGAGCCACCCCTGGCCTACAATACCTTTTAGCTGGATGGCTGTTTGAGCCACCCCTGGCCTACAATACCTTTTAGCTGGATGGCTGTTTGAGCACCCCTGGCCTACAGTACGTACCTTTAAAGATTTTTAATATTTAAAGATGGTCAATCTCGGTTGGAGCCGACCTTCACTTTGAATATGGGACTCTATAGGGCTGTATTTTGCGTGTCTTAAGTACCAGGTCTTATTACTTAACTTAAGACCTGGAGGCGTGGTCAATGCTCTATGGCCACTCAGAATAGCCAAATGGCATTGATCACGCCTCCAGGTCTTAAGTTAAGTAATAAGACCTGGTACTTAAGACACGCAAAATACAGCCCGTCCGTCGTCCGTCAGACTGCAGATGGACAGAGACACTCTTCCAGACTCCTCTCAAATCTTGCGAGAGTTTGTTTCTGGGATAAAGAAAGGTCGATAACAAAGTAGATTTTCTCCTGATTTGACTAGCTTAACTTAAAAAAAGCAATTTTTAGTAATGGCTTGTAAATCCTTGCAATGATCGATTCCAGTATTTAGTTCAGTGACCATGGATCGCCATGCTGAAGTGTGTGAGTGACCATGACCATGACCATGCATCGCCATGCTGAAGTGTGTCAGTGAGCGAGTGGCCGAGATTTTGGGTATTGGAATTTGGCTTTGAGTACCTTTTAGCTGGATGGCTGTTTGAGCCACATCAGGGTCTCTGCTGAGGCGGGCCAGGGTGACGGCAGCTTTCTGTTGGACTCGCTCGCATGCAGCACCCTCTGATGGACTGGCGGAGGAGGGCCTCTCTCCCAGTAGCAGGAGGAGTCTCTCTATGCCTGGAAGACGCAGCAGCGAACAAACGCTAGTGTTACAGCTTGAAGCTCAACATATAACATAACAGTAACAGTCACATAACAGTGGTGGACTTTCCACTACTGTATGTGAGCATATTGGAGTAAGAGAGAGTGTGGAGTATTCAGAATCAGGTTAATTTGTCCTGTCAAGTACACCGTCATTTTTTTTTCTTTGGCTATTCTACCCACCAGATTAGGCAGGCACTGACATAGAAAAAAAAGAAAACTTGACCCAGAAAGTCCCCCCAGAAACGTCTTGATTGATTGATTGATGTTTATTTGAATAAAGCAATTTTAAAAACAAGTAAAAAAAAAAGAAGAAAAACAAACGCATATTCAAAAGGAGTGAGTAGAAGCATGGCTTATTGCTCCCACCCCCTTTCAATCAATACTAAATATCATTCAATAATGATTGATGCTTTTGCATGTGATGTCATTTCATTGTATTCCCTGGCCCTGTGTCTCAAATGGTCAAATAAATATTTGATTAAGGAATATAATATGCCTTTTGTATTTTTTGTATATCAGCAAAAAGCAGATTTTTATGTTAGACATTGAGGGAAATTAAGATTCTCAGATTTAAAATTCTGCTTATCAACTAACCGGTTAATTGATCGATAAGGTTATCAAAACTTAAATTATCAATAAATGAATTGATTGATAATTCCCATCCCTATGTGAGACATGACAGGACCTGCAGCCATCATCAGCACAGATCAAGAGGTAATCGAATAAGAACACACAAATCACACAGAAACAAATAACAAAAGTGACAAATGAAGAAAAAGGCTGCAGCAATGAAAGAGAGTGGTATGATAGTTTGTCAATAAAAGGCTAGAGGAATTCAAGTGTGCCTCAGTTATGAGACGCTGCTGCCATCTTGTGACATGATGAAACATTGCATCGACATGCGCCAATTTTATCTTACTGCACTATACATTATTATTCACGATTAGTGGAATTATGTTTGTTTCCGTAATCCATGCAAGACTCTTCCTAGCATGCACACGCACGCACGCATGCACATCATAGTGTTATAGTAGCTATGCTACTAGAATGAAGTACAAAAAACTTGTCAGAGATCATTACCTTTTTCTTGAAGGACTTCTGGGGCTGACTGCTCCAAGACTGAGAGGTTTGCCAGAATTGTCACCACCTGATATTGAAAATGAACGACACAAGAAGGTATATGATGGCACTACATGCAAAACAAATAAGATGTGACATGAACCCTAAAACATACTTCATACATTTATGTGAAATTACTTAGCTAGGTTTATCCATACATGTCAAAATCATTTATCCAGGTTTTCTGACCATATGCATGCAGTTCAGCAATACCCTACCTACTCAGTACCTTCCTATACAGGATCTCCTCATTGGTCAACAAAAACACCTTGAAGACTCTAACAGGAGCCCTCGTACAATGTTTCTTCGACTGACGACTATGCATGCACCTCTTGGTACCACAGCACCTCAAAGGCCCTTAAACAAGGCTCCAGAATTCCCAAAACAAACTGGTCAGGCTACTACTTGGCCTCACTCCCCGAACCCACATCACCCCTGCCCACTTTAACAGGCTGGTATGGCTTAGGGTTGACGACAGAGTACAGCATCTTGCAATGGGTCTGGTCCACAAGATTTGCTACACGACCAAGATACCCATGTACCTGTCTAAATACTTGCTTAATGTCAACGAAGTCCACAACCACAACACCAGAGGGAGTTCAACAAACCATGTGCAACCCAGATTCGGCACAAACAAGGGACTCAAAATGAATTTTGCTCCTATGCCACCAAAATGTGGAACGCCCTATACTAACAGTCATTAAGACATGCAAATCCCTTGACTCTTTTAAAACTGCTCTACCTTTGTCTACCTTTCTATGTCTATGTGGAGATACAAACGCCCCGGCCAGAGCCGAAGGAGGTGTCTACCGTTCTATGTCTATGGAGATACAGACACTCCAGAGCCGAAGGAGGCGTCTACCTTTCTATGTCTATATGGAGATACAGACGCTCCAGAGCCGAAGGAGGCGTCTACCTTTCTATGTCTATGGAGATACAGACGCTCCAGAGCCGAAGGAAGTGTCTACCTTTCTGTCTATGGCAATACAGACGCCCCAGAGCCGAAGGAGGCGTCTACCTTTCTATGTCTATGGAGATACAGACGGTCATAGATGGTTCCTCTACCTGGTCTTTAGAGTAGGGCGTGTCAACTCTCTGGCGGTCCCTACAGGCCTCGAGTAAGATGTGTATGGCGTTGAGCTGCAAGAGGATCTCACAGGCCATGCTGTCGAAAAAGGTGATGTTAGCCAACGCTGCTGATGCTAGCAGGAACACTTCACCACAGGAGGCGGTCTCACACAACTCTGGAGGTGGGGAAATAAACACAGAACCCCAAATCAATAAATCAATAAAACTAAAAATGTAATCTCAATATATGTTTTTATTTTTCTACTTTAGACTGCTATCATCCTTTGTCAATGATATGTGAGACAACACATAGACAATACAAAAATGGATACAAAATGTATAGATGAGATGAGCACACTCACCAATTAGTTTGCATTGCACAGTGTGCTCAGTGCGCAATTTCCGAACACGCCCTAAATTACTCGAGTGTCTTTGTCACTTACGGATAAGTATGGTACATTTAATACAGCTACGCACTACTTCCAATAAAAGTCTCAACATGCTCTGGCAATCATCGTATTGAGCAAAACATGGTCTTCACAGTGTTTCAAAACAAAAAACTCCAATTATAAGCAGTTAGCCTACTACTGTTAAGAGAAACCTTGGGCTTCCTTCATCTTACATCCCTGTTTGTTTACAGCACACACGCACACATTACACATGAATTGTGAAATATAATTCAAAAGACATGAATACCTGCATGTATAGTGGAGTAAGCAATAGGTCTATTAAAGTTAATTAATAGGCCTATTGTTAACTGCAGTGTTAGGCAAGTTAAGCTGCATGTATGTACAGTAGCTGACCCAACACTGCTAAATTGTAGTTGTAATTGTCCAATAATGCTTCACAGTATTGGTCCACTCACTGATGAGGGCGGTGACGATGTCATGCATGCTCTCCAGGAAGCTGGCCAGGTGATTGGTGGAGGTGTGGTGAGGGGAGGTGATCTGGGCCACCACTGCCGCCGCCTCCGCCCTCGCCGCCTCCGGACTCTTCTCATCCGTCAGGATGTCCGCCAAGCACAGAATCCCATCCACCTGCAACGCCAGGAAACACAGACGTCACATCATGTGGCTCATATCACTTTTAATTATGTTTCATAACCGCCTTCTCTATTTTAGGGGATGTACAGATGCGCGAACAATTGTTTTTATTTTATTTAAAGATCATATGTTTGTGGCCTAAAGCAGGCTATTGGCCCACCGCCGCAGAGCAGAGTCTAGAGATTTGAATCCACAGCGGTGCATCCGGCTTGGCCTACTGTACATCAGAGGTTCATGTTTTGGGTCTGAGAGGCTAAATCTCATCAAATGGTTGTCCGTGGCTCCAATGCCGAATACATAATAGACCTTGATATGAAAAAGGTTTAAAAGTTAAAACCACATGCGGGTCTACACAACTGGTCCGTGTTTGAGAGGGAAGCCGGGTGGGGACTGGAAGGATAGGAAAGGATGTACTTTTTTCCAACAATAGCAAAATAGCTTTGGTATTTATCAAGTTTAAAGCGCGTAAGTGGTTAATAATGTTTAAAACCTGACTCCATCCATTGGAACACGTGTTCGACATTCAACACAATCTAGAAACAAAATTAGAACCAAAATCAACAAATGAAACACTGTAAATTCACATTTATTTTAACATTATATGAACTATAACTATCTACCATCCAGCTTGAATATTAGAGTTGACACAGTGTACTTTGAGTGGGCACTGTGCCCATTCTGCCTGTAGTTGACACAGTGTACTTTGAGTGGGCACTGTGCCCATTCTGCCTGTAGTTGACACAGTGTACTTTGAGTGGGCACTGTGCCCATTCGGCCTGGCAGTATACAACTGAATATTATAGTTCACACAGTGTACTTTGAGTGGGCACTGTGCCGATTCTGCCTGGCAGTATACAACTGCAGCATCACCACAATGAGATGCGGAGCTATTTTAAACCTCACAGACGGATAGTAAAGTGTCCTGCTGGGGTCAACCCGGGTGACACTTTAGTGCAGTCTGCCCATAAAGCCACAGTAATTAAAACAGCAACACTCCCCCATTTAATATCCCCCCGACCGGTGGGAGTGGTACTGCACTGCTGAGAGGTGTCTTTAATAGCCCCCCGACCGACCGGGCCTGTGAGTGCCGGGACTACACTGAGAGGTGTCTTTTCCTTCATCAGTGCATTTTTCTGGCACCCTCCCAAAGTGTGTGCATCATCATGCCGGAATCACACTTAATGGAAGAGAATGTGTTGTATTGTTGGAAAGGTGTCGTGTTGCATCCTGATGATGCAGGTTTCCTATACGTGTTGCAGTTAATCTGCTTATGTGTCAAACTCAAACTGCATACGTGAACAAAACAGAATGTTATATATACACTTTAGTAATTGTGTTACAGCAGCCATGAGACAATAAAACAGAGTAAAGTTCTTCTTCTTCTCTTATGGGGGTCCCTGGCATATCTTTTCAAATGGGGGTCCACGGGCTACTGTGTGTCAATTTGAGGGTTCTTGACGTGAAAATGTTTGGGAACCACTGATGTACAGGGCCCTGGGTTTCAACAACAAAAATGCATCATAATCTGCTAAGGTTAATTATCTGACACTATCACTCACCAAAGCCCATGGCCTGGCGCTTCGAAAAGGCTTCTAACTCTAGAGCAGGGCTTCTCAACGCTTTTGGCTGGGGACCCCCGGTAATGCATGCTGATGTATTAAAAATAATAATAATAATGATAAAATAAACAGCCTGCTTGTATATCTGAGTGAGAACGGAGGGCCAATCCAATAAAATGTGTTATAGGCACTGAAAAGTGCTGCGAGAGCACATTTATAATTAGAAGTGACTCAATCTGTAGGTTCCACCTAAATCTCAGCTTTGATTGGGTGTCACAGAAGTGACTGCGGCCTCCCTGTGCGTGTGTGCGTGCGTGTACGTGCGTCAGTGCGTGCGTGCACATGTGTTAGAACAAGTAGATGGATTGAAAAACAGTAGGACACTCAGTCCACATGGTGGCAGTGTTGTACAATCCTTCATAGCTGCTGAGCTGATATAGAACAGTGGTTTTCAACCCTTTTCATATAATCAAGGCCCATTATTTATTCAGCATTATGAGCCACGGACCACCATTTGATGACATTAAGCCTCTCAGACCCAAAACTAAAGAATATGTTGTCTTTGGATAAGATTCTGTCCACATTTCCATGCTGTATTTACGTTGGTACCATTAGGAGAGACAACAGGGAAACGATCAAAATAACAATTGCAACTCTTGAGAGTGCATATTGTTGCATCCGTATAAGGGTCCATTTGGTTGCATTTTACACTCTCAAGAGTTAAACATCGATAAGGGTCCATTTGGTTAGCAACTCTGGATCATCGAGCTGGGGACCACCTGCAAGACCCCTCAAGGACCACTGGTGGTCCCCATACCACTGGGGACCACCTGCAAGACCCCTCAAGGACCACTGGTGGTCCCCGTACCACTGGGGACCACCTGACCCCTCAAGGACCACTGGTGGTCCCCGGACCACTGGGGACCACCTGACCCCTCAAGGACCACTGGTGGTCCCCGGACCACTGGGGACCACCTGACCCCTCAAGGACCACTGGTGGTCCCCGGACCACTGGGGACCACCTGCAAGACCCCTCAAGGACCACTGGTGGTCCCCGTACCACTGGGGACCACCTGCAAGACCCCTCAAGGACCACTGGTGGTCCCCGGACCACTGGGGACCACCTGACCCCTCAAGGACCACTGGTGGTCCCCGGACCACTGGGGACCACCTGCAAGACCCCTCAAGGACCACTGGTGGTCCCCGTACCACTGGGGACCACCTGCAAGACCCCTCAAGGACCACTGGTGGTCCCCGTACCACTGGGGACCACCTGCAAGACCCCTCAAGGACCACTGGTGGTCCCCGGACCACTGGGGACCACCTGCAAGACCCCTCAAGGACCACTGGTGGTCCCCGTACCACTGGGGACCACCTGCAAGACCCCTCAAGGACCACTGGTGGTCCCCGGACCACTGGGGACCACCTGCAAGACCCCTCAAGGACCACTGGTGGTCCCCGGACCACTGGGGACCACCTGCAACCTCAAGGACCACTGGTGGTCCCCGGACCACTGGGGACCACCTGCAACCTCAAGGACCACTGGTGGTCCCCGGACCACTGGGGACCACCTGCTGAAAACTATACTGTTATAGAATCACATTCTGCATCATAAGCAGTAGAGGTAAAAGTCTGAAGTACTGAAGGTGCCATTTCAAGTTTTAAAAACGTATACAAATCATTTGAAAATAGCAGATCCACAAGTTCACGTATATATGTAGCAGAGTGTGGCTCAGAGCCAGGGTTGAAGTGGTTAATTGATGTTTTCGAATCAAATTATAAATGAGTAACTAAAGTTTTCAAATATTTGTAGTGGAGTAAAATAAAAATAATTGGCTCTGAGATGTAGTGGAGTATAAGTAAATGTAATTACGTCCACCTGTCAGACGCATGATGCATAGGTTTTGCATCCCTATTTTTTCCGACTGACGTCAGCAGCAATGCCACTGACGTGGAACAATCCACTTTTCGCACGCACGCACGCACACACACGCACACGCACACACACACACACACACACACACACACACACACACACACACACACACACACACACACACACACACACACACACACACACACACACACACACACACACACACACACACACACACACACACACACACACACACACACACACACACACACACACACACACAGTCTATCATAATTTCATTCATTTGTTCTTTGGTAATGTTTAACAGTGTTTTTTCTTACATAAAAACACACACACTGAGATAGTGTGTCCTGTGGGTGGCATTTTAAAGTGATAAGTGGCAAAGCATAATGAGTCTTTGTTCATTGTTGTCCTCATCTTTGTTGCATGTATGGTAAGCACTTTACCAAAACACGTACATTATGCATGTACTGTATACACACACAAGCTACAGTTCCCAAATCATACTTTTTGCCCTTCATTCCTGTGAAACTGACCAGCTGGCAAAGATCAACAATGCCAGAGTGAGAGTAAAGACACTGTAGTACAGCAGTATCTAGAACTATAAGAACAATAAAAAACCTAAAAAAATTATGACAGCCTTGTACAGTCACTTGGAGTGATGATCGGACTACTGACAGGTACCAGATGTGTCAGCAAAAACACTGAAACCCTACATCTACAGTATATGCACCAAGTTTCTGTGTGTGTGTGTGTGTGTGTGTGTGTGTGTGTGTGTGTGTGTGTGTATTCCACATAACTCGAAAACCGTGTGCATTGCCCGGTGTCGAGTCCGCCGGATAGCCGATCACACCAACACCTGATCACCCCTAGATCTCCATACTGTATATGTAGCTGGCCTGTTCTGACAATGATGTTCTGACATCAAAATGATGCGCGACCTCGCCGTTCATGTCAGAAAAGTTGCGGACCCCTGGCATATACTCATGTCATCACAGAACTCCATATACTGTATGGCCAGAAAAGGAGACTCACACATAATTATGCATAAGAGAATCATTACATAGCTGGGTGTGCCATGCATTTCCAATCATTAACGAGTAGGTCGGTGCCCAACTGGCACTGTTCTAGTCTTATGACTCTCAGCTAAATGCTCTGAGTCTACACAGTACAATCCTTAGTGAGGATTAACAGGTACATTTGGTTACAAATGGTGGATGCAGTACATTAACATAGGATATTTTTCAATTTATGTGTGCAAAGTGATTATTTGATCAACAGATGCAGGGTCAACGGCCTCCTTACTTTTCTCCATGTTGGGATTTCTTAAAGGACCAACAGAGACTCGAACGACATCTTATCCACCAATGAGCAAGGCAGCAGGGGCATCCCCATTCCTGTGCGTCACCCTTCAGTAGTGACTGACAGGTGTCTTTCTCAAGCCTGAGTGAGTTTAGACTTCCCTGGCGGTCTCTGTTGGGATGCCATTGGCCGCTTCTCGTCGCTGCATCGTTGTCTTTACACATGGACGGTTTACGAGCCGTCCCAGTTGCTCTTCGCACAAAGTACGAACACAGCACACCGTTGTGGCATCATTATTTGCATAACGAAGTGATGTTTGCATTACTGGAAAAACATATTTGACACTCTAAAAATTGAATCCTCGATAGAGAGAATGTGCAAGTGTGGGTTTTATCCTACGTTGTTTTAAAATATGCACTTATGTTCTGTCAATCTGAACATTGTTCAGCGGCCCCTGCTTAATGTATCTGTGGCCCGTCATGGTCATATACCAATACAAATATAATTAGTTATGTAAATCTGAACATTGTTCAGCGGCCCGTCATGGTCAGACCAATACAAATATAATTAGTTATGTCAATCTGAACATTGTTCAGCGGCCCCTGCTTACTGTATCTGTGGCCTGTCATGGTCATACCAATACAAATATAATTAGTTATGTTCATTGTTTTAAACAAGATTGTAGGTAGTATTGTTTGTTCCAATTAAGAGAAAGTGATATGACCTGATGTCAGCTGAGTATTAACACTTACTTATTATAGTCACCTCTGGTAGATTTTACAGTTAAGATATCTGTAACATTCTGTAACATTCATGATCAAATGTCATAATGTAACAGTATCCTCCTTTTTATTTTATTTTTTAATAAAACTTAATAATTGAGACAGGCATATTTCTGCTGCCATGTGACTATTTTTGTAGGATAAATATGTGTTTCATATACACCACGTCATTGTACGTTCTCAATTTAACCTCTTAAACCCCAGTGGGGTCCAGGGGGAAAATCTGCAACATCAGAGTTGGAACCGGAGAGTCCCAATTGGGTCTCCATTGACCCACTGAGCGCTGTTCAGAGGTTCTGAGCCGCCGCCCTCCGCCGGCAGGGGCAATGGGGCTTAAAAAAAAGTAGCTCAAAGTAGCTGAGCTACTTTCTAAGTAGCTGTAACTTTTCCAGCTCCATTTCTCCAGGGGCATAACTGTACAACACTGCTTAGGCCAACCAACTTGATTTGTGCTCAGTCTGCTCACCATAGGTATACGTACGTTGCAAGCTGCTGTTTTAGGGACGTGTGGCTGTCATGTTCGTATGTAGGACATGACAGTATTGACTAGCCTAGATCCCAAACTTACACATGTCAAGAACCCCCAGCCTCCGGCTGTGACCCCCTCCATTGGAATGGAAACCTGTGGCCTGCATATGCAAGTTCAATTTAACTGTCAGTCATCTTAATGTGTCATAACAATTGTTAACACTTATACAGTAATTCACAGTGTGCTTTTGAATCTTCCCAGCATTCAGCTGTCTGCTGGTATTCATTTCCCAACCCTGGGAGAACTTGTGCTCCATCGAAACAAGTCTCACGAGTGAAACAAGTGTTTCTTTGTCTGCTAAAATCCCCAGTCTGACTACTGATCCCTCGAACTCTGTGATCACAGGAATAGTTCTGCCATGGGAGTGGGACTGCATCTCCTGCTGCTCTTAGCATATTCACCTGTGAAAATAAACTGACATTCCAGCCATAACACTTTGCGAGAGGGATTGGATACATGTGGGCAACTCAGCATGGAATAGCTCGCTGTGAGCCAATTCTAACATGGGCTGAATAATTTGAACTGAAGGAGGGCATACAGTCCACTCTAGGCCAGGGGGCAGTAGAAGCAAATAAAGAACAAAAAACTAGAGTCATGCGTGCATGCGTGCATGCATGCGTGGTGCATGGGCTAGGATGAGGGGTTAAATTAGGGTTAGTTTTAAGGTTAGAGATCGGGATTTTAAGGTTAGGAATAGAGTTAAATTGAGTGTAGTCTAGCCAAGACCAACTCAGGACTCCTGAATTGCTGCGCACTCTTCTAACTTATATACCGGCAGCCTCAGGGTCTGCGCGCTACAGTGTTGTTAGCTATAGGCTGTCGCCCCACAGTGCATCTACAGCAGTGGTTCTCAAACTGTTTCATGTCAAGGACCCCCAAATCGACATTTATTAGCCCGCAGACCCCCATGTGAAAAGCTATGCCAGCAGGGACCCCCTTGAGAGAAGATTCTTACGGCTCTAGGTAGCAGTGATTCTCAACCGTTTTAATTTAAATCATCCCCAGTTTGGCATGCATGCATTAGTCTACGGAGTACGGACCCCCATTTAATGGCATGTCTATCTCTGGGACCCCAATTTATATTGTAGAATCACTGTTACTCTGAGTGTGTACAAATGGAACCTCTGAGTTACAGACCCATAAGAGTCCATTATAATTTAGCTGGGGACCCCCTGGAACTCCCCCAAGGACCCCTGTAGGGGTCCCCAGACCCACTTTGAAAACCAATGATCTACAGTACAGTACATAGGTGGTGCGCCTAATTCCCTTTCCTGGCTTTGCCCTCGGCTCCCATAGTGTCAGCTTTCTTTACACTATAGTTCCGCATCCAGGTGCCATGACGCATTACATGTAAGTCACCCAAAGTTTAGGGCTCCAAAACACACTCTGAACTCATGTCTCGTGTTCATGTTCAAATGCGTACCATACTTGTAACAAAGAGGAGGATGACAACAAAGAATCTGTGTGTGTGTGTGTGTGTGTGTGTGTGTGTGTGTGTGTGTGTGTGTGTGTGTGTGTGTGTGTGTGTGTGTGTGTGTGTGTGTGTGTGTGTGTGTGTGTGTGCGTGCGATAAGCTACGGATGGAGGCTTGTGGTGGCCTCGTTGTCTTTCTGTGACGCAAATGTTGGTTTAGCGCCAGCGGGGAAAATGATGATATCTGACAGAGACTCTGACAAGCCTCAGACTGGAGAGTCTCCAGAATGAAAAGTCAGTTCGGAGTAAACATTGTTAAACATCTGACAAACAGTGTGTGCGTGCGTTACTTGCAGGTACTGTAAGGTAAGTCTATACTATGTTTGTGCGTTCATGTGAGTGTGTACGTGACTGCACCTTGTCCAGTTGGCTGATGCCTTCTTCCACACAGCAGACGGAGGCCACAGTCCGCAGGGCGTGAGCATAGAGCTCACTGAAACAGTCCTGTCGGCAGATTTTAAACAGGGCCACCACCGCGCCTTCCTGAAAATAAATAAATACAAAGATTATAATCCTGAGTGAGAGACTATTGACATAATTATCTGCTGCATAGAGCAGTGGTTTTCAACCCTTTTCACATCAAGGTCCATTATTTATTCAGCATTTGAGCCACGGACCACCATTTGATGAGATTTAGCCTCTCATACCCAAGACTTAGAATATAATTTAGTTGTCGTTAAGATAAGATTTCCACAATTCCATGCTGTATTGATGTTTGTACTATTAGGAGAGATAACAGGCAAACGTTGATTAAAATAACAATTCTTCTACATTAAATTGTGTAGACCTCTTACGTAAATTACGTAATGCAGATCCAAATGGACCTTACGGGTCCATTTGGATTCATTTTACAATCAAGACGTAAAGATCTAGAAAGGGTCCATTTGGTTATCAACTCTCCACCATTTAGCTGTACCACTGGTTGAAAACCACTGGCATAGACTATTATCATAATGGGATATTATTATCAATTTTAATTTATCTAAATCAAGTCAGAACTGATGCTCTTTTAGACTTAGAGCAACAACATGTACGTACGCGGGTACACAACCTTCACATCGACAAACTGCATGAATAGCAATGTTCTGCTCACATTCTTCTACTGCTGCACCGAGTGCCTCAACTGTTCAACGGCATTATGCCAAAAGGTGGACATTGTAGTAAAGGGGCTGCTTTTCTCTTGCCATTCACTATCTTAAACCAGGGGTGGGCAACATGTGATGATGGAGAGAGTCACTATAGAGCGTCACAGTCCCTCCCCCTTTCAGAACAACGAGTGGCCCAGGAAATTAATCTCAATGCATTTTTCCAATAGGCATTTCTTACATTTTTTATTTAAAGACCTTTTATGCGTCGTACGAAGCCAACTCTTGTCATGACAAATCATGACAACAAACACAATACTTCGGGCCAAACAAAGAATTAGAAAGTAGAAAAAAACGGCAGGTTACAACACTTTTTTTGTTGTTTTTCTTCTTTGTAATTATTTGTTTGGTACAAAATATTGTGTGTGTTGTCGTGATTTGTCACGACAAGAGTTGGCTTCGTACGACGCTTAAAAGGTCTTTAAATAAATAATTTAAGAAATGCCTATGGGAAAAATGCATTGGGATTCATTTCCTGGGCCACTGTTCTGAAAGACGCTCTTTAATCTCCAAACTCACTGCATGAGGGCCACATTCCATATACTGTCGGGCAGAAACTGTTTTCGTAAAGAATGCCCTACTTCGTCATTCTGTGTCACACAAAAACAGCCACAAGCTCAAAACGCGTCACTCTGCGAATATATAATTTATTGAATATATTCAATAAATTACTCTGTGCTAGACCTTTCAATCAAGCTTAACTCAAAGCGACCTACAGTAGCATAACAAAAAACATTGCATGGATGCACCTGGGACGTATCCTCAGTGATATATCCCGAGGTCATCGGGGTTTCGGGTCTCTTGAACATCAATACCTCACTCAGGTGACCCAGCCGGGTGCCTTTTATAAATGATTCAGTTAATTCAAACTTCATGGTAAAACAAAGGCCTGCTGGGAAAGTTAAATAGTGAACAGAAAAATAAATCCATTTCCCATCCATAAAGGCCCACACACATATTTTTCATGGGATGTAGATTAGCATGGTATAAATAAACAACAATAGCATAATCTAAAACTAGAGCCATTCTCGGACAAAAAAAACAAAAAAAACATGCAGGTTGGGTTTGAATTCCATTCACTGCGGATAGGTAGAATTACACGAATAAATAAGAGGCTCTGTAACTACCACCATTATCCTATAATAAGGCCATTATAGCGGAGCTGGAATGTCTCATATATATACACCACTAAGGCTGCTCTGCCGCAGCTAGGCTTGAAGTGGCTAATCGTATACTGCCCTCATATCTGACCATTCCCTCTCCTGTTTTCTCCCACATCAGGCTTGCCATCCCTGAGAGAGAGAGAGAAAAAAAACAAACAGCAAAGGTGCAGGTCTCTCTCCTCCATGAGAGACATTTTGATAGATCATTTTAAACTCCAAAGAGCATCACGCATGATAAGCTACGGACGGAGGCTTGTGGTGGCCTCGTTGTCTTTCTGTGACGCAAATGTTGGTTTAGCGCCAGCGGGGGAAAATGATGATATCTGACAGAGACTCTGAGAAGCCTCAGACTGGAGAATCTCCAGAGTGAAAAGTTAGTTTGGAGTATTCTCTCTCTTGTTAAACATCTGACAAACAGAAGTTACAAATACTGTACTTTGTTTCAACTCTGTTGTGTTAAATGTGCTTTATAAATAAAGTGGTTTGCCCCAAAAATGCATTTACTAATTGCTTAAACACAAGGAGAATTTTAGTTTGTATGACACTAGAATTTCGTGCGCGCTTCGCGCGCACTCATCCCAGAGCTACTTCGCCACGCACTATGGGAAGAAATAAATGGCGGGAGTTGACTCCACATGTAGTAACGGATGGGTTATTGGAAATGTACCATTGTTTTGTCCTGAATATTTCCACAGCCTAATTACTAAAGGATTGTGACTGTGGGACAGACATACAGTCTGATACAATAGGCTACACGTGTGCACAGTGAATAAACAATGACCTATATGCCCAGAGTTCTTAAATTAACATAGTTGGATTTTAACAGAAAGACAATGCCATAAATCAGTCAAAGTAAGTGACAGACTCAACAGTAGCACACAGCATGCAAGGCAGCGATGCATGCATGCATGTTTGTCCAGCTGAGATTTAGTGTCTCCATCTCTCTGTGGAAGAGGTTGCACATGACCTGTACGGCCACACTGAGGCGCTGCAACACAAACACAGACACAAAACAACACCACGCTGTTTTTCCAGTTGACCCAAATCAACACCAATACCTAGCCTGTTTGTCCAAAACACAGTATCTGCTGGCCACGTTTCTACTTCGCCACAACCTAATGTTAGTAACAAATGTAGGGGAGAGCCGCCAAGGTTGTAACGCTTCACGGTTGTAACATGGACGTTATATCTTGATTGGTCAACGCCACCATGACGCCATCGCGTCAGTATGTGTACAGAAACGTACTCTACGTGGCCAGGAAGTTTGAAGTGTTTACCTTGAAAATGCGTATAATTTTACACCTGGAGTATATGTGTGCTATACAATTTTTGTCTTTGGTGTTGGTGAATAAAAATCCACATGGATGTGTTCATGCTTATGTTCTTCATTAGTTTGCATCGTGTTTAGACGGAATTCACGTTCATTCTGGTCTGTAAGCAACTGGAAAGAGAACTTGCAAAAGTTACAAATGGTCCGCTTCCATTCAATGCGATATGTAATATTTACATATTTGACATATTATTGGCCAATATTATATGTTCTGAAATTGTATTGTATTGTGTAGTGTATTCTAAAAGTAGTTTAGGGTTGTATAACATTGTACAACTCAATCAATCAAACGTTTGTTTAATCAATGTATTGCCCCATTGAAAAAAAAGAAAAGGCCAAACTGGTACACCCGATACTATTTAATATTTCCCTTATGTTTGATATTTTCTTATCACATCCATGGTATGAAAACAATGCTAAGGAGTTGCTTCAATGAAATATAATTGCTTTAAGCTGAAAACGGGTTATTAGTTATTATGTGTAGTGTAGTGTAGTCAACATGTTAAGGCTCATACACACTGCCCGGTATTTGCTGCGATTATGCTTTCGGGGAGCATTGTTGGCGCTGGCCGACAAAAAACCCTGATCTGACGTTAAGTGGTGCCCAAATGGTAGATCACGATCTACAAAGGCTTTGCAGGTAGACCACATGACATGGCAGTAAAAATATATATAATTTTAATATGAAAAACGATTTTTGCATCTTCCGCTTTAGATGACCTGAGATTACTTGAGTGATTGACATAAAAAAGGGCCTGTCAGCTCAAACACACAATGCAATACTTGTTGTTGCTTACAATCATCAGTAGCAAAGTGAAATACCAACAAAAATAAAAGCCTACGATTTGCATTTCCCCCCCTCTATTTCCCATTCCATGTGCGTTTGTCTTATATGTAGCCTATATGAAAGGCCCCTCAATTACATTTTGTCACTATTTTCAGCAATGGGATGATAGTTTTATTTGGTGGGTATGTTGAGCTGGTCGTTTTGAAAGTAGCTCTCAAGTCCATAAAACAAACTAACATAGGCTACTTCTCTATAAGCAGAATCATGAATAGGCCTATTTAATTTATACAAAAGGAGAAGAGAGAGAGAGAGAGAGAGAGAGAGAGAGAGAGAGAGCAATGTGTTTGTGGCTCAAACTTTGTCTAATATTGTTTTAGAGCAGTGGTTCTCAAACATTGTCATGGCAAGAGCAAAGGAGGCCCAATATTTTTTCAATCTACAAAAATAATCCCAAAATCGCTGATAAATTAAATTACATTACTTACTAATCGCGTATTTGGCAACACTGGTCAGAAACGGCCAGTTGCTTTGTGTTGCAGCTCCGTGACTGGGAGATGGGAACTTTCTATTACAGTTAAATCAATGTAAAAGTACCACACAACTGAAAAGTATCGCGACTGTGAGCGCAAGTTAGAGACGTGTGTGGCTATAATGACGCACAGCTGTTATGTAATCGCGCATCTATAAATTCTAATCTATTTCTTGGGGAGCCGGGACTGTGTGTGTGTGTGTGTGTGTGTGTGTGTGTATATATACACTCCGTCGGTAATTGCCTGTAGGCTATACCCACATATTGGTAGGCTATCTCAATATTGGCGTGACGCATTTCACGTGAATAATGTTGTGTGCGCGCGTGCGGAGAAATAGAGTTATTTAATGAGTCGCATGTTGGTGTGTGTGTGTGTGTGTGTGTGTGTGTGTGTGTGTGTGTGTGTGTGTGTGTGTGTGTGTGTGTGCACGTCATGCGTGCGTGTGCGTGCAGGCGTATGTATACATGTGTACTGGGTCTGGGCAGTTGGCTGTCTGGCGAAAATAGGCAAAGTGCTCGGTGTAATGGGGATATTTCGGCCCAATCCAATTAATGACAAAGAACAATGTTGATGTAACTAAGGGAATCGTCGAGTCATTTATTTTGTAAATAAAGAGATTTAGATGGAATAAGCAAAATAGCGATCGTATAATCTGTCCTCTTCCTTCTTTCTCTCATCAATGTCCTGCGCGAGATCAGATTCTGTGCTGCGCGAGATGAGTTTCTCTGTGGGGGCGGGCCTGGGAAGAGAGGGAAGCCTGGCTCCAGGTTGCCAGGTTAGCGAATTCTAAGCGAGTTGTAGTGTGTGTAATTGCATTGGTCCAAAGCAAACGTCAATTGAAGTGAAATAAATGGTTGTTCATTTTCAGGTCATGTACGCTTTTCATGAGACAGAAATAAATGTGAAATGCAATGTATAGGCTATTGTAAAATCCCAGGGTGATATAATACCCAATCCTGTGTGATTGTAAGCGAGTTGTAATGTATGTAAGTGGCGTGGTTAAAGGCCTTGTTTGTGTCCCTGTGTTTGGCAACAGGCGCAGCATTAGAAGGGCGCAGCAAATACGACATTGAGGGGTAGAAACCATCCCGGGCGCGTGGTTCATGTAACATGTGTGTCACTGTGAAAGACTGGCCCCATTAAGTGAACGTAGTTGGCGTAGTAGACGCCAGCATGACGATGTTGGTAGACGCCAACATGACGATTGTGACGTAGGCTGTTGACGTTGAGCAATAACAGCGTGTTTCATAAAAGTAATATTTGCAGAGTAAATAAGACACTTGAACGGCTTAAAAATAGCCTATGTCAGTTCGGGGAGCGTGCCGAATTTATTTTGCATATAGAGATGTGTGGTGAAAGTGTGGTTCGGTCGGAGATAGAGCACAAAGAATGAGTATGGGTACCACTTCTCACTTGTAATAAAGGATTGGGTAACATTGTGAGGATGGTTTTGGAGTATATAAACAGATTTTCTTTTATAATACATAGCTTGCGGAGTTAGTTCAGTCATTCAGTGTTATGCAAGACCATATGTCATTCGCCTACGTGGCAATCAGCTGACCAATCGGGCGGGGTATTTAAAGGGGAATTCCACTCATTTTCAACATTTTATGTCATTTATATACCTTAGAGCTGCTGTGGTGGCCTCGTTGTCTTTCTGTGACGCAAATGTTGGTTTAGCGCCAGCGGGGGAAATGATGATATCTGACAGAGACTCTGACAAGTCTCAGACTGGAGAATCTCCAGAGTGAAAAGTCAGTTCGGAGTATTCTCTCTCTTGTTCTGACAAATCTGACAAACAGGAGTTACAAATACTGTACTTTGTTTCAACTCTGTTGTGTTAAATGTGCTTTATAAATAAAGTGGATTGGATTGGACAAATTAGGCACTGCAGCTCAAATGCATTTTTCCCCCCATAATTTACTCATTGCTTAAACACAAGTAGAATTTTAGTTTGTATGACTTTGGGTAACATTGTGAAGATATATATTTTTTTAATGATACGTAGCTTGTGGAGTTTGTTCAGTCATTCAGCTCTAAGGTATATTAATGACATAGTAAACGGTTCAAAATGAGTGGAATTCCCCTTTATGCTCAACTATAGGTCTGGATTATTCCTGCCATATGGTTCCTGTTTGCTCCCACCACCCCAGCACCACCGGTGGGCTCTGCTATTTCTGTTCTTAAAGGGACACTTCACCCTTTTTGTTAATGATGTTTAGAAGATTTAGAACACTTTCCTGGGGTCTTTGTGTGTGTAATATGTGGTTTTAGATATTTTAGATTTTAGCAGTGTCCATGTTGTCACAGACACTGGGCTCACTTCCTTGCTGGACTACAATTCCCAATTGGTGCACTGCTCCTCCTTGTGGATAGGGGCAGGGCTGTCTTACACTGCATCCAGACAGTGGAGTCATGAAGATGCTAAAAGCCGCGAGCGGCAGGCGTCTCTTCCGGGTTTTTAGATGTCTGAAATATAGTTATATAGTATATAGTTTTACTGTTGTTAATCTTGTTGTTAATCTTTTACTGTTGTTTTACTGTTGTTAATCTTGGCCTTCATTTTACTTTTTGGGGATTCTTCATGAAATTAAAATGCTCCTTGTATTCAAGCCGTCATGGGGTCAATGGCCCATTGACAATGGGTCATTATATATATTTTTAAAAGGAATATTTGTGTGAACTTTTCCTTGAACTTACATTCAGTCAAACATACAATATTGTCTAAACATTTTGGCACTGGTGGCATTTCAGGGATGTCTTCAACAGATCGGACACAAAATGATAAAATTAGGTGATCTGTAAATGCAAAGCCACTCACTTTAATTAACTGCTACTGCAATACAAAATCCAATGCACAAGCTTCTGTCAAAAAACGTGCCTTTCTTAATCCCCCTGGAAAGATCATCCCATACAGTATGCAAATACAGATTATCCAATAGAATAAACTGCAACAGGGACTGCACCAAAATGTGCGGATGTGATAAATGACTAAACTTGCCTTGTTCAACTGTACAATGATTGTGTAAGGAGGGTTTATTGGAAATGATATAACTGCGGTTTTCTGATGTGAAACAATAGGAACAAGCTCAACAGGTTGTGAAATTCTGAAAGCAGGAGCAAATTTGTGGAAGAGAAAACAAACGTTTGAGAGGAAATCTATTACAGTGACTAGAGGAAATGAGCTATAATGGATAGGCGGACGATTTCTGTATTCCTCATTCATTATAAAAAATAAATAAAAACAGATTTCAGCCAAAATTTGTTCATCCTCCTTTGTTCATGAGGAGAGAGAGAGAGAGAGATAGAGAATAATAAACCAAAATTAACCTTCTTCGCCACTCGCCAGACAAGGGACAGGGTAAGACATACAGCAGCGAGTATATTAGACAGCACAAATAGCACACACATTCAGGAAAGGAGGGAGGGAGAGAGGGAGAGAGGGAGAGAGAGGGAGAGGGAGAGGGAGAGGGAGAGGGAGAGGGAGAGAGAGAGAGAGAGAGAGAGAGGGACAGACGGACAGACGGACAGACAGACAGACGGACAGACGGACAGACGGACAGACGGACAGACAGACAGAGAGCAGACCAGTGTCCTTAGATGATCTAATCAGAGTAATAGAAATTATCTTCTAAATGTCCATGTGCATTCTATTTATGAATGTTTCTGAACTGTCTCCACCTCGATCCTCCCAGGTGTTTTAAACGGGGCATGAGATATATTGCCTGCATGTCACTGGACTATTTACTACTGCATTACACAATCACCCAACAAAATCCCTCTCTGTCAGGTTTTTCAATTTGCTCTTTATTTTAGACCCAGTGACATCCATGTCACAATTAAACACACAACTCAATAACAGAAAGGAAAAGAAAAAGAAAATTATAGCCCACATTGTTCAGTTTCTGGCATACAAACGTGACAGAACTTCGTGTAGGGTCCGTTATGACAGTGATGATGTCATTTACTGACTCAGATGTCCTACACATAAATCTGTACAAGGTATAGCACAGCTTTTCTTGGAGCTCTTAGCAGCAGCCTCATTCGTCATTATTAGCCACTGGGAGTCGTCTGATGCTGCTTTGTCTTTACACCAAAGATGGGTAGTAATATACAGATCGAAAACCACATTCTGTCTCAGTGACAGAATGGACCAGAGTCTAGACTCTTGTCTCAGGAGGTACTTTAACGTCACATAACGCAAGATTCCGGGTTTGAACTGGGCTTCAGCCATGGGGCCATGCAGCCCTAGTAACACTAGATTTCTTTAATCTAGAGTTGCAACACCAACCATTGACAGCCCATACATCCAAACAGAAATGTTAAATTCACCAACATTGCAGCTGCATGAAAAGCTTGGATTATCCTCTTCCATCTGCAAAGTGTTTCTTCCATAAAAATCCACCGTGAGCTACTTTCTGTCAAGAAGAAGTGTTCGCATTTGGAAGCGCTCGCTGGTCCTGCGTACCACCTGTTTTGAAATTGCACATAACATAATAATGCAGGAGGTAGCAGCAGGAAGTTGCGGTTGGAAAATGAGCGCTTCCAAACTCCAAAACTTGAAAAAATAATTACCCGCACGGAATTTCTTGACAGAAAGTAGCTCATAATGTATAGCATGTCTACAGTACGTGGATTCTTATGAAACATTACACTTTATTGCAGGTAGAAAGAGGATAACTCAAACTTTTCATACAGCTGCAATGTTGGTTAGTTTAACATCGTTTAAATACAAACAGATAGGACTTTTCTGTTTGTTGCATCTGTGTACAAGCAGTATACTATAGCTAATGACTATGAGGGTGGCAGATAAGCAGAGAGGAAGAAACAGATAGGGAGGGAGGGATAAGAGGCAGTGTTAGGACGGAGAAAGACAGACAGAGTGTGAGAGGAAGCGATGAGCATAAATAAACAGAGATAAAGAAGTAAAGACAGAATGATAGGGAAAGACAGAGACAAGGAAAACAAGGTCTTAAGAAAGAGACAGATAGACAGAAGTGAACAGTGAATAGGCTCTATGCACACAGAATAACGTCCTACTTCCGGGCGGGGATTTGTGTGTGTGACTAATATATGTACAGTGCACACATTGATGCACGGTAATGGTATGTTTTTTTAAACTCATTCGACACCACAGCGCCATCTGGTGGAGTGCTCAGAGTGCCGCACATTTTCAACATTGAGCACCTTTAGTTTAAAAGCCGATTTGGCCGGAAACTGCCAGTCAGTAAATAAAAATCCGCTATGTAACAATTGTCATTTAATCCACCCAAAACATACTTTTTGTAAGGTACTGTAGGATCATATCGTTTGGAGAAATGAGGTGCAAATCAAGCTAGTTTTTAGTCTAAAAAGAAGATTCCGAGATATTTACATTCTAAATCATGCGTCCCCATAGACAGCATAAGCCAGCGGAATTTTCATTTACGTTTTTTTCTTTTCTCACCGCACCGGAACTGGAGTGTTATGAGTACAGGACACAGTTGATCACCGGAACTGGAGTGTTATGAGTACAGGACACAGTTGATCACCGGAATCAATTGATCCCGGGGCTTTTGGAAAACAGGCATAAAAAGGTGATTTTGGCGCCAAATGAGTTTAGATTTATTTTTGGGCTTTGCTGCCAGAAGAGACTGAGACAAGAAACAGCGAGATAGAGACAGGGGGTAACACGCAATTGCTCTCAGGACGCATTTGAGCCTATGGATGTGGTATGCACCTAAACCGCTAGGCCAGCGCTGCTCCAGATAAAGGTATGTTTTAACCCTAGAATACTAAACACAGGTGATTTTCACCCGGACAATTATATATTTTTCATAATGTTGCTGATGTCTGAGGTGGGTGGGTCTTTCTATACCTTCCTGATGCTCAGTGACATCATAGAAAGTAGGTTTATTTCCCTGCTCACATACCTCCCTCGGGTTTGGTGTTCTAGGGTTAAGGAGAGATTAACAAAGGAGGGCCATATTTATTATGGAGAGAATTACATTCAGCTTTAGAGGTCAGGTTGAAGTCTTCACAGATAACCGGTTTAGATGGATTACTCATGTCTGTATGTATCATGATCATCAATAGAGAAGAGAGGCAGATATCTCCCCTTGTGTGTATTGTACGTATATTGTCTTGTTTTGTTTTGTTTCTGTTGTATGTATTGTCAATTGTCATAGTCGTTTCGTTACATGTACGTTTGATTAAATTTCAATAAAAAGTAAATTGAAAAACGAAAAAAAGGAGGGCCCAGGGCTCGTACTGTATAGTGTACTCTGTGCCACTATACTCTGTGCTGTACTCACTTTAGGTGTTGCAGCGGTCCGTCTACTTGGACAGACAAACACGTACACAGGGACACACGTAGCTGCGTAATGGAGCGGAGGCAACGCCCAAAAGGTCAGCTCAGGAACAACCAGCAGTGTTACGCCTGAGGCCCTCTGTGTGCGTGCATGTGCATGTGCATGTGCATGTACATGTGCATGTGCATGTGCATGTGCATGTGCATGTGCATGTGCATGTGCATGTGCATGTGCATGTGCATGTGCATGTGCATGTGCATGTGCATGTGCATGTGCATGTGCATGTGCATGCCATCAGGAGCGGTCTTATCAGGGCATCCTGGAAGCGGTCAGTGGACTAATGGCTGTTTGAGACTGTCTGGATGGACAGATAGAGAAGGATGGCTGAAGGATAGATATAGAGATCTCGCAGTGTTGACGTCAGTTCAGGACTTTCAGAGTGCATGGAGGTCATCTATTTGGTCTATGGTGAAAATGACTGGGATGTTTGCAAAGGATCGCGCTCAATACACAAAACGGGAGCAAGGCAGACGAGCAGATACACAACAGAGGGTTTCGCTTAAGCATAACGTAATGCTAACACCAAATGGGTTCCTGCCCAAAATGGGTTAAATGACCTGGGGCCGATTTAAAAAGATATGTCTTCTAAAACAGTTTTCTGTTAGGAAAACTGTTTCTATGTCAGTGGTGCTCAACTTAATTATTTCATGTCAAGGACCCCCAGAATTATCTGTATTTGGCCGCGGACCCCCATCTGAAAATATGTTGTTCCAGACCCCCCCCCCCCCCCCAGAAGCAACCTTGAAACGTACTTTAGTTATGTCATCAAGTTATGTCATCAAGAACATCCCTTATTGGCCGGTGGAGTACACCGACATACATACTGTACATATCCAGCCGATGGCAGTACTTGCACGCTCTGCTTGCGCAAGTAATAAACACTGCAGGATTATACAGCGATTTCTTTCCCCCAGGATAGCTATAGGGAACCTAGGTTGCGCTCGTTTTGAGTCATGATATAAATGATTCCTGCAACCATGCTTGCCAAATCAGACACTGGGATTGTCGCACAGGGCCATCAGCTGGGAACTCACTCGCTTGGCAGCTCGCTCGGGTGCTCCTCACACAAGCCTCAAGGCCTTGCTGTCATATCAGCACGCCTGCATTGAATATTAACAAAAGAATACAGTAAATGAGCCCCTGCACCTTGGCTATGATGCTGCACAGCTGAGGTCCATCCTGTGTGAGGGACAGCAGGTTGCTGATCGCACTGCCGATGGTGTACACGTTGTCTGAGGACTCTATCTGTCGGATCAGCACCTGTAGGGAAACAAACACTCAGGTTAACCCCTTTAAAAGCCTCTGTTCCAGTGATTTTCAACCTTTTTCATGTCAAGGCTCATTATTTATTCGGCATGTGAGCTACGGAACTACCATTTGATGAGATTTATAGCCTCTCAGACCCAAACTAAAGAATCTTTTGATATTGTTGGATAAGATTTTGTCCACAATTCCATGGTTTTGCTCTAAATATCTTGCTGGTGTTCAAGTTGTTGATGTGAAAAATTCTACTTTATTTCAGAGTATACATTAACACTGAGGGCTTTACAGTATACTGCGCCAGTCTCATTGTCAGACCCTGGATGTACCATAGTGATTATGTGGTCAGCCTATTTAGTGGTTGAGCCATAATGTAGCCCTAATTGTCAAGAGTTATTTGAATGTAAATTAGTTTAGAAATGAACTTGGCTGGTTTTTAAATGTCTGTGATAATGCGAAGTACTAAGAACCCACCGTACCATTTTAGTCACGTGTGACTTACAATACGTAAAACAATGATTTTAACCTTGAAATGTAATTCAAAACTAATTATTTGGGAAATTTGATTTTCTTTTATAAAATAAATTTAAAAAGTAATTGAAAAACCGTGGCCTCCTCATATTAGAAGGACAATATTGATCACCTGAACCGGACGAAGTTACAATGGTTTACTTTGTATGAAGGTTATGATAAAAATCAATATATCGGATTGGTTCACATCATACCTGGATCTCATTGGCCAAGGCCATGTCGATCATGTTGCTGAAGGAGTCACTGACATCAGTGAGGATCTCATGAATGGCCTCCCTCATGGACTTGAGGAAGTATTCATCTTCTGTGTGAAGGCATCTGGAGATGGCAGAGAACATGTCAATGTGTGAAGGCATCTGGAGATGGCAGAGAACATGTCAATGTGTGAAGGCATCTGGAGATGGCAGAGAACATGTCAATGTGTGAAGGCATCTGGAGATGGCAGAGAACATGATGTGAATGAGCTCTTTTGTACAATTAGCTAGTGGCTCCTGAACCGGCTGTATTATTGAACTACTTAAATCTCTGCTGTCGGGCAGACACCAAAATATTTTCTTTTCGTTAAATGTGTTTTTAACACAATGAATGTGTCCTCTGTCCTCACTGTACCCAGCTCAAGTGAGTTAGGAGGTTTTGGAAAATCGATGTGGAGATTTGACTTTCCAAGCCCCAAAAAAGTTATGTGGTTTGACCGATGGATCCAATGGAGTTAGGAGGTTTAGTCATAAGCACTTTTTTAACATGTTCCATACTTTCTTTTTTTAAATATATTTTTTATCCCACGATTTTGTAACCCATTTTTCACCCCTGTGTCAATCATCTAATGTGATCCTGGGCTCTACACACCCTTCGCCAACCTGGGGAGAGCAACGGACTTAACTCATGCTTCGTTCATGCTTGAGTGTCCAAGTTGCTCCTTTACACCTGACAGGGGGGAGTTTCCCTGGTTGGACGTAGCTCGTGGAAGGAACACGTTATTCTCCATCCATGTTCCATACTTTCATACGTCTGTTTGTGTGTGTGTTTACCTCTCTGTGATATTGGTCAGCTCCATGCACTTATCAAGGAGAGATTTCTCATGCTGAAAAGTGACATTAAACAAGTGACAGGTTTATACAGACAGGTTTCCAAAGTCTTTGTTTAGAAATGAGTCCTCAGGATGATGGTAAATCGAATTTGACTTCGAGCATTCTATAGCATTGATGTCAACATATGGGATTTATATTTTGTATTATTGTATAATACTACTACTACTACTACTACTAATACACACACGCACGCACTCACACACGCACACACACACACACCTTCTGCATCTCTGGCGGCGTGTTGCGTGCCGCTCCGTACTCATGCACCAGCGAGCGCACGTGGCAGTTGGCGCGCACGGCCGTGCTGTGGACCCTCTGCCAGCGGCCCTTCTCCAGCCTCTGGAACATCTTGCCCAGCTCCGTGCTCACCACCAGCGCCCGGCGCAGCAGCGTCTGGAGGTTGTTCCTGGCCACGTGGTCCCCTCCTCCCCCCACACCGCTACCCCCACCTGCACCACCCCCGACGCCGAGCACGGACGAGCCCACGATCAGCTCCCCTTGCTGGGCGTCCTCCTCCACGCCGATGGGCTTGGCCTGGAGGACACACATGCACTCCACCTCGGTCATGTGACGCAGGTCCTCCATCCAGCGCTGCACCGAGTCCACCTGCAGGGACTGCATCCTGCTGCTGCTGCTGTGAGGAGGGGCAGAGAGAGAGAAAGAGTGTAAAATTTAATTTTAGTTTTGTCGTAATCTCTTGAATAGTTTTCATTTAGTGTTTTTAGTCACATTTTAGTCACCTGAAATGTTTTAGTGTTACTCTAGTTGTAGTCGACTAAATATCATAAGATTTAAGTCGATTTAAATCTACAGCTGATTTAGTCGACTAAAATGTATTTTGGCGGGCCTTGATGCCATCGTAATGACTGTTTTTACACTTGCTGAAAAATAGCCTATCTACAAGCTCACAACCTCAACGTAGCGCAGCGCATCGCAGCGTGTCGCAGCGCTGTGACACGTTGATGTAACATGTAACAAGTTCATGTAACTGTAAAAATGGAACCAACCATTTGTACAGTCTCTGAGTTACACGTACCCATAATGATCCATTTGGTTGCTATGCTAACTATCAATCCTTTAGCTGGGGACCCCCTGAGACCCCCTTTAGAACTTTTAAACAAGATAGACCCCTTGCAATTTGCATACAGAAAGGGGAGGGGCACTGATGATGCCCTTCTTCTTATGCTTAATAAAATCTACTACCATCTAGATAAACCTCTCGGGTACTCTTTGTAGACTTCTCCTCTGCATTTAACACAATGAGACCTCATATTTTGATGAGGAAACTCTTTAATATCCCCCTATCTGAAACCAGTTCCTCGTCACTCGCCCTACACACTTGCCCTCGATATGCGCGTTCACGGCTTCACGCAAGGCTGCGCCATATTAAGTGTCGTCCGAAACCAAGCAGCCTTGAGTGGAAGTGGCTTATAAAGCCCTCAAGAGCGAGTCTGTGCCGATCTAGACTCGATTACCTTGTGCAGCCCTGCTCTCTGTCCGCATGGAAACCGCGACATCAGGTGGGTGGAGTCATTCCTGACTGAGCGGGTACAACAGGTCAAGGTGAATAAAGCAATATCTCTCCCCATTACGACTAACACGGGGGCTTCGCAAGGGAGCGTGATTTCACCGGTATTGTTCAAGCCGTATACAAGCGACTGTAGGAGCGAGTCAGATAACACCTGTATTGTTAAATTTGCAGACATAACAGCTATTGTTGGTCTGATTGAGGATGATGAGCTAAGCTATAGAAGAACAGTGGACGAGTTTGCCGGTTGGTGCAGGAGTAACTTCCTCCAGCTTAATATCCAAAAAACTAAGGAGGTCATATTGGACCTTATAGGACTGGTGCTCATGCACACCAGGAATTAGTCATTGGTGGGGATGGGGTAGTGATTGTGGAGGAATATAAGTACTTGGGTACAACGATTGATTCCAAGCTGACATGGAATTCCAACACTCATTCCATCTACAAGAAAGGTCAGCAGAGGCTGCATTTTATGCGCAGACTGAGAGATTATAACGTTGAAAAAAATATTATGGCACTTTTTCATCGATCCTTTGTGGAGAGTGCATTGACATTTTGTTTTGTTTCATGGTATGGCTCATTATCATTGGTCAATAAGAACAAACTCCATAAAATCATCAGCGTGTCCAGCAAAATAGCTGGGGTACGATTTGAGAGTATGACCTCAATGTATGAGACCCGGGTACTCAGGAAGGGGAAAGCTATTACTAGGGACAACACACACCCGTTACACAGCCAATACCATCTTTTACCATCAGGGCGACGGTACATGGTACCTTCCCTGCAGGCTAGGGTCTCAAGATCGTTTGTTCCCATAAGTATAGGACTTATGAACAAGCAGGCCCCATCTCAGTTCCGTGCATAAAGTGTGATGTGATGCCTCTTGGAACTATGACTTCTGTTGGCACTGTTTCTGTCTATATACTGTGTGATCTGTTTGTTTGCATATGTTTTATTATGTATATCCTGATGACTGCTGTGCACAAAACAAATTTCCAGAACAACACAGAAACTTACTTACTAAAGCATGAACAACACAGAAACTCACTTACTAAAGTATGAATAGAGGAAATAGAAGATAAATATAGAACTTAGTATACTAGAATTTGAATCATGATGCTCATGTATGCATCGCAAATATTTGTCATCTACAATGACATGCCCAAACTGATTTGTTTGGGGGATAGCACAGACTAACAGATTGCAGAGTTTCATATCATCAATATCATATCAAACATAGTATACAAGGATGAATAAAGCAGATGACATCTGCTGAAATCAAATAGGGTCTGACTGCTTTGTAATGCAATGGGTTGGAGCACTGTAAGTTCACACGTGCCTAATGGACCTGTATTGATCATCCAGTTTGCTCTCAATTTGTGTACGCTTGATGGATCCAATTCCCTGCACAAAGCAGAGATACATTTACTCAACGCGTCGTAAATAGTACACTTATAGATCCAGAGAGTCTTTCCTCTGTGACATATAGTAACATATTCCAAAGATACATTTGAAACACCACAGCATTCCTAAAAAAATCAATGTTGGGGGTGAGAGGTCAAGTATCTCACAGGCGAGTTGTCTATGCTCGTTAGTCAAACCTTCACCATCAACTCAGGGCTGGTGTTATATCGCTGGGTCAAATCAACCAAACAGTTCAGAGACCAACTATGCCACTTAAATCCTAGCTACAATTGACCCAGCTGAACGTTAGCTTAAAGGGGGTCTCCACGGTCCACCACTCAATGAGGCAAACCCTGGCAGAGGGAAGATGGGTCGATTGTCGTGATTCCCTCCTCCGCCTCTGAGCAAACAAGCAGCGCGGGTGTGCTAACGAAGCTTCTCGTCTCCGCCTCCAATGGTATTGTCTGGTGTGTTTTTTTATTTTATGGAAATGATACACTGTATGTCAATGGAGACTCTATTCGAAATATTGCGTCGGCATCGAGTGTTAGTTGTTAAATGAAAGGGGAGGCATTGTCATTGCACGAGGACTCCAAACAAAGCTCATATTGAATGTGTTCGGAAGGGTAAACCTCGTTTCCCTTTGGCCTGATAGAGTGCCTTTGAGACATGCATATTTGTTTATTGGCCCACAGACGTATGCTAGAACCTTTATGTTGAATTTCTTTTTGCTCATGGTCACATATTGGGTTTCGGCTATTATACCCGTATGGCTAAACAGGCTGAGATATTAGGAAGGTGTGGCTGCAAATTAAGTTGTCAAACAATATAGAGGCTGTATATGTTTGCTAAAGAGAATCACTGTGTATGTGTAGTTGTAAAGTATACTCATATTGCAGAATGTCTCATTTCAAGTTCAAAATGTGTCGCATCGCGATGCATATTGTGAGCTTGTACATTTGCTATTTTAAAATGGCTGTAATATAGGGTATATAGGGCTGTAGCCTGTACTGTATGTTTTACAATCAAAATTAAAATCTCAAAAGTAACTAGTAGTAACTAAAGTTTTCAAATAATTGTAGTGGAGTAAAAGTAAAAAAAATTGGCTCTGAGATGTAGTGGAGTAGAAGTAAAAGTAACCTACTCAAGATTTGGAACTACTCAAGTACAAATACCTCAAAATTGTACTTAAGTACAGTACTTAAGTAAATGTACTTAGTTACATTACACCACTGCTCACCAGAGGGAGAAAAAAACAAACATGATGATAATAATAGCTTTGTCTTTTTTTTTCTTTCTTTTTTTAGGTTTGTTTTCTGAACAGGGATGGGAAGAGGTCATCTCCAGCTCACAGTGCATAACAAATATTTACATTCAGGGCCATGGACGGGTCAGACTACAACAGCTCTGTTATCCCCGTCAGGAGATCTATGGAGATGAGCGCGTCGATGTGTGACAATGTGAGAGATTGTCAGCATTATGCATAGTATGATAAAAACTCTCTATCTATCTATCTATCTATCTATCTATATCTCTCTCTCTCTCTCTCTCTCACCCTGTGCATGTGTATATGTGTACTGTATGTGTGCGTGTGTGCATGTGGGTGTGTGTGCATGTTTGCCACTAGCGTGTGATCTCACAGCCAAAGACAAGCACATCATGATTTATCATAGATGCTTCTGACTATCTATTGTTAACTCAGTGTGACTACTATCTGTACTAAGTAGACCGCTAGACCTGCTACACATGTAATCAGAGCTGCTACCTTTAAACACATCTTAAATCTGACTTGTTTTTTTATTAGTTTTTTCTTTCTTTTTTTGTATGCTATTTAAATGAAATAGTCTTGAAAATGCAGCTATTTGTCCCCATTTGTTAAGTGTATAAAACTGTTGCTATTTGTAAAAAAAGAAAAAGAAAAAAAAGCTTTATACCCTGTAACATGTATATAAAGACACAATGTGACAGCTCTGTTTACAAAATGCTGTAGCCTACAACTGCACTTTCCCCATTTTCAACTGTTTTTTATTATATCTTGACACTTGCTTTGGCAATGTAAACGTATGTTTTCTCATGCCAATAAAGCTCCTTTAATTGAATTGAATTGACTGTATTTACACTATAGGCTAGCCTACGTATTTGTGTGTGTATCAAATCTATAGAAGCACACAAATGTGTCTCTGTTTCCACAGCAGCACCCACGTACACCCGTCGCACGCACACCATGATGCCACGCAGCGGTCTTGTGGAGAGAGAAATGATTGCATTGCCAGTTCACTGGATCACTGGGATTCTATTTGTGATATAATTTACCTTGATGTCTCTGCCCTACAGTATACGTAGGGGCTATATGAGGAAAGAAATGCAATCACAGGAGCCTTTAACTGCTGGCAACAACCCAGTTGTGATTTGTGAGGACATTTCGTGACTATAAGGCTACAACTATATGGACCTTTTGCAAAACGGATATTTTTTAGAAAGAATCTCTGCCCATACGACAGAGATATCCGTGTCCACACACAAACGCAGAAACGCATTGAACACAGGATAAAATCACTGCAGTAGCAGGTTTCAATTGTAGGCTACTGGTATATTATATTAGATTTACACTGATGAGGTGTCAATCATATTTTTTAATGAAGGAATAATTACCGCATTTTAAAAGCCACCTAAATCATGAGTGGAAGTGGAACATGTTTCTTGAATTGTTTGTCAACATGTCACACTATGTGCGTAAATCTCCAAATCCCGACTCTCGACTATATTCTCTCCATATCATTTAAACGTGTTTTTTTTACCATTGCTCTGGCGACTTGGCAAGTCCTGCACAGAAAATAATAGCAGAGTCAGACCTATAGAAGTGTCCACAACCAGTTGTGAGCTTGTAGAGTGGCTATATTTTCGAGGTGTATAATAAATGTCACGTTATAATGTAGGCTAATAAAAGTTCACATGCGCACATTGTCGGCATGCAGGCACAGTGACAAATGCAGTTAAGGGTGCGCCCTTTATTACCTAAACAGGAGAGAGATAATGTGCGCACGCTGCACGGCGATCCACTATATACTTTCTTCTCACCATTCACACCTCTCTCTCTCCCCTCCATGACCATGAAATGGAGAGCAAAATACAGCACGAGAATATAGTTTCGCATGGCAATGCACACACCACGCATACACTTGTTGCAGGTGTAGCCTATACTGCAATGGCATTTGGCCTGGGTCCTTATTTGGTTAATATCCACAGTTTATCTGTAGCGGTCCGCAATTAACCTATTGTTCAAGCTTCGCACTCGGCACCAATACAAATGAAATCACCAGTCCACACTGGACTAGTATGCTGATATATTTATTATTGGATGCAGCAGAGCAGAACGTTTGTTCGCTGCAGTTGATTTGTTAACAGCGATATATAAACATGAACAATTGGATAGATATCCGTTTCCATGCAGACACAAGCTGCATTTCTCACCTAATTATAGTAAAAATGCTATGCGCTAATAAGCGGTGACATCAACGTTTCTCAAAAGCTCCGTTTCGCATGACTACACAGATCCACTGATCTGGATACCTCCTTTTGAGTGCCCGAAAACTCATTTGCCTGTGGCTGAAAGGCCCAAACGTACAAACAAATGTGCGTTTAGCAAAATATCCATATAGTGGCCTGGGCCTAAGAGGCATTATACAAAACAGGTCGTTTCGAGGAAGCAATCTGATTGGTTGAAACTTCTAGCCGTGCTTCAAACGAGCATGATGTAACACCTAATCAAAACAAATAAATCAGCTGCCCTGTTCTACCAGAGCGCAGCAGACTGGGTGGCTAGGCTAACGAGTTTCTTGTGACATTTCATTCATTCATTCATTCATTATAGTCGTAGTGGCTATCTGTCATTCAAAAAATAAATATTTGTTAGTGACTATCTTAGTTTTAATGGTAACTGTATTGCACTCGATGGGGTAGTTTAACGTCATTAATGCACTTCTGCGCTGCCTTTGCAGGTGAGTTGCTGCAGCACCGCAGGCGTGCATTAATGACACTATGCTATACATATGTATAGCATAGTATAGTTTATATGTATAGTGTCATTATATAGATATGTTCTAGTTACGTTCTTAGCTTAAGCATGTTTCATGATAAATGCATTTTATATGTGATGTATACCCATGCCTTTTTGTTCTTGGCAAGAACAAATTATTGCTTAATGTAAATCGCTCTGGATTAAGAGAGTCTGCTAAATGCCTAAATTGTAAATTGTTGTAAATTGTTGCCACTGATCCAAAGTGGAATCTCATCCTGGCCAAGGAAGACATTAGGCTACTCTAGGTACCTTGTATTGGAAAGTTCCAATAACTAATGATCAAATTACCAATGGTAGCCTACTAATGAAGGCTCTGTTCCATTTAGTGTAGCACAGTGGTTCTCAAACTTCTTTATTTCAAGGACCCCCACAACGCTGAGAGTTACACTCCCATACAGGGCCATCTGGAACCCCCTCAGGAACCATGAGGCTCCCTGGGCCCAAATTTGTAGCAGAGTTTTTCCATTGAGCCAACCATGCACTATATCGACACCGTGACTCCGTTTGACCACAATGGAACAGAGCGTTCATTAGAAACATTGGTGACACCTACATACGAAGGATGAGGCCCAATATCCTTCCAATATGGCTGTTGATGTGCATACTAGAGCCTATCCAGCTTTGATCCCAGAGGGGATTTGGGGAAACCCAATGTGATCAAGACTTGAGTTCAAACCTGGCTCTCCCACATGGGAAATCAAACATACAATAGGGTAGATATGATAGGTTCCTGCTCTTATTTACTGCTCTGCTACATATGGACGGGCACCATTATCCCGACTGGCATGCCTGATTCAAATCCACCAGAGCCTCTGGAGTCAATTATAGACTATAGACAATGTTGTCCAAATGCTGTCATATTGATATCAATGCAATGCCATGCAGCACTACAGTATGTCGTCCAATGTAAAAACCATCAAATAAAATCCATTCCAATTTGTCAAAATTTGACAAAAAGATTGTAATAATATAATATGTTTGCAAAATAACTACAGTAGTAATGCTGTTAAATAATTGGGCAGGAGGGACTAGGGACACATTTTCTCTTTGCGGGTGGGTGGCCACAGCAGGAGTTGTACTACACCAGGTCTCAAATGATTCATTATGAAAAACAAAGCAGACACACAGAGGCTGAAATGTCTACATGTTTGGTTAAAAATTATAAGCCTCCCATTAGTTTGAGTAAAATATAGGATGGCTGAGGATGTGTTTAGTTGTTAATGAAAACTATAGTGAATAAAATCATCATGATGTAACATTTTATTATTATTATAATTCATTTCCTCAAAAATATATGACGTACAGTAAATTCTCCATTCCTTGTCAATGGGAATTTAACAAAAATACCGATTTGCTCGTCTACATATAATGACGTAAATTCTCCATTCATGGTCAATGGCATTTAATGTTTGTGTTAGCACAAAAATTGCCGATTTGCTCTTGCCTTTATGTTATCTACACTATAGCTGAATAAAATGACGGTGTAGTGATCAACTATTTATAGGTTAATTATGTCATGACAAAGTGGGAAAAACTGGCCTTGGGAGACGAACATTTTAATTGCTGAGCAATGGATGAAACGGAGGATTAAAGGGACATTTCATCGCTGGAAGAAACTGCAGTCACCCAATGTTAATACTATTTGTAGTAGATAACAGTAGCACAATTTGAAATTCTCACCCTATGGCCTGAATTCCTACAATGACCATGATTCTTTGTTGCACTGCCCCTCCTCGTGGAGAGAGGGGAGGCTGCGTGGAGGTGTGACTTGTATAGTCCAGGAAGGAAGCGAGACCACTTTTTCATGACAAATTTTGGTCATGAACCTGGCGTCATGACTAAAATATTTCCTAAATGTGTCCTAAACACCATTTAAATAAGATCGGGAAAGCCAAGCATTTCCGTTTTTTGGCCGACGCGACAAGTTGCAGCCACGCGCCAATGTCATTTCCATCCACCAGCTGTTTAAAAACCCGGAAGAGACGCCTGGACTAGGTGGCATCTTGTCGCCTCTTGCCACGTATGCCTGGGTGTATCCATATCCTGCACACTCATACAGGTGTTTTCAGTTACTCTGGCTGATCACACCTCATGGTTGTGTGGGTTAGAATGAGAGCTGACCCTCACACTGTTTTGTTGCAGTCTGTGACATGATGAAATTGTCAGCAGCTTGACCTACAGCTTCGACCTGACTCGAGGTGTAATCAGTAAGAGTAAATGAAAACACATTTATGAGTGTTCAGGGACTTTACATAATTGCCAACATATTTGAGAGTGATAGAAGCCTGACATGTCCCATGGTGTGTAATTGATTCTGCATGTCCATATGTTTATCATTCGCTTAAAGGTGCAATGGTATTTTTCAAGCATTTTATTTTAAAGTTTTACTCTGAAACGGAAAGCTGTGTGTTTTTTAACCAATCATAATGTCGCATCCCTTCAGGGTATGGGACGTAGCTCCATGCGTGTACATGTACACGTATAAGTATAGTAAATATTTTAGCGTGATGATTCACTTTGAAACGATTAATACACTGTCTGGATATCATCTTGAATGAGATTAGAAACTGAGTAGTTGATCTGTAATCAGAAGCAGCAGTGTTTGGACGGTGAATGAAATCAAGATACATTTTGTATTCATGCAGGACATCATCATGCAGCACGTTTTCAAATTGGAATTTTATGGACTTTTGATATAAAAATAGTTTAAAATACACAAAGATGGGAAAAAAATTGAAATGTTCCCATTGTTTTGGTATAGATATGACGACCACGGATATGGTCTAAAAGTGTGACAAAGATATTTTTCATTTCCCTACGTCTTCAATATAATACAAACACAGGAAGAAAGTTAATTCGAAAGGGGAGAAACAAACCTTTTTGTTTTCTTTCTTTTGTTAAGTAGCATTGAGAACCAATGGTTCGATCCTGAGCCATGATGTGCCCTATAGGCCATGATGACCTAGTACACCCCCTGGACATGACGCTTCTAAGTCGCAGGGACTTAATTACCCTCAATCTAACCCTCTTTTTAACAGCTTATCCACTGTCAACGGTATTGAATTATCTGTCTAAAGTCTATTCAGTATGAGCCTGTTTGTAGGTGGACCCAACACTTCATATAATGTTTTCTATTCATCTTATACTCCAAGGTGACCCTGAGTTGGTGTCAGTGACACAAACTAAGACACAGAAACTCATTCCAGAATATTCTGTATACCGTTGTTTCGGCACTGTAGTGCCGAAATGATTTTGGCTCGTCAGAAATTTTCAGTAGCACCGAAGAGACGACTTTAGGACGGTACCCGCCCCCCCGAACCTCAAATGACGTCACATTGTAGGCTCTACAGCGCCGAACCGACTTTCGAGTATGAATCGGCCCTTAGATTCAACAAGCTGTTTTTTTTTTTATCCCACCATGTCTGTTTTTCATGAGCATTGCTGTCTGTAACGCTGTGCTGCCACATAGGAGTATACTGGAAATCTCTCTGCAGCACCACAACAGAACCACAGTATAAGTGGCTGAACATGGAACCGAATGGAAATGTGGGTGGAATGAGCTGCGAGACTTTGAGGATTCGGGCGACTGTGGCTTATTTGGAACGGACTACAGTAGGGAACAAGGGGTCTCTTGTTCCTCAAATAATGAACTACAAAGTCACGTGTCAAATGTCGCCATACATTATTCTCACACAGAACCCCCCAAAATATTCAAATTTCCGATTTCCTCACACTTGAGACTTCGATGCTTATCATGAGAGATTTCAACTTCAAATGTCAAGCAGATCATCTCATTTGATGATCTTTGATTTGGTGAACTGTACTATTCCTGTATCTGGCGAGTTTTAGGTTCAATTCCCCTTGGGATCTGAAGTATATGCCCTGCATAAATATCCTCAAACTAAATATTAAGTCCCCAACCAGCTCTGCTTCATAATAAGATTTTAGACATCGTATATGTAGCAAAATTCTAATCAAAGCAACAAACTGCAGTATTAGTCAAATCTAGTCAAATCTATCAGTCAAATTCGTTTAGCACATTTAAAAACAACAAGACTGGAGGGTTTTAAAATGAGAAAAATCCACAAGCAAACACTGACTACCATGAAATGTTTGTCAAAAACAAATAGAAACAATGCAAGAACAAACGACAATGACCTCAAACTGTTTTAAACGCAAGAGAAAAAAGGAAAAAGATCAGTCTTTAGTTTGGAGTTTGAAGTTCTCAATAAAAACAAACAAACAAAATAACAACAGAGCAGAATGCAAGGAATAACAAATAAGACGTAGGCCTACTACAGTAAAGTAAAACATATGCAACGCAGGGGGAAAATAATGTGCATTACATCTAAATATGTTAAATGTACTAATAAAAGGCGCAAGGACACTAAAATCACATTGAAATCAGACCGGGATTTGTTTTTCAATAAAAAAAACTTGATTTGAAAGACCTTCTCACTGACCTCCATGTAGCAAGAGGCAAGGCTATACAACACAATTCTACCTCTCAGGGGTCAAAGGACGAGTATCACCAAATACAATAAAAACAGAACCTCACTGTGTAGAGAGGTGAGGGATGAGCATGAGGTGAAATGTGAAAAGCATGTGGTTATATGGGTCGCTCTAGACCCCTTTTAAGTGTGCGAGCCACGGCGTGATTTGCAGGAGTTCTCCTGAGGTAGCGATGGGTAAGGGGATATCAGGGCCTCTCGTCTGGGATGGTGGAGGGGATCATGGGTAAGTACAGGGTCAGACATCTGACTTCCAGATGGTTCAGTGATGTGTTGCTCGGCTTCAGAAGGAACGCACTGATCCTACCCAATGTTCAGCCAGGACCACATTCACCCAGTCTTCTTTCCCTTTTTTGTGAATTCTCTCTCGGCCTGCCTCTGTCTCTCATTAAGTATTTTTTACAGATCCTTATTTTTTCATTCTGTCTGTCTCTCTCTCTCTCTCTCTCTCTGGCTGATACAATATATTACGGGAGGAAGTATCGCAAAATGTGATATATGATGATATATTGGCACACCCCTACGTTAGTAGGGCTAGTGTTAGGATCGCCAACCACCAGAGCTATGATTACTTCTAACGCGACTAGCGACAGGACCACGATGAGACGTCAAAAACACAATACTTTGTTAGAATTGGAATCATTGATTTAGATTCAGAGTTATTCGCATTTTTTTATTTTTAATCACATCCATTAAAACCGGAATGACATTAAATGTTGCCCAATCAACATTCGATGTCATTGTCCAAGTGAGTAACGTCACCAAAGTCTGCTAAGTAAACGAGTTACTTAGCAGTGAGTTTATTTAGTATTTATGCTATGTGTTGGTCATTGCGTCCATGTGTATTTCTGCAGGTTGCTGCTTGTGTATGCGTTTGTTTGTGGGAATAAGACAAAGCCATGCAGAGCCAAAGACAGTGTGTGTGTGTGTGTGTGTGTGTGTGTGTGTGTGTGTGTGTGTGTGTGTGTCTGTCAATAGGAGTTAGCATGTGTGCGTCAGTGCATGCATGTGTGCCTGCACTCGTGTAGATGTAGTATTTCACAACAGAACTGTCTGAACAATGCGTTTCCTCTGCACGCACACGCACGCACGCACACACACACACACACACACACACACACACACACACACACACACACACACACACACACACACACACACACACACACACACACACACACACACACACACACACACACACACACACACACACACACACACACACACACACACACAGCTGTCAAACATATTCATAATCAAACATGATGCAGTACAAACACATTCAAAATAATACAATAGGTTTTCCTCAAAAATCCTATGAAATCACAAATAATTTTGATGATGCAAGGTCATCTCCCACAGTTTTACAGAACCAGCATAATATGTTGGACAATGTAATAAAGGACAAAGGGTGCTCTATTACATTTTCCAATACAGTATGTAACAAAACATATCTCTCCCCATACATGGCTTCGACTGGTGGAGACAATAAAGACGACATAAGCTAAGCATATAAGCCCCAATAGCAGCACTATGATTCACTGATCCAATCTACAGTCCCGACAACAATTTAATAATAATAATAATAATAATAGCACCTTGTGTCACTCACCACTGACTGTATATCTTATTCCCTACTGTATGAGAAGGACTGCCTGCATGTCACCAGTGTCTGCCACACATTGTCACCATTCCAGGGCATTATCACAAGGAGACAGTCGACCAGGGGGCCAAAGTAGCACATGCTTCTGCATGGGCTCCATGTTCTATTTTCTGCTGGCATGATATCAGTGGCTTGTAAGGGTGTAAGGTAAGGGTGATGAGAGAGTGAGAGAGACTGTGAGAGAGAGAGAGAGAGAGAGAGAGAGAGAGAGAGAGAGAGAGAGAGAGAGAGAGAGAGAGAGAGAGAAAGTGCATGCGTGCTAGGTGTGCATGCGTGTGCGTGTGTGCGTTTCACAAAAGCCTGGTCTGGATGCCATAACATTCCACAAGGGTGTCCAGAAAGGTTAGCTCATGACATTGGTGAACTGAAGAATGGCAAAAATAATGAATGCAACGTCCAATCATACCCTAAAATGGAACCACTATACTGACAGCTGCACACCACGACTGACACAGTCCTGGGTATAGGCAACCTGCGGCCTGGCAGAGATCCACGCTCCAAGGAGCACACTTTTCTAGTTTGTGTCTGCAAGAATTCTTCAAGGCAAGTCACGATTTGGCTTCAAACAGCTGAGATTAATCTTGAGGACCCTTGAAAAAGCTAAAAATAACAGCTCGTATTTTCTTTACTGAGGCAGTTGGAGAAGATCACTGCTGTAGACAGGATGATGAAAGTAAAGCACTCAGGGGAAAAAATGGCATCAACTGAGCTCCCTTCTAAAGCAAATATACTGTCCAGACACAGGTGTTTAGTCTATGAGTCTGTCTGTGTGTGCGTGCGTGCATCAGTGTGCGTGAGGGCTTTCTTGTGTGTATTGCCACTGCAGACAACTTGTGTAGCCTACACTCTAGAATTGAGCTACTAGTTTTGCTATATAGCCTACTCAAGTATACGGACGCATGTCTGGTAGAGTGGTAGTTAAGGGGGCTTGCAGTTTGTAGTGAGCACAAAGATTTTATTGCTACCATGACGATAACACTGCTAATAGCAAATGCATGTTATATTTTGAGTAAAGTTGTCTTCAAATTAAATGTTTCTATACTGTCATATCTGTGCAATGTACCAACCTCACCGAAACAAGCTCACTGTACATTACAAACATACCAGGCAATAAAAAGAGATTCATATTCTGATGTTGATCTCTGTACCTGAGTCCTGACCTCACAGATACCCTATACCCAAGGTGCTGGTACAGTACAAATTCTTACACCTCCAAAGTGTAATTCATATATCTGCCTCCTCATTACACATACCCTCTTCCCACCCCATGCGCACACGCACGCACACGCACGCACACACACACGCACACACACACACACACACACACACAGTATGATACAATACGACATAATGGGTTCACAATATTGAAAACATTTGATATTTTACTAAACAAAAGTACAAAATAAAGTTTAAAAAAAAAGCAAAATGCAGAACAATGCTGTTGTTTGCCCTATAGTTCAATCTGCCACTTTCACGGTCTGTATATGATATTGGCCATCGACTAGCCTATTGAAATGTGTGTGAGTGAAATTTGCATGAAATGGCATATTACGTTACACTCGGAACACATGGAGATGTCATCGAAATCCTTGATTTTCCATTCCATTTTCACCACAGAAAATGGCCTCATGTCTCCTGCAAATTGCAATGATAATGCCAACGCCCCTCATTATCGTTGGGGCTCTTGCACTCAACTGTGGAAGCTGACGCATCAGTTCCAACAAAGCACTATAGCACAAGATGTATTATTATTTTATTAATGTCTGATATCGCGCTTCAGTTTTTCATCACGGTTATGAATATCATAACATTTTAATATCATGAACTTTAGTGACACAATATTTCACCATGCACAGCCCTACTATATTGTCCTGTCTCTTCCGAGTTGGCAGTGGCAAATGGCAATACAAGTTCAGCTTGACCAGCTCCTTGGTAATCTGAAACCCTCTGAGCTGAGGGAACATATATTCACCCCTCTCTGTCTGTCTGTCTGTCTGTCTGTCTGTCATGTCTCTAACTTCTCCCTCCTCAACCCCCTGGCCTACACCGATTCCCACACCTCTGCTGAAGCTTTCGCAACTATACTACTCCTTTATAAGAACTAATTAAAAAAAGAAAGGAAATAAAAATAAATAAAGCTCCTTCTCATCCACCAGACACCAGTCTTTCCTCTGACCCTCTTGCCTGTAAGTCACTCTGAGTGCCTGAGGATCTGCTAAATGTCTTAATTGTAACACATGACATAATATAATCTGATTTGCTTAAATAAGTCTAAACACAAACAACTCACATACTGTACAAGTCACATAGAATCTGATTTAGATCAGGTTGTTGCATTCAGACTGAGACGGATCTCCTCAAATCAGATTCGAAATGTGACTGAAGTCACATTGGGAAAAATCTGTTTCCATGTGACTTGTAGCCTACCGGTATGTGACCAGTCTGCATTTAGACTTAATTAAACAAATCATATTTTAATCTGGATGTGGCATAGATTCAGCCTGGATTCAGGTTAGATTTGGCTGCCAGTGTAAATGGGCCTAAATGCTCCCTGTCCATAATGACTCCCACCAGGCCCCAGTCAGTCGTTACTACTTTACTTGCCTCATTGAAGAAGATGAGATGGAGCTACTCTGTCTGGAGCTGCTCTGTGGAGTGGCCATTCTGTCTGAGGACATTATCCTTCAGCACACAACCTAGAAGACAAGGAAAAGCATTCAATACTGACGTCACCATCACATGAAACCGAATCGACTCTGTCGAGGCTTATCAGTGTATTGTGACTTTAGAATTCGACATCTTCATGGAGAAATGCAATGAAGTCAAGTATGGTTAGAGGAAATTAATGGACATAACATGTGTGTGCGTGCATGTGTGTGCGTGTGTGCATGTGTGTGCGTGTGTGTGTGTGCGTGGTGAACATGGAGCGCACACGCACACGCACACACACACACACACTCTCTCTCTCTCGTGGCTGTGTCGCGTGCCACTGCAGTGTTATCCACTACAGCATCACCCCTATTGATCTGCTCCTGCAAAGCCTTCTATTCTCGTCTTGTCTTTTTTTCCTTCCAAGTAATTCAATTATCAATAAAGCTCCCTGTTTTAAATAGCCACAGGCCCGCTCTGTGCCAGTGGAATAATATTTCTTATCTTCTAATTTATTGGCTGGCTGCCAGCCAGCTCTCCCTCTCTCTCTCTTTACTCTGAGGGCAAGCAAAAGGGGCTAACATTCTTAAGTGCCCGCCACAACTTTATTCCGTTTTTCTTTTTTTTATATTGATGTTTTCCTTTTAGATTATTCCATTTCCATTCGGGCAAAAGCTGCGGAAGCCGTCTTGCGCTCTAATCCATTTAGTTAATGTCATGCTGCACGGGTCCATTTGGTTACTAATGTCATGTTTATTAGCACGTATAGCAGATACAAATTGCGCTGTGCGGAAATGTAGGGAAACACACATGCATATATGCACATGTATAGAAAACAGATGCATGTGTCTGTGTAAATACAAACATGCGCACACACGCACGCACACACACACACACACACACACACACACACACACACACACACACACACACACACACACACACACACACACACACACACACACACACACACACACACACACACACACACACACACACACACACACTACAACACACCTATACTCTCACGTACTGTACACATGTACATCATGCAAACACAGACACTCGCACACCACAGAGATAACGCTCCATATCCTGCAGGGCAAGTTTTGGCACGGCAGTGTACCAGCTTTTATTAAATGCTTAGAGAGTGTTACGGGGTCGATCGAAGCCAACAGAAGCACTCACAGTACAAGGAAGTGGAATCTAAAGAATGTGTGTGTGTGTGTGTGTGTGTGTGTGTGTGTGTGTGTGTGTGTGTGTGTGTGTGTGTGTGTGTGTGTGTGAGTGTGTGCATGTGCATATGCGGACGTCACTGTCTGCATCATCTGATCGTGACTTGCACTTGATATCGCAGTATTCTATACGTTCTTCCACACTGAAATACCATCGTGAGCAAGAGAAGCCTCGGCTATATCTTGGGGACAGAGACCGGGATGTGGTGGAGAAAATGCATATAAACACTATGGTATTGATTAATTTAATGTAGCCTACTAGTAGATTATACTTAACATTCTAATTACCGCACCTGTTCTTCACTGACAAACTCATTAGAGACTGCAGCCGACTCATGTAAACCTATTTCAAACTGTGTGAGTTAACTATAAATTAGAGTCCATTTAAGGAATGACCTTCTCTTGTTACTCCTGAAACTCTGTACACTGCTGAAAGTATAAAATATGTGTGGGACATGTGTGTGGGGCGTGCTGGGGGAAGCTCTGGAGGGAGACACTAGTCTCTCTCCGGTGTGATGACATATACAATAAATAATGGAATCCTGATGGTTGAGTCCTGCTTCTTCCTGATGTTGTTTACTTACTAATAGTAATATCAAAAGCTGCCAGAACAGGGACGGGAGAGAAACAGAAGATGGTGAAGTCAGTGCATTAGGGAAGTCACTGCTGATGATTTACGGCCTCTCATACTTCTCGGAAAATACCCCGGGTTAGGTACTTATGAGCAACAAGGGACCTATCTGTGGAGGCATGGGAGGGACAGAGAGAGGGAGAGAGAGGGAAGGGGGTCTTTGAGTAAGCGAGATCGAAAAAGAGACAGAGTGTGTCTGAGACAGAGAGAGAGAGAGAGAGAGAGATAGATCACAAGAGAGAAGGAGCTAGGGGGAAGGGATGCTATTTGCTCTATAACGTCAGCCCTGCATGGCATTGCTCCTCTGGGACCATTTTCAGAGAGACCGGACCAGAAATGATCCTGTTCTGTCATACCCACACTGTACTGTGGCAGGAGCCTGACAGCCTGGCCAGGCATACCCACACTGTGCTATGCCCCATTGGCTCTAGCGTTTAATATTAACATGGCAATCCTGTTAGGACAGAAACTAATGGAATAGGACACAGCAGAACGGAACACACACCAGTCTGTCCGCTAACTTTATGGCACCATTAGATTATTCTCGATGGCATTGGCATGCAATAGCTGATTCTGACCAGATACAGTATTTAACCACAGGGTCAAAGGTGCGAGACGGTGCCTGGAGATCCCATTACATGGGTGACCGTCTCCTTCCAACGCTCTCCTGTGTATTATCATACTAATTGAGATGAGGCTTCTAATGTGCCCAATCAAGCCATTTCAGCCCCAGCACTTAGAGTGTGCAACTAAGTGCCATGCAGGTGTCAAGCACCCTCGTATTGAAACAAATCTCTCCTTTTAACAGGAGAGTGTCCACCAAGGCAAATGATGCATGGGAGGAGGGGGGGGGGGGGGGGGGGGGTACGGTGGGTGGGTTGTGGGGGTGGCGGTGTAGTGCTGGTGTCATAGTGAGCATTACGGGCGGTTTACAGCAGGTTTGGCATTCCTTCTAGATTGGCATGCTTTCACGGCCAGGCGGGTTTAGTGCCTCTTCTTCACACAGTGAGCGGCTGCCTGCTTTATAGTTACAGTACATGTTATTAGATCTAAGATGGCATAAAGATTGTTACAGCATCATCCACCTTTTTCGACCGCGGTCGAGATCATGGATTTCACAATGCCACGCCAGACTTCCCGGTCCTTCATTGCCATCCCCAGTTCCTGCTTACTGATGCATACTGAAGGTTGCCGTATATTAGAGAAGTCGATGGGTAGCTCTCCCAAGAGAGATTTTCCGCTCTCGTTAGAAGGCGGGTGTAAGTGCCATCCAGCCGTTTCTCTAATTTCTTAATGTCTCGGAGCCATAGAGTAGAATCGGCTTGACTGTAGTCCTAAATATTTTTACTTTGAACCCCTTACTGAGACGGGATGACCAGATCTTATGCATGTCATTGCAGGCTGATCAGGCCATACCCTTCCTAGTTTGAAAGTCATTTTGCGAAGAAGATATATATGAACCCAAATACTTAGTCATCAACCTGTTTCAAATGAGGGTTGTTAAAGGGACACTTCACCCTTTTTGCAAAAAAATATATGTTAATGACGTTTAGGAGCTTTAGAACACTTTCCTGGGGGTCTTTATGTGTGTAATATGTGGTTTTAGATATTTTATATTGTAGCAGTGAGCCTGTTGTCTCTGATGTCATGGACACTGGGCTCACTTCCTTCCTGGACTACATGTTGTCTCAGTAAGACAGCTCTCCCCCCTTTCCACAAGGAGGAGCAGTGCACCAAAGAATTATGGGAATTGTAGTCCAGGAAGGTAGTGAGACCAGTGTCCATGACATCAGAGACAACAGGCTCACTGCTACAATCTAAAATCACATATTACACACATAAATATAAATACCCTTTAAGCGTTTTGTTATAGCAAACATTGATACAGTAAACTGTAAAAGGTACTGTACTATACAAACAGTAGTGCCAGTAAGTAAGTAAGTCAAAGATATCTTGCAATGATTGTCTTACTGTACTGTACTGTACTGTACTGTACTGTACTGTACTGTACTGTACTGTACTGTACTGTACTGTACTGTACTGTACTGTACTGTACTGTACTGTACTGTACTGTACTGTGTGCCAGGTCAGATGTGGCATTAACATTGACATCACTTATTTTGGGTTTTCACAATGACCACAATGGACTTTTGCAAGCAATCACAACCTAACATTTAGTCTTTGTTGACAAAATTGTCATGGCTTAGTTTCCATTTAGTTTCCGTTTAGTTTTCGTCTGTGAAAAAAACGTGGTCGACAAACATTTTGCGTCATAGTTTTAGTTCATAGTTTTAGTCATGCTATACAGAATGTGCTGCCTGGTTCTGTTCATGCTAGACAGAATGTGCTGCCTGGTTCTGTTCATGCTATACAGAATGTGCTGCCTGGTTCTGTTCATGCTAGACAGAATGTGCTGCCTGGTTCTGTTCATGCTAGACTGAATGTGCTGCCTGGTTCTGTTCATGCTAGACTGAATGTGCTGCCTCATGGTTCTGTTCATGCTAGACAGAATGTGCTGGTTCTGTTCAGTTAATGCTAGACAGAATGAGCTGGTTCTGTTCAGTTCATGCTAGACAGAATGTGCTGGTTCTGTTCAGTTCATGCTAGACAGAATGTGCTGGTTCTGTTCAGTTCATGCTAGACAGAATGTGCTGCCTGGTTCTGTTCATGCTAGACAGAATGTGCTGGTTCTCTTCATGCTAGACAAAGGACACCTCTGTCTGGGCCCTGTGTCAGTGTGTCACACGCCAGCTAGGATTACAGGTGTCCATGCAGCAGCTTTCGTGTTTATATACCACTAAAGGGAAATCGTTCAAGTAGGACACTCAGGATTTACTGCTACACTTGCAGTTACTCTTTACATGAGCGGAGGAGGATGTGGCAGATTGACTGGTTACGTGCGTGCGTGTTTGCGTGCGTGTTTGCGTGCGTGCATTTCACAAAAGCCTGGTTTGGATGCCATAACATTCCACAAGGGTGTCCAGAAAGGTTAGCTCATGACATTGGTGAACTGAAGAATGGCAAAAATAATGAATGCAACGTGATCGTGAACGTCCAATCATACCCTAAAATGTGAGATATGAGATAATTCAAAGCAATAGGAAAGGCTTAACAAACCTACTGGTACTAATAAAGACAAATACATCAAACAGCAGATGTGTACCTACATCAGGGAGGTCACTAGGCTACATCAGGGCAATTACATTATTATATAATGGGTTATAAACTGCCATCAACTAAGTACAGCTTATGTACACTACAAGCCTATATCCTATGTGCCCTAAGGCCAAACAAATGATTTAGACAGAAACATATTGCCCAGGATTCAAGATACAGAAGCAGAAATTGTTATTCATGTATAGTTTACCATTATACAAATACAGCACCGAAACCTATATCGTACCCAAATTACTATTGTTCCAGATACAGTGTTGATTTTGTCGACTAAAACTATGACGAAGATTGTTCGTCGACTACCTTTTTTCACTGACGAAAAACGGAAACTAAATGAAAACTAAAACTAAGACTAAATATATTGGCAATTTTTCCAACAAATAAAAACTAGACTAAAATGGTAGGAAGGGACTAGTGGACAAGAGATCCAGTATAAGTCATGTTATACTTGGTTGCATGCTGAAAATAGGCGATTTCAAGCTCACGTCACAACGTGTCGTGCTGCGACGTGTTGTGAGCTTGTAGATTGCCTATAAGTGTAAAATCAGTCATTACGTCGGCATCAAGGCCCGCCAAAATACATTTTAGTTGACTAAATCAACTTTAGATTTAGTCAACTAAAATGTGACTAAAACTAAATGAAAACTATTCAAGAGACTTGAATTTGCTGTCAAAATCAGATATATAGACAGCTTTGAGATAATTTTTTACACTATACGTATTAAGTACGGTGCACAGGTTACTGTAAACTGCTTCCAGACAAAGACTTCATTGTCTACTGACCTCACTGTCTGTGGTCACCGTATATGTGCAGTCACAAAATAATGTTGTGTGTTGGAATGGCCCGACTGCCCCTTGCAGCTTGTGGGTAAAACCACCAAATGGATGCAAGTTCTGTAGAAAACAAAATACCGCACTGGAGTATTTGTGTTTGTGCTTTATTTATTTTTGCTCTATATTACCAATTGCCAAAGGCAATGGATTTCTGTTTGACAAAAACAGAGGAAATTTTAAACCCAGAGGAAACGAGAGGAGAATAAGCATAAAGCACTCACCAAATGCTGAGAGGCCAAAACCAGATGGAATTTGTTGTAATGAGGTTCAGAGCTATGTGAGCCAGACAAACGTATGTTCCAAGAGACAGCCTCATTCACATTTATAATTCAAAACCACCAGTATCTTCATGTTCCAAGAGACAGCCCCATTCACATTTCTAATTCAAAACCACCAAGTCATCAGGATTGTTGAGACAGCTCAATTCAAGTACCAGTATTACTGTATATAGGCCTACTGTATGTTTGCTCACTTACATTGTTGTAAACTGAAATGCTCGATTCAAGTATTTTTTTCAACTTCTGTATACACAGTATACAGATACAGTATAGCTCTCACTGTCAAGTGTAAAAAAAAAACTGCAACCTGAAAACTATTAGTCACTACCCACTAGCCACTACAGTGAAGTCAACAAAAGAGCCACTTAACATGCCTGTTATCTCATTTCACACAACTTTACATAATTCAGTTTGAAGATTATAAAAATAGACTCCTCAAAAGTTCACAACTCACAAATGTCAGTTATCTCAGTTAACTCAACCACACATGGCAAAACTGCAAATGAAGTCGTGAGAACAACTAAGTGACAGCAGAAAAAATAGGCCTACATTCCGAAATAGTTCTCTCAAAAGCACAAAAGTACCTCTGAGTTATCGCTATAATATGCCACCAAAGTGACTTTTTAGCCGCTCCAGGAAATGTCGCATTCAAGAGCCCATCTGTGCTCAGCCTTGACTTTTAAATAGAGATAATTCAAAGGTAAAAGCATGACACTGCGGTATTTCCTCTGTCCTCTCATTGAGCACAAGACAGGGAGGGATCATAGCAGGAGACAGTGGCCCCATAAAGTCCCGCCCGTGGTTGTGCCCCTCTTCGCACCCATTGGTTGCCCTTTGTGGTTGGACAAAAATCCTTCCTCTCCATCCATTACCATTGAAATAACATGTTTTTCAGTTGCTTCGTATTGATATTGTGCATTCAATTCATATTGCAAACTTGGTATCAGTAAAAAGGAACATCACAGGTGCAGCATGGTGACTGGGTTTGTTTTTAGTTATATTTTTTTCCAAAAATGATGTTTTAGCTAATTCAACACAAACAAGGCGGAACCAGGGCGGAACCAGGCAGAAAGAGCCTACTGGTTAGTCAGTCAGGGAGACAGGGACCAATCAGAAGTCTGACAAATGGTAAATTGTCCTGTGGACTTGTGGAGAGGGAGACTGGCTAGCATTGGTACTGTACAGTTAGAGTAGCTGTATGGGTGGGAACATGCTACACTGGAGAAACGGCCACTATAGGCCTATAGTCCTACATTCCAGTCCCACACAAGAAGGTTAAGAGACCCCTTACAAAGACAGACACCCACTCAGGCCAGATAATGATGCAGCCAAAGAAGGCTAGCTGCCATGCATAATACTACTGTTAGGAAATTATTCTTTTTATGCCAACGATGTTTAATAATTGACAATGAAAATCCCCTGCACAGAAGCATTTTTGCTCAATGTGAGCCTTATTTGTCCTTGAGAAAGAGAGGCCCACTCACTCAGAGAAACTTGGGTAAAGCTGGAAGGAAAGGCTAGCTCAGTTTAGGGTCACTTCACTCAAGTTTCCCCAGTTGAGATTATGTCAATTTTGTGGCCATAGAGCCTCTAAGTCTCTACAGTATATTTACTCAATTCTGTAGATGATATACACAGTAAACGAACCTTTCCAAGGCAAAGAATTCCAAGCTTTTCATGTTGCATGATAGATGATAAATCACTTCCTGAATCCTGAATTCACAGTGAACTCACTGTTATTGTAATAAACTATAGCTACAAGAGTTTGAAAATCAATCAGTGGCTTCGCCAAAAATGTAATCAGATAATGGTATCACAGCATATATTGATACAATCGTGGTATTCCACACCACACCACTTATAGAAGCACAATGATGCATTAGAGAGTAATATAAAGAAAGACAGAATGTCATCTCCAACATACATGGTTTTTGCCCTTTGAGGTGTTATGTTATTAGTTTGAGTATAAACGACGATGTTGTGCCGCCATTCTGGTTTCTGACTCCACACAACATTCCCGGGTCACAGCGTGACTTTGGGGTCACACTTCAACACGTAAATAACATGGGGAAGACCATGGGGCAGGCCATGGGGCAGGCCGAGAGGCGAACCGGTGACCTTCTGATTAACAGGCGGCCTCTCACTAAGCTATATGGCCACACCCCCAAATAAATTAATGAATGGAGTAGATAGTAGATATAAATAGGCAGATGGAAGGACAAATGGATTGACAGACACTGTCTGTCTGTCTGTCTGTTTGTCTGTCATGTTGGCAGCTATAGAATTCAATTTGAATCTACTGTTCCACTCTTTCTTTAGTCACTCGGAATGAGAGTCTCAATTAAATGCTTAAAGTACCTGACACAATCGTGGAGGTGAAAAGGTCTATAAAGTGCTTCCTGGACACCAGTGCCCCACTGCCAATTATCTCCACTGAGTCTAAATGTGGTGCATTTTTCAGATAACACTGGCAGGGGCCAACTCATTTCGGGTTTGGGTTATGTTTTGCCATGCTGACACTAGGCTAAAATAACTATGTATGGTATGTTAACAGACTGCAGGAACTGGGAATGGCTGTAGCAGCACTATCATTTAGAAAGAGTGAATGAAATCAGCTACCAAATATAAATACAGGCGTGTGACGTCTTTGACAACAAACTGTCAAAATGTTCAGACATGACCTGAAGTGGGAAGTATTTTGGCAATTTTGAAGAAAGATCGATGGCTGCATATGATATATCAGAATCCTGTTGGCATAAACTCATGGATAAAGTTGCTTGAACTAAAAAAATATCACTTTTGATCACTAAACGATGAATGATATTGGGGTTTTGTAGTGGCAAGAGGAGCTTCAAATGTGCATTTGAAGCCACACAATCGCAAAGATTTAGTAATATATGGTTGCAAATAATGGGACCGTGTCGACGACTTGACATCTTTCAGAGTGACAGCTTCAGTGACTAACAAGATGGAGGGAGAAGGTGTGGGTGGAAGGCTTTGTGAGTGGTGGTGGTGGGGGTGCTGACAGGGCCGTCATAAGAGACGCAGTTTGGAGGACCTGACGCGTGCACACACACACACACACACACACACACACACACACACACACACACACACACACACACACACACACACACACACACACACACACACACACACACACACACACACACACACACACACACACACACACACACACACACACACACACACACACACACACACACACACACACACACAGCCCTCAACTAAACCTTGATGCTTAATCTTAACTCTAACCGGAATCTTCTTTTTTAATAATTGTAATGCTAACTCTAAAAATATTCTGTAACCATAAAAATAACTCTTTCCTCTCCTTGTACTACCCTTGTGGGGATACAAACACGCACGCACGCACGCACGCACGCACAGTCTTGTGCGTTCCTACTGTGAAACGTCACCGTAATAAAGATCGTGCCAGTCGTTGGTTTTCCATAACATGCCATAATTGCCCTGCATGTGGAGCCACTCGACTCCGTGTCCCAATTTTGGAGATGGTAGCTCATAACTCTGGTTAGACCAAATAAGAAGATGTCCTTGTATGGCCAAAGTCTGACAGAGGGTGACGGTGGGTAGACCAAAAAAAGATGCAGGGTATTAGTTAGGGGTCTGGGAGAATTCTTTCCTAAAGCATCATGATATGGAAGTTTAATGCTGTGCCTCTGAGGTCTCCATGGCAACCTGCTGCCTTCATGCAATGCACAATTAGATCAGATGCGTGGGGTCAGGTTACACGCGCGCGCGTGCGTGCGCACGCACACACACACACACACACACACACACACACACACACAGGCTTGTAAACCCTGACCCTCTCAGTTCATCTATACCCTTTTAAATGTCTTGCACTAATAACAAATGTGGACAGATCATTATACGATTGATACACACTCAGCTACAAGGCAACAGTAATCTCCCAGCCCCAACAACCTCTGATTCCTCAAATAATCAAGACAGTGAAGACACCATCTTTATTTCTCTCCCCCGCTAAAAGAAACCCTAACTCAACCTCATAAACAACATTTCTTCTTCACCACACGAGTCTGCTAAAGTGAACAGTCCTCCATCTTGGCATTTCTACAGTCAGTCATTAAAAAAACACCCACAACTCTTTTCTTTCCATGGCAATATAAAAGCAAACAAATGACGGGCGACACCATACCTCCTGAGAGCCGAGAAACGCCCGCTGTCACGCCAAAAGAAACATCCAGATGCATCTTAAGGTTCCCACGTCCATTGACAGCTCGCTATATCAGTGAGTGAGAGCTAGGCCAAGGAAGAGATCCACTCACGACAACAACAAAAAAAGGACCCTGGTGTGAGATTGACTTTGGGAGGAAGGTCTACAAAGGGATCTAAGAGGCTGCAATCGGACCCTCAGGTGGCACAGCACTGAAGAGTGTACCTGACACCACAGCTATACTGTATGGCGGCTAGCGAGCCACTACGGCCTGCTACAGTAAATAATGAATGACTTGGGGGGCCTAGACAACAGCCCTGAGTCACACACACACATCTACTGGCACATGAAGACACACACACTGTACACTTAAACATGCATAGTAGGCTACATGCACGTTGTGCACTTATGTATGCACTACACACACACACACACACACACACACACACACACACACACACACACACACACGGCTAATAGGGAGTCATGCTGACACAAGTGGAGACAGGCTTAAAGCGTGGCCAGGTAAAAGTAGGGTGTATCACCATAATCAATGGGGGCAACCTGACACAAAGTGCTAACAAGGTTCTCTGTCACCACTTTGTTGAATCATTTCCACGCGGTCTACTGCTTGGGTGTATATTAGCCTACCAGTAGTTTAGTAAGGGAATAATCATTTCTATAAAAGTGACAATAGACACAATCTTGGTAAAAAATAATCTCCCTCATTTGAAAGGCTGGCCTGACGACCAAAAGCGGTTATCTTAAGACATTTTATTTTTATCGGATGGGTTTCCAGATTGTAGGTAGAACTCGACAAAATAGTATAATGTCTTCCTATTGGGACCATGAGTGACCGTGCACAGCAGACTGTGTGTATTTCCATAGATTAATGTTTAGCCTGTTAGTGGCAGGAATGTGCACCGCAATCCAGCCATTTGTTTTTTGCATAGTGGATGTTGGTCACAGACATACTGTAGGTCATGACCGTGGTAACATAAAGGTTGTATGGTCACAGACATACTGTAGGTCATGACCGTGGTAACATAAAGGTTGTATGGTCACAGACATACTGTAGGTAATTTCCGTGGTAACATAAAGGTTGTATGGTCACAGACATACTGTAGGTCATGACCGTGGTAACATAAAGGTTGTATGGTCACAGACATACTGTAGGTCATGTCCATAGGTAACATAAAGGTTGCGAACCCAATACATGTATATTGTATACTGTAGTTGGAGATGATGACATCAATAATAAACTTCAAGAGCTAGTTTTGCCTACAACACAATGGTAATTATTATTATTATTATTATTATTATGACTAGTCCGGGGTTAAGAACAGCCAACACCACCAGTCACCACAACAGTGCTGCCTCTAAAGAGGCCACCGGTATAACAAGGCAGCATTAAAGGAGAGGAACTGAGAGGAACTGCCACAGTTGGTTTACTACTGCGGCAATATAGTAGTAAACCAACATTTTTGAGTGGTGCAGCCACTCCAAAGAACAGCAATGTGTGTCCCTATGTCTGTTTAGGGTCCCTATGCCTGTTTAGGGTACCAACCGGTGAGCTTCACACTGTGCACAAGTGCATCATAGGAAGCTGAATTTTTTGGGAAGCTGAGAGCCGACAACCAATGGTCAGACAACCAATAGTCCGACAAGAGACAACCAAGTCTTCAGGTTTTCTCCAGACGAAGTATGGCAATTAACATTGATTTATTTCATTTATTGAACATAAATTGTGGGTCCCAGAGATAGAAATGTCATTAAATGGGGGTCCGTAGACTAATGCTTGTCAAAGTGGGGGTCCTTGAGATTAAACAGGTTGAGAATCACTGCTAGAGCCGTAAGAGAAAAGCCTGGTCACAACCTATAAGGCAGAGACGCTCGGCGGAATCTCCATGCTGGACCACATGCGGCCACGTAGCCAAAACAATCATCTGAAGCCAATTCCCGACAACAAAGCACCGCCCGGAGCTTTCCCCTGTCAGCAGCATCGCTATATAAGCTTGATCTTCTACCTGTCAATCAAACAAAAAGAGAATGACCTCACCGGGTGTGTGCACGTGTCAGAGCAGAAAAAAGATAGAGTGCTATACTGGAAAGTCACTGCCTCGCGTGTCAGAGAGAGACCCCATAGCAACTACGCACGCACAGGCGTCGGCGGGCAATCCATAATCACAATTTACAGCCCGCTGTCTGTCTATGTATCCATCTCCGCCCACCTGTCATGTAAATAACTGACCTCACATGTAATGCCGAGGGTCGTAAATATTTCCGCAGTTGACTGGATACGGGACAATGTTGAGGGGTCCTTTGGTTGGGCCTTGCTTGATCCTTTGGTTATGGGCCTTGCATGCTCGCTGACATTTGGCTGCCCCGCACGTGGGAAGACAGAGAGGCAGTGGTAGACGGCAGGGAGATGGAGGAAGAGGAACTTTGTTGTGCGGCAGCAATTCAGTACAGATGGTTAACATTAGAGAGAGGGGGGGGGGGTTGGTTGGGTTCAGTCCATATGAATGTGTGTGTCAGACAGAATGAGAGGGACAGAAAGCAGGGAATCATAGCTTCAAATTGACATATTGGTTGTTCAGTTTGACCCACCAGTTTTGGAGATATGGCTTATAGAGTAATGTCTTGCAGAGAAACAGCGAGTTGAGAAAACAGTCTTTTTCACTTCTGTGGACTCTAACATTACACCTTATAGCTAATTGTTAAAGAATATATTTCATATTTACATGTTGATTTCGGCTCTGACATTTATTTCAGACATGCTCTAGTATGTGAAGAGTATACATGCAGCTCTATAAGCCAGGAAACACGGACTCCCGCCCTGTCCCATACTTTGGGACAGGACGGGAGTGTTTTTGAGGTGTTTTCTGTTTAACTCACCTCCACATAACCCAACCAGTAGAGCCTGCCTGGGGTAAATGGAACACACGTGGGGTCAGTGCGATAAGTAAATATCGGCAGCAAGAATCACACAAGGTATGCAAGAAAGTCTTCCACATGTGACTGGCTGAGCAGTGTGAGCACACACGTGGCACTTCAAAAGCCATTTCCGTGCTATTTATTCCACCATGGGTATTGCAAAGTAAACACGTTTGAAGGTGTGTAATTGGGTCTCTGGAGTGCAGTCTGCCATGTCACATTTGACTTAAACAGGAATAAATGAAACAATTTCATCCGAATGTGAGATATCCACCATCTAAAAAATGTTGGTCTGCAGAGAGTCAATGGTCTGTATTAGGGCCTTTATCCAAAGTGCTTTACAATGAGGGTTACATTCATCGATTCACACACACACACACACACACACACACACACACACACACACACACACACACACACACACACACACACACACACACACACACACACACACACACACACACACACACACACACACACACACACACACACACACACACACACACACACACACACACACACACACACACACACACACACAGGTGGCAACCAAGCAAGGCACCAACCTGCTCAATGGTATTATGTTCAAATAGCTTTATTTTGAAGTTGTATTCAACGCCGCTTCAAGAGTAGAGCCCACCCTCTGCTTATCTCGATCACTCCCATTCCCTAAAAACGTATAATTTACACCTGCGTTCCTAGTCTCACAGCCAATCACGTAACATTCACGACAGCATATACCTGTTATCGCGTCACTTACCTGTTGGATGCTACTTTGTGCCGTCAAATTCCCCCCTCCTCCCCAACAAACCCCCGTCATCCTCAGCCTTGCCCCGCTAACACTTCTCTCTCTCTCTCCTTGTCCTAGGAGCCCTGAGGGGGGAAGAGCACGGCGGTCCTCAGGCTCCCGAGGCCACGCCCCCACCCTGAGTCTCGCCCCTCCTGGGGCTCCTCATCAATACACCTACATCTCACCTGTGCAATAAATACAGTTAAACTCTAGCAGAAGGTGTGGTCTCTTACTAGTGAAGTTCAAGTTGTGGCGGTCCACAGACACTATATGCCCAAAGTACTATGATAATGGATAGTCATGTGACATATAGAGGGTATGCACATGACATCATCGTCATACCCGGACGTAATGAGCGAACACCTATTGAGTGGCAAGAAACAGAAATGTCCTATCTGTTAAACTCACTTTGCCACTTGATTTGCCAATCACTTTGTGCATGTGCATACCCTTGGGTACAACAGGTTAAAAAATAAAAATAAAGGAATTGCATAACCGGAAGGGCATGCATTCCTAACCGAATTGGCATCGGCATTTGCATAAATGGTGTTGGCAATAGGCTTGTTTATGAAGCAGCTGCAGTATGACACAGGTTCTGACACTATAGCAGTATGACAAAGGTTCTGACACTATAGCAGCAGCCAGTAAACAGTACATCGAGCGAGGGAGTAGTTGTAGTAGTAGTAGTTACTTCTTTCATGTGTTCCCCCCCCCCTCTCACTCTCACTCTTCTCACTGCATCAACTTCTCTCTCTGCTGTGAGAATCTCAGACACCAAACAAGAGCCGGAACTCCCCATTTCCTAACACTCCGCCCCATCTCCCCGATGAACCATTACACCCACAAAGAGCCTATACAGTCGACGTAATCACAGGGGAGAAATAGACAGACAGAATGAGCGAAGCCCAAACAAGCTAGCAGAAACCTCCCTTCCAATTAACGGGTGGAAAGAGAGGGAAAGATATAGAGGGAAATGACGCGAGGTCAAGACCAAAGAAAGAGGCACTCGGAGCCCATGGACTCTAATTCAACTGGTCTGATATTGATTTATCTCACAGCCTCAGGGTCCCAGAGTGGCTGCCATATTGGGCCCACCTACGCAAAAATTTATACCTGCACTTTCTTAATTGAGTGTCTCTCAGTCTCTCACTGATGTGTCAACAGACACATTCCCACAATGATGCAGCCCCCGAAGACGCAAGTGTGACGCACATGCCGGTCCATATTTTGTGAAGAAAGAAAGTAGTAAGTTAAGTATCTTGTACATTATACCACCTACGGAAAAGCCGCCAGGATCACTTTAATTCACCAAGTGATAATAATAACGGGTGCATGTTTGTTCCGACGTACTAACAGCCCGACAGGCATTAGTCCGACAACCTATCCCAAACTGTAAACCTCACAGCAGTGGTTCCCAAAGTGGGGTCCAGGGACCCTTAGGGGTCCTTGGGGGAATTCCAAATGCAGCTAAATCCCCATTTGTACACTCTCAGAGTTAAATTAACATTGATTTTACAATATAAATTGGAGTCTCAGAGATAGAAATGCCATTAAATGGGGGTCCGTAGCCTGTTGCATATCAAACTGTTGGGTCCTTGAAATGAAAATGTTTTTAAATCACTGCTAGAGCTGAAAAAAGGGGGTCCTTGGCATATATTTTCAAATGGGTGGTCCGCAGGCTAATGAGTGTCCTTTTGGGGGTCTTTGACATGAAAAAGGTTGGAAACCACTGCCTTACAGGGAAGCCACGGGGGAGTTTTAGACTAGAGTTTCATTGTCAATGGCACTCAATGATTGTGTTAGGGCAATGTTTGTGTTTACACAAACCATCAAAGCTGGACATATAGGAGGGGATAGCGCCTCTCCAAAACAACTACAATTCCATCTGCTTTGTGTTAGCTTTCATCTACCTTATTCCTGGCATGCTAAGTGGTTAACATGTTGTGTCCTACACGGTAGCTGTGATGAGTGTCAGAGACACGCTGCTGGCTCCATGCTGGGGACCATGTCTCCCCTCTTACTGGGGTCATATAGGTTATAGGTCAACAGCTCAGAGCTAGCCAACAGAGCTATTGATGGTGGCCTTACCGTGGCAATCCGTCATGGAACGTTTGTAAAATCTGTGATATCAAATCCCTCCACAATGATATATTATTTTTATTTAAAAAACTCGCTGTTTTCTGAAAGACAAATTACTCAATAAGTCATATCTCCAAAACTGGTGGGTCAAACTGAACAACCAAGTATGTCAATTTGAAGCTATGATTCCCTGCTTTCATATGACATGAAAAAATATCCAATGGCCGTCCCTCAGTCAAAGCTGGTCACATTTGATACTCAAGGCCTACATGCAACATTATGTCATTGCCTCTGTTGTGTTGAATTCTGCTTATCAACGTTATTGGATCAGCTGTCTTAGTAGGAAATGATATGGACGGATAAATTCCAAAGCTATAGCTGCAGAGGCTTTGGTCAGAGAGTGAGAGGTTGGAGAGAAAGGCTGAGCTGAGCTAGACTGCAGGGAGGAGAGAAGAGGTTGGAGAGAAAGGCTGAGCTGAGCTAGACTGCAGGGAGGAGAGAAAGGCTGAGCTGAGCTAGACTGCAGGGAGGAGAGAAGTCAGAGAACCCAATCTGACCCGATTCCAGCACGGCGGCCACACAGAAAGAGAAAGAAGGAGGGCTGGAAAAATAGCAACGGACAAAGAAAGAAACTACCTCACCCCAAAGAAGAAAACCACTGATGGAAAACAATGGACATTATGCCACGTTGAACTCCAACTAGGACCTGGACCTCAACACGGACTGTATTAACTAACAGGGGAACTTGCAGAACTGCCAGTTTTCTGTTATTATGCACCTTTTGAGTGGCGCTATCCCCTCCTATGTCCAGCTTTGAGGGTTTGTGCAAACACTGAACATTGAATGCCATTGACAATGAATGGCCAGTTTTTAGTGTAAACGTTGCGTAAACACAAACATTGAAGACGAAGGTGAGGACGAAAGTTGTCATTGGCCAGAATGAGATGATGTATGATGACGTATGTCTATGATGATAAGAGCGCGCCCCTCACTTCACACTTTTCCCCCTTTTTTTTCCTATATTTATTTCTATTTAACAATTTTTGTATTGGGGCTAATTGTATGACCTTATAGAGAAAGTGGGCAGTATGTCACAGGTTCATTTGTGTCCATGTAGTAAGAAAGTTACTCAGCACGAGAGCTAGTCTTCTACAGCTGTAAACATAGAATTATAATGAGCTCATACAGTCAAAGCTAAAGCACAGGATCAGTGTCCATAACCCTGACCCAGGATCAGTGCAGTCTTACACCCTCTAAAACATTCATTCATTCGAGTTTTATTTATTCTCGAAATTACACTGAGTGATCAAACTCATTTTCAGTGTCGTCGAGTAATAAGACCCCCCCCCTGGTGAGTCCATGATTGACAGTCTGTGCTCCACCCGGATTCACAGGTGCGAACTGTTGACCTAATGATCGCCTAGCGTCCTCCAGGCATCTCTTCCGGGTTTTTAAACAGCTGGTAGATGGAAAGCGTCAGCAAATTTTTTTAAACGCGTTTACATTTTCTCTAAACTGCATCTTGCATCGTCGTGACACTCAATTTAAAGACTGTCTGTGCTGGATCATTGTACTGTTTATTCTCCCTGTGAGCCTTATTGTTTTGTAATATGTTCTAAGTTTAAGTAGGCTATATATATATATATATATATAGCCCCCCCCCCAATAATATGGATGTTGTCATTCAAGTGATTAAATTAAGAGGATTTTACTGTGCGCCCACATGACAGACAAAGGGACCCGCAAGGATAGCTTCATGTTTCCAACTTTAGCTCTGGCTACAAAGCTCTGTCAGCCACACCCTCAAGGACATGCACGTGCACTCACTGTCACAACTCACCACATCTTGTCCATGGGAGCAATCTCCTGATGACTGCCAGACAATAGATGTATAGGGGTGTGACTGGAAAGAGAGGAGAGGTTCTTTTTTTATAGCGGAAACCCCCCAATTACCCCCGCCTGTGGACTGAACGTAATTAAACAGTGTGTCAGTGCAGCGCAGGGCCACACCCACATGTGTGGTTCACATTAGTCAAGTCAAGCCCTGCTCTCTCTCTCTCTCTCTCCCTCTCTCTCTCTCTCCCTCTCTCTCTCTCTCCAGCTCCAGCAGATCAGCAGACAGCTGGCAGAAGAGAGTACAGGAGACATGCAGCCACTGGTCACAATATTGAACCAACCCTGCTTCTCCACACACCTTGTTGTGTACATGGTAAATGGCACAGGCTTCTGTGGTGGTGGTGGGTGAGTGTTTTATCTATATGCCCCCGCAGGACGATAGTTAAGGTGCTGAACAGACAACTTGTAGTCAGAACTTAAGATGGTAAAGCCAGAAAACCTAACACCAATAGCCTATATGTATTGTAACCATATTGATGTTGATCCCTATGTGGATATTAAATCTTAATATAATTGACATGTCCCACACACACACACACACACACACACACACACACACACACACACACACACACACACACACACACACACACACACACACACACACACACACACACACACACACACACACACACACACACACGAAAAGGGTTAATCCACTGTGGACGGGCTTGACCCATCTAGACCCCATTTGGACCTGTGCAGGGATATCACGGGACAGAACCTCATCTCGGAGCTAAAGCGTACTGTAGCAGCATAGATATTGAGGTTCCAAACGGAGCTACTATCAGTGAAGCAATAAGAGCAGATAGCCACTGCCAGTCATACTGTATGGTGCGAACCCATTTTACCAGGCGGTTGATTAAAATTGGATGATCAGGTGCAGAGCCAATCTAAGTCAATATCTAGGAGTATTCAGGCAAGCAATAAATCATTGGTGAACATTAACACAGAGTTAGCACTGTGCTATGTGCAGGGCCTTTTGACTCAAAGTCTTTCAGTTTTCATGAAGAAACCAAAAATACACAGAGAAGACATCTTTGTCTATGGTCTATTTAGCGTAATAGACACATAAGACAGAAAACAGAAAAAGTACAACAATCGCGGCACTCCATCTTTGGAGTGAACGATGAGCAGACTTTGAATTAAAAGCATGAGAATGGGAGGATGGAGGGATGGAGGGATGGAGGGAGGATGGAGGGATGGAGGGAGGATGGAGGGATGGAGGGAGCAGCACAAGAGAGCATGATCTGAAACATTGTCCGAGACAGGAAATGTTATTATATGGACATTATTCAGGACCAGTAGCAGACACAACAAGATTAAACCATTCAGTTTGATAAAAAAAAATCTGCAGATGAACAAGGGCAGCAAACATGCATATGAAAATATTACAGCTCATAAAATCATTCTAAATATCCTAAGAAAGGTTTTGGAAGCCTATAAATTAGGACCCCTAAAAGGTGGTCTTGCCTTTAATTTAAATATTTCACCTGATACTATGGAGCGAGACTGAGGAAAACAGACAATGTCGCAGGCTTCCAGAGTCTGAGGCCATGTCTTCAGAACTCAGGACGCATAAAAAAAAGTCTATTAGGCCTACTGTATGTTATTGACCATATATGGTATGGTCCACGATAGGAAAAGACATCAATGTTGGACAGGGAATACCAACCTGTACTGCTGGAGATCTTGGGTGACCGAATACCGTATTAGTGTGAAGTTAGGGTTAGTAGAGATAGTGTCAGTATAAAATGCAATTTGTCTGTCAAATGGTTTTTTTTTGGAAGCCTTCACAAATCGAATTAGTCATTATACAGCTACCTTAAATCCTCAGTTAAGAATGACGAAGCCTAGCTGACAAGGCTAAAGCTAGCAGTTGCTGATTCACACAAACAAACAATCCAACTATTTTACGGACAACCAGCATGCGCTGCATTGAAACATACAAACAGTAAAGAAGCACGCCACACACACACACACACACTCCTGCCTGCCACCACATCACACACACACACACACACACACACACACACACACACTCCTGCCTGCCACCACCACATCACTCACACAGCTACATGAGACCAGTGTCCTCATCATTACTGTCATCCACACTGTAATCAAGGTCCTTTTCCGTGGCAAACAAACCCAGTATCTGTAACGTCCTCACCCACGCATCCCAGATCACTAGTGAGAGCCAATGTGACTCAGGGAAGAAAAACCCACAAACAATGCCTCTTTTCTGCAATAAAACAACAAAGGAACAAGATTCATTTAGTGGTTGTTGGTGGTTACTACCACCGCCCCCTGACATTGGTCGTCAATGGTACTGTATATGGAATATTGAGGGATTATTGCCTTTCTGGAAGTATGGCATAGGGTGTAATGTTGCCCGAATGGCCAAGGCTCCAAGAACAGTCCAAATATGTAGTTTAAAGGTTTTTATATTTTTTCCCCCAAACCTCCTCCAAGTCCAGACAGATTTTTTACAGTACAACAAACGAAATTAGGAAAATAGCAAAAATATTACTGGCCAAAATAGAAATAGGCCGAAAATAAACACTTAAGCAAACACTAATGAATAAAGCCCAACTGGATAAGAACTCTCTTCAGGCTATTGACTTTATGCAGACCACAGTTATCATGCCAGCAAGGTGCTAACTACAGTAGATGCAATTTCCCATTGACAGCCCATTCATCCAAACAGAAATGTCCTATCTGATTGTATTAAACAACATCAAATTCACCAATATTGCATGTGGTCATGAGCACAAGTATATGACTATATAGGGTACCAGTAGGGGGCGCCAGAAACAGAGAGGGATAGTGCTGCAATGTTGCCTGCTAATGAGAGAGAGAGAGAGAGAGAGAGAGGTGGCGGGGGGGGAGCTGCACCACTCAGTTCACACGGGTGTGATTTTTTTCCTAAGTATTGGAGTTTGGAAGCACTCGTTTTTAGCAACCTCCTGCTGCCTCCTGCAATATGTCTATGTGCAAATTCAAAACAGGTGGTACGCATGGGCTGTTGAGTGATATCCAACAAGCACACCCAAGTAGCCGATTTGCTCAGACACATATGACGTAAATTCTCCATTCATTGTCAATGGGAATTTAATGTGTGTGCAAGACAAAAATCTACACTAATAGCTGAATATAATAAAAAATAATGAAATGTTACGGACATAATGTAAAGAAGACAAAGACATTTTCAATAAATTTGAAAGATCAAATACAATAGAGACTTAAAATAATACCACAGGTTAAGTGGCATTGTTCACATGAGAATAATAAACTAATAATAAACTCAGTATAAACCATCATAATAAAGTAAACAAAGGTTCCAGCGAATCTCAACTCAATCGTTCAGTGCAATATCTGTTATAAGGCCTTGCAGTTAGTATGGCAACAAAAGTTCATATATGATCGGTAAAGACTACTGGCAATGTCATCGGTATGTTGGTGCTCATATCAATTTTATTGTTGCCCTTTTCATTCAGAAACAGCTACAGTAGGAATTCCTCCGAAACCACTTGAAAATCTTCAGAGTCAGCACGGGCTGATGACAAGAAGTCGTCCAATCAGAAAAGCCTTTGATAAAGCCTTATCTTTTGCATTGAAAGGGGGCCTTGCTAGCCCTAAAGGGACACTTCACCCCTTTTGCAACGAGATCTTATTTTGATGATGTTTTGGAGACAAGAAACACTTTCCTGGGGGTTGCATGTGGGTAATATATGTTTTTAGATATTTTAATATTTCAAAGTGTCCATGATGTCATGGACACTGGGCTCACTTACTTCCTGGACTACATGTTGTCTCACCCCGTGGGCACACTGGACGCGTCAGAAGCGTCAGAAGAAGCTGAAGCCCTTCTTCTTCGTGGAGTTTTTAGACAGCTGGTGGATGGAAAAGAAGCTCCACCTCCGCGCCCGACGGACAGCTTCACGGACGCGCTCTCCTCCGCGTCCGTCGGGCGCGGAGGTGGAGCTTCTTTTCCATCCACTAGCTGTCTAAAAACCCCACGAAGAAGAAGGGCTTCAGATTCTTCTGACGCTCCTGACGCGTCCAGTGTGCCCACGGGGTCAGTAAGACAGCCCTCCCCCTATCCACAAGGAGGAGAAGTGCACCAAAGCATTATGGGAATTGTAGTCCAGGAAAGAAGTGAGCCCAGTGTCCATGACATCATGTACACTTTGAAATACTAAAATATCTAAAAACACATATTACCCACATAAAAACCCAGGGAGTGTTTCTTGTCTCCCAAACATCATTAAAATAAGATCTGGTTGCAAAAGGGGTGAAGTGTCCCTTTAAGCATGCCCTTTAAATCCTGGAAGCACCTTGACATGTGACGACAGCGTTCATTGCCTTGAGAGATTCTATTGTACTGCATCCCACAGTACTCAAAGCTTTGACCAATCAAAGGGCTGATTGTATACACCTGTCCCAGATAGGCCTACTTTGAGGAAACACATCAAGGCTGTTCTCTTCTCCCCTTCAAGTTGACACATTAGCTGAAACCTTACCACTGTTTGTGATCTCTGATGTTATAGTTTGAAGCTAGAACAAAGGACTTTTTACTGTCAATTCTAATACTTTATAATACTTCCAGAGTGAGTAGTTAAGACTTCTTGCCGGACTTACCCTGTTCAGTTGGTCCGTTCCTAAAAAAGGTCAATAGTTCCCAGGGGGATTCATTGCAGTTTGTTGTGGTTGTTGTCCTCTGTCTAGAAAAGGCTCTCTCTCTCTCTCTCTCTCTCTCTCTCAGGCTGTCCTCAGCTCAGAGTCCTCTCTCTCTCTGTCTCTCTCTCAGACTGTCCTCAGCTCAGAGTCCTCTCTCTCTCTCTCTCTCTCTCTCTCTCTCTCTCTCTCTCTCTCTCTTTCTCCCAACTTTATTTCTGTCTGTCTGCCACCCCTTCTCTCTATATATCTTTTCAGTCTCTCTCTCTCTCTCTCTCTCTCTCTCTCTCTCTCTCTCTCTCTCTCTCTCTCTCTGTCCCTCAGAACCCTCTCTCTCTCATTCAGTCTCTCTGTCCTCAGAGCCCCCGTCCAACTCAGACACCACCGTAGCCTGCCAGAGTACAACTGAGTCTTAATGTGACTGGCCTTAAGGTTTTTCTTTCTTTTGGGGGAGAGAGGGAGAAAGGAAAAAAAAACACAACCACATCCCACTGTCAGTCAAGTCAAACGGTGAAGCATAGTTTCAGCCGCCCGGGCCGCCTTCCAAACAGACATGAAACTATTCTATTTCGGTCTGCCATATGAGCAGTGGCGCTGGATCTTTTTTCTTTCTTTCTTTTCGTGCAGAGTGAAGGAGGGAGTTGGAAAGGGGGGAGAGGGGGGGCTCTGTGGTGGAGCATGTAATTGCCAAGTGGCCAGTTATGGAGAGATGTAATTGTATACTTCGTCAGAAAGGAGAGTGACTCCCAACGAGACGCAAGGTAAAGGACCTTTAAAGAAGTCATAGAAAGAGTAGGAAAGAGCGAAAGAAAAAAAACACACATCGCAGCTAGCCACATAAATAAATGAGAGCTGGGATCCAGATGTGCTACATGGAGGAACAGAGAGAAGAAAGGGTGGGGAGAAAGCGGGCGGAGGAGGAGAAGAAAGAGGTTGGGGAGGCAGAGAGAGGGATGGAGGGAGGGTCGAAAACAGAGGAGAGCCAGACCAACCGAGGAACTGCCGTGGCAGCAAGAATGAAATCACATTTCTGACACAGTGAAAAGGGTGTTTACCTTCCCGTTCCCGGGAGCGCTCACAAGAGGGGGGGGGGGGGGGGGGGGGGGTGTCTGGGCACTGAGGCAGTGTTGTGATTTTAGATTGAATAGTTTTTAGATTGAATTTAGTTTTAGTCACATTTCAGTCACCTGTAATGCTTTAGTGTTAGTTTTAGTAGACTAAATATCATAAGATTTTAGTCGACTACATCTACAGTTGATTTAGTCGACTAAAATGTATTTTGGCGGGCCTTGATGCCGTCGTAATGACACTTGCTGAAAATAGCACATCTACTGTACAAGCTCACAGCGCGTCAGTGAAAAAAGGCAGTCGACCAACATTACTTTTGTCATAGTTTTAGTCGACGAAATCATGAACACTACACTGAGGTGAAAGGATGTAGGCCCTGACCAGACCATGCAGCAGGCTGTGTTGTTCCTGGACGCTAACCACCGGTGCTCCTCGGTGTCTGGTTTCATGATGTCGGCCGTCGGAAAACGATTCCCAACTGGAAAACTCTGCACGGAGCTTTAAAAATGGAGGAGGGAAGGAGAAAAAAAAGACCATCATGTGTATGGGAAGGAGGCGGCTGCTGGTTCCCATTATGAGAAGAGATTCAGCTGGTTTGCATCGCTCCAGTTAATATTACTGCTATATGCTCGAGTGAATAATTACTGTGCCATTATCTGAAAGGGGGGGGGGGGCTCTCTCTCTCTCACTCTCACTCTCACACACACACACACACACACACACACACACACACAGGGCTTTTTATATTGTATAAAGACAACAAATATTAGCTCTCGTGTTAATCCGAGTGTAAACAGCCAATTTCCTTACAGATTTTTACCTCATTTCCTGGCAAAAAGTCCAGAGCGGGGGAATGGCAGCAAAAGTGTCAGAGAAGCATGCTGCTGTGTCTGCATATAATCCCACCTCAGACCCCCGTTATTCCAAATATTACAAGGGAAGCAGCTTCCAGGGGCCTCTGGGTTTGCGGTGTACTTTTGTGGGAACTGGAATAGGGGCTGTCCTTCACTTTGGATATCGGGGGGGATGATTTTGCTCCTTGGACTTCTTTCATACAAACCGTCTAATTTCCAACTGGAAGCGCCCCACGAAAAAGCAGCTGTGTACTATTAGGACTGTTTTTCTCATTGGCATATATACAGCGGGATTGTGAGATTGCTGAGAAAGGGCGGTTTACTGGTTTACTCCTTGAACTAGCCCTTAATTATCAGAATATGGAAAAGTTGTGTATTTTTTTCCTTCTTTTTCCTCAGTCATGCAAGAAATGTGTTCAATGTAGATTCCAACAAACAGAAAGGTAGGAGCGCACACCAGTAGTGGGGAGGTGCTGACCGCAGGAGATACAACTATGACTGAGAAAGGAAAGAGGCCGCACAGCTCGTAGTCACGATGCCATCAACATTTTTATTTTTCCAAAAAAAATAAAATAATAATAATAAAAGATTTGATGGCATCGTGACTACGAGCTGTCCTTTCTCAGTCATAATATTCAATGTAGATTCCAGCATGAGGAGAGAGAGAGAGAGTTCTTAATTGGGTTGGATGGTGTACTCTTTGATTACACTATGATATTGATGATGTTTTCATATATTTATTATTAGTAACGTGGTGCCTCAGTGACAGGAATTGATCACACCCACCACGCTGCATGCCTTTTCAAAGCAACATGATCATTCACTGTCACTCAGGCTGCTGTTCATTGGTGACAGTTCTGTCCGCATTTACTTGCTGCTTTTATGTTTGTATGCCAGCGGTTCTCAAACGTTTTCATGCCAAGGACCCCCAAATTGACACTATTTGAAAACGTATGCCATGCAGGGACCCCCATAAGAGAATATTTGTACGGCTCTAGCAGTGATTCCCAACCATTTTAATTTCAAGGACCCTCTGTTTGATATGCATTAGGCTACGGACCCCCCATTTATAACTACTTTTTATATGTGATGTATGCCATGCTTTTGTTATTGCCTAATGTAAATCGCTTTGGATTAAGAGCGTCTGCTAAATGCCTAAATTGTAAATTTAATGGCATTTCTATCTCTGGGATCCCAATTTTTATTGCAAAATCAATGTTAATTTAACTCTGTGAGTGTACTAATGTAATGGTTACAGACCCATCGGGGTCCATTTGGTTACAAACTATTTAGCTGGGGACCCCCCCCAGACCCCACTTTGAGAACCACTGTTGTATGCCATATTGTGTCGTGCTTTACAAGTCCCAGTGTACAAAGACAATGTCCTATGTCAGTGGATTTCAACCAGTGGTCCAAGGACCACCAGTGGTCCTTAAGGAGGTTCCAGGTGGTCCCCAGCTAAATGATGGAGAGTTGGTAACCAAATGGACCCTTATTAGAACTAGAAAAAGTGCCCCTCGGGGCACAGGTCTCCATACGATAGGGATAGTGTATACCGATTTCTGTGATGTATCGATAAAATGTGTACAAAACGGCCTCATGGTGGCGCTATAACAGGCCGTTCTGAATAATTTGGGGCAGAGGTTCATCATTGGCATCCAAGGAGTGTGTGGCGCGCACACACACACACACGGACGGACGGACGGACGGACGGACGGACAGAGTGCAAAACATACTCTCTCCCCATGCCTTCGGCCTGGTGGAGACAATTATTGTTAAGCATCTGCATTACTTACAGTATTTACAAGAAGTCTACACAATTAGAGAATGTTCTACATAATAATAACAGGCAAACATCTATTTTGATGTTTGCCTGTTATCTCTCCTAATGGTACCAACATCAATACAGCATGGAATTGTGGATAAAAATGTCATCAAATGGTGGACCGTGGCTGAAATACCAAAGAAATTAATAATGGACCTTGACAGGAAAGAGGGTGAACTTGTGACCGTTTCTCTTGCGTGCATGAGCAATACGTGCATACATGGGTGTGACGTGCAATCATTGGCAAATATCTTGTGTTGCCTCCGCTGCACACTTGGCCATTCATCCATGCGACCAAATAGGATCAACTGCATCCTGTTTTTATCCATTTTCATTTGCTTAATTGAATGGGCTCATTACCCCACCACTTTCCCAATCTACTGCATTATTTGTTGAGCTGAATAATTGGTGGAGTTGCATGCTTGCATCCACCCTTTTCCCAAGTGCTGCAATTCAATGTATCTGATGTTTCATATTCCTCTGTAGAATGCTTTTGTAAACCTATACAAAATACTAAATGGTGATATGTTGTGTTGTGTTTGATTGTCAACTTCTTCTGACTTACAGTAGTAAACAGTACGACTATCACAAAGACATACCACTTCTTAGCATAGGGCCTAATGTAAATTAAATGTGCAATTGTGCATCATTCAAAAACTGCTTGTTGTCACTAATATTAGGCATTGAAGTGGATGCCATTCAATGTAAACTGAGGTATTCCTCAGGTCTCTCTTTGGGTCTTTGCTGGGGGAATATGTGGATTTATACAATGGGGACTTTTTTCAAGCACATTAATTTATGTAAGTATGCATGTATCTGCCATTCATATGACTGGTTTGCTATATGATTGTGTCCCAATATATAGGCAAACCTGTGTTCACAATACAGGAACAAATATTTCCAAAAACCTTTCAATGTATAGGTAAGAGTGATTGCTATTCTTTTCCTTGTTTTGTTGATATTCTTGTGAATGTCCGTGGCTTCCAGAACAATAAAGATTTTTTCTCCCTCTCTTTTTCTCAGAAAACTGAACTTTATAGGATCTAATGTCACGTTCAAATTTGAGGAACCTGAATTTGAGACTAAGCTGAGCACAGCTTCAACTTACAGGCAATTAGATTGCCACCTATTGGAGCAATGCAGTAAAAACAAGAGAACCCCAAAAGTGTTGTTGAATTTTGAAGAGCATGACATTGCAAGGGACAGCAGAACATTTTGCATGGTCAGTGTATGACATTTTGTAAGTGGTATATTTGGAGCTATAGAAGAACATAATACTGTACAGTCCAGATTCAGGTTTGGCTGAATTTATTGAGCCATTCCTCATGCTGCTCCTGTTGGACCCCATTTTCTTATAACAATGTCCGGTTTTTAACCCTTTAGAGCGTCGCAGTCCCGGCCCCCTTTCATTACGGCCCGGAAAAAAATGTCTCGTTAATTTTTCGTTTCAGAAAGTATTTCTTTAAAGACCTTTTAAGCCTCGGACAAAGCCAACTCGGATGGTGACAAATCATGACAATAAAAATAAAATAAAAACGTATTTTCAAAAGTGTTGTACGCTGCTCTTTTTTTCTTCTTTCTAATTATTTGTTCAGCTAAAAAAAATAGTTTATTGTCATGTCACGATCCGAGTTGGTTTTGTCCGAGGCCTAAAGGTCTTTAGGAAATTATTTCTGAAACGTCTATGGGAAAAAAATAATTGGAAATTGTCTTCTGGGCCGCTCGCCGGGGGCGGGACTGCGGCTCTCTATAACGTCCCTATATTCTGCTGTGAACATTCGCCAACTACAAGCTCATGAATGGTTGCACACTTGTAGGTCGACTATTTTCAAATGGTTGCATAGTTGTAGGTCGGCTATTTTCAAATGGTTGCACACTTGTAGGTCGGCTATTTTTAAATGGTTGCAGTGCACACTTGCAACCATTTGAGTCTCGGACAGGAACAAACTGCAGGTTGAAAAGGCCCTCAGCTCTGAACTCGGTAGAATCTGCACCTGGCTCGCAAACTATCTTTACACCTGGGAAAAACTGAATCCATTCTCTTTCGATCAAATAGTAACCTCAGCAAGGCAGATGGCTTATTGGTTAGAGTTGGTGACAATATTATCACAAGAAAATATTAAATTACAAGTTCCATCCTGGAGGCCAGGGCTGGACTGGCCACAGGGGGTAGGGGGCCGCCATGATTAGTTGTGTAGTTGTCTGTTCGTTTGTATCATTTAGGTCTATGTTGTTCTGTAAATGTGGTGGCATTAGGGCTTGTTTGTTTGTGTGTGTCGCGACAGAAAAGGCGGTAGAGTTTAATTCTGCTATCAGCGTGCTGGTTGTGGTGGGCCGGTCTGGGCCAAATTCACACGAAAATACCCGGGTCGAATTTTTGTCCCAGTCCAGCCCTGCTGGAGGCTAATCTTTCTGGTGATAAAATGGCCACCAACGTAATCAAAAAAGTCAACCAAAGAACAAGATTCCTTTACAGCAGTGGTTCCCAAACTGTGGTGCGTGCACCCCTTGCAGTGTGTGAGTGCCTTCTAGGGGGTGCGCAACATGAAAAGTCTAATGGTGGTGCTATGGTTTCATTTTAAATGTATTATTATGACAATATATGGTACTGCAGAATATAGCCTATGGTGCATATATTATGCCATATTCAGGTTCATATATGTGCATATATGTGGATAAAAAGGAAATATATGTCGGGAGGTAACAGGGGGTGCATGGCCAAAAAGGTTTGGGAACCGCTGCTTTACAGGATCTCCTCACTGGTCAACAAAAACACCTTGAAGACCCGGCCCGGCCTAACAGGAGCCCTCGTAGTACAAGGTTTCTTTGACTATGCATGCACCTCTTGGTACCACAGAGCACCTCTGGTCAGGCACCTACTTGGCCTCACCCCCAGAACCCACCTCACCCCTGCCCACTTTGACAGGCTGGGATGGCTTAGGGTCGACGACAGAGTACAGCATCTTGCAATGGGTCTGGTCCACAAGATTCGCTACACCACCAAGATACCCATGTACCTGTCTAAATACTTCCTTAATGTCAACGAAGTCCACACCCACAACACCAGAGGGAGTGCAACAAACCATGTGCAACGCAGATTTGGTACAAACAAGGGACTACATTATTTCCGCTCCTATTATGCCACCAAAATGTGGAACGCCCAACAAACAGTCATTAAGACATTTTCCCTTTTTTACCTCCTCATGATGAATTACTGTTCTGTTCTTTGGCTAGATGTGATTTTGTACGTCTCTAAATGTGTGATTTGAACATGGTGGACCCTCTTGTAAACAAGTGTAATGCATTATTGGGTCGTCCACTCACAGTTAACAGTCTTTGTATTGAGTTGTGCTTGAAATGTACTAATTCAAACTGTTAATAAATATTTCATCAATCAATCAATCAATCAAAAACAGCGCCCAGCCACGCTGCTATTCTGCTGTTATTTCATAACAAACATGAAGGGAGATGATGGCTGACGAGATTCAGAGCGGGGTAATACTAAAGTAACGGGCCCTTCACTGTTATAAATGCAGGTTCATTTGGGTCAATTAAATTGATAAACTGCGCAGCCCTCATGTTTTACACAGTTGAACAATATTGAGCTTGTCGGGTGCAAACGTATAGTCTTACCTGTTTCCCTGGGCAGTCCTCCTGCTGCGTAGGCTACGTGTCTTCTTTATTGTTCCAAATAAATTATTCCATCTGAAAAGTCCTTAATTCAGCAACAGCTTCCAACAACAACAACAACAACACAAGACGCTAACTGAAGTTGTGATCATGTTAAAAAAAAAAAAAAAAAAAGCATCCACTCATCTCAACCCATGCACAGCTGCATGGGTATGCAGCGTTGTGACAACAACGCGTTGTCTCTCACTCTATCGCCTGTAGTCAATTAAACATCGTTAAGCTTCCCAATTTAACAAACTACACTACAACAGAAAGTGTATCCTATAACATTTTGAATCTCTATACAGAGCTTAAAATGAACTGAAACAACTGCAGCAGCTATAGTGAGTGACATGACATGAGGTATTTGTTTTTTCCTTAGACAATTTAATGCAGACATAGGCCTGTACTTCTGTGTCTGAATGGGGAAATCTTATTTCTGTGTTATACAATATATTAATTTAGCACAAAATATAGGCTTTTCTAAACCAAGCCCTCATTCAAAAGTTATGTAGGCTGTCATTGTATTTTCTGTGAATTAACTCACAGTTTAACCCAGTGATCCTCAGCCATTTTAATTTCAAGGACCCCCACATTAAATGTATCTAAATTAGCCTATAGGCCTATAGGGCAGCGGTGTCCGAACGGTTTGCGGAGCGGTCTTGATATCGGAAGGTCGCTAGTTCGTATCCCCGGACCAGCACGTTTAAATTACCACCGCTGAAGTGCCCTTGAACAAGGCATTGAACCCCTACCATGAAATGTTCTATAAGCAGGGCCTGGCTGTAAACAAGTTCTTGAGCTTAGTCCAGTTACCCTGGGTAAACATAGTAGGCCTATAAGAGATTTTCATCTCTGGACTGGGACCCCAATACATGTCACAGACATGTTTACAATATTTTACAACAGTAGCTACTTAGATTTTGTTATTTAAAGCTGTGATTATTTATTTAAGAAGCACTGTTCTGAACCAATGTTAATAAAATAAATGTAATCATCCTTAACTTTTAAGCTAAAATAATTATGACCGGGGACTTAAAATCATTGTTTTAATTAATGGCCTTCATGCCATTGTTGACCACACTAAAGGCCAAGTGCAGGCCTTGCCCCTAGAAGGATGAAATTCCAGGCCTGGTCGTAGACCGCTTTTTTCCCCTAAAAAGACAAGGTCAACAGGGGTTGTATGACTGTGCTTTGTCTGACCTCTTGCCTTTGACCTGTCCGGTGTGATAAAAGCTGCCAGGAATCGCCTCCCATCCGGCATACAGTAGCTCTCAAGGTTCAGTGAGGTACACAAGCTCCCTTACCACGACAAGGTTAACAGTCACAAGGGTTAGGGTGACTGTTAACCTTGTCGTGGTGATATTTTCTGTTTGTCATAGTTTGCTGGCTGCATCAGCCAGTGGGAGATGCTGTTGCCTCCTGCTTATTTCTGCTGCAAAGAAATACATTAAAAAAAAAACTAATTGTCCAGAGTGTGCCCTCTCAGGATTTTGGCGGCCTTGGCCATGATAAGTGCCTCTGAGTATTCTGCAGCTTGAAAGAGAGCAATGCCTACATCTCCCTGGAAAGCCAGGAGCACATCTCTGCCCTGTTTGTGAGCTTCATGGAATTCAGGGATCTCTTCTAACAGTTGTTCCTTTAATCTGGTAGAGTTTACTGTAAGTTTGTTTACACCTAGTTGCTCCAGACGCTGCTGGTAGGCCTACAGGTTGGTCATATCTGCGAGACGGAAGATGGTAAGACCATCAGAACTGAGACTGGTTTCTACAATGTAGTTGACCAGTTCTGAGAGAACCAGGGGAAAGATGTCTGTTTGAGCCTGAGATGACTTTCTCAAGGGTTCTTAGATGGGATTTATTTCTGTTATAGAGACCAGTGAGACATATAAGATGGTATTTCAGCTCCTGGCATCACCACCACTCAGTATAGCCAACAGCTTTCCATCATTTAGTATCTTGCCATTAATTTAGTCTGTCATCCAGGTCACTTGTCATTACCTGTCTTAGGTTATGTGCTGGGGATATTGCCTCGCAAAAATGCAAGCCTTACCAGAGCCTTCTACGGAGCTTTGCATAGCCATCTTGGAAAATGGCCACCATGTTGGAATTTCTGGTTGACTGAATCTTGGTCTAACACATGAGAAACAAAAAGCCCTTAATCTAAAAACTCCATCCATTTCGGGTGCAGGTCTTTTTTCCGACAGCATATTGATCCGAAACCTCAATCCTAACCTAACCCTAACCGCAAGCACGGGAGCAGCGCATGTCGGACCATCGCTTTTTCGCATCGCAGCGAATGTCCCCCCGCTGCGGATCGGATCGTTGCCCCGTCGCAAATTTTAATTTAAATGTTAATGTGGCGGCCATCTTGAAATATGTGTATCCTCTTGAAATTGTGGGTGGATACCGTGCTTTTTGAAAAAAATTGAACTTGTGGCCAGCCAGGGCGCCTGATGGAGGGGAAAGGAACTGGTTGGTATAACGTGTTCCTTCAACGCGCTACGTACAACCAGGGAAACTCCCCCCTGTCAGGTGTAAAGGAGCAACTTGGACACTCAGGCATGAAGGAAGCATGAGTTCAAGTCCGTTGCTCTCCCCTTGTCCCCCATATATATGGGGGACTAGGTTGGTGGAGGGTGTGTAGACTGTAGAGCCCAGGATCACATTAGATGATTGACACAGGGGTGAAAAATGGGTTACAAAAATCGTGGGATAAATGATGATTTAAAAATAATAAGAATGGACCTTGTGAAATATGCAAAATATCTGCTTCACTAATAGGGGATTTAATCCATTTAGGACTGCAGAGACCAGATTCTACAAAATGTCTTCTAAATCCGTACAGTTTTCTGAAAAACCTTGTGTTTCTATGTAAGTGATTCTCAAACTACTCCATGTCAAGGACCCCAGAATTATATTTTAATTGCTGTGGACTCCCATCTGAAAATATGTTGTTCCAGGGACCCCCCAGAAGCAACGATTTGAAAGCATATTCAAAGATTTGTGCTACATTTCCAGGTTTTTCAAAAATGGCAGACCTACAAGCTCATAGCGCTGCACTCGGTGTCACTTGTAGATCTGCTATTTTTCTATAGCTAAAGTATAATATAATGCTTAAAACACCAAAAGGGGTTCCCGTCCAGAATGGGTTTTTAAAGTGGTTGAATATTGTCATGCCACACCGCGCGGTATGGATCGATGCATCTCGCTCATGCTGGTGATGAATGCGCTGTGCATGTGAAATAAATCAACAAAACAAATCTCCCTCTCTGTGTCCTCAGTGAGTCATAATAATGCCACTGCATGCATATATGTATCCAACCGTGTGAATGTTGTCGCAGGGCATGTTCCCAATGTTTGTTGAATGATCACAGCATGAAATCACGCGAGTTCCAGTGAGGCTAGCTGCGTGCTCACTGCTCACGCCATTGCCTATGAGGACCTTTTTGAGTGGTGCAACCACTACAAGGAACAGCAATGTCCCTATGTCCCAACCTATGTGACTATGTCCGTTTAGAGTACCAATAGGGGCAAAAGTGGCGCTGTTGTGCCAGAAACAGAGAGAGAGATAGTGTTGCACTGTTGCCTGCTAATGAGAGAGAGAGAGAGAGAGAGAGAGAGAGAGGAGTTGCACCACTCAGTTCACACAGGTGTGATTTTTACTAAACACCCAACATCAACCACAAACTTCATTCAACCACTGAAATTTCCTTTAAAAAAAACTAAAAACAAAAAAACTCTTTGAAGAATAACACAAGTACCCCAAACCCGAATGTATCTAAAATACATTTTTAATCTTGCTGAAATTCTTTGTATATATATATTATTTTCTTCTCCACAATGTTGTTTTACAATAGTAGTAGTGGTCTTCACTCTGGCCCTCCATCCTCACTCGTGGTCTTTGTTTCACCATCGTTGTCGCAGAACAAAACTGTACAATCATGTCATGTAAAAGTGGTTCTACATCAAAGGCACAAGACAACAGCCGCTGTGGTGGAGAAGCCTTGGGTAGTAGGCTCATCTTTAATGGCGTCCCTCTGGCGCACTGCAACAACAGGGTATCTGGGGGGGGGGGGGGGCACTTAGAGGTACGTGGGGACATTTGGAAAGGGGGTGGGTCCAAAGGAGAATTATGTGTCATGTCTTTATGAATCTATATCTATTGGAGGTTGCATTGTAGGCCTATTGAGCACCGAAGTCTGACGTCAATATCGGTAGAGGGCGCAATCCACGGGTTCATGTACTTTTTATTTGCATTGTAATCCCCATAGGGGGAGTTTAGATCGCCCCATATAATAATTATGTTTGAAAAATAAAAATGTCATCCCGGCCGTTTCACTCATATGGATATGAAGAATCAACTGACTGACGCTATTGTTACTGCAACTACTGAATTAGTTACATTTTCGCTAGAGAGAGACATCATATATGAGTGACTGTCGCAAACGATACAGAGACACCTCCCTGACAATAACGCAGAGACAGCTTGTTTATTTTTGGACCACAATGCTTATATGAAACAATTTTAAGATGACCCCATGTTATTCTCCAGAAATTACTTCCGTGAACCAGGCAGAACCAGGGGATGAGCGAGTGACGTCAGGACTTCGGCGCTCTATACAAATGTGTTCTAAAGAGATAAATAAATGAATGAATGAATGAATGAATGAATGAATGAATAAATAAATAAATAAATAAATAAATAAATAAATAAATAAATAAATAAATAAATAAATAAATAAATAAATAAATAAATAAATAAATAAACAAACAAACAAACAAACAAACATAAATAAGCACTGCTGTTTTCAGTTTATCGTTATGTATAAAAATGAGGAATCGGAGGAATTTTTTGTTGGAGGGTTCATTTTCTTCATGTACATACATAACCAAAGTGCTGTTTTTCCTTCACTGTCTCTTTTTTCCATATTTGTTTGATAAAAGCAATACAGTTGGGAATGGAAAGAATAGTCCTTTAAAGTCTGGAGAACAGGTGGTGTTTTTGTTTGTTTGTTTTCTGGTGACAGAGTGGATAAAGGTTGTTTTCTGGTGACAGAGTGGATAAAGGTTGTTTTCTGGTGACAGAGTGGATAAAGGTTGTTTTCTCGATAAAGGGCCAGCTCAGTTTCTGTTGGGTTTTTGTTACTTTTTTCCTCCAGATATGTTCTGATGATGTCATCATGTCGTGTTTCACTCTGTCTCAAAAGAACAAAAGAGAGGAGGAAAATAATAATTAATAAGTGGGCAATGAACGCATTACAGCACAACCACACACACACACACACACACACACACACACACACACACACACACACACACACACACACGCACACACACACACACACACACATTGATCTGCACAGAGCAGTGAGCCAGACATCTGCTGATCTCCATTACATTGCATTAAAAGCCGTACAATGCTGCTAGTTGAAGCAAGATGGTTGTTATAGGACTGACTGGGTGGATGAAAAACCCTAATGAAGTCAACCTCCATTGTGTTTGGGTTTCGGGGCATAAATGAGGCAGTAGGTTGGTAGAGTGTTCATTTAAAGCAGTGGTTTTCAACCCTTTTCATATTTGGCATTATTCATTTGTGCAATGAACGAACCACCATTTGAGGAGATTTAGCCTCAATATTTTGTTATCGTTGTATGAGATTTTGTCATGCTGTATTGATGTTGGTACCATTAGGAGAGATAACAGGCAAATGTTGATCAAAATAACTTTCTGAACTGCCCACAGCCCTCCTATGAGACACAGAGTAGAAACAAATTGTGGTAATTTATCATGAACATTAGTGAGGACCAATTAGTGAAGATCTAGATAGAAAAGTGGTGAAGTGGTCCTTTAAGACAGTGGTTTTCAACCAGTTGTCCGGGGACCACCAGTGGTCCTTGAGAGGATTCCAGGTGGTCCCCAGCTAAATGAGGGAAAGTTGGTAACCAAATCTTTTACCCTTGAGAGTGTAAAATAAAACCAAATGGACCCATTTGGTTTAATTTTACACTCTCAAGAGTAAAATTATTGTTAAATATCTGCATTACTTAATTTACAAGAAGTCTACACAATTAGAGAATGTAAAATAATTGTAATTTTGATCAATGTTTGCCTGTTATCTCTCCTAATGGTACCAACATCAATACAGCATGGAATTGTGGACAAAATCTTATCCAATGATAACAAAATATTCTTTAGTTTTGGGTCTGAGAGGCGTTGATATAGGCCTTGATATAGGTTGATATAGGTTGAAAAGCACTGCTTTGAGACATGCAAAACAAGGCCCTCACAGCCCCTCAGAGTTAAATGAGGACTTTACTGTGTAAGTAATAGTACTAGATATTTTACTAATACTACTAGTAGTACTAGTAATAGTACTACTAGAAAAAAAGCCAGGTTGAAGAGAGTGCACTCACCGTTATGTCCCTGAAGGTGGTTGTTGGAATTCGTCTCACATCTGGGCGTTTCTCCTCCGCCTGCCGAAGGCCTTGGAGCCCACGTTGGTGGGCACGAAGTTGCTGTTGCCCATCCCCCCCGAGCGGCTCAGGAAGTCCGCCAGGCGGTGGGTCACACATGTGGCCGTGTTGCACGCTCGCTTCTGTGCTGTAACGCTGCTTCACGGAAAAGGGATAATGTGATGATGGTTAATGTCGAGCTGTGTAGTCCACACAGCCACTTACAGGATTATACTCACTCGCCCACTCAACTCACATGCACACTGTCTATATGGAAAACACGCAGCTACTGTATTTGACATCATGAACAGTCAAACTGTGTGCCGCAAGCAAGCAGGAACACACGGACGCACACATGCACGCATACACGCAGACGCACGTATACACGCACGCATAAACGCACGTATACATGCACGCACGTACACACGCACGCACACACGTACACAAAAGATATATGTACAGAATAATAGCACATCAAACATTACAATTTTACTGTAATCACATAATATTCTAGCCTATATACCTGTAGTATATGTCTTACCTTGTAACTCGATGAGACCTTTGTAGATATTCCAAGGCATTATCAGAAGCTCAACAATCTATATCCATTTTTGACAGGTGTATAAAAACTTCCCACTGGTTTAGAGGTTTAAAAGTAATTTAAAGTATCCCTAAGAATGAATATAGGCTACGGCTGGTAGAAAAATATGTTTATTGAACAAGAAACATGATGTCTGAATGAATGGGTAATTTTGCTGGTTTTTAGATGATCTATAGTCTCAAGTCTTATTATTTTCAGGACCTCAGGATGCCTTCAAAATGATCTGTTTATACACGCACACACACGGAGGGACTGACAGAATCAACATATTTTAGACTGGTTCTCTGGTATACAAATTACAATTAGGAGAACGTAATCCGATTGAAATGATGGAGGAAATCTTCTCTGCCAAAACAATATCGTGGGAAGGGGAATGATTTGACGTGTTTAATGGTTTGTCTTTCTGGTGTCAGTCAAGCAGGCAAAATCCACATGCACTGGGACATGTCAATCAAAGGAGGAAGAAACGATGGAGACGAGGAGAGGAGAGGAGAGGAGAGGAGAGGAGAGGAGAGGAGAGGAGAGGAGAGGAGAGGAGAGGGACAGATAGATGGGGTTGAGTGCAGTATAGGGTTAGACGCTGATGTCAAAGTCCTCCCCGCCGTAGCTTGCATAGCTGTCGCTCTCGGGCACAGTAGCACTGCTGCGCTTCCTGCCCGGCGTGCCCGATCCCACGTTCGTGCGCGGGTACGACTGCAACTTGTGCAGCTCCTGGGACAGTTTGCCCAGGACGCAGGTGCTGAGGTTGGAGCACCGTTTGGCTCTGTCCATCATGCTGGGGAGGGGGTGGAGGGATGCAAACAAACAAACAAACAAACAAAAAACATGCAGAGAACAGGCTTATAGATAAGGGAAAACATGCAGGTCTGCTCATGATTAATTGGACTCACACGCTCTCTCTTCTTTCATGCATAATTACCGTTACAGTATTATTACGTTAAACCCATTCAGGACGGGGAACCCCTTTTGGTGTTTTTAAAGCATTATGTTATACTTTAGCTATTGACAAATAGCAGACCTACAAGCACTCAGTGCGAGCTTGTAGATCTGCTTTTTTTAATCTTGAAAATGTGGTGCAAATCTTTGAATATATATTATTTTAGAGCAAAAGTTTTTAGCTCAAATCTTTGCTGCTACATGGGGGGAGGTCCCTGGAACAACATATTTTCTGATGGGATTTAGCGGCCAATTTCATATAATGTTTTGGAGTCCTTGACATGAAATAGTTTGAAAACCACTGATATAGAAACATAGGGAAAACTGTCTATGATTTAAAAGACATTTTGTAAAAACTGGTCTCAGTCCTAAATGGGTTAATATGCAATTAAAATGTGATTACACATGTAACATCACATTCTAATTATCTTCTTCTATCACATCTGGGCACCCATACATTCTCACAGATACACAAGTTAGTATACAGCAGCACCAGGCTTAACTGTCTCTCACATGCATTTGCCTCAATATACAAAGAAAAACAAGATCAGAAAAATGCATCATGTCCTGTTTCATGCATCCACGTTATTGAACAAAGATCATGCTTCAGTTATATACCATGCATTCTTCAAATGCGCCCCCACCCCCACCCACCCCCAAATACCCTGGCAGGCACCTCCGCATCATAGCCGTTCAACCCCCACAGAGAGGAGGGGAAACCCCCCCTTGCCCCCCCACCTCCCCCACAGCCGCCCCACGCTGTCATGCAACTGTGTCTAATTGACAGCATGCATGCTTAGTGCTTACCCGTTTGGTTCATATACATAAGGCTAATGAACGCCGCAGCAGGCAGGCAGGCTCACAATAGCAGCACTTCCATTCAGTATCAAGTCATAGTCAAACTCACCCATGCAGGAGAGCGCAGGGTCATGAGTCATGACAGAGAATAAGGAGTTCGTTTGGTCTCCTCCTGGGGATATGTGTGTCCTGCGTGTGTTCTATTGCTTCCGTAGATTATAGCCATGCCTCTACAGTATGTCTGTTAGTGGCTGATGCCTTTTCAAGCGGTGTAGAATTGTAAATGTTTAGTGAAAACTGAGAAAGTTTTGAAGAACAGCTCAAGGAATACAGAACACTATAATAAGCACCCACGATTTCTGTTCATTAACTAAAACCATGCAGTGTATTTACCTTTAGGTTTAATTACGTTTATATTTTACTATTCCATTATCACTACTAATCACTTGAGGATCCCCAAACCTTCTCTGGCTATTTTGAATGTCTACAAAAAGTCTCGCTTTGATAAAATAGCCTTCTTTCTTATACAGTATTATTTTTTAAGGATTTAAAAAAGTGACCTTTTTTTTAATGAATTACCATTCCAATGTAACTACACGTCAAGTCCTTTTGCTGGTGTTTGCTGTAACAAGGAGGAGGCAACCGCAACATGCTGTAGCCATGGTTCACATGACGGATGACGCTCGTACTTCACGAGTGTCATGGCTTAACTTCCGCCTGTTACGTGATGGCTACATTTACAGTGAAAACGTGTACATAAACATTCAGATTTCAAATATAAAGTACTCACCACGTGGACCACGGGTGTTCGAAATGTGCTGGTACAGCGATTAGCACTGCTGCATTCCGCGTTGTTTAGTAAAATGCATATTTATCCAAGCTGTTTTTTTGCCATATGCTTTCAACTACGCGCCCCCTATCGGTCGGGAGGAGTGTTGCACTCTGAAACACTGGGTGTGTTCGATATAGCCACGCTGACCGCACTGCCAATACAAACGAATAGGCGAGTGTGCTCCCGGTATGCAACTGTGAGTTTTCGAAACGCACCCCGTTTGAGAAAAATAGCCGGCGAGCTCGGATAAAAATGCCTTTTATTAAACAATGCGGAATGCAGCAATGCTAATCGCTGTACCAGCAAATCTTTAACGCCCGTGGCACACGTGGTGAGTACTTTATATTTCAAATCTTAATGTCTATGTACACGTTTTCACTGTAAATGCAGCGATCGCGTAAAACTGGCTTCAGTTGCGTCCTACTGCTGCTGCTGCTGGAGCTCTTCTGTTAGGGTTAGGGTTAGTTTAAACGGTTGGGTTGAGTGTAAATATGTCTGTACCTGTTGCCCTCGCTGGGTTAGAGTTAGGTTGAGTGTAAACATGTCTGTATCTGTTGCCCTCGCTGGGTTAGGGTTAGTTTAAAGGGTTAGGTTGAGTGTAAACATGTCTGTACCTGTTGCCTTCGCTGGGTTAGGGTTAGTTTAAAGGGTTAGGTTGAGTGTAAACATGTCTGTACCTGTTGCCTTCGCTGGGTTAGGGTTAGTTTAAAGGGTTAGGTTGAGTGTAAACATGTCTGTACCTGTTGCCCTCGCTGGGTTAGAGTTAGGTTGAGTGTAAACATGTCTGTACCTGTTGCCTTCGCTGGGTTAGGGTTAGTTTAAAGGGTTAGGTTGAGTGTAAACATGTCTGTACCTGTTGCCCTCGCTGGGTTAGAGTTAGGTTGAGTGTAAACATGTCTGTATCTGTTGCCCTCGCTGGGTTAGGGTTAGTTTAAAGGGTTAGGTTGAGTGTAAACATGTCTGTACCTGTTGCCCTCGCTGGCTTGCTGCTGCTGCTGCTGCTGCTGCTCCAACTCTTCTGCCGTCATCTGAACAAACTCCTTGACGATGGCGTTCAGTAACCGCCGTGCCTCGTAGTCCGTGAGTGTGACGTGGTCTGTCATCGACTCCATACCCGGTCTGTGGGGGGGGGGGGGGGTTACATAATTCATAATTCACCATTTGTCAGCCTTCTGATTGGTGGTGTTTTTTACTGACACCAAGTTTAAATTAAGAATTGAATGCACAGAATATCAATACGAAGCAACTGAAAAACCGTTATTTCAATGGTAGTGGTCCTGGATGGAGAGAAAGGATTTTGTCATGATTTGTCAACTCGTTTTGTCCGAGGCTTAAATGCCTTTAAATAAATACTTTTTGAAACGTGCCCTCGTCGATTACGACGCTCTATACAGGATGAGGTGAAGAGGATGGAAAGTATGTTGTAGGGTGATGTGTGTGGAGGAGAGGAATGTGTGTGTGTGTGTGTGTGTGTGTGTGTGTGTGTGTGTGTGTGTGTGTGTGTGTGTGTGTGTGTGTGTGTGTGTGTGTGTGTGTGTGTGTGTGTGTGTGTGTGTGTGTGTGGGGGGGGGGGGATTAGGGAGTATGAGAGAGAGAGAGCGAGAGAGAGAGAGAGAGAGAGAGAGAGGTTGAGGCACTGAGATCAGCATAACGTTTATGCTGATCTCATTGAGGCTTTAAGCCAGTGGTTTTCAACCAGTGGTCCGGGGACCACCAGTGGTCCTTGAGGCGGTTCCAGGTGGTCCCCCAGCTAAATGATGGAGAGTTGGTGACCAAATGGACAATTAAAGATCTTTAACTCTTGAGATGGGGGCTTGCGTGGGACACGGCATGCAGGGAGTATAGAAGGAGGGGTGCGTGGGACACAGCATGCAGGGAGTATAGAAGGAGGGGTGCGTGGGACACGGCATGCAGGGAGTATAGAAGGAGGGGTGTGTGGGACACGGCATGCAGGGAGTATAGAAGGAGGGGTGTGTGGGACATGGCATGCAGGGAGTATAGAAGGAGGGGTGCGTGGGACATGGCATGCAGGGAGTATAGAAGGAGGGGTGTGTGGGACACGGCATGCAGGGAGTATAGAAGGAGGGGTGTGTGGGACACGGCATGCAGGGAGTATTGAAGGAGGGGTGCGTGGGACACGGCATGCAGGGAGTATAGAAGGAGGGGTGCGTGGGACACGGCATGCAGGGAGTATAGAAGGAGGGGTGTGTGGGACACGGCATGCAGGGAGTATTGAAGGAGGGGTGCGTGGGACATGGCATGCAGGGAGTATTGAAGGAGGGGTGCGTGGGACACGGCATGCAGGGAGTATAGAAGGAGGGGTGCGTGGGACATGGCATGCAGGGAGTATAGAAGGAGGGGTGCGTGGGACATGGCATGCAGGGCGTATAGAAGGAGGGGTGCGTGGGACATGGCATGCAGGGCGTATAGAAGGAGGGGTGCGTGGGACACGGCATGCAGGGAGTATAGAAGGAGGGGTGCGTGGGACACGGCATGCAGGGAGTATAGAAGGAGGGGTGCGTGGGACACGGCATGCAGGGAGTATAGAAGGAGGGGTGCGTGCGGTGATGGGCTGACGCGTCACATTGTCGAGGGGGGGGTTGATGACGTCTGAAGGCGGAGGGAGCTAGGGCCCCGCCCCCTATACCCAGGCACAAAAAACAATCTGCCCAAAGTGCCCTGTGTCTAAAAGGGGTGGTGATATGGACGATAAGAGGTGGGGAGCCGGTTGTGTGTGTGCGTGTGTGTGTGTGTGTGTGTGTGTGTGTGTGTGTGTGTGTGTGTGTGTGTGTGTGTGTGTGTGTGTGTGTGTGTGTGTGTGTGTGTGTGTGTGTGACTGACTTACGTTAGATTTATGGAAAAATCAATAATTTCATGGAAGGAGTGCCTTATATGGGGGTTTTTTATAGAAATATATAGATTACATTTATCCCACTCTAAAATCGAATTAAATTAAAACTTTTTCCTTCCTCTCCCTGGTAAATGTCACCATCATGCTCGCCATTCAACACTTTACTTAGCGGGAGGGCACTTTTAACGTATTGGATTGAAAGAGATTAACAAACAAGGTGTCGTACATTTTATGGATTTAGCGATGTGACCAAATGGACAGCAGGAACGAGGTGAAATTACCGACCGACTATGTCGAAATGTAAGCCGGTGGGGATCTGTCAAGCAGGATGAGAAATGCTTTACGCAACAAGGCAGTGTGTAGGGACTAGGGAGCATTGTTGATTTTGACAGCAAATTTTTATTTTAGTTTTAGTTATAGTCTTTTGAATAGTTTTCATTTTAGATTTTAGTGCTGAAAATAGCAGATCTACAAGCGCACAAGTACACTTGTAGGTCAGCACGCAACCAAGTGTAAAATGACTTATAGATCTCTTGTCCACTAGTCCCTTACTAACAATTTAGTATTATATATTATATATATATATAGTCTTAGTTTTACTCATCGTAGCTGAGTTCTCATTTAGTTTTCATCTGTGAATAAAGGTAGTCGACGTCATAGTATTAGTCGATGAAATCAACACTGCCAGGGAGTTGGATGTTAACCACTTTAACATACTTAGAGTGGTCTTAAAGGGTCTATCCCCCTCCTTTTCAACCTCTTTTTCCCCTCTCAACTGCTATTAATTATCATATTATGTTAATAATGGCTATAAAGAGTGTGTGTACTTTGCGTTATTCAGTTCAGCATGCATATACTGCAGTATGGTGTATACATGCTTACATGGGATTTATACTTATTATCCTTGTGTATACTTCTAATCTTCCACTCATAAAAAAAGGAACTTTAAGTTTATTATAAGTTTCCATAACCCTGACCATTTAAGCCATTTGTATCATAATTTAACTAATTAATTGTATATCCACTATGTATGAATAGGAAGCCTGTCCAATAGTGTCTGAACTTTCTTCAAAGGTGTCACTGAAAATATTCTTTGTTGCTTAAAAACCCAGATGTTGTTAAAGTCTGATTTTAAGAATGACGAAAGTTCTACATAGAAATTAGAAACACATGCAGGAATAGCTGACGGTCCTATTGTCAGGCATTGTTTGTGTCAAATATTGGACACCTCAAAATGTAAAATGATCCAAATGTCATGGACAAACGACAGTCAGCTGAAAATGCCTAAAAATAATAAAAGATGTATTCCTTCTCACCTGGCAGGGGCAGCTTGTGAGCAGTACATCTGGCAAATGACCAGCGCATAGGCAACGAGAAAAGCAGAGATCTTCAACATAACCATGGAGCCTATACACGGCAAAACAGAGAGACACTCCAGTCAACCTAGTCAACCAAACACCTCCACCACCTGTATATTCAGCATTCAATGATGACAGGGAACAAGTGGAAATATTACTTGAAATGCCTTTTCTGTCACTTTCTCAGAAGCTCCCTGCAGCTCTATAGTTCCGCTCAGCACTCACCTCAGCTATACTTTTCTCTGATCTCATGCAGATACATCCATGCTCTTAACTCGCTATTTCACTGACTCAGAAGCACAATACCAGCCAGCCACTCTTTCACAATAATCATCTTTTTGTGCTGATGCATTTCTCCCCTCCGGCGGGGTCCTACTGAGGGGACAGGACGGGAAGTTCTTTGGTGCCATGCTGCTGTCTGTCGTGTGACAGAGCTCCTGAAGGCTGACAGGGCTGGGAGGAGGAGGGAGTTCCTGAGGTCCTAGACTGTGGTTGGGTGGTGCATGTATGAAGTAATGCTGAGGAGAGAGAGAGAGAGAGAGAGATAGAGAGAGAGATTGTGTGTGTGTGTGTGTGTGTGTGTGTGTGTGTGTGTGTGTGTGTGTGTGTGTGTGTGTGTGTGTTGCCAACTCCCTTGGGAAGCGGTGCATTAGTGTAATGAGCTGCCACCACTCACTCCTTCGCGCGCTCTCTCTCTCCCCCTGTCTTTCTCTGCTTCATTCTCTCTCTCTCTCTCTGCACACGCGTGTGTGCGCGCGTGTGTGCACACACACACACACACACACACACACACACACACACACACACACACACTGTGCTCTATCCTCTTTTTGCCCACCATCTCACTGTCTGTCACCCTGCTGCATCTCTGCCTTTCTTTCTTTTCAGTTTTACTCTCCTCCTCCCTGTGTAGGAGCCACACACTTGTTTCTCTCTTTGGCCCCACAATAAGAAACAGAGTTCACAAAGCAAAAGGAGGTGGTGGTGGTGGTGGCCCCTGCAGCCTAGCTCTCTCCAATGCCATTAAGGACACTATCACTTCCCACATCACAGTCAAGCCTGCATCCTGCTGACCACATACACACAAAAGACAATCAATATCTACGGTCAACTTGCACACTAAGTACATTGTTCATCATTTCTTTAGTGTCATAAAAGTCTCTGCTTACCTTCAAAGATAATCAAAAAAATAAAGAAATATATCTCTCTCTCTGTGGGCTCTCGACCAGCCGGTTGTTGACTTCTCCCCAACTTGAAAGAACTACACTCTTTGATTCTGTTGCATGCAGCGCCCAACGCATCACCACCCCTATATATCCCACCACTCGGGTTTGTGCGCTGACCGTGTAGGTGTTTAATTATCCACTGTCGGCCAATGGCGTGTCTCCGCCGCTACGGCGGGCCAATGGGACGCCGCCCCCCCTCGCTCCTCCTGGCACGCAACCAGGGGGGATGTGACTCTCCAATGACGTCATTCCACCCAGTCTCTAAGTGCCCCCATTCACAAAATCCACCTGTCATTTTGGGCCATTTTGCTGTCCCAAATTTGCATTGGGGTCATTAATTAAATAGGAGAGGAGAGAAGACCGAGCGAGGGCCGTCTATATAAGAAAAAGACCCATCACCTCACCGGCGATAAATATTTGAGGAGTGCTTCCAAAATATGTTACAAACTTACATGACATGCAATTTTTCAAATGCCCAAATCAATAAGCAACCGACCCCACGCCAAGCACCTCCCAGCAAAGGACTGGCAGGCAGGGCCATCTACTGGGAAATGAGATCTACTACACAGTATGACGTGTTTGGTCATTCATATAACTACAGCCGTGTTGATTTCGTGACTAAAACTGTGACTGAAAAATGTTCGTCGACTGCCTTTTTTCACTAAATGGAAACTAAATGAAAGCTATGATGACTAAAACTATGACTAAATATATTGATAATTTTGTCAACAAATAAAAACTGGAGGTACTAGTGGACAAGAGATCCAGTAAGTAATTTTACACTTGGTTGCATGATGGAAATAGCTGATCTACAAGTTCACAACGCGTTGAGCTTGTAGATTGGCTATTTTCAGTGTAAGTGAAAAATCATTACGACATTATGACTCATTAAAGTCATTACGACGGCATCAAGGCCTGACAAAATACATTTTAGTCGACTAAATCAACTGTGGATTTAAGTTGCCTAAAATCTTATGATATTTATTCGACTAAAACTAGACTTAACACTAAAACATTCCAGGTAACTAAAATGTGACAAAAACTAAATGAAAACTATTCAAGAGAAGATTCTTTAAAATAAAAATTTGCTGTTAAAATCAACACTGATAACACTGGGCTTTAACTGGTTCTTCTGAGGGGGATTTCACAGTCAACCTCGCAGCACTATGGTCTGACTGTCTTTTAAAACTTAGAGCACTGCACACGCAATAGAATTGGACAGTATAACGTTATAATCGCATACTTTTCTCTGGAAACTTCTCTTAAGAAGGACTGGTTCAATAACACTGTTCATGATGGGATCGAGTAACATGATTTTCTGTCATGTATAAGAGCTAGGGTGTTGTGTATTTACCTCCCGGTGGGGGCTCCTCACTGGCAGGTGAGTCAGTAGGATACAACAGTATGTCCTCCCGGTGGGGGCTCCTCACTGGCAGGTGAGTCAGCAGGTTACAGCAGCACACACACACACACACACACACACACACACACACACACACGCACGCACACACACACACACACACACACACACACACACACACACACACACACACACACTGCACCGCTCAGTTCGCACGGGTGTTTTTTTTTTTACTATAGCCAAGAGTGACGTTGGTCAACACAAATACACAACATCCGCCTTGTTGACGGCAGACTGCTGGGCGAGCGCTGGCGCTAAGGCCTGACTCACACCTTTCGATCTAGCATACAACATTGATGCATGCTAGATGTATGAGACTTGTTTACTTGAGCTCCCAATGCATTTCCAATGGAAGTCACATGGTTTGACACAACATTTATGTTGTACGGCTTTCGGCTGTGTTTGAGTTCGATTGCCCCCCTCCCCCTCATACAACACAAATGTTGTGTCAAACCATGTGATTTCCATTGGAAATGCATTGCGAGCTTGCATCAGTAAACAAGTCTCATACAACAAGCATACATCAATCTGTTGTGCACGTGTGAGTCAGGCCTATAAGAGTGGTAGGGGGGACATTCTTTTTAATGTTTTTCTTTGGCTTTCACCTTTATTTTATATTTTTTATGGAGGGATAAACAGTAGGCTGGGAGAGAGATGGGGGGGGGGGGGTAACATGCAGTAAAGGCCGTCGGGATCGGGAGTTGAACCTGTGGCACACTGCCAGACTGGATTACCAGCCAGGGTGCCTGGACCGCTGAGCCACGGCCCAGGCTGGGCAGTGCCGGTTCTAGGCCTTTTGAGGCCCTAGGCAACATATTATACAGAGCCCAAAATGTTTATAAACAAATCACAAATGTTTATAAACAAATCACAAATGTTTATAAACAAATAACAAAATGTTTATAAACAAATCCCAAATCCCTTGGTCCTACCCCCCCGACCATGAGACTTACTACAGGTAAACTGGTAGTGGTCCTACCCCCCCCCCCCATGAGACTTACAAATCCCAAATGTTTATAAACAAATCCCAAATGTTTGTAAACAAATCCCAAATGTTTATAAACAAATCCCAAATGTTTATAAACAAATCCCAAAATGTTTATAAACAAATCACAAATGTTTATAAAAAAAACACAAATGTTTATAAACAAATACCAAAATGTTTATAAACAAATCCTAAATCCCTTGGTCCTACCCCCCCGACCATGAGACTTACTACAGGTCAACTGGTAGTGGTCCTACCCCCCCCCCCCATGAGACTTACAAATCCCAAATGTTTATAAACAAATCCCAAATGTTTGTAAACAAATCCCAAATGTTTATAAACAAATCCCAAAATGTTTATAAATAAATCACAAATGTTTATAAACAAATCACAAATGTTTATAAACAAATACCAAAATGTTTATAAACAAATCCCAAATCCCTTGGTCCTACCCCCCCCGACCAATGGGGGACATTCTTTTGAGTGTACAGGGTTTGATGAGGGCCCAGGTAGGCCCGGGCCTTAATTTTCAGGCCTGTTGAGAACTAGTTTTGCCGGCTGCACTAATAACTTTGGGGCTAGCCTGTCTAGAGTTTGAATGGACAGGTACAGTATACAGTAGCATAAGTCAAAAGGGATACATCGAAGAGGAATGGTGGATGGAGAACAGGTTCTGACATCCATATATGGAGATCTAAGGGTTTGAGGTCAGATGAGTTGCTGGCCAATATTGATGACATCAGGGATCTCCATATATGGGATTAATTGCGACAGCAGGTTGCATTTACTATATATCCATCCCTGATGATGTCACGTGATGTTACAATGACCTGGGCACCATATATGGGGGCTGATGTCACGATGACCTGAGCACCTGGGGGCTTGCCTGCGGTGACCAGGGGGCTGATCGTGATGTCACGATGACCTGGGGGCTGGGGTGAATGACGGGAATTGCAAGTGTCATGACAGAGTGACGGGGATTGTGGGTTAGGTAGGTGACAAAAACGCACGTTACATAGTTAACTGTGACTTTGGTTGTTAACTGTTTAAGGTGTTAATTGTTTAAGGTGTTAATTGTTTAAGGTGTTAATTGTTTGCAACCTTCGGTCGCAAACAATTAACACAAATACTACACCAGTAAGACGCCTGGGTGGCTTCCTGTGAGGTTAGGGTTAGGTTAGGGTTTGGGATAGTGTTAGTAATGGTCGGACTATAACGGGAGGTCGGACCAATGCCACGTTACCGTCCACGATCTTTCAACTTTGAGGGTCAGGTGGTAGAGACCTATATTAACCTGGCGTCACCAGGCTTTCCACCTCCTGGTCTGCGTTACTAAATTGCTGTGTGGTCCGGTCTGGAGTGGATGATATTGTTATGTCATGTTGTAGTCATTCTTTTGTAGTCATCAGGCATCTGGAATTTCCTTTCCCTCAAACCGGAAGAATAACAATAAAAGCTCTCGTAGCCAGCAGCTTTTATTGAGAAAAGTCGGTTTGAGGGAAAAGGAAGTTCCAGATGGATCGTTCCAACCTGATGACTACAAAACAATGACTACAATGTGACGTAACGATATCGTCCCGACCGGATCCCTCCATAAAATTAAATGAAGGCAAAAGCCACAATAAAAACATTAAAAAAAGAAGGAATAATTAAAACCAGCGTTGTGAAAGTTAAGCTACATGTAGCTGACCCTATATGTTTCTGAGCTTGGAGTCAAGTGTGGAGGGGACTGTGATGTTGAACTCTGCCCTGTATCAGTATTTTGTTCCTCTTCAACAGGTGGGAGAAGGCAGTGTGAAACGCCATGACAAATCATGACAACACACACAATATTTTGGACCAAACAAATAATTACAAAGAAGAAAAACAACAAAAGAAGTGTTGTAACCTGCCGTTTTTTTCTACTTTCTACTATTATTTGTTTGGCCCGAAAAATGTTGTTTGTTGTCATGATTTGTCACGACAAGAGTTGGCTTCGTACGACGCTTAACCCATTTTGGGCGGGGACCCCTTTTGGTGTTTTAAACATTATGTTATAATTTTGCTATTGAAAAATATCAGACCTACAAGCTCATAGCGAGCTTGTAGGTCTGCTATTTTTTAAATGTGAAAAATATTTTTTTTAAATGTGAAAATATTTATTTCAGAAAACTGGAGGATTTAGAAGATCTTTTTTTTATTTCGAGGTCAGGCCTAAATGGGTTACAAGGTCTTTAAATAAATGCCTATGGGAAAAATGCATTGGGATTAATTTCCTGGGCCACTCGTTGTTCTGAAAGGGGGAGGGACTGCAACGCTTTATACCCTATGCAAACTAATAGGCGAGTGCGCTCCGGTGCAGTATTTCCGAACGTGCCCATAGGCCTAGCGAGCGCCGTGTTTCTCTTCTTGAGGGCCTCAGCCGGTTGTCAGCGCCCAGTAACGCTGTGTTTTTTTCTGCTTGCAGTTCATAAAACACCATTCACACACAATACTCACTCTACTCCAGCCAGGTGAAAAAGAGCAGAGTGAAGATCTATTTTGGGGATGCAAATTGCCATACTGTATGTGTCCAGTCTGGCAGGAACACATGAAGTCCCTCACCTTACCCAGCCTTAACCTTAAACACACTAAAGCAATTTTCTATACATAATTATGTTTATGTCACGGTCTGGTCACTCACTATTTAACTTGTATGATAACGCATGAAGTTGTGAAAACCACATCTCACTCAGCTCTTTAAAAAGTATGGGAAAAAGTATGAAAACTTGCATCCGTTTAGCAAAGGAAAATCAAAGAGTAGCCTACAGAATTAATGACGTGATCCCACTGTCTGTACAGTACACTGGCTCTATCTCGTCTTCCCACACAAAGTGAGTAAACGAGGCTGTCCTTGGCAAACACTGATCAATGGCCCCCAGCACAGCACATCCGTTTCTGAAAGGCAATTACACAACTTGTTTGTGCAGGTCTCAATTCCCTGACTTGTGTGTAGGTGTGTGCGTAGGTGTGTGCATGCAAGCGAGCATGCGTGCGCGTCCGTGTACAATATAACATGAATGATATAATTATTATCTTTGTGCATGCATGGTTGTGCATTTGCACATCATGTGTCAGTCTACATAATGATGACTGTACTGCATGTGTCTGAGTGTGTTCCTACAGTATGTGTCAGAGGAAGACAAGCGCAGCTAAGAGGAGGGAAATAGGAGACAGCTAGGGGGGGGGGGAGCGGGTGGGGAGGAGCGGGGTCCTCGCCTGCGTCATAGAGGAACCCCATTAGCGAGGATGAGCCTTTTAGTGCTATTGAGCAGCTGCAAGGCTCACCCATGTCACAGCCAGCCGCTGAAGAGTCATTTATGCAGAAACGACAAGGCATGGAGTTGTGTCTGCACTTTTCGTCTGAGAAAGGTGTACAGTGTCTGTACAAACCGCTGTGTATATGAACTGTATGTATTAGAGACGGACAGAGTCGACCGAGTCAAAAGACAGTACAGCAGTAAGAAACCAAACACAGGGGACAGATACAGAAAAAAACTAAAAGATTACATTGTACATCCATCCATCCATCTTCAACCGCTTATCCGTAGTCTGTAGCTCCACCAGAGTGCTCCAGACTTCCCTCTCCAGAGCAACATTCCTCCTGGGGGATCCCGAGACGTTCCATCCTAACCAGATGCCCGAACCACCTAAGCTGGCTCCTTTCCAGGCAAAGAAGCAGCGACTCTACTCCGAGTCTCTCTTGTACATTATTGTCATAATTAGAACATTAGACAGCACGGCAATATAGCCAAATAGTACCCATCTATCAATATTCTACTGGGGGAGCTAGGATGAACCTGCCTTTACCTCTGTTGCAACCACTATCTTCTGGAAATATCAGGCATGTGTGCAACATGACAACTGTTTTCAAGTATTGTACATTGACAACTAAAGTCTTTGTAATGTTTATGTTGTATTATTACTAAAACACTATCTAATCTGAGTCCAGTGCATTCTGCCTGACTTCCAGTCCAGGACATTGTCACTCTTCGCAAAGCTCTCCGCCAATAGAAGTCTATGTAGAAGAGCAACCATTGGGCTGGCCCCATGAAGTGAACAGAGTTGTCGTAACTTACTCTATGGCTCTGGACTGTACCACCTGGGCAAACACACTCAGCCATGGACTCACTGTACCACCTCGGGAAAACAAGTGTGCAATAGGTTTCAGTGCAATATAATATAATGACAATATGTGATATCCTTTGTACCCGGCTTCCTGGCCCCCAAACACAGGCCAAGTGTGTTCATAACAGACGCTCGACAAAGCTCTATACACCACGGTGGATTCGAACCCACAACCTCCGTGGTGGTCAGATACTTTACCACTGCACCACCTGAGTGCCAGATATCCTCTACCTTGATGTCAGCCTGGTACACAAACTGAAGGCGTCCGAGTTACTAGTCCTATCACTCACCTGCGGTTTCAGGTGTTGCAGGTGAAGATCCTCATGACATGTGAAGTCAGAGCAATGCGCCTGTAGGTCTATACACACACACACACACACACACACGCACAAACTTTAGGAGGGAGAAAGGTTTTCTACCTGATTCTGCAAAAAAATGCATACTCTTCTTCTGCCTATAATGTGTACTGTACGTATATATTTTGATAGAGGGAGAGGAGAGAGAGCCTATTTCACCCACTTAATAACCCGGCCAATGCATGCATGCATGGCTACCGGAAGCTGAACATGCTGATCGATGCGACAGCGTGTTTGTTGTCAGCACTATAATAACGTTTGTAAGTTTGTAAGTAACTGAAGTGGGAGTACATGTAGAATATGTGTTAATTTCTTTCCTGCATGGGTGTCTTTTGAGTCATCTTCTGCATCACAGCTTGCCCCAGGGAGCTGCATGGTGCTGCATTACAAGCTCTTCAAAGCTCTTGATTTGTTCCAAAGTAAAAGTCAATACACTAACCTTTGAGGGCAGATGAATGAACACACCCACCCCTTGTGTTACTACTGGAGACATTTAATAATTGTAGCTCAACTGCCTGAACATTCCAATCAGCTAACACTGGATGCTGCATCGTCCCCGAGTAGGCCATTGCCCTACGGGCACAGGTCTAGTTACATAAATAGAAGAGAAGAAAACTGGAAAATGGATGCCTAATTGATTGATTGATTGATTGAAATGTCTACAGTTTGTAGAATGGGACTCAATTGGGTACAGTTCAACGAATCCATGAAACAAGAAAAAACACTAATTAGACTTGTTTACATCAGGGTCCTCCATTTTCAATTAATCAGAATGCTTCAGAATACATCATTCGGAGCATAGAATGTTAGAGGCTATTTATAAAGGTGAACAAAAACAGCACGCTCGTATTACATTTGCAATATTTGGTGGTCTTAAAAATCATACAAATCAGGGTTTACTAATAATGTGTTTTTTTAGGCCTGGATTTTGGGCTCTCACAAATTCTGCTCGCAATTTTGTGAGGGGCATGGGCTGCATGGCAGCGCAGTTATTTAACCTTCATAGATGATAAATCCACTGAGAAACAGACCTTTGCTCTCGGCAGTCACGGAAGTATCAGAAATTACCCAACTATGTACTATGGCAAGGTGGACTGATGGGTGTGTGTGACATCTGGCCTTAACTGTTGTCTAAATCCAGCCCTGGGCGGAATATACTTTATGTCACTGTGATGTGACCAACAACAACACACTGGCGTGCCGTAACAGAGTACTAGAATAATGAAAACTCTTTCATGGTAGAATCATTATTAAATCATTCTGCAGTTGACATGAAGTGATGGGGTCAGAGTGACACTGGGATGACACCTCCATGTCTGCCAGTGGTAGAAAGGTGGGATGGAAACGTCCGTGAGTCTATCCAGATAAATCTCTTCCTGAAAGGATAGGGAGAGGAAGGAGCAAACAGCACTTAAGTCATTAGGCAAACGGCACAGCCTCCAGTAATGGCCCTCAATCTACCAAATCTAATCGCTGGCTCACCACTACAAATGACGGATCAGCGCCTGATTAAATGCAATTTCAAGTGATATTGGGAGAGTGTGATTGGCGGTTGGTTGTGGGAGTGTTTGAACACCTGGGATAGCGTTTGACTGAGATTAACCAGCAAAGGACGCACAACCACAAATGTACCCCGTGTGCAAGTGCATACATGCATTAGGCAGGTACTGTACGTGTTCACGCACGCACAAACGCACATTAGCACGCACGCACGTTAGCACGCACGCATGCACGTTAGCACGCACGCATACACGTTAGCATTAGCACGCACACATGCACGTTAGCACGCACACACACACACATACAATGCAAACAAGCACACATTTTAGATTGAAGTATATGTCAAGTAGTAGCACATATTTTTCAGACGGACGGACAGTGACAATGTTAATCTTTTAATTTCTTTATTAATAGACTTCCTTGATTTGAGTAATGTATTATGTAGAACAATAGTTAATGGAATATTTGGGACTGTATAGAGCTGTAGAGGCACTGACGCATGCATCACCGCCCTGGCGTACGACGCTTCCTACTTGATTTGTGGTTTGTTAGGTTTGTTTTGTTCTGTTATTTTTCTATTCCTGTGTATGAGGCGGTCAACCTGTCAGAGGTGTGTCCAGGAAAGGAGTCACACCTGCCTCCAATGATCCTCGGTTCCAATTTAACAAAGCTGACCACGGCCATTCTTCTATCTCTCTCCTCCTAGGCAGCAGCTTTTATATGTGCTCTGATTATTTCCCACCCTAAAACATGATCATCAGGTATTATTATTATATAAGGAGGAAGATTATTTTCCAAAAAAGTATTTGTTAAAATGACGTTTATGTGGACACACCCACCAGTTCATTAAGTATGTGGTGATCCACCTGAACTGAAGCTGTTATAGACCAATTCTTTGTTTACAAACATTGAGACTGTTTCATGTAATCAATTCCCAACAGATCTCCAAACCTGTTGTTTTCACAGTTCATTCAACCTCCTCTTGTGAGTTGTCTAATGAGATGCACCTTTGGAGACATTTATAGTTTAATTGCGCAACAGTATTGCTCGCAGAGAACAACTGATATACAAGCTCACATTGCGTCACGGACGTGACTGTGAGCATAGATAGAGGGTGTGCGTGCATGACACCATCGCAGGACGAAGCATAAAATATACTTGATGGACAGAGAATGTAGGTGCATCGTGCATGGTTTTGAGGACAACTGCTTTGGGATTTGCTATTATTGTTCACACACAACAGAAACCACTGGATTATATATTTCAAGAGTGAGAGATCACAATAAAAATCCTAATCATTCTTCCTCCACACTGGGAGAATAACAGCATCTGAAAGTTTGATGGTGCATTTTTACACGCAAGTGCAGTTAGAACTCTTCCATTGATGAGAGACAATCCGTGCGCAATCCGTGCATGATGGTGCTTATCAGTGTGAAGTCGTTAAATTAGTTAAATACATTTGTTTTGCCCCTTTAATTACATGTTAGTCTCATGTAGCCAGACAACTATTCCACAATATCCGAATGCTATCGAACTACATCACATGTCATTCTTAAAAATAGCCGTACACTATTGTTCATGGCGCCTTTCCTTTGATCTTGCACATTCTTCAGATCAAAGTCGCTCAGGAAAAGAGCATAAGTGCAGAAATTGTAAATAGGTTGTAGATTGCTCACATACACATGCAATAGTATGTGAGCTTACTCATACGAACACACTATTCACAGTCTCCCCCTCATGACAACAGAATAGAAGGCAAGGAGCTGAAAGTGTAGCCACTCAATTTGGGGGATAGGCAGTGGCATACTGTAAATCATGTAGTGTGACGTCTGCACCCGGACACATGGTGGATGGATGGGGCACCGTTTAACAACATGTTATTTACTGTATGTTTATGGAATACCGCTATGTGTTTTATGTATCACTATGCAAGTTGAAAGGTCACAAATATATATATATATATAATATATTTTTTTAGGTTCCAATTCCTTGTCCCTATTTAATGAACCATCTGATGTCACATGTAAGGGGCTTGCTGCCTTTGCTGTTTTGGTCACTTCTTGGTCCTGAAACATTAGGCAGATTACATTTAACCACTGAAATGGAGAGCCATCAATCAGCATTGCAGCATGGGGGGGGGGGCAGTTGGCTTAAAGCTATGACATCATTGTCTGAATGGGCCCATGCAGGCTCTGTTGTACTGTAGCTACTCCACTTTCATTCAAGAAAAAAAAGGAGAGACTAAATAAAGAGACCTTTCAGAAATCGATGAGCAGACACTTACAAATGGTGTGGCTGGAGCCGGGAGCAACACTAAGGAGAGTTTGTGCTTCCGAAAAGTGCCTGGTGGATAACCTATTTGTCATGATTACACAAGACTGAATGAATCAACCTGACTGCTAAACAATAAACATGATAAAGGAATGGGATTTGAACTGTGCAATGGTTTGAAATTATATTCAATTCTAAGAGTAAAGAAGAGGACCTCCTGATCACATTTGATTTGATTTTGAGTATCTGCCGATACCGAGTTTTCCTGATCCGATATTTATCTTTTCATAGAACACGTTTATACCATATCACAATAGTACAATATCCAAAATCACAGAAAATATCCAGTTTAATATGATATGAATATAATATTGATACTATAGGGATGTCCCGATTACGTTTTTGCTCCCGATCCGTTTCCGATTATTTGAAAATGACGTGATCGGCCCCGATTTCTGATCACGTGATCGGATCGGGACAACCCTAGTCGTTATTCATATCAGCCTAGTAGTATTTGTAGTTCCAAAGACTGGTGCTCATACTGCAATGATTCTGCTGGTGGTGCTTCAGTAATTGGTATTGGGTGTGTCATCATTAGGGATGGAGCTCGTTAAGTTTTATTGATAATGAGCACCTTATCGATCAGGCTTATCGAGCCGGGTTCTTATCGAGCCCGCTATCGAGCATTTTCTATTATTTTGTGGAAAGACAGGAGACAATAAATTCTGAACAGAAACAGTATCTTTTACTATAGCTATCAAATACAGTACGTTTCTAACAGACGGAAGGCAATTGACCTTTTTACCAATAAAATAATATTAAAGAAACTGGTTAATATGTGTACAGTCACTTTAAAAGTGTAATTTTGTTTACCCGGGCAGCGCTGGTTGGCAGGTATCAATGCACTTTAGACATGTTTGTGCCAGCATGGATGATTACATTTTTTTATGCTCGATAACAGACTTGATAAACCCAAATCTTATTGATAACGGGTACTCAATAAGCTTGTTATCCCTAGTCATCATCAGCTTTGTTACTGGGATACACACATTCATTACACCAATGCCGCCGCCATGTTTATACTTAAATTACCCCCCAGAGTGCATTGCATCTCAATAACATGTTCAAGTTACTCAGATGAGAGACCTATCAGAAGCTGGGCAGAGGGAAGCATTTCCCCTCTAAACTGCCTTAAAAGAAACTTGGCTCTAGTGTTTGGAGTCCGTTCAGATTCAATCACACTTGATCAACTTGGACCATACCCGGTGGTATTTATAGAAAGTTAAACGGTATGCGGTTATGAAACCTGGCCAATGGCCAATAGCTAGCCATAATTTCTGCCTCTGCAGCAAAGATGAGTTTTTCTTTTCTTTTTCTTTCTTTCTTTCTTTTTTGTCGGTGCAAGGTGCAGTTCAAGACACTCATGTTCCGCTGAGTTTTAATAACATAACATAAAACCTCCAATGAAAGAACGTACAGAACAAAAACAAACATGTAATAATAAAAAGAACAAAAACTAAAAACTTTGTCTGTCTGTCTGTCCGCCCATCTGTCTGTCTTTCTTTGGTCAGTATGTACAGTACACTGTACAGTATTCCATGCTGTCAAGAGAAAAGATCACATTGTTTAACTGTTTTTAGTTTTTTCATGTTTATCACATTTATATGTCTTTTTTATTATGTATTGTATGTGGAACATTTACATTGCCTGTCATTTTTTTAATTTTATATAACTGAACTACTCATTATCAGTCGATAATATTCTGATGTTGTCATACAAAAAATGCCTAATAAAAACAGTATTAAAAAAAAAGAGAAAAGATCACCCGGAAAAGCCATAATCTTCTGGGGAACATGTTCCATTTTCTGTGACAAGCTCCTCAAATCACGGCCCATCAATATCCTGACCCCCAAAGCCCCTTCTCATGTTATGAGACCACCATTGACATAATTGAGTCTTTTTCAGTTAATGGGTCGATTGGCAATGCGTGGTGATGAAAGTAATACACCGTGCTCTGACGTGCCCATTGCATTCTCTCCATGCTGAATGGTTTTATCTAATCAGTCCAACGCAGTTTAAAAAGTGCCTCTAAATTGCTAAATCCATTATTGTGACATGATGGATCCTAATTCCTAAGGCATGAGAGCACATTAAAATGTTTTTATGAATAGATTATAGCCCAAGCAGAGACAGGTGTCCACAGGACAACATTTGATCATTTGCCCAGACGAAACATCGCCATCCTGAGTGGGCGTCATGGTCCCGCAAGGTGCCAAATCACACAGGTTCCAAGCCACTAAATTGATCTAATCTTGCCAGCCAGGCAGTGTTGTCAAGTAATATTTTAACTAGTAACGTAACTAGTTACTTTCATTTCATTTTGAGTAATAATATTACATTTACTTTTTTCCAAATATAACTTGTTACTATTTTCACAAGCCGTGGTGGTACTTTGGGCTTGAGTGTTTATTTATAATGGTAGACTGGGTTAATTCAAATGAGTGTACAAATGGAACCAAATGGACCCATCATGATGTGTACACTATACAGAACACTTTTCAGAGTTAAATAAACACTGCAGAAAAGGGGGAGAAATCACTGCTTATGTTGAAAATGCAAAGTAAGACTTTTGGGGACAAAAGATGGAATTACTGAGGGCAAGGAAAAAAGTAATAAGTAAAGTAATAAGTAGCTAGTTACTTTTGGCATGGAGTAATAAGTAGAGTACTTATTACTTTTTAAAAGTAATAAGTAATAATATTACTGTTTTAGAGTAACTTTGACAACACTGCAGCCAGCCAGGTTGCCATGTGATTGAAATTAATTCTGGTTATAGCTGGCTGAAATGGTGCCTCGTAGAAAAAGTAATTGCTATTGTCTCCCTCTATCCTTAAGAGATAAACTGAAGGGGCTAAATGTCCAAATAGGTGAAATCCTCTATGCGAAGTTTATCCCAACTTTCTGAGTGGCCACAACTCAAAACAACAACCTCAAACCTAAAAAGAATTGATCTTTATAGACCCCCGAAGTCCTGACGTGACTTGCTCATCCCCTCGATCGATTTCCCTGGGCCACAGAAGTAATTTCTCTATGGAGAATAACATGGGGTGATCTTAATATCGTCTACTATAAGCATTGTGGTCCAAAAATAAACAAGCTGTCTCAGCGTTATTGTCAGGGAGGTGTCTCTGTATCATTGCGACAGTCAGTCACTATATGATACAGTCTGTTTCTAGCGAAAATGTAACTAATTCAGTAGCAGTAACAATAGCGTTTTCTCTCAGTCAGTTGATTCTTCATATCCATATGAAGCAATCTAAAAGGCAATCTAAAATCAATAAAAAGTACATGAACCCGTGGATTTGCGCCCTACCGATATTGACGTCAGACTTCGGTGCTCTATTGGAAGGATAAGCTCCTTGAGATGAATCGTCTTGTTTTAGAGGGGGTCCTTAACTCAAATATACAGAAAATACAAACACAAAACACAAACACAAAAATGTAATTTAATTAATTTAATGGAAATATGGCCGCTGTGCATGGTCTATTATGGAGGCTCATCAGATGAGCATACTATGGAAGATGAGCTGAAAACTTTCTGAAATATTCACTTCAGAGTAGACCATAGCTAAGAAAAAACAGTATAATGATTCCCTGTTTAATATCTCATGGATTTACAGTGACAACTTCTCTCTCTGGGGTTGAATGAATGGTGGTCTGACAACTGGGATCAACTCCTTCTGTGCCTCAGCTCACCTTATTCAATTAAAAGTGGTTCAGGATTCATTAAACTTTAGGGCTAACCTTTGATTGATTGATTGATTGATTGATTGATTGATTGATTGACATCTATATACAGGTTTAATGTCTGTTTTTTATAGTTAAACAAACATTAAAACACACCCGTGTGAACTGAGAGGTGCAACTTCTCTCTCCCCCCACTCTTCCTCTCTCTCTCTCTCTCTCTCTCTCTCTCTCATTAGCAGGCAACAGTACAGCACTATCTCTCTCTCTGTTTGGCACAACAGCGCCCCTACTGGTACTAATAGTCATACTCGTGCTCATACATAGGTGAACGTCACATACATAGGTAAACAACACGGACATTGCTGTTCCTTGGAGTGGTTGCACCACTCAAAAATGCTATTGACAATGAAGGGAAATTTACGTCATCTTGTCCCTAACACAAATATTAAATGCAATTTACTATAAAGAGAGTCTAATGTTTGTTTTGTCCGTGTTTGTTTTACATCACCATTACATCACCTAATCATAGCAACGAGTTTATACGAGTTATACAACTGGTATATTTTAAATTTGAAAAATAAATTGGTACAGGCAGGCACTTCTACTACTTGTGTTTGTGCCTCTATTACAAAACCTTATTTTAATAAATACATGGACTTTGTATGAAATGTTCTTAGCATTGATCCCGAAATCAACATGTAGCCTAATCTTTCTTTCTTTCTGTCTGTAGGCTATTATCTTCCTAATCTATATACTGTCTTGTGCTAATTGTGCAGCACAAGGGCTCAGATTTAAGACAACATCCACAATAATGTCTATTACACCATACATCACTGTCTCCAAAAACATCTGATCAGGGACGATGCCAAAATGGAAGGCTATAGTAGCTCATAAAGGTGAGTCAAGATTCTCTCAACTGTGCTCTCTTCCAAACGGTTGGAATTAGTCTTGCTTTCACAGTGTATAACCAGAGCAATCATTAAATACTTGTACGGGTAACATTTATTGTAGTATGTCTAACTAACAGGGAGGGATCAATCATGGAATTACAGACAGACGGATGGACGGATGGACGGAGGCCTGCCAGAGACAAAAAGAGTGCAATGGCAAATGAACGAATGCAATTACTGTTTAAGCATTTGCCTGAGCACTAAAATAATGACGTCTGATGTCTCTGTTTTGCACAGACTTGGCATCACCGTGCTGCAGTCTGACACCGGCAATAACAAATGAACTAATGGTGCTAATGCACTGGTTTTAGTGCATGCCTCTTATCTGAAGGATTAAAATCTTTTGGGGTTATTGTGCTTTTTACAGTGAAGCACTGAAGAGAAGTGGCCAGCCCGGCCCAAAACAGTATGCTAGTGGTGATGGCTAATTTAAATTGTCGACTCACACCTGACCTAAGTTAAACTAATTTGACTGTAACAAAGATCCTCGTCAATCCAAGTCTCGCCAATGGTATGAAAGGGTACACACTTCTGGTCACCCCACACCAATGCCATTTATTGCCAGATCCCAGTAGCATCCACTGCTGACTCATAGACCATGCTCATGGTGTATGATCGTGTTGCTAATACAGTGACCTCGAACAAAGCTCATTTCCTTCTGGTTTTGGCTGCTGATCTTATTTCTGGTGACAACTAGTGATTATAATATACAGTAGGGCTATAATAAGGCGTTTGTCCACTCACAGCTGGCAACAACAAACAAATGCTGCCTCCCTTCGAAGTAGTCAGAAAATTGATTCATATACGTCATTCTGAATAAAATAAATAATCTTATTACATGTTGTGATTATTTAATTAATGTGGGGAAAAACATTATTGCCTGAGGTGGACACGGGTGGTGAACTCGAAGAATACGAGCACTCCTTCAATCTGACTGATTGTTCAATCGTACTGCAACATAGTAGCCAGGCTAGTATATTGTTTTTATTTTTATAGCATCACTGAAGCGCTCTCAAGCTCTTCACTTTCTCTCTCTTCTCTTAATTGCAAGGGCTGCTTGCTCTGGCATTTCATGTAGGAATGTAGTCAGTGAAGCCGTAAACCCACTTTTAAAATGTTATTGAAGGGGAGGGGTTGAGATAGGCTGCCAATAGATGGCCCCCGTTCATTCGGTGTTCAGCTAGAGACCTTTGAACTGCTGCGTGATAGGATGACTGCCAGCTTAATTGAATGCATCTTTGGCACATCCATGATCATTGGCAGAGAGAGGGGCTGCCACGTCCTGCCCATTAGCCCTGTCGGTTTCCAGGCTAAAAACACATCACTGACCTATTTAAAGCAATGCAGGGGCTAGGAGTTGGTGTATATTACATGTAAATATTAAATCAGTAAACTGATTTGTCAAAATATCACAGATGTCTCTTAGCACGAGGAAGACATTAGGGCCTAATGTCTTCCTCGTGCTAAGAGACAATTCTGTGATATTGGAGCTATGGAGCAGTACTAATGCAAGTACAAGTAGTAATGAAGACAACTCTGGGTCTGAATATCCCCTGCACTAATTGGGGAATGACTGGGCTATTTATTTATTTTTCCCGACCGGCGCTGGTGGTCTCTCTCTCTAGCACGGATCCCATTTTGTTGTGCAATCGTCGTTGTGTAATGGCTCTAGTCTCAACTCTCAATCTCGAATATTGTCCCCCCACTTTTTACGTCCCGAAGGCGCCACTGCACAAGACAGTGAAGACACTCTTTTTTTTTTAATGATTATTATTATTTATTTATTTTTCAATCACAGGGTAGAAATTTTTTTTAAAAGCCGAGTCCACTCCCCCTCTGTGTAAGAGACACCCAGATCAACCTCCCATATCTGTCTGAGAGCAGAGGCGTTTTTTTTATTAGAGTGCTCTACAAGAAATGTGTAATAATGAGAGGCTTCATGTCCCTTTCCTAAAATCAGAATATCAGCCCTCGGAGGAGGAGTAGAAGGTGACCCAAATGTTTGCACCAATAAATGTTTAATTTGCAGGTATTTCCAGTACTGCACTGAGGAAGGTCAAATGTTGTTCTTAAGCTAGCGAAAGACCTAATTGAGCCTCCCTCGTGAAGGTCGCCAAGTACACAAATTTCTATTATACTTTATGAATGTAACGCCCAAAACACACCCATGAATAATGACGTGCCTCTATCGCCGAGCACAAGTGATAGCGCCTGGTGCTACTGCATTTTAGCTTTGTGGAAATACTATAAAACATATCCGGACTCAGCCCCACGGCACAAGTCAAGAACATGTGACACGGCAGTAATTAAGTTTCGCTGCCAAAATAGGGCTCTGGATCTCAGACTGCAGTGTAGGCCTATACTGACTTCCACAATAGAACTTTAACTTTTACATAGTGGTAATCAGTTCCCCAACACAAAGAAACTCAAGCAAACATACACATATGGTAGTCCGGCAGCCATGGTTGTGGAGTGGGAAATTTGGTATAGTCTATTTTATTGGCCTAAAATATTGTCTATATACATTCGTGAATCCACTTGCGGACCGGCTGTCAGCATTTGTTTTATAGGGGTTTATATGTGTATTATTATTTTGCACAAAAACACTCCTTGGGCTTAAAACGGCCATAGCCACTTGCCCAAATGTGCCCAAAATGTGCTGACCTCATCACATTTGTGATAACGGCTAATGCTCCGTTAGGGCCCACCACACTCTTCCCTCAAACAACACAGCTTCCTCAACGTGCGTGCAGCTAGTTGTCCGTACGGTCTAGCTTGGACTGAGAGACACAGAGTGACTCAGGCCGCTTTTCCATTTGAAAAATTAAACCGGGGGCCGTTTGGCAGAGTTAAATGAGGCACTGGGGTGAAACGTGCTGAGCTCAGCAACAGCTCCCTATACCATCTCAATCACAAAGGCGGAGGAGGAGGCCTGGCATGCTGATGTAATGGTCACACACACCGTGCGTGCGCCGGCCGCTGCCTTGGCAGAAGAGGCAAGCTCGTCAGCACGGCCCTATTAATTCATCTCCTCCCGGATCAAGGGTACATCAGATATCATTAACAGAGCGAGAGAGGGAAAAAGGGATGGCTAGCCACGCACGGGCCAAGCCTTTTCAACCTAAAAACCAGACATGAAGTCATACGGACTGGGCCGTTAATGGCTATTTTCTGTGACTGCATAGCAATTTATCTATAGGCTACTGTAAAATCCTTATCCTTATTTAACTCAGTGAGTGTACAAATGGAACCAAATGGAGGTCAAATTTTTTTTCACTCTGAAACAATGAGTTAAATTAACACAGGATTTTACTGAAGGACAGATCCCATTTGAGGAAAGTATGTACTGAATTGGGAAGCATAACAAAATAATGGTGTCATTTTATATTATTTTGTAATACTAGCATTCACCTGTTACTTTCCATTCACCTACATAACTATAACACACATACCGTTCCTTGGTCCACCTGAACAAAGACCTGTGAATTCCGTTTGTGTCCGAGCATAGGCATGGTAACGCCCCGCCTGCCTGTGATTGGCCTCCCGACACTGTCCTCTGAGGTGGATATGCTGGATGCCTGGATATAGTCTGATCTGCGAGGTTACTCGTGGTGGGAAATAATACGTAGTATGGTATGATACAAGAGAGAGAACGCTATTTTTGTAGAAGAGGCAAACTAATATTGTTTATGCCGTTAGCTTTGATGGAATAATTGATTGAACATGCACGCCATAATATGATTTGATTTGGGTGTTCTAAAATAAAATGTTTGTGTTGTGAAACACAAATGTTTATTTGTTACCTTACAATTTACAATTACAATTTAGGCATTTAGCAGACGCTCTTAATCCAGAGCGATTTACATTAAGCAAGAACAAAAAAGCATGGCAATACATCACATACATAAAAAGTAGTTTTCATGAAACATGCGTAAGCTCCACTACGTAACAGTGGAATATATAATGAAACTATACATGTATACTATAAAGTGCTGTCTACATAAAAAGCTATTCTAGTGCTGTCTACATCAAATGCTATAAGTCTCTATAAAATGTTATCTAAGTCTACATAAAGTGCTATCTAAGTTACATAGGTTGGGGCTTTGGGGGGGAGGGGCAGGTGCTATGGGCCAAGATGGAGTCTGAAGAGGTGGGTTTTCAGACTACGGCGGAAGATTGGGAGTGAGGCTGCGGTTGTCACAGTATGGGGCTCTGTGTTGCCATACTGTGGCTATGTGTGGGCGTCGCCCTTCCACCCAGCTTCCAGCCTTGGCACACCTGTCTGTGGTCACCTCATCGCACTCAATTGACACACCTGCCGGCCATCAACTCTTCAGCCCTGACAGTATTTATACCCTGGTCTTCACTCCACTCATCGTCAGATCATTGTTCAACCTTTCATGGTAGTACTATAGCTTGATTCTAGCCAGTGTTTATGTTCTAGTGAAGTCATAGTCTAGCTATATTTCCTAGTATCTGCTCCTGTGTTTTCTGCAAACTCAAGCTCTTCTCCTCTCCTCCAGAACCCAGCTCACCTACGGTATATTCTACTGCCTGCTCTTCTGCCTGCTTCCTGCCTGGACTGCTTTCCTCATCCTCCATGTTTGTTTGCCATGCAACCTTCCACAATCTGCAATTCACCATATTGTGAATAAATATCTGAATTTTGCTCCTGTGTTTGGCTCTGCATTTGGGTTCAACTTTCTGCCACCGTGACAGAATGATCTGACCAAAATGAACCCAGCAGAGCTAAAGCTATTCAAGAGTAAGGTTGCCGATTTTGACCATGTGGTGGCACGCCTCATGGCCTCTCCCCCGAGCCAGCATACTACGCTCCACAGAGAGATTTCAACTCAACAACAGTGGTTCGCAGAGAGGCCATGGGTGAGTCATTTTGTTCCCCAACTTGACATTATCCGTGATCGGCTCAAGACTTTTCTGCATACCAGTTCAGTTTCCACTGCTTCCCAGCAAGATCTCCAGTCAATTAGACTCGGATTTGTGGCCCTTCAACCTGCCTTTTATGAGCCTAAGCAGTCAGCTACTCATCCTGTTTCTGTGTTAAATGAGCCCGCCTGCACTGAATCGGACCAGCTAAACACCCAGTCAATTAGTCTGCTGGCCTATTTCAGCAGTAGGGTCCAAATCCCAGCATATTCTGAGCCAGCTGTAGACCCATTTCTGGGCACCAGGCTGGCCCGGGGAGGTCCTCGTAGTACCACCAAACGAGCAAAACTCTCCTTGGGTCGCCAAGCCACCATACCCAACCGGTCCAGAGCCACAGCAACTCCCACCTCAACTCCAGGGTGTGCAGCACCCACCTCAACTCCAGGGTGTGCAGCACCCACCTCGCCTCCAGGGTGTGCAGCACCCACCTCAACTCCAGGGTGTGCAGCACCCACCTCAACTCCAGGGTGTGCAGCACCCACCTCAACTCCAGGGTGTGCAGCACCCACCTCTCCTCCAGGGTGTGCAGCACCCACCTCACCTCCAGGGTGTGCAGCACCCACCTTTCCTCCAGGGTGTGCAGCACCCACCTCGCCTCCAGGGTGTGCAGCACCCACCTCGCCTCTAGGGTGTGCAGCACCCACCTCTCCTCCAGGGTGTGCAGCACCCACCTCGCCTCCAGGGTGTGCAGCACCCACCTTTCCTCCAGGGTGTGCAGCACCCACCTCGCCTCCAGGGTGTGCAGCACCCACCTTTCCTCCAGGGTGTGCAGCACCCACCTCGCCTCCAGGGTGTGCAGCACCCACCTCGCCTCCAGGGTGTGCAGCACCCACCTCGCCTCCAGGGTGTGCAGCACCCACCTCGCCTCCAGGGTGTGCAGCACCCACCTCGCCTCCAGGGTGTGCAGCACCCACCTTGCCACTTCCGGCGTCGCCTCCCAGGACTGCAGCACCTCCGGCGTCTCCTCCCAGGCCTGCAGCACCTCCGGCGTCTCCTCCCAGGCCTGCAGCACCTCCGGTGTCGCCTCCCAAGCCTGCAGCTTCCCTGGCATCGCCTCCCAAGCCTGCAGCTTCCCTGGCATCGCCTCGCAAGCCTGCAGCTTCCCTGGCATTGCCTCCGTGGGCAGCTTCCCTGCCCCCGACTGCGGCTTCCCTGGCATCGCCATCGGTGTCTTCTGCTTCGTCTCGGGCCCAGGGCCGACCGCCCGATGACTACAGTTCTGCCTCGTCTCGGGCCCAGGGCCGACCGCCCGATGACTACAGTTCTGCCTCGTCTCGGCCCCCGGGCCGACCGCCCGATGACCACAGTTCGGCTTCGTCTCGGCCTCCGGGCCGACCGCCTGATGACCCCGCATCTGCCTCGTCTCGGCCCCCGGGCCGACCGCCTGATGACCACAGTTCGGCTTCGTCTCGGCCTCCGGGCCGACCGCCTGATGACCACAGTTCGGCTTCGTCTCGGCCTCCGGGCCGACCGCCCGATGACCACAGTTCGGCTTCGTCTCGGCCTCCGGGCCGACCGCCCGATGACCACAGTTCGGCTTCGTCTCGGCCTCCGGGCCGACCGCCTGATGACCCCGCATCTGCCTCGTCACGGCCTCCGGGCCGACCGCCCAATGACTCCAGATCTGCCTCATCCCAGAGGCCAGGCCGTCCACCCGATGATTCCACTTCTGCCTCATCCCAGCGTCCAGGCCGCCCCCCTGATGACTCCAGTTTTGCCTCGAACCAGCGTCCAGGCCATCTGTCTGGTGTCCAGGTTTCCAGACAGCATGTGCCTAGTCCCTTGCCCTGGTCTCCCTCCTCCGGACCCCCTCCACCCGCCCTGCTTGGTGTTCCTGATCGGCATTGTGGGACGTCTGGGAGCCGTCCCTTAAGAGGGAGGTACTGTCACAGTATGGGGCTCTGTGTTGCCATACTGTGGCTATGTGTGGGCGTCGCCCTTCCACCCAGCTTCCAGCCTTGGCACACCTGTCTGTGGTCACCTCATCGCACTCAATTGACACACCTGCCGGCCATCAACTCTTCAGCCCTGACAGTATTTATACCCTGGTCTTCACTCCACTCATCGTCAGATCATTGTTCAACCTTTCATGGTAGTACTATAGCTTGATTCTAGCCAGTGTTTATGTTCTAGTGAAGTCATAGTCTAGCTATATTTCCTAGTATCTGCTCCTGTGTTTTCTGCAAACTCAAGCTCTTCTCCTCTCCTCCAGAACCCAGCTCACCTACGGTATATTCTACTGCCTGCTCTTCTGCCTGCTTCCTGCCTGGACTGCTTTCCTCATCCTCCATGTTTGTTTGCCATGCAACCTTCCACAATCTGCAATTCACCATATTGTGAATAAATATCTGAATTTTGCTCCTGTGTTTGGCTCTGCATTTGGGTTCAACTTTCTGCCACCGTGACAGCGGTTCTGATTGTGATCGGAAGTGCATTCCATAGTTTTGGAGCCAGAAGGGAGAAGAGTTAGGAACGTGTGGAGCGTTTTTAGAAGGTACTTCCAGCTTCCCTGCATTGGCTGATCTGAGTGCGCGGGAGGGTTTGTAGGGTTCAATTATACTTGCTATGGGGGGTCCATAGTCCATACCTTTGGTTGCCAGAATCAGAGTTTTGTATTATGTGCGGGCAGCGACTGGGAGCCAATGAAGGGAGCGGAGAAGGGGGGAGACATGTGAGAATTTTGGCTGGTGGAAGACCAAGCGAGCTGCGGCATTTTGGATCAGTTGGAGAGGCTTAAGTGCACATGCCGGTAGGCCAGTAAGGAGGGAGTTGCAATAGTCAAGTTTTGACAAGACTGTTGTCTGGATTATAGGAGCTGCATGGGCTGACTCCTGGGTGAGGAACGGTCTAATTCGTCGTATGTTATAGAGTGTAAACCTACAGGATCGAGTGACAGCTGTGATGTGTGTTTTGAATGAGAGCTGGCTGTCCAGGACAACACCAAGGTTCCTGGCTGTTGGGACAGACGTTACCATGGGCGTTGTCTACGGAAATACAATAGTTAGCTCCCGCATAGGGCAGGACTTAGCTGGGAAATAAGTCTTATAGGAGATTAGTTAAACATTTCCATAGTGGATTTTGGGATATAATTTATTTTATCATTTCAATTTTATGTTAATTTTTATTGGTTCCATTAAATCACTTTATTGAGCAGAATTTAACAAAGGTCCCTTTCGCAGCAATGCACTATACCCTGCATGCAATGTCTGATAACATTTTCAGAAATTCTCCAATGCTGCCTGTTCTTTCTTGAAAGGTGGCCTACATTTTAATTAGGCTAGTTAGAAAGGTTATTCAAGTTCAATTCATATACAGTAGGTAACCTTTCCAATTGCCCACTGCTATTATACCCAGAAAATGTGTGAATCATCAACTTTTCAATGTCTTCCAACAAATTGAACAAATTAATTCATTTGAATCACTTCAATCCTTGGGTCTACTCTACTCTAAAAGCTCACAACACGTTGCAGTAGATCGGCTATTTTCAGCAAGCGTAAAATCAGCCATTATGACGGCATCAATGCCCGCCAAAATATATTTTTTTAATCAACTGTAGATTTAGTCGACTACAAACTTATCTAGTAGTAGTCTACTAAAACTAGACTACTAAAACATAATTCCAGGTGACTAAGATATGACTAAAACTAAAGGAAGCTTCATTCCAAAGACTATGTTCAATAGTCTCCCTGTCTCTCCAGCTCTAATAGAAAACGGAAAATACATTTTCAGGTCGGGATACCAATCTCATCCAGTCATGAGAGCTAACTCGTATACAGTATAGCAGGATAAACAAGTAGAAGCAGAAGTTATGAAATACACCTGTAAAAGAGCAGGAAACTTGGGAAAAATGGAATGTGTGTGTGTGTGTGTGTGTGTGCGCGCGTGAAATCAGTTTTTGTTTTGTTATTTCAAGTTCAATGATAATGTGTTTATAACTGCATCGAACAAGTTTGTTTGTGTTGACAATTAACACCAAAGCACACCCATTACTGACTTTCAATTAGCTGCTGCCACCTAGTGCCCATGGTGTGTGTGTGTGTGTGTGTGTGTGTGTGTGTGTGTGTGTGTGTGTGTGTGTGTGTGTGTGTGTGTGTGTGTGTGTGTGTGTGTGTGTGTGTGTGTGTGTGTGTGTGTGCCGCTGTGCGTTCCCGTGTGTGTGTGTGTGTGTGTGTGTGTGTGTGTGTGTGTGTGTGTGTGTGTGTGTGTGTGTGTGTGTGTGTGTGTGTGTTTGTGTGTGTGTGTGTGTGTGTGTGTCAGCTGTCCTCATTTCTGCAGGCATAAGGCTCTCTTTGCTTTGTAGAAAAATAGATGTAAGAGCATATGGAAACTGGAAACCTTATATTATGTAGGCAATTTTTTACAGTTATAATTTAAGCTCTTAATAGCTTCATTGGTTACAAATACATATTTATAAAACCACAATCAGACACATGTACCAATTTTAAAATGTTTCTAATAGCAGCTATATAGCTAGCTATATATTGATTGATTCAATCATTTAATATTTGATTGACTGATTGGTTGATTGATTGAAATTTGTATTCACAGTTTGTAGATTAGAATAGGTACATTTCAACGAAATTTAAAGTAGCCTACAGGTCAATACATACATTTAGAGACGTACAAATAGACACTTCTATATAGTTAATGAACAGAACAGGAATTCATCATAAAGGAAGCAAAAAGGGAAAAGAAACATATACAGTGAGGGGAAAAGGGGGGGGGGGGGGGGGGATTCTGATTTTACGGGGGCCAGTTTCGAATTGCAGCCGTCCGTAGGTGCCCTTTGAGAGCGGTTTTGAAGGAGTTAAGGGATTGTCTTAATGACTGTTGGTAGGGCGTTCCACATTTTGGTGGCATAGTAGCGAAAATAATTTAGTCCCTTGTTTGTGCCGAATCTGGGTTGTACATGGTTTGTTGCACTCCCTCTGGTGTTGTGGGTGTGGACTTCGTTTACATTAAGGAAGTATTTAGACAGGTACATGGGTATCTTGGCGGTGTATCGAATCTTGTGGACCAGACCCATTGCAAGATGCTGTACTCTGTCGTCGACCCTAAGCCATCCCAGCCTGTCAAAGTGGGCAGGGGGGTTCGGGGGGTGAGGCCAAGTGTAGGAGCCTGACCAGTTTGTTTTGGGAGGTCTGGAGCCTTGTTTTAAGGGCCTTTGAGGTGCTGTGGTACCAAGAGGTGCATGCATAGTCAAAGAAACCTTGTACGAGGGCTCCTGTTAAGGTCTTCAAGGTGTTTTTGTTGACCAGTGAGGAGATCCTGTAAAGGAATCTTGTTCTTTGATTGACTTTTTTGATTACGTTGGTGGCCATTTTATCACCGGAAAGATTGGCCTCCAGGATGGAACCTAGTTAGGTAGGTAATTTCATCTTTTCGTGTGATAATATTGTCACCCACTCTAACCAAGAAGCCATCTGCCTTGCTGAGATTACTATTTGATCCGAAGTGAATGGATTCAGTTTTTACAAAATCTGCTACGAGGATAACAACCAGAAAAAGCACTAGACTTGTTTACATATCACTCAGGGTCCTCCTATACATACCAGTGGTCCGGGGGCCGTCCACCAGTGGTCCTTGGGGTGGTGGTCCCTTAGAGTATAGGGTGGTCCCCAGCTAAATGATGGAGAGTTGGTAACCAAATGGACCCTAATATATAGATCTTTAACTTTTGAGAGCGTAAAAAGAAACCAAATGGACCCGTCCATTTGGTTTCTTTTTACGCTCTCAAGAGTTAGATTATTGTTAAACATCTGCATTACTTAATTTACAAGAAGTCTACACAATTAGAGAATGCTGAAGAATTGTTATTTTGATGATCAATAAGCTGTTTGACATCGATCGGAGATCTGCTGCTCTTCCAATCCTGGCTGTGACGCAGGAGAACTCAGGAAAATAAATCAAACCGGAGTCACAGCTCAGAGCCTCGGGTTGCTTCAGAAGCTCTTGTTGGTTTTAGAAACAAACTAAACATGGTAAGATTGAATGTAACATTTGACACAATTTTCCTTCTCTTTGTCTTATATGATATTACCGGAAACGGCTTCTCGGTCTCATGATGAGTCGCATCATCATGTAACGTTTCAATAATGTTTATTATAAAGCATAAGGAGCTCACACTAAAGCTAACGAGTTAGCCATGAACATGTTCACTGCACTGTGAGTAAGCAAAACACCGCAGCATGAGCATCCATTCATTATGCGCTCAGTGAGGCTGCAGAAATATATATATATATATATATTTTAATTGAACCGTTGCAACATTAAACAAATACAAATATATGTCTGTATAATAATGAAGGTCGTCGTTTTTATTGTTGATAATCTTGCACGTTGGCATTTCATCTAGCTAACGAAAGCTAACATGCTAAATTAGCTCAACTATGCCCTTTTAGTTATTGTTTCGCTACCGCTTTTTACAATAATTTGCACAGCAGTTAGCCTGCCTACAATAGAAGAGTATCTAATGTTAGTGTTTGAAATGAGAATAGGGCTAGGGTTACTTTATATGATGATTTCCCGTTTTTTTTGTATATTGTTGTCTAAAATGTAAACTGTCGTAGATGTCTAGGCTAATAGAAGTGTATGATGAATTGAAAATGGTGGACCCTGTTGTAAACAAGTGTAACAGTTTTTGTATTAACTTGTGCTTTCGTTTGAAATGTGCCCATTCTGCATACTGTGAAATATATATATACACCGTATATATATTTAATCAATCAATCCCCATTACCCCTTACATGGTTTTTTTTGGGGGGGTGGGCAGATGACAGTGAAGTGACAATTCAATTTAAGGACTTAAGACCATTTTCTTAATACAAATAAAGTAAATAATTATTGCATCAGAGCTAATCAACAAACTATACTATAAAAATGTCAAACATTGGCCAAGGTGTCTTATAATATCAGAATGGTTAAAGTCCTACTATTTGTTGCATAAATTTGGTCTCCGCATTTGACCCATCTCTTGGAGCGGTGAGCCGAAGCCGTGCTGCACTCGGGAATCAGGCATTGGGTCCCATTTTTACAAAGAGACAAAATTTGTGAAAATAGCCGATCTACAAGCTCACAACCTCTCGCAACAATATTGTTCTGGAACAGAGTCAAACAAAATGTACAACTCCTATCCAAGTGCTTATCAGGGTGTGTGTTGGGGGGGCGGGTCCCATGATTATTCTGGGGGTTCGCACTCGCAGCCTGAAAAGGTTGAGAGCCACTGCATTACCATGATGAATGATGACACGGATTCCTGGTGCCATGGAGAAGTTGCAAACAAAGCTTGCACCTGCTTTGCTGTCCCAGCTGGCTTCCTTATTTATTTATTTGGTAATCTAATGCCTTAGTGTAGAAAAGCCCATGTCACAGAATGGCTTTAATCTCTTGTGGAGCTCAGCCGTGTTTGGTTGAGTTTGTGGAATATTAACAGACATGCAAGACTTCGCGAATTACGTGAGCTCAGTAAAACGTGTTACATTTTAATATGCTAGAAATTGCTTTTAATGTCTTATTCAAAACATGATCCGTTGTACAATCTCTCTCTCTCTAGTTCCGCAACCAGTACGACAATGACGTCACAGTGTGGAGCCCGCAGGTGAGTTCCTATCCCTCATAGGCTTTCAAAAATCGAATGGAACAATGTATTGTAATTCAATTCTATCCCACAGAATGTTGTTGCATTAACATAGGCATTTGCTTCTTATCCAGGGTCGTATCCACCAGATTGAGTATGCGATGGAGGCAGTGAAGCAGGGCTCAGCTACTGTAGGACTCAAAAACAAAACCCACGCTGTCTTGGTGGCACTTAAGGTAATATTACTAATATAGCATCTTCACTTTTAATTGTACTCTTTTCACTAGGCCGTTATTTCAAGTCAATTTCTAGTATGGCATACTTTTAGGTTTTTCACTGGCTGTCACTTTTATCATTTGTTTTATCTTTTTTGTATCAACAAATTCACACAATGTATTATTCACACATTATTATTTGGCCTGCTGAGGTTTATCAGTGTCTTACTTAATGTGTTTGTTGTGTCTCTACAGAGAGCTCAGTCTGAACTGGCTGCCCACCAGAAGAAGATCCTCCATGTTGATAACCATATCGGTATCTCCATTGCGGGACTGACTGCTGACGCCAGATTGCTCTGGTAGGAATCATATACACACACACACACACTGTCACACAGACGTGTGTGTGTATCAAGTCAAGCTGTGAATACATACCTGATGATACCTGCTGAAGGGTTGTTTAGACCGAAACGTTGTTAGCTGCAAGTGAAGACAGTGTGGCATTTCCCTTCCTTTTTTTTCTTCCTTCAAGCTGTGAAATGTGAATAAATAGAATGTTTTGTAATCTAACCAGCATTTTCCAATTAATCTCTCCTGCAGTAACTTCATGCGCCAGGAGTGTTTGGACTCCCACTTTGTATTCGATAAGCCCCTCCCAACATCACGCCTCGTCACTCTGATCGGAAGCAGTATCCTTTCAATTGCTGTTGTTTCATCCATAGAGTAAAGTTCTCAGTCGCCACGACTGATTTCTGTCATTTGAATTCCATAGAAGACATTCATTCGACTTCATTGCTGCATGTCATGCATGTCATGAATTAAATTAAAAATGAATGAATAAATTAATGAATACTTTGTTGTTGTTAAGGAGTAAGGGAATAAGGGAAGCAACAAGCTGCCGGAGAAATGAGGCAATCGTTGCGTTTTACTTTTATGGTTTAATGTTCAAAGTTTGTCAGAAATTGGCACAAAAACTAATCGTATAACTGTAAATAAAAAGCTTCAAATACTTCAACTTACATACTGAAAATGACCAACGGGAACTAATAAAGGAGTCAAACAACTTGAATTAATACAGGTGCGAACGAGGTTAACTATCCAGTGACTGTTTGTACTGTCCACTTCTCTGGTATAAGAGTAATGTATTGGTTATATCTTAAATTTAGCAACTATTATGCACAGTCGGCATAGCTTTTGACGTACTGTATAAGGTAAAAATACATGTTCTCCTTAAACACGTGTTTAGAAACCCAAATCCCAACGCAGAGATATGGAAGAAGGCCTTATGGCGTGGGACTCCTCATTGCTGGATATGATGTAAGTTTGCTTTGTCATGATTATGAGTTTTATATTTTATTGAATGGCATTATGGCAAGAATGCTCTGTGCAGCAACAATCCTCCAGGGTGCTGATGAAAGTAGGAATCGATAGTTAAATCATTAATCCGAAAGGTTCACGGCACACAAGGAGCCTTCCATTTTATTTAATGTTTTTGAGATATTGGCCAACATTTCAATAACTGTGCATCTCTAGTTTTGGACTAAAGAGGCATTGCTTTTTTTCATAATTTTTTTCTTCCAGAATGGACAAAATGATTATATCTTTTTTAAATACAGAATGAGACATCGGTTATCGGCCATAACAGCAATTAATTATATCGGATATTGATATCAGCCAAAATGTCTCATCGGTACATCCCTACAAACGTCCATAGTTCATCAGTGTTAAAACAATTCTAAACGATTTGAGAGGCTATGGTTCTGCAAGAATAGGTATTTGCTAATGGAAGGTCATGGAGCATAAACCTGTATGTCAATGTGCACCAGACTTGTTTTTTGTTTTTTATCCATCACACATAATTATCTATGTATTGTTTTCCATTAGGATATGGGACCTCATATCTTCCAGACATGCCCCTCAGCAAACTACTTTGACTGCAAAGCCATGTCCATTGGAGCACGCTCGCAGTCTGCACGCACCTACCTAGAGAGAAGCATGGACAAGTTCATGGACTGTAAGAGCATGCACAAGTATTTAACTTAGTGTATTCATTGAGCACTGCTGTGGACCGACTGTTATGATGGTTATAGAGGTGCAGAAAGTAAAGAACCACTCATTCACCTACATGAGTGCATTCAGACAGGCATTCAGGCATTCAGGCATTCTAGGCATTCAGGCCCTGAATGGTAGACGGAGCAGGATTAATTTCACCCGTTGATATATTACAGCTGCTCATGGACACTCTACTGTTTGAATTGAGGCTTGTGCTTTTGAAAGAAACACACGAGTGAAACGTGTACCGGTAATTGATTTCATGCATAAGGCTAGACATTAGAACTGATCTGGAATGTCTTAAAATGAGAACAACCAGTACAGATCATTGGGAGGAACCAGGAGCCACTCGGCGGCATCCATAGAAAACGGACAGTAAAGAAGGTCTCTGAAATATTTGAGGACAACACACACACCCTCCATACCCACTACGAACTAATATAATGCCCACAGGCCAGCGATACAGTGTCAAAACTCACTAAAAGGGCCTCCGTTAGCTTTGTGCCCACCTCCAGGCTTTTGAATGCCCAAGCTGAACCCCCCCCCCCCCCTCTCGTTGGACTATCTAATGATCCCTCCTTCCCACCTGACGGACTATAGTGAACACATAGACGGGTTGCATACAGTATATCAGATTATTAGCACTACTTTGAATATATTATGAATTTAAAGCCCTAACCACACCAAAGGGTCAAGACGGTTTTAGCGTTGTCCCTGCGTGGTGATATGTCTTTGTTGCACGTTGACCCACGTTGACCCACGTTGACCCTAGTGATCAACGCATGGAATTCAATGGCCCAAACCACACTAAAGGGTCGAGATGTACAGTAGTATTGTGTGTCACACTTTGACCTTATGTGGGTAGTGTTTTGCCCGAAAGGCAAACTATTCCTCGTTGTCTTTAAACCACTGCAAAATAAGTTTCTGAATGGAAAAATAAAGTTCTTTGTAGTTGAAGTACAGACCTGTCGATGTTTTCCAGGTAATCTCAATGAGCTGGTGCAGCATGGCCTCCGTGCTCTCAGAGAAACGCTGCCCGCAGAGCAGGATCTGACCATCAAGGTACCATTACACACACATCTACACAGTAGAGCAGGATCTGACCATCAAGGTACCACTTATACACACATCTACACAGTAGAGCAGGATCTGACCATCAAGGTACCACTTATACACACATCTACACAGTAGAGCAGGATCTGACCATCAAGGTACCATTACACACACATCTACACAGTAGAGCAGGATCTGACCATCAAGGTACCATTACACACATCTACACAGTAGAGCAGGATCTGACCATCAAGGTACCACTTATACACACATCTACACAGTAGAGCAGGATCTGACCATCAAGGTACCATTACACACACATCTACACAGTAGAGCAGGATCTGACCATCAAGGTACCATTACACACATCTACACAGTAGAGCAGGATCTGACCATCAAGGTACCACTTATACACACATCTACACAGTAGAGCAGGATCTGACCATCAAGGTACCATTACACACACATCTACACAGTAGAGCAGGATCTGACCATCAAGGTGCATAATAATGAAGTCTATGATGTCAATATTTAATGTTTTAAGTAAATTCAATATGAATGGTTGTAAATATTATAGGGTAAACTGACATTAATAAGCTTTGAGCTTCAGCCTATGCCTTTTTGATCAACCAAAAGAGTAAATGGTGGATAAAATGTTAAACGTAATGACTTGCTATAGTGATGATGATGATGATGATGGAAATAAACTAAATGGTGTTTTTGTTTTGTTTCAGAACGTGTCCATTGGCATTGTGGGTAAAGACATGGAGTTTGTCATCTATGATGACGAGGCCGTGGCTCCCTACTTGGAGGGACTGGAGGAGAGGCCTCAGAGAAAGGTACAGTACATTGTTATCCTCATTTGGACTAGAACACAGCCATTCAGGAGGTATGGTTCAACTCCATGTCTTTTGACCAATTCCTCTTCAACAAAAGGTCTTTTGTCTGTTTCTCTCTGAGTCAACATGATGAGCTCCTGATTCTCTGTCTGGTAACGGGTGTCGAGTCCTGTCAATTAGTCTCTGTAATGATTCTATGGCCCCTTCTGCCACCAGTTTGACACCCCTGGTCTATTCTAGACCACCCAATGTGCGAGGATGTCTTGCCTATGTATGTTCTCTTTCCCAATGCAAGCTTCTTTGGCAAATGGGTACATAGAAACGGACACTATCAGCATCCATGGACTTTTTAGGTTGTTTTAAGTTCCCTATATATAGGGAGATATATATATATATATATATATATATATATATATATATATATATATATATATATCTATATATACAAGTGAAAAGGTGTACCCATACTCATTCTTCATGCTCTATCTCCGACCGAACCACACTTTCACCACACATCTCTATATGCAAAATAAATTCGGCACACTCCCCGCACTGACATAGCCTATTTTTTAGCCGTTCAAGTGTCTCATTTACTCTGCAAATATTACTTTTATGAAACACGCTGTTATTGCTCAACGTCAACAGCCTACGTCACAATCGTCATGTTGGCGTCTACCAAAATCGTCATGTTGGCGTCTACTACGCCAACTACGTTCACTTAATGGGGCCAGTCTTTCACAGTGACACACATGTTACATGAACCACGCGCCCGGGATGGTTTCTACCCCTCAATGTCGTATTTGCTGCGCCCTACGCTGTTGCCACAACACAAGGAATTTAACCACGCTACTTGCATACACTGCAACTCGCTTACAATTCGCAAACCTGGCAACACTGCCCTCTCTTACCAGCCCCGCCCCCACACTAGCTTGACAATGTCATCTCGCGCAGCACAGAATCTGATCTCGCGCAGGACATTGATGAGAGACAGAAGGAACAGGAGAGATTATACGATCGCTATTTCGCTTATTCCATCTAAATCTCTTTATTTACAAAAAAAATGACTCGACGATTCCCTTAGTTACATCAACATTGTTCTTTGTCAATAATCGGATTGGGCCAAAATATCACCCTTACACCGATCACTTTGCCTATTTTCGCCACACAGCCAATTTACTTCCGCGAGCGGCCGGGCCATTCCGCCCATGCGAATGCATGGAGAAAAAAAAGAGACGAAAATCCAACTGTATCGGAGCAGTGCCACACACACACACACACTCAGTCACACACACACACACACACACACACACACACACACACACACACACACACACACACACAGAGAGGAGTTGACAAGTGAGAGAACGAGACGGCTGTTGCGTTTCACCATGGCCAGTGCTGTTGTAGACAGGCAAACGCTGGCTTTCAATATTTAATGAGAGTTGCAGAACAGCAGAACCACGTTACAAAATGCCATGCAGGTCACACATGTTTTCACTCCTAAAATGTATAAAACTAATAATACATGTGAAACGTTGCCCGTTAAAATCGTTTTGTGTAAAAGATCGTCAAATATATGGCCGTTAGTACTGTTAATTCAACATCCGGTGAGGGGAGGATACGGATTGTGTATGGAAATCAGCGCATACAGTGGGTGGGCTTTAGACCGGATGTAAGCCACATCCACTAAATGTACACTAAATAGAAATAGTATAAAATACTGCATAAAATGGTGTAGCCTACTGCAGCTATTTATAACCAGGTAGTGTATAAGTGAAATTACACACTTAAATTAGTATTTAATACTTGAACTAACAACAGATGGGTCTATATACTATTTGTCTTTTCTTCTTTTTTCTTTCATTTACTTACTTAGAGCTTAACAAGAATGTTACAAGTCATCTCATCTTAAAGAAACATTTAAAAAATGTTAGGGCATAAAACCCAAAGTTGTTAAACCTTTTCTTATTCTCATTCTGATTTGTTATTTATAGAAAATAAATGTGACTTATTGGGAAACAAGTGTTTTTCTTTACAAACCAAGATATTGGCCTAAATTATAATGAATATAGCCCTCAATGCTGAAAAAGAAGGTTTTAAAAAAATAGATTGAAAAAATTTAATCAAACATCGAAGCAAATCGTGAGCTTCAAATCGAACATTGAATTGAATCGTGGACTAGGCGAATCGTGATAGCGAATCGAACATCGAATCGAATCGTGAGCTGCAAATCCAAAATTGAATTGAATCGTGGACTAGGCGAATCGTGACAGCCCTAATGTATACATACGCCTGCACGCACACACACGCACATGCACGCCTGTAAGGCCCCCCCCCCACACACACACACACCAACATGCGATTCATTAAATAACTATTTCTCCGCACGCGCGCACACAACATTATTCACGTGAAGCCTACAGGGAATTACAGACGGAATGTATATACACACACACACACACACACAGTCCCGGCTCACATGCTTAGAATTTATAGATGCGCAATTTTGGGATTATTTTTGTACATTGAAAAAATATTGGGGGTCCTTTGCTCTTGCCATGACAATGTTTGAGAACCACTGCTCTAAAACAATATTAGACAAAGTTTGAGACACAAACACATTGCTCTCTCTCTCTCTCTCTCTTCTCCTTTTGTATAATTTAAATAGGCCTATTCATGATTCTGCTTATAGAGAAGTAGCCTATGTTAGTTTGTTTTATGGACTTGAGAGCTACTTTCAAAACGACCAGCTCAACATACCCACCAAATAAAACTATCATCCCATTGCTGCAAATAGTGACAAAATGTAATTGAGGGGCCTTTCATATAGGCTACATATAAGACAAACGCACATGGAATGGGAAATAGAGGGGGGACAATGCAAATCGTAGGCTTTTATTTTTGTTGGTATTTGACTTTGCTTCTGATGATTGTAAGCAACAACAAGTATTGCATTGTGTGTTTGAGCTGACAGGCCCTTTTTGATGTCAATCACTCAAGTCATTTCAGTTCATCTAAAGCGGAAGATGCAAAAATCGTTTTTTTTATTAAAATTATATATATTTTTACTGCCATGTCATGTGGTCTACCTGCAAAGCCTTTGTAGATCGTGATCTACCATTTGGGCACCACTTAACGTCAGATCAGGGGTTTTTGTCGGCCAGCGCCAACAATGCTCCCCGAAAGCATAATCGCAGCAAATACCGGGCAGTGTGTATGAGCCTTAACATGTTGACTACACTACACTACACATAATAACTAATAACCCGTTTTCAGCTTAAAGCAATTATATTTCATTGAAGCAACTCCTTAGCATTGTTTTCATACCATGGATGTGACAAGAAAATGTATCAAACATAAGGGAAATATTAAATAGTATCGGGTGTACCAGTTTGGCCATTTCTTTTTCTTCAATGGGGCAATACATTGATTAAACAAACGTTTGATTGATTGAGTTGTACCATGTTATACAACCCTAAACTAATTTTAGAATACACTACACAATACAATACAAATTTAGAACATATTTTGCACGTTTCATTTTTTTACTCAGAGATCCGTTTAGCTATACATGTGATATTTTCAGGCAACGGACCTACACATGTCAGCTACCATAAACCACTTCAAGTTATTTTTTTGATAAAACAGGTCGGGAGTTATTAAACCGAACGTGGACGCTGTTTCAGTGTTACATTTGCAATAGATAAACAAGTCCAAAGTAGCTTATAATGATCAGACTTGGCAACACTGTCTCTAGGTTGAACGTTCGACTTTACAAGCTCACACATATGAAATATGTTTTTTTGAATCTTCAAACTGAGACATATTTTATGATAATACTGTTAGCACAGTCATCATACTCCAAGAGCATACAAATGGAACCAAATGGACCCTGATTTTCCCAGAGAGCAAATGGTATCAAATGGGGGTCTGTGGCCTAATGCATTTCAAACTGGGGGTTCTTGGTATTATATTCTCTGCATATCTTATCAACTTGGGGTGAATATTTCACCACAATACTTTACTGAATATTTCACAAGAATATAACACAAGAGTCAAAAATTCCTTCTTCCCATATTGCGCTGCAACGACACTGGGATGAGCCCGGCGAAGCCGGGCGAAATTCTAGTATATATATATAGCTCAAATTGGTTAGGTTAGGTCATCCACATATGTCCGCTTTTAGATAACCATACACATACATAGTTACGTCATCACCCAATCCCTGATTGGCAGAGCGACGCCCACCAACACACGGACCCAATCCAATCGGTCGAGGGGCCACCCACATACGCAAATGCATTTTTGGGGTCCTTCACATGAAATAATTTGAGAACCACTGACACAGAAACAGTCATGATTTGGAAGACATTCGTAGAATCTGGTCTAATTAATGACTATCGAGAATCTCAAACTAGTGATCACAAAATGGTCTCCAATGTTCTACTCATAATCAACTACTGTTCTTCTTTGTGTTGAAGGTCGCCCAGCCAGCAGACGAGCCTGCAGCGGCAGAACCTGCCCCCGGCGACGAGCCAATGGAACAGTGAGACAGACCTGTCACTCAATGATAGAGCCAGTCAGTTTCCCCCCTTAGAGTGGCTGGAAACCAATATACACCAATATACACGTCAAATACACGACAACAGACCAAGCGAAAAGCAAGCTGTAGCGTGCCACTTGTTGAATTGTTTCTCGTTATGCTCTCGGCTAACATCAGGTGATGTTGCTTTTGTATGGGTATACTATTTCCATTTTACAAATAAACTCTTTTTTCTGAACTGCAGTGTCATTGTCCATACATGATGAAAACAACGGATGAAACTTGTATGTTGAAACGGGACATATTGTATTTATTAAATCATTCACAGTATTTTCTCTCAAACACTGATATGCAAAGATGGGTGCATTTATAAAAGTGACCCTTAATACTTAAAACCGCATTTTATATAATTATAAAGTTATAGATTATAGAAGACAAACCGAAAACATCACTGATAATGGGGGGAAAAGCTCACATATTCTGCATAATTAAACATTTGTAACCCATTCAGGACGGGAACCCTTTTTGTTATATTTTGTTGTCTGTCTTTATACTTTAGCTATTGAAAAATGGCAGATCTACAAGCTCATAGATCATACATTTTTCACAAATTGTGAAAATGTGTGCAAATCTTTGAATATATATGCTGTCCCGTTGAACGCTTTTAACTCAATCTTTGCTTCTGAGGGGGGGCCCTGGAAAAACATTTTCAGATGGGGGTCCGCGGCCAAATTCATAGTGTATACTTTTTGGGGTCCTTGAAATTGTTTGTGAACCATTGACAACCTTTTACATAGTAAATTGTAGACAGTTTTCTTTATTTCCTCTTAAAATAAAACTATTAATCTATAAAGTGATATGGCCAAGTTGCCAACCATATTACCCAGTCACTATCAGCAAGCCGCCAATTGAATCCCACCTCCAAGTTAAAATCTATAAATGTACAGTAGGCAGTGTTGATTTTGTCGACTAATACTATGACAAAAAATGTTCGGCTACCTTTTTTCACTGAGGGAAAACTCAACAAATAAAAATGTTGCATGCTGAAAATAGCCGATCTACAAGCTCACAACGAGCTTGTAGATCGGCTATTTTCAGCACGTGTACAATCAGTCATTACGACGGCATCAATGCCCGCCAAAATACATTTTAATCGACTAAAACAACTAGATTTAGTCGACTAAAATCTTATATTTAGTCGTCTAAAACTACACATTCAAGGTGACTAAAATCTGACTAAAACTAAATGAATGCTATTCAAGAGACTATGACTAAAACTAAAATCAACACTGACTGCAGGTCTATACATTTCTATTGAAAGTTCATGTGTTGCCGAGAACAATCCAACAAGCCCCATGTGTAAAACTACTTGGAAAAAGGATTCAGTATCAACCTTGCTGAGAGGAAAAAAATATATAATTTGATCCAATCCCTCGTGTCCCTTTTTGTTGATCAATAAATTAAGTCAATAAATAAATAGCTACAATACAGTTTTCATTTCTACTATACAGCTGAGCTTCATCTGTAGAAATACCTGATCTCTGAAGATTAGCACACTGATGCACACAATGAAATCTGTGCTCATAAAATTGGCCATTCAAGTAATATGCAGGTCTGGCCCCTCTCAATGCATATTGCCCCAGGCAGATTAAGTCTGGCCCATCTCAATGCATATTGCCCCACGCTGATTGAGTCTGGCCCTTCTCAATGCATATTGCCCCAGGCAGATTAAGTCTGGCCCCTCTCAATTGTGGGAGGACTTCATGGCCGAAGTGGTGACGAGCCAACCAGATTCGTCTGGAACCAGGCTATAACCAACCAGGGCCCAGTATGAAAATATGGGGCAGAACATGAAAAAGAAAAAATACAGAGAGGGACAAGACTAATATCCACGCAGTTATATTAGTATCGCTACGCAAGGCAATGGCAGACAATGGCCTTAGGATGGAAGGTACAAAGGACTTAAAATTGTCACTACACTGTGAAGTAGTGGACAGCAAATTCCTTACTGAAGCCACCAACCCCAGAATTTGGAATATTGGGGGTTTTGATTGTTTAGTGTCAAGTTAGAGATCATTATTAGTATGATCCAATTTGATTGTGTGATCTTTCTACAAAGGAGGCTCTGTGTTTTCCAAAAAGCCTTTGTGCCAAGATCATTTGTTTGCTGCTGTCTTCTGCTAATTTTGTCACATCTTTAGCCCATGTATAGCAAAATAAGATGGTTGTGACACTTCCTTGGTTACAGAATATGTGTTCCCATATTCAATGGCCGCTGCCATCCTTCATGCTACGAGCCTTCGTGAGGAATAGTCATCTCTTTTCACTCTCTTTTTTGGTCAGTGACAGTCGCGCTTCTTGTTCCTCCTCCTGTTCCTGCGTCGGACCACCTGGGTACAGGAACTCGTGGCGTCTCCGTCTGCCGTTTGGAGTTGGCTTGAGTTGAGGTCCTCCATCTTCTCATGCTCCATCGCAGAGGTCATCTTCAGGGTCAGCTCCAGCTCTTCTAAAACCCCCACCAGGTCCTCCTTGGGGACACCCAAATCGATGTCACCCTCAACCCTACCCTCCTCCTGACCCACCACCGCCTCCGGTTCATACGGCTCCTCCTCGTTCCTGCAGCCCGGACCACCCTCAGGCCCTGTATCCTCTTCCTCACTTTCTGTCACCTTTTCATCGCCTGCTGTAGTGAGAGGAGCTTCTCTCAAATCTTTGAGCAAATCCTCTGATTTCTCAGCTTCTTCTGAGTCTGGGTGGTCCTCAGGGTGGTTCTCCCTCAAGTCCTCCTCAGCCCCGTCGTCTGCTCCATCTCCCAGCGTCCTCTCAGCGTGCGACTGTGTCTGTGGGTTATTGTGCTGCTCATGGTGATGAGGACAGTGGGAGTGTTCCCAGTGTTGATGTGGCTCTGCCTCTTCGGGAAAATCTGAAACACAGTTTGACAATGCACACTGTTCAAAGGGAAAATACTACATGATGGCAATGCAGCATGGGGAGTCAGTCACTTCACACACACAGTACAGTTTATAGCAGTGGATCTTTTTTTAGCTAGGTGCAACCTGGCTATACTGGACCAGCGTGATCTAGTATGAGAGTGACAACACTAGCGTTGACTCCCATTGTAATAATGGAATGCCGAAGTGCTCATTCTGTCTCAATGGGAAGTTACTATGTTTGGATCATAGCACCCCGCTTTGTGGCAAGATCAAAGCGTGTCGCGACTCATCTTCTTCTACAGCTCTGGTGAGGACCTAGTCCTAGTGGAAACTTTTTCATGATTGGCTGCCTCTAAGCCAATGGGAGATAAAACCCATAGTGAGCTTGCTGCACCTGGCAGTTATGATGTGAGTCATTCTTGTTTCCTTGGAGCAGTTCCGTACGCCGAATAGTGAAAATTGCCGATACAACCAATGGACTACCTCCAAACCAATTTGGGAATCCATGGGCAAAAAAAGATCTGGATCTGTCTTTAGACAGACAAGTACTCCCGCCCCCCAATGGGGCCATTGGTTTATAGTTTACAGAAACAAATGCTCTTTGTGTATCCAAGTCCAAGTGTATTGGTAGATTTGGTAATGCATTTGGTAATGCTGAACGAAGATAACTGAACACACTTTTACTGAATGATTTTTGACAGAACTTATTGCCACCCCATTTTATTCTTATTTTGCGAGTCGGTCCTTTCCAATTACGTACATGTCAGGTCAACACATTTTCCGTAGACAATATGTCATGTTTTCTGGCTGCGTGTTGTAAGTGTTTACCTTCCCACTGTGGTTGGGCTTTGTTCTCTGGAGCCATTCCTTCCACCAGCCGGCCCTCCTGCATCACTCTAGTGATCTCTCTGAGCTGCATTAGAAGGCTCTCCTCCTGGTCAGAAGTTACTCCCTTCACCCTGGAGCACACACACAGGAGGAGACATACTGTATAGGTCTGTTTTTGGAAGAAACCACCTAACTCCAAAAATAACTCAGGAAATAAAAAATATACATTTTTCAAGAACGATATACTCCCAGGCTGTTCTCGGACCAAACAATGACATCCAACATTGTTAGATGTCCAGTGATATCGCTGAGCGCGATATGAAAAAAAAGTATGTGAATTCAGAATGGGGGAAAACAAATACGCAAACCAGGTAGGATGTGAAATGACGTCAGACTTTGGCGCTCTATTGTATTCATGATCCATCAATAGCACAATCTGTATCAGGGCTTCACAACATGATTATAATTTCATAAAATATCTATCCTACACTGACTGCTATGTGTGGCCACATTTGTGGGACTATAATGGTGTGGGGATCTATCACAAATGAGCTAGTGAAATTGTATTTGAATTGGGTTAAAGCAAAAGCAAGACAATATGTAAGTATATTCAGATTAATTCAGATGCATAATGCATATCAGTACGTGGACGAAAAAATTAAAAGTCTCGAGAAGATTATCTCTAATATGTGCCCTTGAGGAGAAACAACGCAATCACTACAGAACATTCCGGGATATAATTTAGGAGATCGTTACTTATTTGTTATCAAATTAGCAAACACAGTTAAACAACATGGAGACATTGGAAAACTGAGGGAGGATGCCAGTTGAGGAAATTATGGGTGGACTCTTAACGCAGGCTCACACACCCACCTCTCAGGACTGAAATTTTGGGTGGACTGACTCTACCGCACGGACGCACGTTGCACGCACGCGCGCGCACACACACACACACACACACACACACACACACACACACACACACGTCTCAGGACTGAAATGATGGGTGGACTGACTCTAACGCACACACACACACACTGTAGCACTGCCACATATTATTCATTAAGGATTTATTTTAAAATGTCATTTAAAAGAGCATGGCTCAAAATATTCCTTTAACTCTATATCCATCCTTATGTGTAATGTTCTATTTTCTTTGAGAGGTATCTGTTTTGTTTTTGTTTATGTTTTGGAGGGTCAATGTCGGGAAGGAGATTGATTGATTGACAGGCCGTGACGCTTCCGTCATTAAACGCACGGAAGTCGCCGGTTCTAGAGACTTGTGGGGACAGAGACACAAACGAGCAGGGAGTCCACGTGAGACCTGATCGTGTTCGTATAAACTTTATCTGTATGCTATACGGTGGAAGATAGCCACGGCCACCAACTCACCGCTGACAGGAGTGTACCTGGCCGGGAACCGTCATCTGCTCCGGTGAGAGTTTTGTTTGTCTGTTTGGGTCCAGCGAGGAGTACCGTTTGTTTTCCGGTTCGAGGGACAGTGGATCTTCTCCGTTGGATTGGTTTACGTTGGGGGATCACCTTTACGTTTATTATTTTGTGTTGGAGCGTCAGGGAGACGCATGAGTAATCAAGGAATGATAGAAACAATAACGCCGGGGCTCCACCGGGCATGTGTGACGCGGGTCAAAAAACGAACCGGGGCAATTTTAAAGCAGTCACCGAACGCAGCACAACGCAGGCAGTGGAGCCACCCTTCATTGATTAAAAAGGGAACATTCCCTGACGGTGACGGAGACGCAACGCTGACATGTTCAGTGGAGCCCCGGCGCAAGAGTGAGCCAGCGTGCGAGTGTGTGTGTGTGAGAGGCACGGAACGGTGCGTGCGTTCGGACATTATACGATCAACATTTAACCTGTCATCACGAACACTGTTGTAACTTAATTGTCATTGCTGATGTATTGCATACAGTAGATAAACTATTTATCTGAACCTATTTCTGTGTTGGTGTCAGTGGTTTATAAGTAAAGCATTCAGAGTATACATTTTTTAAACATATCAATTTTATCTTTAAAGGAGGATCATTTTAGTAACTGTGATATAAATATCTGAGCGTTACAACACACCCACCTCTCAGGACTGTGGTTGGCCTTGGACACGATGTTCTCCATCACCAGCTCCGTCTCCTTCAGCTTCTCCTGCAGCTGGACCAACTCAAAGTCCGCTAGAGAGAAGGTCATGAAACTGGTGAGGGAGGCCTCTTCTGTTGACCAAACTCACTTTCATGGTGGCCATGCTTTAGATAAATATTCAAATCTACAATTTGTACTATTACAACTACTAATAACAATATTACTACATAACTACTACTACCTACAATAATGATAATACATGATGATGCTCAAAGTGAACAATTTTGTAATGGTGTGACAGATAGGACTGGGTGAAATGAATGATACTCACTGATCTTCCTCTTGTTGTTCTCTGATCGGACAGATTGAAACTTGTTTTCTGTTGGCTTGGTGCTGCCCCTGGATGTTAGCTGAGAGAGATTAAGAAACCAAGATTTGTATCTAAATCTTTATCCCACTGTAAGAAAGGCCCTGACAGTGCTCACACACAAGCATACGCACAGCACACACAAGCATACACAAGCAGCACACACACACACACACACGCATACACAGTGGAGAGGCCCTGATTGCCACAGGTGTTTTGGGTGCTGATCACTCAGCTATTTGACTCTGAAGTTAACTGATCAAAGACTAGCTCCTTAACAGGCTGTATGGCCTTATTGGTCAAATAGTAATTTAGGCTTGCACACTGCAATCAGAGCCAGTGATTCCAGCTTGATGTGCCACAGAGCTTCATTTCAGTTCAGTTTGGCCAACAGTAAAGACCTGTGCAGTGTGTGTCATTCTTGATATGTGAGTAGCAGTATTTGTGAGTGTTTTGTGATTATATGTTTAGTTAAAGGTAGAGTAAGTGATTTCACTTAATTCAAATATCACTTATTTTTTTGTTTTGTTGTGATAATCCTCTCTACTATAGAGTGTGCTGACCATATAAGGAGTTCCTCCCTGTCCCCAGTTAACCCCTGGGGGTCAAAAAAACCATAGGTTTCGTTTTTGACTCTCTATCCTGATTGGACGAAGGCTTAGGTCCCACAGCCAAAAACGAAACCTACGGTTTTTTTCAGTGAAATCACTTACTCTACCTTTAAGTCAGTATAGTGTGTCATCATGTGCTACGTGCTATGTGTGCTATGTTTAATTCCCTGCATTTTATTTGATAGTTTCTGTACACATTAAGCCAAGTTTGCCAACAATATATATGGTTTATATAATTAAGTTAATCCGTTTCATGGCCAATTCAGCATGAGACTTGTTCAGAGTGTTTCGCACTAGGCCTATACTATACAGTGTACAATTGGCAATTTAGGCATTTAGTCTGTGTTAGTCATGTTTTAAAGAGCATGTATGTTTTTGTTGCTTTATTTTCAGACCATACTGTCACTGGTCAGTGTCATACTGTCTTGTCAAAGTGAAGTAAACTCAAGTCTAGAAGCAATGTGGTGGTCCATGGTGTTTGTTCTGATCGACATTCAGGGGCGAGTGCTAATTCCAACCAGTATACAGTCCTTTCAGTAACCCTCAGCTACACCCACGATTTTGCAACTAATTTTTTTCACCCAGTGTCAATTATCTAATGTAATTCTGGGCGCTACACTTCCTCTGCCAACCTGGGGGGGGGGGGGGGGGGGGGGCAGCGGACTGACCTCATGCTTCCCTCTATGCATGAGGAGTCCAAGCTGCTTCTTTTCACCTACAGCTGTTGTATTGTGATCACTATATCTATATCACATTTCGATTGGGCCTTTTGAGAAACCAAAAATACACAGGGAAGACATATTTGACATATTTCTAACCACACGTGGGGGTAATGTTAACTCCATAAAACATAAAGAAAAGTATGGTGTGCATTATTTCACCTTGAACAGGATGTAGAGGATGTACACCAGGATCCCGAAGCCATAAATGGGTATGATCTGCCCGGCCAGATTGGACTTGCCAGCGCCGGTGCCGGCCCCCGTCCCAGCACCCTTGGCTCTGGCTATGGCCTCCGGGTTGTGGGCCCTGGACCGGGACCCCACAGCTCTCTGGCCATCCGGGGCCTTCTTGGCCACGGGCGGGAAGCGCCCAGGACCTCCTACAGGATGGGACGAGGCAAAGCAATATGAGTAAGACAGAGTTATGACATTGAGGGGGCAGAAAACTGAGCGCTCGAGCGCTGTTCGTGCAAGCCTGGAGAGTGACAAGCTGAAGTTTGAAATACATCGTTTTCAATGAAGGCGGCGGAAAATCGGAAATATCAACTATTGAGGCATGTATGCAACATGCCAACTGTTTTAAAGTATTGTATAAAGTGACAACTAAAGTCTCTGTAATGTTTATGTTGTAGCCTACTACTAAAACACGATCTAAAATAAAGGGATTTAAGATCATTAAAGATGGGCTGTTGCCTGAGTGCAGTGCATTCTGTCAACTTCTGTCTTACTCTATGGCTCTGGGACAAGGGAGGGAGAGGGGATAGCAAGAAACAAAACTATACATATGCAAATATAAATGTAAACATAAAATCAAATTAAGTTTTAGCTTAAAGAAATACGGAAAGCATATGTATCGCAAAATAAGTAAACTGACGGAAAACAAAATACAAATAAAATGGGGTGCGAATTAATTAATTCAGCTGCAAAGAAGAAGCTGTTTGTGCGCACCGGTGCTGCATGTTGCGAGCGCCCTCATCTGGGAGGATACTGTTACTACAGTAGGCCTACACAAGGCCGATAACTATTGACAATAAATAAAATGTATAACAGTATTAGTTAGCCTATTATAAAGCAGTGGTTTCAACCAGTGGTCCTTGAGGGGGTTCCAGGTGGTCCCCCCAGTTAAATGATGAAGAGTTGGTAACCAAATGGACCCTTCAACTGTTGAGAGTGTAAAATGAAACCAAATGGACCGGTCATTTTACGGGTCTCAAGAGTTAAATTATTGGTAAACTCATCTACATTACTTAACTTACGAGAAGTCTACAATCATAGAATGTAGAAGAATTGTTATTTTGATCAACATCTGCCTGTATCATTATTAGTCTATCTCTCCTAATGGTACCAACATCAACAGCATGGATGTGGACAATGAAATGTCAAAACACAACAAAATATTCTTTCGTTTTGGCTGAAAGTCATTAAATGGTGGTCCGTGGCTCAAATGCAGAATAAATAATGAGGACCTTGATATGAAAAGGGTTGAAAACCACTAGTATAATAAAGTGTTAATGCCACCTCAGGAGTCAGGACAGGTTACTGTATACATCCCACAGGGTGGAGGCCATGATGGAAATGCAATGATGATCAATCTTCATCTTATCTTTGAATAACGGCCAGAAACCTTTACCATCTGGCCGCTCAGCATCCCCCTCCGCGGGACAACAGCATTTTATTTATTTCATTTCATCTTATCTTTGAATAACTGTCAGAATTAAGTAAACGTTACCTTACCATCTGGAGGACGGTCAGCATCCTTCTTCCCTCCTCGGGACAACAGCATTTTAGGAAGCAGCAAAGCGACGCAGAGCACAATGCATGTGGCGAGAGTCACCTTCTGAAATGTTGACATCGTCATTTTGACGTGTGAGATAGATAGATAGATAGATAGATAGATAGGTTGCTCGGTTGGTTACAGTAATCTTAGTTACGAATTGCAGTATGAAAAAGATCGCCGATGCTTTCACACTGGGATGAAAGGCAGCGGTGGCCGAGTGGATTGCGGAGCGGTCTAGATACCGGAAGGTCGCCAGTTCGAATCAGCGATCCGACACGTTAAAATTACCACCGTTGAAGTGCCCTTGGACAAGGCATTGAACCTCTACCATGAAATGCTCCATGTGGGCCTTGCTGTAAACAAGTATCTGATGCTTAGTCGAGTTACCCTTGGTAAACATGATTTACCAGAACGCATTTCTTCTTCTTCTTCTGGTGCGTCTCTCATCCATTTATTGTATATCGCGTACAGTGTTAATTGTTGCCAGGTTCTGTAACAGAAATAAGCGAACAGGTCTATGAAAACAAGGCCAAAAGAAGCCTACTCCACAAAATTAGCAATTTAGATCTAACTAGAGCGGTGCCCGTTGGGCACTGGCCTACTTGGAACAATGCAAGCTGGAAATGCATGCCCCACCCAGTTATTATGTCTGTGTCCCTTTTATGCCCATATATGGTGTTCCTTATCAAGCATGCCCAAATGTGGAGTCGATGCAGAATTATGTCAGAACATCATTGTAATGTCAGAAACAGGCCAGCTCCATATTTGGAGATCAATGGGTGATCAGGTGTGATCAATTGGCTAATTTGGGCCCTGCCCAAAGCCTGCAACTGGCCAACCCTACCCTTTTATGCCCATATCTGGAGTTCTTTGTCAGGCATGCCCAAATGTGGAATCTATGCAGATGTCAGAGGCTTTTGTGCTGGTTCTGTACAACCGACTATCTGACGGACTCGACACCAGGCACTGCACTCCCTGTGGGGGTGTGGGGGTGTCGAATTTGAAGTTGTTGGGGCGAAAAAAATTGAGTTACGTGGATTGCAGACGTACACACGTACGTACGTATACATACAGAGACTTGGTGCATTTTAGAGATATATATATATATATATATATATATATATATATATATATATATATATAAAATATATAAATTCTGCCAGGGGGTCCCTGGCAGAATTTCTTTTCATGTAGGCCTGCGTCCGCATACATGTACACATACATATGGCAGTCCTTGACATGAACTTTGGTATAAATAACTACACTTCTTTACTTTAGAAACAAACCCCCCAAAACAGCAAACACCATTATTTACAAGCAACATTACAGAAAATCAAGTCCAAAGTCGCTTATAATAACTTAATATTAGCAGACATGGCAACACTGATCGTCTACTTCCTTGTTCAAAGAAAGTGCCTATGTGAGGAGAGCAGTTAGTCTGTTTCACCACTCGATGGCGACAAAGTTCCCCTGATGCCTCAATGTACTCAGAATAAAGTATTAACAGGTCAGGTCAGCAGTGCTCTGCTGGGCCCCTATGGCTGGGCCATGGGGCTCTCCACTAGAGCTCTTCACCAGGGTCCCCGCTTCTGAAATTACCCGAGACCCGCATAGGTCGGACCACCGGAGACGTGTTTTATCATAATCACTCGAGCAGGGTCTGAATCGTCCGTATCCCCCGCAGATCTCGGGTCTGTCAATCATTATGTGCATGCATGCCCGAGTGGATCCGACAAGACCCGTAAAGTCTGCACTCTGCTCTGCTGGGCAATGGGTCTCTCCACTCTGCTCCTGGAGACCCATCTGATAGCTTTCTCTCTGTCCCAGATATAAATGAGTCTTTCATTACAATGCGTTAATGGGCAGCCAGCCATGAACCACACATCTAAGCAGTACTTAGTGTTGTATAATAATCTGGGGAGGTATCATAAGTCATCACTAGAAACACATTTTCAAATATAATTTACTGTGTGCCCCTTCCACGCGTCCAAAACAGTTGAGAAATGACTGAATGAGTGCAGTAAAAGTACAATATTTGCCTCTGAAATGTAGTGGAGCAGAAGTAAAAGTATTGGAAATTGGAAATAAGTACAAATACCTCAAAATTGTACTTAAGTACAGTAGCCTACTTAAGTACATGTATTTAGTTACTTTCCACCACTAGTCTACTGTGAATATAATAATAATAGCCTATTCACATTCCATTCATTTTTATACCATGTTTATTTATTCATGAGATGAAAGGGGAAAACAAAGTTACAACAGTGCATGAGATACCGGCTCAGTAATGTCTCCAGAGTCCAGAGTTGAAAAGCAGGCATATGAGTATTAGCAAACCGTTTGATGCTTTGTTTTATTCCTGATTTGTTGCCAGAGGGGCGAGGTTTGCCCCAGAGCCATGCACAAAGTATAAGTATCTGTGGGTTTACACAATCAGTACAGCATTTGAAAGTCATTGTAGTACATTCTCTAATAATACTGTGGCACTCAAGTGGTAGGCCTATTGCACTGGAATCTGGATTTTGCATTGGCAACAAAGTTAAGGTCTACCATATTAAATATAGGTCTGGCAATATTCCTCTATTAAAATAGCTTACGGGTATTTGTTTATGAGCCCCACATTGATTATGAAACTATTTCAATGGAGGGTGTGTGTGTGTGTGTGTGTGTGTGTGTGTGTGTGTGTGTGTGTGTGTGTGTGTGTGTGTGTGTGTGTGTGTGTGTGTGTGTGTGTGTGTGTGTGCGTGTGCGTGCGTGCGTGCGAGAGAGCGTGCACGTGTGTGTTGTCAGTCTGTCACTATATCATTAGCCTCGGTACCCAGGCTTTGATTTTCGGTCGCATTCGGCTCAAACTATATCATTGTCAAATAAAAAACAAGGCCATGAAACATCCATCTGATCTATAACTCAATCTGGGACATGGTGCGATTTGGTGGGCACAGGACAGGGTCAAGCAGGTTAATTATTATTAAAGCCATAGAATGTAACTTAAACCTGTTTACATAACACAACAATATACAAATGTTTAGCCATCATTTCCCTCTATACATACCAGCCAGTTGATTTTGACAACAGATTTTGATTTTAGTTTTAGTCTCATTCATTATTTTTTTTTAATATCATCATCATGTCATAGTTTTAGTCTACGAAATCAACAATGTTTACCTGCAGAAACACACTGCCCTCTTCCTGTATTTTGGTATTTTCACAGTTTTATGTTTTTTGCAAACACACAGTTTGGTTGTACAGATTATGAATTTATCAGAGAACAAGGTGACTCAAGGTGACTCAATCTACCATATGGGCCCTTGGGCACCAGGGGGACCTAAAACAAAATTTCCCCACTAATCAGAATGAAATAAATGGTGTCTACAGAAAATTGTGTTTTATTGTTGGTGAGATTGCAGCTGAAAAGTGCAAAACAGTGTTTAAAGCAGCAACAATGCACTAGATTGGCTGTTGTTCAAGGTGGGTGGCCATGTGAGGTCAGGTGGAGAGGTGATTCTGGTGGAATAAAAGATGGCGGCCGGGAATATAGGCCAATATAACGGCATAAAACCGGCCAAAAATGCCCCAAAACAGCCAAAATTGTGCGCGTGCAAAGTTTTGCACATGCATGTGCAGGGGTGCCCTTCGAGCTTCAGTGCTCAGGGGCCCCAGAGGTGTTAATCCAGCCCTGGAACCGTGACTGGCATCATTAGAAAGCTCGTCTCAAGCAAGTTCAGTTCCTCGCTTTAGCTTGCGTTATGAGCTTGTAGATCTACTATTTTGTGGCGTGCAGCGGTGCTGTGCGACAACGTAACAAGCCATGTACACCTCTAGGTTGCCCTTGTTTCTCTGTGACCCTGGCAGAACATCTCATGACCCCCCTGACCCACTCACTGATGGAGAACAACTATAGGGTATAGCAGTGGCCGTGGTTTTCTGGCACCACTGAAAAATCGGCCATTCATTTTTCCCCATAGAGATTTACAAAAATATTTATATTCTAAGCCTAGAAATAAGCCATCCAGGATCCTTTTGAATCATGACCATGAAAAGATATGAATGACTTTGATATTGTGGAAAAGATTTAAAATACTAAACAAAGGATATTCATTAAATGTAGTATAATATTATATAATTAAATATTAGTTTTTTTCCCAGAGAATAAAAGGTTTTATGGATGAATCAGTCACCAGGATCGTGGATGGGTGGTTCTAGGCTTAGAATAATTTATATAAATATTTTTGAAAATCTCTATGGGGAAAAATGAATGGCAGATGTTTCAGTGGGTACAGCAAATCACGTCCACTACTATGCCCTGGCCTATATGAACTGTCTATGTGGTAAATGTCACACGACTACTACTCCAAGATTGGTAAAACAAACACTACAAACACTTTCTCTTCCCGATCTGGTCCTCTGCGTCACCTTAAACTTTGTGAATACTGCCTGTCAACTGCTTTGATCTTTAGGGAATATCTCCATGTGAATTTAGTCCATCTTCTACTGTAAGTAGTATCGATTCAAGGGTCCATTCGATCGGGAATAGCAGTCAGAGATCACTAGCAAACATTATCCCGAGAGCTCGGCATGCAGATGATGCAAGAGTCCAAACTTGTCATTGAGAAACTTGAAACAATGACCATTGCTGTCTCCATTCATAGCAGTAGTCCAAATCGTCCAGCCAGTCAGGTGACAACGAGGCATTGTACGGCATTGTCACATGAAATCCTGCCACCAAAAAGAGGACATCTCTGCTTTACTGCGGCTGTCGCTCTGTGCCGTTAACATCCAGGCCTCCTTCGTAGTCCAGCTGGCACAGAATCATGTTGTTCTTGAGGAAGAACTTGTCTCCCACACAAAATCTGCAGAGGGTAAGAGAGAGAAATGTAAAATATGTAACATTTGTGAGAGTAAAACATTCCAACCCACTGTGAAAGAGAGCATTTATCTTCAACTTTGTAGTCATTAACCCATTCAAATCGGGAGAGCACAAATCTTCGTTTCTCTGGGGGTCCCTGGCACAAATCATTTTCAGATGGGGGGGGTCTGCGGCCGAATACATATAATTTTGGGGATCCTTCCTTGGCACGGAAACGTTTTAGAACTGGTTTAGAAGGCATTTGTAGAATCGGCCTCAGGTTTAAAATTTAAACCATTAAGACCTGAGGCCGATTCTACAAATGTCCATTTAAACTTTAAATGGACATTTCTCCTGGGGTGGAATGGTCAGCTACCATGCTCAGCTAGCTTGCGAGCTAGTTCAGGCAGAATAACTCGAGACGAGAGGTTAAACACATGCGCATTACTATGTGGGTGTATTCAGCATTCTGCAAGTCCCATACGTCAAGTAACGTCATATGCTGACGTGGCAATCAGCTGACAATTGGTCGGGTTATTTAAGCTCACCCAAGTTCCTTCTGTGTATGCGTTCCTGGTTTGTTGTTATGCACTGTTTGCTCCCACCGCCACCCCAGCACCACCGGTGGAATCTATTAGTTCTGCTCCCCATGGGGTTTTTTTATTGTATATCTATCTCCCTGCTCTTAATGGTTAATGATGGTTGTCTAATGCCTAGCGGGGAGAACCAGCGGCGTAGAAATAGGCAGTGCAGCCAGTGCTGTGCACTGTGGCCCATGAGGGGAAGGGAAAAAAAGAAAAGAAACAGCTGACGGGCCGCTTTTGTGAATACACACACACACACACACACACACACACACACACAAGCAGAAGGGGCAGCTAGCTGAGCTATGGGAACAGGAGGAAGACATGGAACCTGGTGTCTAGCAAGGCGCTAGGCACAGCTCATTGGTCAGTACTCTTCATAGGCATGCAGCAGAGCCAATCACTATGCAGTATCGTATCTTAGCAACTATTTCACCACGCTCCGGTCCACAACATTGAAAAAACTAATGGATGCTGTTGACAGTGCCAACAATCTTATCTACCTCAGAGTCAGAAAGTTCTAGTAGTGAGATAGAACTAAAAAAAGAAGAAAAGCTAAGTGCAGAGCTGAGTGGGAAAAAGATTCAGTGGATTTTTATGAAACAAAAGCTTTTCAATTTGAAAGTGGATATTCAAGCTTTCCCTACAGCTGCAATGTTGGTGAGTTTAATGTCGTTTAATACAAGCAGATGCAAATTGGAGGAATGGGGAGTCAATGGATGGTTTATGGCAAGTCACTTTATATCATTATAATAAATCTAGAGTTGCAAATTGCAAAGGACTGTGCTGTCATGTGCCAGTTAGCCCTGACAGGGACACATATAGTGGCAGCATCATTTACTGATGTTTGCACTGCGTTAATGTTATATCTCACCATACCTGTCACTGTAGCGAGTGCAGAGCACTCATTCTCCAAGCTCAAGTTGATAAAGACTTATTTAAGGAGCAGCATGGGACAAGAGACTCAGTGGACTGGCTACGCTTTCTATTGAGAACTGCAGAGCGAGGGCTTTGCTGACTTTGCTGAGTACAAGGCCCGTAAGGTGACCTTCTAATGAGGGAGTACTCTGGTAACAGCCACATCCATTCCATTCATTAATGCTGTGGTTTTGTAAGGCATATAATGAGCTGTGTCTTTCTTGATGGTTATGCTTATGGACATTCTGTGGAAGTGGAATATATAATCTTTGTACAAGCTTTGTTAGTGTATAATGCTATATTTGAATGTTTGATAGTTTGGAGACATCGGGCTGTGGTAGTTTTGTTTTTGAGCCCAAGTCAGGGCAGGTTGTTTATTGATGATTATATGGAGATTGATGGTGACGGTGGTGGGGGGCCTACAAAATATTCTCGCACCGGGGCCCACCATGAGGTCACTACGCCACTGGGGAGAAAAATGTAGCAGAGCCAGATTCAAGATAAAATATTATATCCACACTTGTATTCACATTCTATAATAACATATTGGGTCATTCTATTCGTGAGTTATGTCGCTGAACTAGGAGACCTGCTTTGTCGAATATTTCTTAGTAAATATTTGACGAGTGTGAGTCACGACGAGTACAGGGATTTGAATCTTACTCCCACCATGTCCTCCGCTCACTCTGTCTCTCGCTTTTTCTGGCTCTTCATTCTCTCCTAACTAATACAAAAATGCAAGTAAATAATAGTAAATTAAGTCAAAGTTGTCCTGTAAGCTGTGTGAACAGTGCAGATTTTCTTTTAAGGGAAAAATGCATTAATATGCATATAAATAGGTAAACAGTGATTATCTGGCAAATACATGGACATTATATTTGAACACACATGGACAAACCTGTACCTTGACATGAACACAGAGAATACACACATTTATCAATAGACCAAGTGTAGCAATATCGAATGGAAAAGTAAGGAACCCCCTCTTTTCCCTTTTTCTTCTTTTTGCTATTGCTAAATACAACGCACAAGTATGAAAAGATAAAAAAGGGGTCCACGGCACTCTGTTCCAGTCAAGTGAAAAAGCCTTTATTTTATGGCATGGCAAAGAGCATTCAAAATGGACCAACGCGTTTTGGCTACAAGCCTTCGTCAGGGTCCCACAACGCACAAGTGCTTAGTATTGATACAATCGATTATTTGCATTGCAAAACGATTCAATACTGATTATTTGCATTGCAAAACGATACGAGATATCAAATGTTATGTTTTGTAGATATCCTGCTCAAAGTCAGTCAAACGAAACGGACAGACAGGATGGGACGGAACATAACCCTTGCACAATAATTAGCAAATGCATGGATTGGTTTAGCCAGAAGGTGATCATATTTAAACTGTGTTTACCCTGGGATAGAATTTGCTAAGCCTGCTCTGCGTGCGTTTACACAAAACCTTGTTTAACATTTATACAGTCACATAACTTCACAGCTGGGACCCGCCCAATAAACCACAGTCTTTTACCATTGGCTACTGAGCAACGCAACTCGACTCCACCATGGGGCAGAGGGTTACATTGCATGTGCCTTGCTTAATTAGTTATGTATTCAGGGACTTGAAAAACAGGTCTGTTTTGTTCCGTTTGCTGAAGGTCTACTTGGAATGTTACACACTGTTACTTTAACTCTCAGAGTTACAATTGAGGATTTATACTGTGTAGTGTTATTGTGTTGAAATGTGTTTTTAATAGCTTTATCGGTTAGGGTGTGTAATATGGCTTTGTAATGTATGGTTTTACAATACCCGGTTGTATTTGACAGCTACATGAAGCGGATATTGATGTGTGAAAAGGAGAATGTTAAACAGGTCATGAAACGTTTTATCACAACTGATCAGCATAATGCTGGAGACAACTAGGAAAATGGAGCCCAGGTTGGGGGGAAAAAACATGCAAGCAAACACACAGTCAAGCAAACAATTCATGTCAAATTATATATGTAATTGGCCCCTGACCCGAATTTGAAAATATGTTGTTTCAGAGACCCCCCCAGAAGTAAGGATATGAGTTAAAAACATTTGCTGTGAACGAATATATATTCAAGATTTTTCAACAGCTAAAGTTTTAAATAATGGTTAAAGTGGTTAAAAGCTGTAAGGTGACACAGATGCGTCCTCAGGTCTAAATGGCTTAAATCATACTGTTATGTACAGTACAGCTCTGTTTCAAAAACCGACATTGTCATATCACAATGACATATCAATCCTCTACCGACATTGGATGACCCCAAATTAACCAAAAGCATAAACTGCATGCCCACTCGCAATTACTAGGCATTACCAGTTTGTCATGTACCATTTGAGAGCATACTGACCTGACGAACGTTGTAGTTTTGTTTCTCAATCTTTACCTCCTTCCATGTGCCATTTGACACATGATAATGATAGGATAGGTACGTGGCTGGCAGCTTAAAATAATAATTTGAATGGGGCTGCAGGCTTTTAAAACCATCATAATTCTGATTCTGTGGTATTTGCAGCACTTGCTTTCAACTCTCTCCCAGCCGCCCCCATATCATCCCACTTTACCCCACTATGACAGTCAGAGTGTAAACTATGGTACACTGGAGTCAGAGTCTAACTCCAGTGTACCGTAGTTTACATGCCCCCGAACAGGCTCAATGAAAGGCAGTGCTCACACAGGGTTCATTTGCCTTCTATACTGCGTTTAAATGTTGCTGTGTAAGTCACGTTCGACTAATGTATAAAAGAAGGACCTACACTACACACCAGCTTGACACCCTGTTTATCAAGACTTTCACAATGACCACTTTCTTGGTGTGTGTCATCGTTAACTCAATTCTTTCTTGATTTTCTTTTATTGGAAACACGAGGCCAGAAAATAAATAGTGTAAGTTTTAAATTACATGAAACCATGCATCTAGTCAGTTATGTTGACGTTGGAGGTCAAAACCAGTGTTGATTTTGTCGATTAATACTATGACAAAGATTGTTCGTCGACTTTTTTCACTTTTTTCATGAAAACTAAGCTATGATGACATAAACTAAGACAGAATATATTGTCAATTTCATCAACAAATAAAAACTAGACTAAAATGTTAGGAATTGACCAATGGACAAGAGATCCATAAGTCATTTTACACTTGGTCACAAGTGTAAAATTAGCTGAAAATAGACAATGTACAAGCTCACGTGTCGTGCTGTGAGCCTGACGCGTTTTGAGCTTGTAGATCTGCTATTTTCAGCAAGTGTAAAATCTGTCATTACGACGGCATTAAGGCCCGCCAAAATACATTTTAGTAACTAAAATCTTTTAGTCGACTAAAACTAAACACTAAAACATTCCAGGTGACTAAAATGTGACAAACTATTCAAGAGACTATGACTAAAACTAAAAATCTAAATTTGCTGTCAACATCAACACTGGTCAAAATCCAGTCTGCATACCACGAAACCTCTCAGCCTCAGGGCGTTACGGCAGCACTAACCTATTTCATCCTGGTCAGTACAGCTATGCGTCATGACACAGTGAGCAACTTCACCGCTGGACACATGCCATGATGCTTAATTCCTTTAGCTGCGGCCATGCTGTCTGAATGCATAGTGATAGAAAGTTAGAAACACATGCCATGATGCTTCCTTTAGCTGCGGCCATGCTGTGCCATGCTGCCTGAATGCATAGTGATTGAAAGCTGAATGCACATTTGTAGAGTGATAATTATAGTCTGCTCTCCACTAATGTTCTTGCACATCCCTCTTTGTGTAGTGTCTTGGTACTGTAAATGTGTAATGTGTAATGTTTGTAGTGTGTTGTATTGTACTGTTCCAGTACCACCTCAGCCTCCTGATCCAAGCCTCACATGTCCACACTGTGGCATGGTATGTGGCACCAGTATCGGGCTTCATAGTCATCTACAGTGGCATCGTCGCCAGCAACAATGACCACTGCCAAACCCACAATGAAGCTACGTCATCTTCGACAACGATGGACTACCAAGGAGGAGGTAGTGTGTTGTGTAGTGTTTTGGTACTGTAATGTGATGCCTGATTTATAGGCTGCATATTCCGCGCAGCGGTGTCTTGCAACGAAAATATCCGATCTACAGTACAAGCACTGGTGTAAATGTAGATCCTACATGTAGAAATTGTAGTTTATTGCGTACTTCCAATTTCCATTTTTCTGTCACCATATGATCACGGTCAGTAGGTATGCAATTTTGCCGCGGCCACTGTCCTCCTTGATGTTGACGTGTTAGCTTTCGGTGGCTAACGATATATAATAATATAAAACATGGATTAAAGAATACAAGCCCTGGAACCCGAGAATCTCGTGTGGCGGGCTAGGGTACTAATTTAACCCTCCGTGTTCCTCGTTTCTGGCGGGCTCCGTGATATCTCTTTGAAAACCTTTGGTGCTTACCGTGCTTCTGATTGTGCGGGGTGAGGACGACACATCTTGACTGCACAAAATCCCTCACTGTCCAATCCTTGGTATCTTTACCATTCATGTGTGCTCTGCGGGCAGCAGCAGTAATAATAACAGCTGCAGCCTATTTTGTCACGATTGCGCTAATGAAACAAAACACTACGCACTGTGATGGTACAGGATTATTATTTCATGCCAAAACAGTCAAGTATCAGAAGATGATGTTACCCAGGTGAAGTAATGCACCACTCTGCATGTTTAACTAAAGTTTTCAACATGTTTTTTTTAAATCATACTATCATCATTGTTGATATAACGCCATTTAGGTCAATGATATAACGTTATGTTGTGACAGTCAACTGTCTTCCGTGAGAACGCTTAAAGGTTTTGGTTCGACCACGCCAGACCCAAATGACCCCCTCTCCAGCGCTGTTTAGGGTCCATACAGCACACAGGCTTATTTTGGGGGGGAACCAAGCAAGCCTGCTGGTGCAGGTGTAGTAGTGTATACCTTCCAGATAACTCAACTGAATTTGATCCCTCAGCCTAATTGCCCCCTCCCCCCGGCCTTTCCCCATTCTTACCTCTGGCGGCAGAGCTGACAAGCGAAGCAGTCTAAATGGTAGACGTTGTCTCTGGCTCTCATCACCATCTCAAAGGCTGGGATCAGTTTACTGCAGGCTGCACAGTTCCCTGTCACCCCAAAGAGCCTGCAGAGGACAGGAAGGAGAGCATTACTGCAGGCTGCACAGTTCCCTGTCGTGTGAATCTATTCTACGTCCGAGCATAGACATGGTAACGCCCCGCCAGGCTCTGATTGGCCTACCGACACTGAGCATAGACATGGTAACGCCCCGCCAGCCTCTGATTGGCCTACCGACACTGAGCATAGACATGGTAACGCCCCGCCAGGCTCTGATTGGCCTACCGACACTGCCGGCCTTACCAGACTTTCCTCCGAGGTGTTATGCTGTTATGCTGGATAGTCTTACGCGAGGTTACTCCATGGTGGAATAATACAAGTACCATATAATACAAGCCAATGACAGCTTGGCACGCATGACAGTAACTTCTATTTTTGTAGAAGAGAAAAACTAATATTGTTTATGCCGTAGTAACCTCGGTCTGTATGGTCTGTATGACCTGATACATTTTGCACAAAGTTCTTAATGTCACTGCTGTTTGATCTGCAACACTGATTACTGTAATTTATTTGCATACATGTGTAAACTTGAAAAATAACTCTTTTCCCTTTTTAGTATAATAGTATTAGTTTACTATAATTAGATTCATACACGATAATCAAAACAAACACTTTATTTAGAACACAGAACGTACATGTTGAATCAATTATTTAATCAAAGCAAACAGCATAAACAATATTAGTTTACCTCTTCTACAAAAATAAAAGTTACAAGTTACAAGGCTCCATTCTGGAGCATCATCTGTCGTGCGTCCCAAGCTGTCATTTTCTGTCCCTCGTATTATACCGTACTTAATAATACAACTTAAAGCTACATTATTTCCGACCACGGAGTAACCTTGCGTCATTTTCACCAAACTATCCACCTCGGGCAGTGTCGGTAGACCAATCAGAGGCCGGCGGGGTGTTACCATGTCTTTGCTCGGACGTAGAATAGATTCACGCTTCCCTGTCACCCAAACAACCTGCAGAGGCAGAGGCAGAGCAGAGCACAGGAAGGAGAGCATGGAAGACGACACAGTGAAAGTTAGATTAAAAAGAGAAAGAAGAAAGGAGGGATAGAGAAGGAAAGCAATAAAGAGAGAAGACAAGTGGGGGAGACAGAAGAGATGACAGGGAGATCAAAGCTTGTAAAGAAAAACAGAAGGAAGTACAGAAAGAAAGAAAGAAAGAAAGAAAGATGGAAGAAGCATAGAGGGAGAGATGAAAGGCATGAGTGAGGATCTGTATTAGTATGTGGATTTGAGTAATAATTAAGTGAGAACTAATGGAAATGCTACTCAAAACAGCAGGTCCTTGTTTCTGAGTGTTTTAAACTATTTCTGCAAATAACTTTAAAGTCTTTGTTCTACTCTACTCTACGTAATTCAAGTTTGACACGTGGGACAAAATCAGCACTAGAGTTTAGTTTAGCCAATCAGGGAAATAAATGTAGCATGCCTGTCATTGACAACCTGTGACAAAATCCAGATGGTCTTTACGGCAGTAATGCCACTCATCTGGCGGGCCCAAGCAGATTAAAACAATCGCTGCAGAGAATTCGCTAATACTCTTTGGCTGCTGGTCTAATGAACATGAACCAGGGTGAGCAACGTGTTTCTCTCCATCCACCTGGAGAGAAAAGGTCTTGGAAGAGCCATTAAAGAGGAAGTACATCCCCAGATGGAGGCAGTGATGTCTCGAACAAGACGGCTCGCTGAGAGAACTTCAGAAGACAAATGAAAATGTCATGGAACAAGTAGCCTCGGAAACCCAGACGTTCAAGTGGCCAGTGAGAGAACAAAAGCAAGGCTCTAATTAACAGAATGTTCTGATCTAACGAGGAGCCTTAGTCCTTCGGTAGGCACCTGGTGAGGGTCCGCCCCCCCCCTCCTTAACGAGGGTACGAAGCTTGATGCTAATTCTCTACTAATGGTCCAATTAAAAGAAATCACATGGTTTTAATCCCGGTCTTCAAAGGGGTTTTGGCCTGCGCCGTTGCAATGATGAGGAAAACAGGAGGCAATCTAGCCAATTTAACTGTCAAAAGGGGTTTTGGTCTGTATAAGAGCAGCGCGGCTAATGAGAGACTTAGCCCCAACCAAATCCAGCTGGATCCTACACGAGACTAACACATGAGCTCAGCAATGTGGCGGAGATATCAGGAGTTCTCCCACAGACCTGACGCCAATCCGTCTTTACTCCTGGGAAGCACATAGAGCCTGACCGATATATCGCTTTGGACGATATTTCGGCCCTTATTTGACTACATCGGTCTTGGCAATTAATTATGCAGCCAAATGTGTCCCGGTTTTTAACCTTTAAAATGTTTATTTTGCAAAAATAGAAAATATTCAAGTGCACGTGCCATAGTGCTTAAGGTCCCAGCCTTACTCATCTCCGAAGAGAAAAGCCCTTTTAGTGGTTAAATAATAGAATGATTAGTTGTTTATGTACATTTTATATTACCTTTTTGGATTGTTCGTTTTATAAGTAAAGCTGCTCTAATTGATATTTGTTTGGTTAAAACAATATGTTTATGCTTATGAAGTTAAATCTCTATATTGATATACATTATTGCTATAATTGCTAATAAGTATACAGTGTTTCTTTGGTAACTGGGGTCTCACCATCTCTCCAGCTCTTTAAAAAAACACAAAACAAATGGGTCAAAGATCTGGATCGGACGCACAAATGTGGCATCGATCAGGCTCTGGGAAACACTTGGGACTGTAACACTGACTGTATAATGAAAGATTCCATTATCATATCCCATTCAGTGGACTCCTTCAGCAGTTTATTAGCATGACTGATCTCATTGCAGACTGACACAGTTCATGCAATGCTCAGGGGTCATCGCCATGTTGGCTTGTGGTGGACATTTCTGTCAATATAATTTTGTTTTGCCACGTATGGACATACAAAATGAGTGGACAATAAAAATTCCAGAAACACATGAATAGATAGCCCTGAATAACAGGTCTGTAACATGGAGTGTTCAAATGGAACCTCAAACGGACCCGTTTGGTTCCATTTGAAATAACTAGGGCTGTTAATGTAGTCTACCAATATGCACAGTTTTGAAAATGATCTCAATTATCCAGCTCAAGTAATAGATGGGTTGGTGCCCTTAGTGGTGTGTGGGCCACCCTCAACCGCTCAATGCCAAAATTGACATGTTTGGCCAGGGACCCACATCTGAAAAGACTCACTGTGACTATTAATATATAAGTATAATTGCCAATCTTCAGTTCACTAGTCCTTTATGAAAAGCTCTAAAACCTATGTAGCAGTCAGTAGTCCTTCCTGAAGACCAGAAGCTCTTTGGGGTGACAGGGAACTGTGCAGCCTGCAGTAAACTGATCCCAGCCTATACTATCTTCCTTGGCCAAGGGGTGATTCTCCTTTTGGACTAGCCTCGGCCCCCCCCCCCCCCCCATGAGGGTGACCCAGGTTTAAATCCAGGTGGTTGAGAACATTGGGGACTCATCTGGATCGGGTTTCCTACTGGAGGGAGGGCAAAGGGGGGTGAGTGTGTAGCAGAGTAACCCTGCCATGGAGAACAGAAACCTAAACATCTCCCATCATGGCCACGCAGGCTTCCCTTTTGGACGAGCAGTAAATCAGCAGTAGATGTTGGAAATCCAGGTGGTTGTATTTAAATATGTCATCTACAAATATGAAATAATGAACATGCAGTAAATATTTATACTTTCATTGTCAATGGCATTTAATGTTTGTGTTGACACAAAAAGACGATTTGTTCAGACACATATGACGTAAATTCTCCTTTCATTGTCAATGGCAAATGTGACAAAAAGTTGTGACAAAAGGCATATAGGAGAGGCTAGCACCCCTCAAAAACTTGGAAAGTGAGAACTACTGATTTAAAATCTGCCTCATGAGGTCTTAAATGGGTTAAGATGTAATTGATTGTGACCATGGCACTGAACAGCATACCAGAATATAAGGATTAATTACTGTCAGACATTTCAATACTCTATACTCAAACACATGCCTGTGGAAGCATGACCTCGGGGGACCTCAGGTCATCATGACTTTACCTCAGGTAATCCCTGCGACAGAGAATGAGGTTGGCGCGGGTGTAGAGGGTGGAGCCCGGCGTCTGGCCCAGGCGACAGTCACAGCAGGCACATTTCAGACAGTCCTCGTGCCAGTACCTGTCCAGAGCCTGCAGCAGGAAGCGGTCCCGGATCCTCCCGTTGCACCCGGCGCAGCCTCTCGGCTTCTCCCTGGACTGGAGGGACACCAGAGAGACACCTAGACAGCAAAACGGAGACATATGAGACAGACATGAGTAACACATGACAGACGTGAGTAGAAACAAGACAAACGTAGACACAGAGAGACACCTGACAGCAAGACATATGAGACAGATATGAGTAAGACATGTCAGACATGAGTAGAAAGACAAACATAGACACCGAGAGACACCTGACAGCAAGACATATGAGACAGATATGAGTAACACATGACAGACATGAGTAGAAAGACAAACATAGACACCGAGAGACACCTGACAGCAAGACATATGAGACAGATATGAGTAACACATGACAGACGTGAGTAGAAAGACAAACATAGACACGAGAGACACCTGACAGCAAGACAGAGACATATGAGTCAGACACATGAGTAGAAAGACAAACACAGACACAGAAAGACTCTTGCCGGCAGGTGTCTTTCTGTGCAGCAAGACAGAAACAGGTAGAGTAGTCCAGTGGTTCTCAAACGCTTTCATATCAAGGACCCCCAAATTTACATTTATTAGCCCGCAGACCCCCATTTGAAAAGATTTGCAAGGGACCCCCATAACTTCCATAAGAGAAGATCTTTATGGCTCTCTAGCAGTGATTCTCAACCATTTTAATTCCAAGGACCCCAGTTTGACAAAAATGTTTTACCTGCAGCTAGCTAGGGTCCATTTGGTTCCATTTGTATAAACTTTCAGAGTTACAGTCCCATAAGGGTCCATTTGGTTCCTAACTATCATTTAGCTGGGGAGTGGGGACCCCCTGGAACTCCCTCAAGGTCAAGGACCCCTGGGGGTCCGGACCCCACTTTAATTGAGAACCACTGGAGTAGCCTATCAGAAAAGAAGAATGCGGAGGAGAGTCAGAGATGAGGCAGGCAGACAGATACAGAATTATAGTTATAGACCAATTACAAATGACACAATGAAAGCAGCAGTAGCCTATGATGAAAATGAAGCTACAAATATTGTCAAAACAACTGCATTAAATCTAAGGTTGTTGATACACAATAACATTAAATCACTATAGGCTATGGTTGTTAACCTATACACAATAATAACAGGCAGGCTATGTTCTAAGTAAAACTATATTTGTAGCTGCTATGCCTAGCTATCTCTGAAGCAATTTTGCTTTGCAGGTGGCCCTCACTTAATGAAGTGATAGGTAAACCCAAAGTTAACTTCTCAACAGAATCATTGAAGTGCAGGAATGATAATAAAAAAAATTACACTCACTGGCTTCCTTGTCCAAAACCATAGTTTTTATATATTAATTGACAGCAATTCCTGCTAGAAAAGAAATCGCTTTCTCTGCAGTCAGTCAGTCAGTCAGGGATTTACGGTATGATCTTGACAGTTTTCAGTAGCCTATCAAACTTCAGCAAAGCGCGTTATTAGGCCTATCATCTCGGAACAAATCGAGGAAAACGCAAAACGGTCATCATGGTCGATTGGTCGTGGACTCCAGTCCGGACGGAGTGGAAAAAAGAAGGAAAAAAACGTGCGCGTAAAAACCTAATAAGGATGCCTGGATGCGAGTAGTGAAAGCACCGATTAGATCAGAAGAACTGCGGCTGCTCCCTCCTCTCCATGTCAGCTCGGTTGGAAGAATGAATGTCCTCAAGAGAGAGAGAGAGACTCCAGCATTATCTTGCAGTCGATGGCGAACCGAGGTAACCACTGGTGTTTAATCTCTCTTATAAGCTTTAAACACTTCAAACAATCTCAATCCTCTCTCGGTGCCTTTATTTCCCTCTCGCTCGACAACCCGGTTTCACTCTAGCTAGCCCATGTAAAAAAAACTCCCACAGTCAGTCCAATAGCTGCCCAATGCTAATTATATGAAGTCATTATGCTTAGATCTGATAGTCCCCCCCCCCCACCCCTCTTTAAATCAATTATTCAATACACAGTCGCACCACACCAGGAGTCAGGACAGGACAGCCCAGAGCCTGAGGTGGTTTACAATGAGCTTATATTGAAGTCCAAGGACACCAATTATCTCCAGGGCGCTCTATAGTTTTCTTTTTCAACCGAACAGATCAGATGCATTGCTATTGTGCGTGCCCCCGCCCCCCCCTCTCGCTCCGTGTGCGCGCGCGCGTGTGTGTGTGTGTGTGTGTGTGCGTGCGTGTGTGAGAAGAGGGACCCCTATTGAAAAAGATCTAAGACCCAGGTGGGGCGGGGGGCACAATAGTAATTCTACAACTGTGTGGGAGGAGAGACACTAGAAGTCCTATATGATTGCATTAAACAACGGTAAAACGTTGCCACTCACTTTGACTGGTGTGTTTGGTCCGACATACTATTAGTCATGAGTCCGACACCCTATACTCAAAACAAAACCCAACCCTAAACCTAACCTGCAGGAAGCCAGGGGTTAGTCTTAACCTGCCACGGGTTAGTTGTAACCTGCCACGCATGCCGGGAGCCACGGGTGAGTTGTAACCCGCAGCATGGGTTAGTTAATTGTAACCGGCAGCGCATGTCGGGACGACTCGGGAGCCACGGGTGAGTTTTAACCCTCAACACAGGTTAGTTGTTTGTAACCTGCCACGCATGTCGGGAGCCACGGGTGAGTTTTAAACCGCATCACGGGTTAGTTGTAACCTGCCACGCATGTCGGGAGCCACGGGTGAGTTTTAAACCGCATCACGGGTTAGTTGTAACCTGCCACGCATGTCGGGAGCCACGGTGAGTTTGAATCCGCAGCACGGGTTAGTTGTAACCGGCAGCGCATGTCGGGAGCCACGGTGAGTTTTAATCCGCAGCACGGGTTAGTTGTAACCTGCCACGCATGTCGGGAGCCACGGTGAGTTTTAAACCGCATCACGGGTTAGTTGTAACCGGCAGCGCATGTTGGGAGCCACGGGTGAGTTTTAATCCGCATCACGGGTTAGTTGTAACCGGCAGCGCATGTTGGGAGCCACGGTGAGTTTTAATCCGCAGCACGGGTTAGTTGTAACCGGCAGCGCATGTTGGGAGCCACGGTGAGTTTTAATCCGCAGCACGGGTTAGTTGTAACCTGCCACGCATGTTGGGAGCCACGGTGAGTTTTAATCCGCATCACGGGTTAGTTGTAACCTGCCACGCATGTTGGGAGCCACGGTGAGTTTTAAACCGCATCACGGGTTAGTTGTAACCGGCAGCGCATGTTGGGAGCCACGGTGAGTTTTAAACCGCAGCACGGGTTAGTTGTAACCGGCAGCGCATGTCGGGAGCGTCGGACTGTTAGTATGTCTAACCAACGTATGCACTTACTGTATTCATGTGCATACCCTCTATAGAGCGTCGCAGCCCCGCCCCTACCAGGCTCCAGGAAACGATTCTCTGTTCATTTTCCTCATAGACTTTTCAAAAAGTATTTATTTAAAGACCTTTTAAGCGATTTGTCGTGACAAATCATGCCAACAAACACATTTTTTTGGGGCCGAACAAAGAATTAGAACACTTTTTTTTGTTGTTGTTTTTCTTCTTTGTAATTATTTGTTTGTTCCAAAATATTGTGTTTATTGTCATGATTTGTCAAGACTCGAGTTGGCTTTGTCCGCGGCGTAACCGTGTTTAGTTTAAATAAATACTTTTTGAAATGTCTATAGGGAAAAATGCTTTGGGAATCATTTCCTAGGCCTGGTGTCGCCATGACAGGGGGCGGGACTGCGACGCTCTATATCAGCCCCTGTTTGACGTTGACGGGTCCTGTGGCGTTGTAGGTTGACGAAGACGGATGCTTTACCCTCCTCTGCCTATTGATATGCAACTCCAATGAACGGGGCTGAGTCAGCAGAGGCGGACTTCGCACCATGTGGCGCGGCCACTCCCTCGCCTATGACGGCTCGCTCTCCTCTGGCCTGGGTTGCCTCACGGTGGGTTCAAGTCTAAACTGCATACAGTATACTGTACTGTAAGTACTGTACTATACTAATGTCTGTACTTCACCAGACGTTCAAGTCTATACTGTACTTCACGTGTGTGTGTGTGTGTGTGTGTGTGTGTGTGTGTGTGTGTGTGTGTGTGTGTGTGAGAGAGAGAGAGATGGAAAAAGAAGAAAATAGAGATAGATTTGATATCCCTGATACCCCCTTAAGCAATTACCATTAACCTGATGTCTGTTTAGCACCATCCTCCATTCACAAATTCTGTGAGTGTGCATGCATAATTTTGCATATGTTATTTTTATGTTTGTACTGTTCATTTCTATGTTTGTTTTAGTGGTCTTTTGAAGTAGACAAACAGGCCTATACAGTTCTACCATATTCTATTCTATTCTAGTCAGCAATATCGATATGTCAGAGTCAGACTCGACCATATAGCTTCAACACAGTGGACAAGGAGCTATATTATAGCTCATTGTCCACTGTGTTGAAAACCAGGGCCATCTCCTTCCTCTCCCAAACAGATCATCAAGCCTAAATCCTGCTCATTAGAGCCAGGCACAAACAACTGTTCCAGCATGGCCTCTAGTTCGGGTCACACTAATTAACCAGCCCTATTGACAGCCTACACCCTCATTATCCTCCCTCTCATCCGATCGTTGGGACGTCAAGACAGCTAACGATCAATACACTAATTAATCAGTGGATACGGCTCCGGGTTTTGCCGTCCATTTGTGAGACACATGGGAGCTAATTACTTCAATTATGAATGCGTCTAATTAAATAGCTTTGTTAGGTAACCATTGTTGCAGCCTCTCTCTCAGTGCCTGTAGTGAGGGAGAACAGTGCATTAGTGACATATTGTCTTTATTTTGACATATAGGCCTTGCTACATCAATGCCAAATACAGCCTGGAATGAACGTAGTAACACACTATTCACAGCCAGGGTCCATTAGGCTAATTGCGCTAAAAGGGAGTTTTCTCGTTGACATTAAAGGTGAGTGGGGGTAGATGGCTGCTACGGCTCTAATTAGCAGTCTGGGGAAATAGGAACCCTTTTTGGGCCATCTGCTGTTGCTGCCTGCAGTGCCTGGTTGTCACGTACTTGGTGAAAGGAGCAGGAAGACATTTGGATGGTGTTTTTGTTCAGTGTAAACTAAAGGCTTGTTTATCAGTCACGATGCCTTTGCAGTTTGGGTCAGAGGAGTTTCTATGATTCTGCCCTGCATTGGCTATGCTACTTTCGCTTTTAAATCTCACATGGAACTCAGACCAGCCTCTCCTCTTTAGCGTATTTAAAAATAATGTTTTTGCTACTCACCAAAACAAAGGCGGGTTGTGTTATTAGAAAGCCTACTTTCCTTAGTGGATGCACTCTGAGCCCCCCACCACACGTATAAACGGTACTTTTTGCCCAGAATGCCCTCCTAGACCTTTGAGACACAGACAAATGGTGGCATTTTCCTGGGCGGTTAGCTCAACTGTCTGGGCACCTAGGCTGCTGAGCCGCGGGTTCGACTCCCGATCGCGGCGGCCTTTGCCACATGTCTTCCCCCGCCATCTCTCTCCCCATTTCCTGTCAGATTACTTTCATCCTATCAATAGGCAGAAAAAAGCCCAAAAATGGTGGCATTTTATTAAGAAGACAAAAGAGTGGCCGCACACACTGATCGCCAAAGTGCAGTGTGTGTGTGTGTGTGTGTGTGTGTGTGTGTGTGTGTGTGTGTGTGTGTGTGTCAATGCATTTCCAATGGGAGTCACATGGTTTGAAGACAACACTTTGTTGCATGGAGGGGGGAGGGCAGAAGACAGCCATGCAACAAGGTTGTGTCATGAAACCATGTGACTCCCATTGGAAATGCATTGAGGCGACCATGACACACAGAAGACACAGGACACAAGTGTGTGAGTGAGGCCTAGGCAACAAGCCTTTGTGTGTATTGTATTGTTTACAAGCCTAATTGCCTGGTGGAAAAAGCTGCATGTCTGGGCTATGAGGCTGCAGTAGCGCTTCCCATGGTTGGGGTGGATCAGATGCTTCCCATGGTTGGGGTGGATCATAGATCCTTGATGATCATATGGTCCTTGATGATAATCCAGGATCAGAAACCGATCGAAGCGCTCTCTACTCAGGGAGAGTCTTGAGGAGTAGTCTTATATAGCTGGGTGCAGATTCATGAAGATACAAAGAAGAAGGAATATCCACACCTTTTTATATCCGCACCTTTTTATACTGAAAATGTTTGGCTCTCCAAGTACCACCATAATAAATGACATGTATTATTTATTTAGTTAGTTAAAATACAGGAGCGTATACCTGCCCTTTTTGTTCCATTCCTAAGCCACTAATCAGCACAACTGATGATATTTCTAACATGATTAATCCATTCTCTAATCTTCTATTAACGGCTAGGTGTGCTGTCATGCTCATTTCAGCACGGCTGGATAGCCTCTATTTCAACCAATTGCTTAGTCAGAAGAACTACCTGTAGTAATATAAATAGTTCATTCCACCTTTGTCTTTTTTCTCCTTTTTTGGGCGACTTCTCTGTGTACCACAAGAGGTTCAAGTACCACCAGTGGTACAAGTACTAGTGGTTGGGAACCTCTGCTCTACGGGGCAGTGCAGTTGCAGCCATGCCAGGCAGTGATGCACCCAGTCAGGATGCTCTCAGTGGGTGCTTCTGTAGAAGTACTCCATAGGATCTTGGGCCCCATGCCATGAAGTTGCCTGAGGTGACCAAGTGTCCGGTGTGCTCATCCCAGCGGAGGTCTTTTGGTGGTGTTTTGGTTGTCATTAAGAAACTCTCTCTGTAGCATGCAGACCCTGTGATGTAGACGGGTCGAGCATCTCTCCTCTTTGTAGCAGACCCTGTGGTGTAGACAGGGTCGAGCATCTCTCCTCTTTGTAGCAGACCCTGTGGTGTAGATAGGGTCTACCATCTCTCCTCTTTGTAGCAGACCCTGTGGTGTAGATGGGGTCTACCATCTCTCCATAGCAGACTCTGATGTAGACAGGGTCGAGCATCTCTCCTCTTTCTGGAATGCACGATCAGCTCCTTTTGGTTTGTCGATGTTGAGTAGAGGGGTTGTTAATTCTCCTGCCATTGTTTCACGTTATTGACCTCTCCTCCAGTATAGGCCATCTCGCTGTTGTCAGTGATCAGGCCTATCACTGACATGTTATCGGCAAAACGTAATCATTAAATTGGATATGTGTGATGCCATGCAGTCATGGGTGTACGGAGATTATATAGTCTGAATTAGTCCCTGAATAGATTGCTATACTACTGTAGAATGAAAGTACTGCAGTACTCTGGGACCACAACACACAGCTAGGAGTTAAGGAGAGTCACTACTGTAGGGAATGGTGCTTGACTTGTGCTCTACCACCACACATTGATGCTCCGGAGAGGGATGAGCAGGGAAAAGGGAGGACGTGTGATTTAGCGGGAAACATTATTAGTATTTATCAGAGATGCTTCAGAGAAAAGGTTCCTGTATTCTCGCCAGAGTCTCAAGTGTCTGGAGGAGAGCCAGTGTCCTCATGCACAACTCTAGCTGGTGGACTTTTTCCAGAGTGTCGGACGCTATGCTCACCAGCTGTGAGATTAAGGGGAACTGATCGATGGCCCCTCTGATTGGCCCTCCCCCTGTGTGTCCCAGCGGCATCCAATCCCCTTTGTTGGATGGCTGTCTTCAACTGAGCCAAAACCAATTCCTCCTCCATGCCAGGGCCGAATAAGATCGCTGACCTGAAGCTGAGAGGCCACACTTGGAGGCTCTGCTGTCATCCATCTCTCCGCCCCTGGAAATGAGAAACACAAGCAGGGAGAAAAGAGAAGGGTAATGGAGAGATGCTGGAGAGGAAGAGAGAAAGAGTCCGCACAGAATCAAGTTCAAGTTTAGTCAATGTTATATATGGTGCAGCACAATAGTTACTTTTACAGAGACCTGAGATTTAAACTATGATTTTAATATACCAGTCAAGATATGTGTGCACGCGTGTGCATGTGCATGCGTGCGTCGGCACGTGTTTGCATGAGTGCGAGGTGTGTCTGAGTGAGGAAAAGGCCTGTGTGTCTGAGTGGGGAAAAGGCCTGTGTGTCTGAGTGAGAAAAAGGCCTGTGTGTCTGAGTGAGGAAAAGGCCTGTGTGTCTGAGTGAGAAAAAGGCCTGTGTGTCTGAGTGAGGAAAAAGCATGTGTGTCTGAGTGGGGAAAAGGCCTGTGTGTCTGAGTGAGGAAAAGGCATGTGTGTCTGAGTGGGGAAAAGGCCTGTGTGTCTGAGTGAGGAAAAGGGAAAGTTGCTGCTGACTTGCTGAGTTCATTAAAATTGTTTAACATAAGCTATAGCCTATATTATTGCTATAGAGATGGCCCACTGCAATTATTAATGTCAATTTTGACTGATTCCATAAACTGCTTATATTGCATAACCGTACGTAGTTGATGCTGTAAGTAGGCTATGCTGTATGTATAAGTTTAGTATACTTTGGTGGGACACTATAACTGCAAGGCTAAGCAGATTGATTTCCACTCATGGGCACTATAAATGTACCTCCCTTCTAGAGCATGCTGTTTGCAGCAAGCAAGTGGTAACAGAAGTCTAATGCCATCTAGTGGTTACAAATGGGAACTATCCCTAGCCTGATTATCAGACTGTAGCTTGAGATGCAGTCCACTCAGAGAGTGGGTGGGATCTTTGTGCTGGATCCAGGCTAAACTATCCCTGTTTTGTACACCCTAGCCTCAGTCTATACCATAGACTGTAAAAAAGGCTCTATACCCAGGCTTTCATTTCACACTTTCCCTGGCTGCAAGCTTGCCGTTTTTAGAAAAGGGTTTAAAGGACACAACAAACTAACAAAAGTTAAATTTGTTCAGGGTGTTTTAAGGTTACTTATACTGTACTTTAGTGGGTCCAACATTTGCTAAAAACTATACATAACAGGTATATTGAAGAGCATTTAAAATCATACATGTGTGAACTGAGTGGTGCAACTATACATTTATTGTTATAGTTACTGTACTGTACTGTACTGTGCTCTGTACTGTTGATACTCTGTACTATACTGTATTGTAGTGTACTGTAGTGTGCGGCGGTCCCTGGAACATCCAGACCCAGGGGGCCAGCCCAGTTCCGGCGAGCTTCCCAGTGTCCAAAACAGTCGAGAAATGACAGAGTTACCATGTGGGGGTCCCCGGAACATCCAGACTCCCAGGAATGCACCCAGGGCTCGTAATGGGTACTGCCACACTATCAAAAGAGCTGCGCACGTCCTCGGCCGTCCGCCGAGGACTTTTTCCGGTGGAAAATGCTCCACTTCCGCGGACGACTTGCGCGACGGCCAGATCGCTAACCCATACTTCAAATACAAGGTCTACTAAGAGGATCTAAAACCCAAGAAGGCCTATGACTGGTTTCCATTGGGGTCCGACTCCTTCATATTCAAACAACGTGTCGCATCGCTATGCATTATGAGCTTCATGAGTAGATCAGCTATTTTCAAATGGCCGAATATTTTCAAATATATAAGGCTGAAGTGGTTAATGTATGTTTTGTGGTAATAATCTAAATCTACAAAGTAATCAATAACTAAAGTTTTCAAATACATGTTGTGGAGTAAAAGTACAATATTTGCCTCTGAAATGTAGTGGAGTAGGCCTAGAAGTAAAAGTAAAGTAGCCTACTGAAAATGTGACATACTCAAGTCACAAAATCCAAAAAGTCCAAATACCTCAAAATTGTACTTAAGTATTGTACTTAAGTAAATAGTAAATGTACTTAGAGACATCCCTCCCTACACCCCTCCCTGCCTGGCGGAGAACTGCGCTCCGAGCAGCGCACTTTTATACCGGTAGTTTGTGTGTGCGTGTGCGTGCCATTTCCCCAAATACATTCAACAAGCACGGCTCTGCAGTGCACACATAAGGAATGTTTTTCCTTTCAGCTCCTAGCATCAGCCACATGCAGGAAAACAGGAGTCTTATGTCATGTTTTACTTTAATTTCCTCTCAAACTGAAAATGTTTTGACAGTATACAGTAATAACAATGACCAAACACTGGAAAAAAAGGAAGACAGACATGCTTGTTATACCTGGGTTTGATGTAAGATATATATTTCAAGCTTATATAATTATCATTTACCTTTTATGACATACTGCAAATGGAGACATTAATGGGTAAGACCACTCTTGTAGAGGTTTGGGTTGTACCTTGCCATGATGTGGCATGAGGACGACTTAGAATGATGATGTAACTCCAAATGTGGACAAGAAATTAAAAAAGAAATTACAGTGATTAGAAATTGATAATTCAAAATATGCTTGACTTACATTGTACGCTGAAACAGCACTCAAAGTCACTACCCCCTTTTTTTTGTTAAGAATGGTTTTAGTAGCCTATATAGGCTATATAAACAAATATGTTTCAAAAATCTACATACAGTATAATAATACTGTATCTTGCTTTTGGTAGTGGTAGTGAGTGAAATTCCTGAAGTGAAGTAGGCCTACTATGTGTTTCATTATTGTGTGACAGACTGGCAGTAGGCCTATGTGGTTTTTAGAGCAGTGGTTTTCAACCTTGTTCGCCTCAAGGTCCATTATTTATTCATCATTTGATCCACAGACCACCATTTAATGACATTTAGCCTCTCAGACCCAAAACTAACGAATATTTTGTTATTGTTTTTATAAGATTTTGTCCACAATTTCATGCTGTATTGATGTGTGGTACCATATAGGAGAGATAACAGGTAAATGTTGATAAAAAAAGAACAATAATTTGACAATTGTGTGACTTTTTATAAATGAAGTAATGCTGATGTTTAACAAATATTTAACTCTTGAGAGCATAAAATGAAACCAAATGGACCCGTACATTTGGTTTCATTTTACAGTTTTGGTCTGGTTTCTGAGAACCACTGGTATCGTGCTTAGTTACTGATAGGAAATACCATATCTCTGCTGTCGGGAAGAAACCATCTCCAAAATGTTCATTTTTCAGGAAATGAAGAAAACCATATATTTTGAAAACAAAGCAACACTGCCTCATCAAAGTGGGGGTTGTGACTTTATATATGAGCAATTACTTCCATGAGATGAGGAGAGATTTATAGTTGCTTTAGCAGAAAGTTTGGAGTTATAGTTGCTTTAGCAGAACGTTTGGAGTTAAGAGGTTCTGTCCGAAGTGCTTTTTAGGCTACTATACTGTACTTTTCATTGGTTCAATATTTTCGAAACAACACACAGAATTTTTGAGTGGTGCAACCACTCCAAGGAACAGCAATGTCCGTGTTCACCTATTCACTATGTGATGTTAACCATATGAGCACCAGTATGACTATGAGTACCAGTAGGGGCGCTGTTGTGCCAGAAACAGAGAGAGAGAGAGAGATAGTGCTGCACTGTTGCCTGCTAATGAGAGAGAGAGAGAGAGAGAGAGAGAGAGAGGAGGGGGGGAGAGAGGGGAGTTGCAACACTCAGTTCACACTGGTGTGATTTTTAATGTACCGCAGCGGTTTTCAGACACAGCACATTACTTCTTGTTGAAATGCCCATGCATTATTTTGATTTGCAGAGACCCAAGACAAACACTCCAGCCAGCGCCTCAAGAGATGCCGCTAAAATAACACTATATATTAACTCAAACCATCACACAGACTTCCTCCTTTTCCCGAAGACATTGTTGATGAGCTTGGCCATGGACTTGGAGCCACTGTAGCGGCGCCGCCGGCTGTCGGCGCGGTATTTCAGGTGCTCCATCACATGACGGATGAGCTGCGTGAAGAGGTTGGCAATGTCCTGGTAGCTCTCTGCCGCTGACACCTCCTGGAAGGCACAGTGGCTCTCCTGAGCCACACAGCGAGCCTCCTCCTCGCAAACCTGCCGTGCATGGCACAGGTCACGCTTGTTGCCCACCAGACACACGGGCACCTCCATCTCCCTGCATGGGACAGAGACAGAGATTGATTGATTGATTGACTGACTGACTGATTGATTGATTGACATTTTTATTTCACAGTAGGCCTATGCAGAATTGGTACATTTCAAAACGAAAGCACAACTCAATTCAGAAACTGGTACTTTGTGGACTATCCATGATTAAGCACTTGTTTACAACAGGGTCCACCATTTTCAATTCATCAGAACATTATTTTGTACAAATATACACTGGTCACAGTGGTGGAAAATGTATTTTATTTATGTAAATGTATAAAAAAAAGTATAAAAGTATAATATTTGCACCCGAGATGTATTGGAGTAGAAGTAAAAGTATTGGAAAAACACCACAAAAATAAAGCTGAAGTACAATTGTACTTGAGTACTGTGGCTGGGAACAGCGAGTAACGTGTATTTGAAGTCAGTTATGAGGACAGTTATTTGAAGGACACTGGGTCAGGACACTGAGTCAGGAGTCAGAGGGATGGCTCGTATGTATGGGCAAGGGGGGCTGAGCCCCCCCTATCTTATGGAGTAAAGATGAGAAATTATTATTAAAATGTTTTAGAATAGATACTTTTATATTCTGGTATAATCTAAAGCAGCAACAGCATCAAATAGATACAAGAAAAACACAAAATAGGTCAAAATGGGCTGATTTTTTTACAGCCCAAAATGCTTCCATTGGCTTTCATTGCCTTGAATGATTGACAGCTGCCAAGACACGCCTGCTTGGTTTACTTGCCATTGGGGCTAAAATCTCTCAGCCCCCGAGCCAATAGAGAGCTGTGCTCAGCCCTAATGCCCGCCTCAGACCGTGAGGTCATTGGCTATTGACCAATCGCAGCACCTGCTCGTGTGTGGTTGTTGATGTGAAACTGAAAGAATGGCGGGTGGAAGTATTTTAAATGAAATAAGTTTATTTACTTTATAATCCGTTTTGTCCCGTGTCCGTGGAGGGGAAAATGAAGTTAAGAGACTGGGAGCATATCGTCCATTTTGGATCATATAACAAAAGGAAAGGATACGAAGAATACGTTTTGTGAGTTTGAAATTCTTGCTTGGGGCAGACAGCTGACCGGTGACCGCACACCGGACCCACAGAAAGGTAGAGTGGTCTGCTTCATTCATCTCACAAAGTTAAGAAACATAATCGCTGGTTTAATCACATTGAAAGTGGCTCGAGCACTCATTGAGTTGGGAAGAGAGAGAGAGAGAGAGAGAGAGGCTGTGTTAGTGTTGTTTCGGAGCCGTGTGCGTGCACACGAGCGTGCATGTGTGTGCCTTGCAAGTTGCTTGTTTCGAAACGGCACCGACGCGCGCGCGCGCAACGTGTGCGTGCATGCGTGCGTGCATGTGTACTGTTATAATTAATGACAGTAGGCTGAGCAGCTATCTGTACATACAAATACAAACAATGTTCAGTGGAGTGTTTGTTGTGGGCATGATGCACTTCTGTTGTTGTGGAGCATTTGCTGTAACAAAGTATAGGCCTGTAGTAGTGTCATTGCTGTACTTTGATATCTGGAATATGATGCTATTGCTGCAGGTTGAACTAGTTGGGTAGCATAGTGTAATAGATTTTCTGAGTAGCACTGCATGGGTACTGGGTTGTTGTGGAATGTGATGCTGATGCTGTTGTTGCTGTAGAGTAGAGACCAGTATTCTGTGAACATGCTGTAGTATAGGGTGAACAATGGATAGCATGTTTTTGTATTGAGTTGTACTGTAATTCTGCAAACTGTTAATAAATCAATCAATCAATCAGCATATACTATCGTATATTGGCCCCGTAGCATAAGATTTCTTAGGTAGCCCCTCCAACCAACATCACCTAGAGCCGCCACTTCAGACATAGCCTGTGATACGAGACCTGAACGGAAATGTATTCAAAAATGGTTCAGGTCACGAATCAGATTTCAGACCCTTTGATTACCTTGGTAATCAAATGAAGAAGGCCGTTAATTGGGACTTTTGGGTTGGAATTGAACTACAAATGTTATAATCAACAAGTTAACTGCTAGTATAGTACATCAGTCAATCAACCCTTACTTGTCACATCACAATACAGGTAATATGGGTGAAATTCTTGATTGTGCAGACCCATCATTGCAGTGAGAGGATAGAGAATAAGAGCGTAAAGTGAATAAGGAGAGGGGGAGAGGACACAAATGTACATATGATACAGTATGTAACTAATCTGCATGATAAGTTATGGATGCATCTAAAGTGCATAGCCTACTAGTAAAATAAGAGACATCATACATGTATGTGTGCAGAGAGACCATGTGTATTATTATAGGAATCATATGGACATTATGCTTATTTGTTTGGTGGTGTATTGCACAAAGACAAGTTTATTCATTTTAACTGTCCCTTGTGATCCCTGGTAGCTTTGGTTAAATTGAGTAATGGTACCAGAAAGGAATAAAAGCTGTTGCTTTTGCCACCTGACATTAATTCATGATAGTCTCTCATCCCAAAAACAAGTTCCTTGTACAGAAGGTACGAGTCGTCTTTGCCAACAGGTCACAAAGATTATTTTTAATGACCTAACTAATACTTTTAACTATACCCCTGGACTTAAACCTATTTTATTTTTCCAATCTGTGCAGACATTCATGAGCAAAAAACGGATTAGGCTTACATACCAACAGTAAATCTCTTCCTGTTACATGATTGATATTTTTGGAATAATGTGGTATGTTGGATATGGCCCACGTTGTGGTGTTTTTTAGACTGCATCTCCATCATGTTTCTGGCTCTGAGGTGAATCCCTCCATATATCATGTCAGGTCTTTCCAGCATACAAATTTCCAGCATACCTCACACTGAAGCACATGCTAGTGTATTCGGCAACATGTGTTTGTAGAATAAAGTGGTAGAGATTGTTTGCCTGGAAGTTATAAAGATGAGAAGCCTGCTATTTTCTGTTTACTAAAGAGCTGGAAAGACTCCTGTTACTGAACAAACACTCTAGCAATGGTTAATAGCAAAATAATTATATAGAGCTTTAACTAGTTTTTACCAGCTGCTATGCAATAGCAAGCTGAGTCTATCATCGATTTGCAAGCGTGCAGAGTAATAGTAAGAGAGTGGCAACACTAGCGTTGACTCCCATTGTAACAATGGAATGCTAAGTGCTCATTCTATCTCAATGAGATTAAAAGGATAGAGACAGTCCGGAGAGATAGCCCCACCCCCGCTATTAATTTCCGTGGAAGTTGCTCAGTGGCGTTTTGAAGCACCTGGAAGAACCGTATACTTCCGCATTTTGGAAGTGCAAACGGGCGCTCAATGTTAAAGCCCAGATGCACGGACCAGATGCATCAACGTTGGAGAGCTGCATTCGCCTTAGCAAATTTTGGTTCCTATACCTAAACTACTGCGCTGAAACGGACACAGAGGCAGTTATAGCGCCCCCCCCCCCCCCCCCCCCCCCCGCAGATAATAATAATGCAGCTGGAAATTAATTGATTTAATCAATTCTTGTTTTTTAACTTATTTTTTTCTTTTGCTTTTAATTAAAAGTATTAGCACATTGGCACATCAAGTGTGTTTACATTTACCGCATTATAGTTTGTTCAGATCAGAGTTACACTGTACTTTTCCATTTGACTTCACTTCCAAGTGTCCTCTGGTACTAGCTCCGTTTGGAATCTCATATCTAGACGTTTTAGCTCAGAGAAGAGGTTCCGTGTCAGGATATGGCCCTGCATTCATCGGTAGACCGGGGCTTGAGCCAATGAGCCGTCCAAAAACATTGGCGAAAACCCCTTTCACAGTATCGTTTCCAAAAAGTTAAGATATTAGCTACAGATGATAAACTTATGACAGCCTCAGGCACATACAAGTTTTAGACAGATGTGAAACAACCGCTTACAAAGCTTATGAACACAGCCATTACCATGTTTTCCCAATGCAATCTTACGGAAGCAGTTCTGCACATGTGGTCAGGGGTTGACTGGACTGCCTTTTTTATTTAAGCCTGATTTAAGCAGTTGTTTCACCCCTGTCTTAAAATGTTATGTGCCTGTCCTAAGTTTATCATCTGTATAGGTTCTGATACCTTTGATACATTTCTACCTGTGCAGGTGTAGATACTGTATGAGGTTCCAAACAGAGCTACTAATGCTACATGATATAATATCTGTCCATTGCATTATTTCTTTTAATGTTTTTTTGTGGCTTTCACCTTTATTTGATATTTTTTATGGAGGGACAAGACAGCAGGCTGACAGGAAATGGGGAGAGAGATGGGGGGAAGACATGCAGTAAGGGCCGTCGGGATCGGGAGTCGAACCCACGGCACACTGCCAGACTGGATTAGCAGCCAAGGTGCCTGGACCACTGAGCCATGGCCCAGTTAAAAAAATTAATAAATTAGTTTATAAACATTTATTCTGGAAAATGTATAATTTAATTTATTGAGACCTTTTTGTCCAACAGGTAGGCTACAGTACAGTGTAGCTAAGAACTGGATAAGCCCGGCCTGCATGCCCACTGTCCAAACATGAGCTAATTAAAACATCCTTGTACTGCGTCTTACCCTTTGCAGTCGTGTGCGCGTGCCTCCCTGATCTGACGCACAATGTTCTTGGCATCGATGAAGGACATTCTGTCGCTGATGTTGTAGACCACCACGAAACCGTCTGCCCAGTCCACCGGCTCCTCCAGGATACACCTGGCCTCCGAGCTCTGCCAAATCACCGTCAGCAACCGTATTAATTGATCAGATCCTGAAACAGGCTTGAGACAACGTAATGTTCGAGCATGAAAGCACATGATTACAGATGAACACATGGGTAACACTATGGGTCCTGCCAAGCAACATTACTTCACCATGGTTAATGAAACAACAAGCTCTCTATTCAAGTTTAACGCTGCCCACCTCATTACATAACTATTTTGTGCAGTAGTTATTCTTATCCTGAATGACCATGACACGTGCACAGAGAAAACATGTCGTCATACACAACCTATAATGAACCTGTGGGGGGTGGGGGGTTTCGGACTCGGGAGAGTTAACCGTAAGGACATGCAGCCAAAGCACGTGTCTGAACCCCTAGCTGGAACACAGATGCCTCAACGCCATTAAAAAAAAAGATTCCTACAGTACGTCTGTTGTTTTTCTCCTTACATTGAGGGCCAGGTCATAAAGTAAGGGGAATAGACTAAATGTATAGCATTCCTTCTTTAGAGGACTCAGCTTTACAGTGAGCAGAGGACAATGGCTGGGGGGCAATTCCAATAAAAGCATTAGCCGTAAGCGTTAGCCGTAAAGGTCCTCTCGGCATCTCTGGCCAGCCATGTCGGTGGAGATACATGTCGGAGGCTTTGTGGCTCCTTTCCTTCAAAGGGCCATTTCCTCGGGACACTCGTAAATCTCACTGGACCCTCACGGAAAGGAAGGTACACGTGCTTGGCGAAGGTAAACATTTGAGCAGAATTTAGTTCATTCTAGGTCGGAGCTGTGTGTAGGCCTACAGTAGCAATGTTTGTACAGTGGCAATGATGTGTAGGCATATTGCAGACAGTGTTTGTGGACACTGTCTGCCCATTGGCTGTACACTATGGTGGAAAATGGTGGAAAAGTGGCCTACAGTGGGAACTACAGTAGGCTATAGCCATTTTTGAGTGGGCTGTTGCTACCTTGTTACCTGTGAGCAGGGGTCAAACACGTCCAGGTTTAGCTGTCTTCCATCGATGGACATTCTCTTATGGTACAGGGAGTCTGAGATAAGGCGTAAAACATTATCTTATGGTACAGGGAGTCTGCAAGGAGTAAAACATTCTCTTATGGTACAGGGAGTCTGAGATAAGGAGTAAAACATTCTCTTATGATACAGGGAGTCTGAGATAAGGAGTAAAACATTCTCTTATGGTACAGGGAGTCTGAGATAAGGAGTAAAACATTCTCTTATGGTACAGGGAGTCTGAGATAAGGAGTAAAACATTCTCTTATGATACAGGGAGTCTGAGATAATCCGTTTATACAAGTAAAAGTCCGGAATTCAAAATGTACTTGAGAGTGAAAGTACAAAAGTATGCAGAATATTCGTATGTATACAAATATTTAGAAAATATATACAAGCTCCCAATGCGTCGCATAGTGACGCATTGTGAGCTTGAGGATCTATTTAGCTATTTTCAAATTGCCCGAAATGCATATAGGGCTGAAGTGGTTAATTTATCCATCCATCCATCTTCCAACCGCTTATCCGTAGTCGGGTCGCGGGGGCAACAGCTCCATCAGAGAGCTCCAGACTTCCCTCTCCAGAGCAATGGTTAATTTATGTAATAATGTTGTAATAATAACCTAAATCTACAAAGTAACTAGTAGCTAAAGTTGATCAATAGATCAATCATATGACACAAATTGCTGTATTTTGCGTGTCTTAAGTACCAGGTCTTATTACCTAACTTGAGTAAACTAAAGACCTGGAGGCGTGATCAATGCTATTTGGACACTCAGAATAGCCAAATGGCATTGATCACGCCTCCAGGTCTTTAGTTTACTCAAGTTAGGTAATAAGACCTGGTACTTAAGACACGCAAAATACAAAGACTCGAACCCTTTGCGACATCAAGCTACAATGCTGAGAGAGAACACTCACTAGCATTGGAGGCGTATTCACCGATGAATCTCCTGGTCAGGAACCTCACCAGGACAGCTATGGGGGGACAGAGACACATTAGACTCCAGTGAAACCAACAGGGGGTCTTTGTTCAGTGTTCCCTTGCTTGCCAGTTTATAGTTGTTGTGTGTCATGCCCTGCATGTATGCCCTGGCCAGTTTGATAATAAAGTCATCATTGGACTTGATCTGCCTGCCTTGATCTGTCACATATCGTGACAGCCGTCCCTCGTAGGTTGGCCTCAACCAGTGTTCTTTGGGGGGGGGGTTCCAGGTGGTCCCCAGCTAAATGATGAGAGTTGGTATAACCAGACGGGTTAGATCTGGAACTCAAAAGGAAAACAAATGGACCGTAGAAATCTTAAACATCCGCAATACTTAATTTGAAAGAATTCTATACATTTGGAGAATGTAGAAGAATAATTGTTATTTTGGTCAACATTTGCCTGTTAACTCTCCTATGGTACCAACATCAATAAAGCATGGAATTGTGGACAAAATCGTATCCAAAAACAACAAAATATTCTAAGTTTTGGGTCTGAGAGGCTAAATGTCATTGAATGGTGGTTCAAATCCTGAATAAATAATAGATCTTGATGGGTTGAAAACCACTGCTCATGTTTTTTATTTGGCTGGGGACCCCCGGAAATGCGTTGTCCATGTCTCGTGTATGGTATGCTCTGGTGTGCTCTGGTATGCAGTCCTAGATTGATGCTCTAGGTTTATGTTTACATTCAGACAGAAACGCACTGCAGCTACACAGACATTATACAAACATACAGAAACAAAATGGACACACTTTCTCCTTCTTTCTTTCTGTATGTAGGCCTATCTATTATACCCTGCTCATGTATATTAAACACGCACCTACTACCTAGAGTACAGCAATAAGACAGAAAAACGTATTAGACACACATGAGAGACATGTGTAGTACATGCATGTAGATAGTAGAATCACAAGCCAGAAAAACGGACCCTCATTCTGTATATAGGTCTATAAACACTTGCACGTGTGCGCGCGCACACACACACACACACACACACACACCATGTCCTCCGTAGCCTACTGCACTCCGTAAGTAACAGCCCTGCTTGGCAGTCAGTTGCGGGGGTAGGTCAGAGAGGGACATACATCGTGTTGTTTTATGACAGCAACATAGAACAGATCCAGACAACCACAAGCACCACTGCCACAGAGAGTCAATACTGACATTCAACAGGACACACTCACTGGACTCTTGCCCCCCTGCCTCGTTCTGACCTGCATTTTTATTGAGGCCTAAAGAATTTATTTGACCATCAAAACCGTGCATGACTGCATACACATCGGTGTGCTCTTGAACTCAATTTGAGATTGAGTTTTTAAATCAAGGACTAAAAGCATGGCTTTAAAATAAATATATAGAGTGTGGCCACAGGCAATTGTAATGTAATCAAACATTATATTTAATAGCAAACTATTTATTATACTGAAGACCCGGTCTGGGTGGGCATTTGGCAGAAACCAAAACGTGGATGAAAAAAACGTGGAATCAGCGTCTGTCAATCACAGGGTTTCGGCAAAACGCCCACCCAGCGCTTGTGGCGAGACCCGTCTACAGAGAAGACTGACCGGGATGGTTTACCTAACCTGACTCTGATGGGGCAGTAGAGAGTACACAGGTTCCCCCTCCCTGAACCTGTACTCTCTAGTGCCCCATCTGGCGGAGTCAGGTTATGGTTTACCAGGGCTAACATACTAACTATACTAATGTACTACTGTATATGACATGGGATAACATTGTATGATTCTGCAGACTCATAACTCAAGTTGAAAGGCTCTCCAAATCAATCTGACTGTCCCCCAGTATCAGTATGTGTATAGAACCAACAAATCACTATGTAAATGTAAATAAAGCCAGGGTGAGAATGTGTTTCACTGGTGCATCATTGTAGATTTAGTGTACGAGTGTAAGAATTATTAGAGCATTAGATAGCAGACGGACGGACACACGGACGGACGGCCACACACACAGTCACATACACAAACGGACTGACGGGCGGAGTGCAAAACATACTCTCTCCCCATGCCTTCGGCCTGGTGGAGACAACAAAGTAGAAAAAGAGTATCATATGTGCATGTGCATGTTTTCCTTATAGTAGCAAGGTTAGGTGAACTTTTTGGGAACAACTTCACAGTATAGGCTATGTTCCATAAATGTGCAATTCGAGCTTAATAGTGCGAGAAGAGGGCGAAGGTGCGGGGGGCTAGCGTTTTCCTATTCCCTGTTTTGTTCTGGTCAGTGTTTTTATCAGTTCGTTCATGTATCTGATTGTTCAGGGGAAAGAAGCTTTTTTGCAGTGTATTTCCAGTGGCTTTGAGACTGTGAAACCGTTTCCCATGTAGGCAGCGTCTCAAACAGTCTGCGGTAGGGATGGCTTGAATCCTTCATGATTCCTTGAGCTTTGCTGACACAGCGTTCATCGTACAGAGCTTGGATGGGGGGGTAGAAAGCTGCAGGGGAGAGCTGTACTGTTTGTTCAGTGGGGAGAGGAACTAGAAGGGACTATTCAATAATAAAATCATGATTAATAAAGTGCCAATACCCAAAGTGCCCATATGCTGTGCAAATATTGTTCACTTAAACAATGGTTAAAATGCATACTGTGCAAACAGTAACAGAGGTCCTGTTACGTCTCGCTCCCCATCTCCTTCACATCCCTGTGCTATGGTCTCTGTGGATTCGTCAGTGCCCCCAGAGGGCTCCATAGCACATTCCCAGCTCCACTGCATGCAGTTCCCAGTCTCCACACCTGCCTTCCATCACCAATCACCTCCAGAGTCTACAAGAGCCTGGCCCGCTTCCTGCTCTTCGCATCTTCCCCATGCGGTCTACTCATATGGTAAAGTACAGGCCAGCTAGCCTAGTTCAAACCCAGTTGTAGAGTGCAATTGCTATTATAGCTATACACAGCTATACCAGCCTGGAACATTTGGAGCAATCTTGAAAACATATTAACAAAATAAATCTTGTGGGGCTCCCTAGCTGGCACAAAATCTTCATGAAAATGTTTGAGTCAGTACGCGGCTCAAATGCCGAATAAATAATGGATCTTGCTGTGAAAAGGGTTGAAAACCTAAATGAAAACATCAGCAACAAACCCATCCAGCACGCGAGTGGTGTAGCAGTGGTTGTCAAACCTTTTCATATCAAGGCCCACGTTATTTTTTCAGCATGTGAGCCACGGGCCACCATTTGATGACATTTAGACTTGCTGACCCAAAACTCAAGAATGTTGTTATCGTTGGATAGAATTTTATCCACAATTCCATTCTCTAAATGTTGTAGACATTACTTGTAAATTAAGTAATGCAGATGTTTAACAATAATTTAACTCTTGAGAGCTCGAGAGTAAAAGATCTAGAAGGGTTGGTTACCAACTCTATCTTTTAGCTGGGGTTCCACCTGGAATATCCCCTCAAGGACCACTGGTTGAAAACCACTGGTGTACATACACTGTACAGTAGTGTCACCCACCTGATTTCCCAGCTCCCTCACTGCCCAACAGGGCCAGCTTGATGTCGTTCATGGCTGGACGCCCAGCTCACCTCCTCTCGGCTGCTGCTCTCTGCCAGGTCCACAGGCCCCCCCTCGCCTCGGCTGCTGCTCTCTGCCTGGTCCACAGGCCCCCCCTCGCCTCGGCTGCTGCTCTCTGCCAGGTCAACAGGCCCCCCCTCGCCTCAGCTGCTGCTCTCTGCCAGGTCCACAGGCCCCCCCTCGCCTCGGCTGCTGCTCTCTGCCAGGTCCACAGGCCCCCCCTCGTCTCGGCTGCTGCTCTCTGCCAGGTCCACAGGCCCCCCCTCGACTCGGCTGCTGCTCTCTGCCTGGTCCACAGGCCCCCCCTCGCCTCGGCTGCTGCTCTCTGCCAGGTCCACAGGCCCCCCCTCGCCTCAGCTGCTGCTCTCTGCCAGGTCCACAGGCCCCCCCTCGCCTCGGCTGCTGCTCTCTGCCAGGTCCACAGGCCCCCCCTCGTCTCGGCTGTTGCTCTCTGCCTGGTTCCACAGGCCCCCCCTCGCCTCGGCTGCTGCTCTCTGCCAGGTCCACAGGCCCCCCCTCGTCTCGACTTGGCTGCTGCTCTCTGCCTGGTTCCACAGGCCCCCCCTCGCCTCGGCTGCTGCTCTCTGCCTGGTTCCACAGGCCCCCCCTCGCCTCGGCTGCTGCTCTCTGCCTGGTTCCACAGGCCCCCCCTCGCCTCGGCTGCTGCTCTCTGCCTGGTTCCACAGGCCCCCCCTCGTCTCGGCTGCTGCTCTCTGCCTGGTTCCACAGGCCCCCCTCGTCTCGACTCGGCTGCTGCTCTCTGTCTGCAGGTCCACAGGTACGTGCTCTGTTGTGACTTATGGTGTCAGTGGACTAAATTCTAGCACTGTCTGGACCACGAGAGGACTTTCTGACAGGACTGTCTGACTCCTCCTTCTTTTCTCCTTCTTTTCTTCTTCAAAGGGTCATTTCACTCCCGAGAGACGTGAGGACTTTTTCCCACTCCCTCTCGATCACTCCGTCAGGAGTTTTTTCCAGGTCCCTGTTTTTGTGCCCCCTCCTTGTGCGCTCTTTCTATCTTTCTCTTTATCTCTCACTCTTTTTCTTTCTCTCTGTCACTCCTCTTCTTTCTCTTTCTCCCTCCCTCTCTCTCTCTCTCTCTCTCTCTCTCTCTCTGCCTCTGTTTCACTCTCAAATGCTTTCTCGCTCCCTGTCTCCCGGTCTCACTACTTCTTATTTCCTCCCTCTCCCATTTCAGCCTCTCTCTCTTTCTCTCTCTCTCTCTCTCTCTCTCTCTCTCTCTCTCTCTCTCTCTCTCTCTCTCTCTCTCCTGTTAGGCTGTTATACATTGTCTCTCTATAGCTCTTCTATCTCTTTCCCCCTCCCTCTGAGATAGAGGCTACTCAAGGGTCAGGCCCAGAGTACCGGTAAATGTGTTGTTTTGTTCCTGGAGACAAAGGCTACTGGCTGCACTCCTTTTTTACAGACACTTATAGTATTTTAATTATCCACTGAATAGTGTGTTTACTGTCTGGCTGAAATCTACAGTACTAGAAGAAGCATCATTTGCAGTATAGCAGTAGAACTAGTTTCCGTATCAGTAGATAGTGCTAATACTACTCATAGTTGTAGTAGTATTTCATGGGGTTGATGTCTGGCATCACGTAACTCTCAGTAACAAGAAATAAAAAACAATATATTGTTGCAAAACTTGGCTTCTTATTATATAGCTTCGAGGGAATACTATTTATTGGTAACACTTTTATTTGTCCAAACGTTATTACGGTATGCTTGAATATGCTTGTTATATGCACAACTGAATTGACTTAACACACATTTGGACATTCTTCAAAATAATATAATGTTACCAAAACATGCATATATTATGTATTTGGTCCTAACACATAATTTTTTGTTTTCTTCACATCATACATTAATCATGTCTGATCTCATGTAGACACCTAATGTTATTACTTATTATAAAGATATTGTATAGTGGAAAAACCTTACCACACATGAACAGCGCATACAGCATTGCACTTTGGAGTGAGACACAAGATATAATAATTACAAATAAAATAAAAACACAAGGTACTCTCTCTCTCTCTCTCTCTCTTTCTCTCTCTCTCATCTATCTCTCTCTCTCTCACACACACACACACACACACACACACACAGACACACGCACACGCGCACGCACGCACACACACACACACACTAGGGGTGTAACGATATAGTAACTGTATCGAAATATCGTTTTAATCATTGCAGAATCACTTTGGGCCATCCATCTCCATTGGCTTCCCCACCACATGAAATGTGGCGCACGCAACCAATAAATCATCTGCCCCTAACCGCCATTTCACAGATGGGAACATCAGCCAATAAAACACAAATACATCTTTAGACTTCAACCACATTTTCCCCCTGCGGTCCAACCTTCCCCACTGGGGCCCTGTTCCAAAACTGTTCTATTTGATCCTGTATCTGTGGCCGTTGCTCAGCCTTTTACAGAAGAAAGTCTGTTAATTGTGACTCTGCTGTGTTTGGGTTGGTTTTAACTCTGACTGGAAACCTAAAACTACACTTTCTAACCACTTAAAGTTTTAAACCATACTTTGTTGTGCATCAAATAGCAAACATAGCTGATCCACAAGCTCACAACATCTCGCAAATTGAACTTGTATATCAGCTATTTTTGCCGAAGGTTTGCCTATGTTCACCTATTAGACTTGCGCCCATAACTTTATTTTGACCATAGAACATTTTAAATGTTGTGTATGTATATCTTGAGTTTTTATGAGCTTTCCCAGGCCTATAATATAATATAATATAATATAATATAATATAATATAATATAATATAATATAATATGTAAGGGATAATGTCTGGCTATAGGTGCTAGGTGGTTGGGAGATAATTAAGCAGAGGTAAGGTGGTTAATCACCCTCAAGGTGAATTATCTCCCAAAAATGACCACCTAGCCAGACATTATCCCGCTTATTCAACGGCTAATACACAAATGAATAAATTGACCCAAAAGTGACAACAAAACAAAGTATTGCCTTGCTTACGATAATGAAAGTATTCCAAGTTGGCCTTGTTTCCACAGAGGCAACAAGTCGCCTCGGAAAAAAGGAAGTGAGTGTTGATCAAATGGAATCAATTTGTGGGTAGAGCATTGTCTATTTCTCGCTTCAAATGTTTTCAAAAACATCCTTGAAAGCATGTTGTTTAGTTAAATGACATTGTGTGTTAGTTTACATGGCTGTCATCTTGGGTTACAGCATAAAATCCAAGCAACCCGGAGGCTGCGAGCCTTTGATTAGGCACCAGTCTGTTACAGAGCGGAGCGGCCATTATCCATAAATAACACACCGCTGAATTTGGCAATTGACCAATCAAGGTGATCAAGTCCCGACTTACGTCCCAGTAGCTACCCTGAATCAGTCCCTTTAGGGAAAACCCATGGCCACACAATCCGTTGCTCCGGAACTACTCTGCCAGGACTGGGATAACCCTAACCAGATTATGGCACGTGGAAGGACTAGGCTGTGGGTTGACTCCTGTCCGGGCCCCTCCTACGTCTCACCAGGTCCATGCACTCCTGCTCTCACCAAGACCAGGAACAGGTCCTTCCATCTTCAGGATATACCGTTCTATATACAACTCAATTTGAAAATGCCTCAAAGCCTCAGAATGACTCACAATTTTGGTTGTTGTTGTTGCTGGGCTAGTTGTTGATGTGTGTTTGGATCATGGAGTGGAATTTAGATACCATGAACCAAAAGCAATAACGATGGAGCAAAAAATAATAATGTAAGTGCATTATGTCAGTTCTCAGCCATTCACTGTCCATGTAGTCTGCCTGGGGCTTTCTCAAAGGTTTTACCAAATATGCTCTTTCTTGTCAATGGTGTTTAGAAATCTCACAGCACCATGGTACAGCTCGCATGAGAGGGAAAATAATTGTTACCAGACATTTTCATATTTAAAAGAAGTTCAGATGGGGATGAAGTAATGGCCTATACCTCACTTTAATTCTCGGATTCATCTGATTGTGGAATGTAGGGATCAGAACAGAATTAATTAATTCATCTTGCGTATTTGGGAAAAATATGTTTCCAGTGATTGGCCTAATCACACATAATCCTAAACCATTACATCTAATCTAAATCTGACCCATACTGCAGATTGTTGAAGCATTCAAACTTGATTTAGTTGGTTTAGTAAAATAAGAAAATAAATACAATAATGATAATAATAATAATAATAATAATAATAAACTAAATTAACTTTCTAAATCCCAAATCGTGTCTGTGTTTTTCCCTCACATGCCCCTCAACATTCAATCTCATAATCTCCTCAATGAACATTCTACATTCCAGCTCTGATCAGAATCAAATTCCTCCGTTTTGATTCCAGGGTGAGAGCATACAGTAAGGCCCAGCCACCCATGACACCACAAGACCCCTAGATACAGAAAGAAAGAGAGAGACAAGAGGAACCAAATCTCTTCTCCAAAAGAATTACCAAAAATAGCATTGCTGCTATTTTTATATACAGTTGTAACTACAGGTCTGCTTTACTAAGAGTAGAGACTTGAAGTGGTTAACCCATTCAGGACGGGAACCCCTTTTGGTGTTTTAAGCATTATGTTATTCTCTAGCTATTGAAAAATAGCAGATCTACAAGCTCATAGCGATGCACCGAGTGCCGCGGTAGATCTGCTATTTAAAAAAAAACCTTGAAAATGTGGCGCAAATCTTTGAATCATTTTTAACTCAAATCTTTGTTCTTTCTTTTGGGGGGTGGGTGTCCTGAAACAACATATTTTCAGATGGAGGTCCGCGGCCAAATACATAAAATTCTGGCGGTCCTTGACATGAAAAACGTTGAGCACCACTCTACTCTACTCTACTCTACTCTACTCTACTCTACTCTACTCAAACATTTCTCAAACTTTGCTTTATAATAAAATGATTCTTTCTTTTTCAAACAAAGTTTCTGCATTTCCTGTATAGCATGAGGTCAGAAACCAGACATGACCTGGAATCCTGGATGCAGTATCTTTTGCCTCATCCCTCTGAGACATTGGCTTCTCTTAATTGTTGATCAATCCAGGGGGATTTTCAGCACAATACATCACAATAATAACAACAAAAATTTGCAGAAGAAAATAACGGACCAAAAGGGTGTAGGCTGAAGCTAGAAGCTTATTTTTGCCTACCCCGATTGTATGCAGGAAAAAGATTACAAAATCAATCAGCAGTATATTCGACAGAAGAGAATAAGTAACAGGGAAACAGAAATCTCTGAAGGAAAATCAGGGTTTCATAACTTCGAGGGTTAGTATGGATCTGCACAGTGTAGCAAAATGATATGCCACCTGGCTGCGCAAGACCATATAACACTTAGATAGATAAACTCTAAAAAAAAATATATATATATTATATATATATATATATATATATGTATATAGCAGGAAACAGAGACTCATACCAACCATATCCTCTATTCCAATGTTTTATATTTATTGATTACCTTAGTTTTGAACATTGTTTTGAATTTGGTGACTGATGTACATATTTTTAGTTCTTTGTCCAAGCTCTTCCATAAACGTACCCCTCTTACAGATAAACATCTGTCCTTTGTATCGGTCCTTGCATTGGCTCTTGTAAACACACCTGTCCCTCTGAGTTCATATCTATTCTGGACTCACGAGCTTTGAACAGCTTCTGCATGCAGGGTGGAAGTAAATTATGATGTGCCTTGTACATTATGACCGCAGTGTTCATATCAGCTAGATCTTATCATTTTAGGGTGTTATTATTAATAAATAGTGGATTGGTTGGTGCTAGGTATTCTGATTTATTAGCAATTCTTATGGCTTTCTTTTGTAGCAGGAAGATGGGGTTGATGTTGGTTTTATATGCATTCCCCCATACTTCCACACAGTATGTTAAGTATTGGAGTATGAGGGAGCAGTACAGCAGATAAAGTGAGTTATTGTTGACAAAGGGTTTTAGTTTATATAGTATTGCAATTGTTTTGGATATCTTTGACTTTATGCTTGCTATGTGCGGCTTCCAACAGAGTTTGTTATCTATGGTAACACCCAAGAATTTATGTTTGTTTACTTGTTCGATTTCTACATTTTGAATTTTTAGTTTGACTGGTTTGTCCATTTTCCTTTTACAAAAGAGAATATACTTAGTTTTACTAAGATTTAATGATAATTTGGTTTAGCTTTGATTGTACTTTTCCTTATAGGGGCATGGTGGTCAACGACCTCAATTAGCAGCTTGTTAAAGTCGACTAAGTCATTCTTAAGATACACAAGATCACTCCCCCCTGTCAGGTGTAAAGGAGCAACTTGGACACTCAGGCATGAAGGAAGCATGAGTTCAAGTCCGTTGCTCTCCCCTTGTCCCCCATATAAGGGGACTAGGTTGGTGGAGGGTGTGTAGAGCCCAGGATCACATTAGATGATTGACACGGGTGAAAAATGGGTTACAAAATCGTGGGATAAAAAATATATTAAAAAAATAAAAGTTTGCGTGGAACAATGCCTAGATCTCTTCTGTAATCCTCCAGTTTAAAATGTTTAAGACTACGCCTTATAATCACTCTAGGTGGCCTTTTTGGAACCTCATGTTCTCTAGTAACTCTGAGGACCCCCTATAGGGGTCCCGGACGCCCTGTTGAAGACGCCTGCTCTCTGACCGGTGAGGACCAATTTGTTGGTCCTTACTGCTTATGTGCAGTAGGAAATTGAGAAGTGTTCCAATATGAGAATATCGATTAAAACAGTGTTTGCTCAGCAAGCAGGCCTGCATAAAAATAACTATTGCACACAATTTATTCATTTCTGTCAGTGCAAACAGTGTCCACACACATGTGTCTGCAACGGTGCGACCCACAATACACAGTAAAATCCTCAATGTTTTACTGTGTATGTATGTCACGTCAAAGTAAAGACAAAAGAGCTGAGAGTAAGTTCCTGTGCACCACGACCACACCAGCGCTGTCCAAAGTGCGGCCTGTGGGCCAAATGCGGCCTGGGGACATATTTTATACGGCCCTCTGCTTCATACCTGAATTGGATAATCCCAGTGTTTTATTAACCTGGGCATTTCCCAGAGTATAATTTGTCAGCATTCAATGTTCCTTGTTGTCTCATTCTGAAGGGGTCAAAACATTTTATTTCATATTTAACTTTGGCCGTCTGGCTACATTTTGGTAGTGAAATAAGACTGAAAAAAGGCTGAGTTATTTTTGTATTTTGTTCACAGCACACCAGCACAGACCATTGATATTAAATATTGTTGATGCAGTTACATGAAATAATGTAATGGTTTTATGTGACTTTGTTATCTGAAGGCACATTATGTCAGTCGAGGAGATGTAGTTGGCCCTTGGGTGTTTTAATATTTTCTAATATGGCCCCCTTTGAAAAATGTTTGGACACACCTGGCCATGGTTGTGGTTGTGGGCCATGTTTACTCTGTATGATCCCATATATCGCCCATGCACCGGCTCAGGCCTGGCCACGCTGCCTGCCTTTACAAGCTAAGCTAAACAACTTCAATGTGAGAATGTACAGTGAAATGAAATGGAACTGAGCACACATATGACTTAAGACCCCGAGGCATGGTTTCAGTTAGTTTGAAGTGCAGCGATATAGAAGCCCCTCTCAGCCTGATGACATCATTTCAAAGACCCTATTGCTTTTGTTCCACAAACCAATTAATGGACCCCTCTACTTTGTCGCCTTATAGCCTCAGTTCCATTCTAATAACCCCCCCCCCCCTCGCTCTCACACACACACACACACACACACACACACACACACACACACGCACACACACACACACACACACACACACACACACACACACACACACACACACACACACACACACACACACACACACACACTCGAAGCACCTCCAGCCATATGCTCTCCCTCATGTTGGATTCCCATATTTGGGCAATGGCAGAGACACTTTTAAACATCGTCTGAAGTCAAATAGATGTGACGGTTTGGCCGGGTGTATTCTGAGGTTCCACATTGGTTTCAGTTATCAGAAAACATTCAAAACCTCGGTTTTCACAACATAGCAACAGTCAAAGCCTAGATTAGAACAAAAATCATCCAACCATTATCTTCTCCTCCTGAAAAGAAATGGGAAAAAAAACATTTATGCTGCAAGTACAGACCAAAATAAAGCAAAAGAAAACCTCTTTATGTTAACAATCAAGGGACCACTCTATTACAAAACAAACGAGGAAGTGAGGAGTGCCAATTAATCTGCAAACTGCAAACCTTCCTCTAGCCTTCTAGAATCTAGAGGAAGCTTTGCAGTTTGCAGATCATTTGGAGTGTAGATGTAATAAAACAGACCTCTGCATTGAACGAGTGAGTTTAAAGTTTAGGAATAAGGTAGGTTTAACTGTTTAAGCATAATTTACTTAGGTTATGTAACCTGTACGCCCGGGGCGAGTTGGTAAAGGGTCTCTAAAGGGTCGTCTGGTATTCACAGACAGACAGACACAGCCAGGGACACACATAGCTGTTTATAGGAGTGGATAGCACCAGTCAAAAACTGAAAGGGAGCAAAAAAGGCAAAAAAAGAGAACAGAAAAGGCAGGAACGAGACAAATGGGGAGACAGAGACAGGGAGAAAAGAGATGGACAGAAAAGGAATAGAAAAAGATGGAGAGCAAGAAAGAGAAAGTGGTACAAACAATATGGAAAAGGGGGCGGGCAGGAGAAACAACAAACATGTGGCAGAGGTTTATTGGGCGATGTAGAACGGGGTAGAGCAGACACGAGCAGGGTATAAACCATGATTTGATAACATATCATGCTCAATTTCCCTTATTTTACTCAACATTAGCCACAGGGTGACTGGCCCCATAAAAAAACCCTCTCTCATCTGCCTCCATACGTCTTCATTCTAATCATTGGCTGTTAGATCTGGATCCCTGTGGACGTTTTCTATAGATCAAAGACACAACTTTTACAGTATGCCAGTATAGTTTATTTTTGCGGTGCTAACCGCTCACAATAAAGGGCTTTGTGTGTAGGTCTGTCTGTGTGTCTGTTTGTTTGGAGCACAGAATGGTTTGTAGACGTATTGACCCCTGCAGATCATTGGGGTCATTCACACTGAGCAGTCAGCTAATTAATAATAATGGATTGCATTTTTATAGCGCTTTTCTATGCACTACGTGCCTACTCAAAGCGCTTTACAATGGTGGAAGGGAATGGGAGGTGAAGCGGCTAACAGTCGACGCCAGCGTCCTCACTTCCCACATTCACACATCAATGGTGGCAACCACTGGAGGCAAGGTGGGGTTCAGTGTCTTGCCCAAGGACACTTGTGTGTGTGTCTCTCTCTCTCACACACACACACACACACACACACACACACACACACACACACACACACACACACACACACACACACACACACACACACACACACACACACACACACAATTTTTTATAATAATATTAGCCTAATGTATGTGTCCTCATGCAGAAAATTAGAAAGTGCTCCATCATCATAAATCTTGTTATTAATGTGAAACATTATGTCCTATGTGTAGATTAGCACTCTTTCAACGCACTACAATTAGATGTTTAATTCCCAAATAGTAGAAACAGTATAGATGGAACGGGCATAGGGTGGATACTTGAAGGGTGTATTTTAAGATTCTGTCAGGTAACAGGCAAAAAAGATATGTCCCATGGGGTTCATTTTTAACCTATCTTACACATCCTGACCCTAAACCCCAAGATGAAACAAGCATAACTTTTGAAGGAAACAACCTACTGAGACAAATTAACCAACTTTTCTATACAATGTGGACCCAAGGAATTCATTAAAGTGGTTATTATTAAGATTCAAGCACATCTTGACTCTATTGCAGGACAAAAACTGCCCCCAAATAGCTGAAAACGTTCAGATAACATCTACACTACAGTATACTTTTTTTACTTGGAGGCGGATTATAGCACCACCATGTGGTCAGTTGAAACCATACAATTTCAGAGGCTACATTTTGTTTCCAAAGTATTTGTGTTCAATGTTTCAACTTTTCAAGTCTCTTACATCTTACTATCTCACAGGAAAATTAGCAAATGTATAGAGAAGAGAACAAAAAAAAAACCCTGCAACAAAACAATACTCTGGCAGCCCCAGGCCAGTACTCCCAATTAGCTGATAGAGTCATCTATTAAATGATCATCATTCTTAACCTTATATTGTCTATTTGAAAGTAGTAGATCCACAAGATTACAGCACATTGTGAATATTCTTTTGACATTTTAACAACACAAATCTTGTATGGGGGTCCCTGGCATCACATATATATTTTTTTTTTGGGGGGGTCCACATCTCAATTTAGGGGTCCTTGACATGAAAACGTTAGAGAACCACTGGTTTAAATCATATTTTATAGGAGAGGCAGAGTTCTAAGATTAGAGAGGCATGGCTCCAGGTCAAGGCAAAAATAATATAGGTCTAAAGCAGTGTTGATTTCGTCAACTAAAACTATTGTCGACTACCTTTTTTCACTGACGGAAACTAAATGAAAACTAAGCTATGTTGACTATATATGATGGCTATATGATGGCTATGATGAATATTTCATCAACAAATAAAAACTAGACTAAAATGTTAGGAATGGATCTAGTGGACAAGAGATCTAGAATAAGTAAAAGACACGAGTCATTTTACACTTGCATGCTGAAAATAGCAGATCTACAATAACATTGTAGATCTGCTATTTTCAGCAAGTCTAAAATCAGCCATTACGACGGACGGCATCAAGGCCCGCCAAAATACATTTTAGTCGACTAACTCAAGTGTAGATTTAGTCGACTACAACCTTAAGATATTTAGTCTAAAACTAACTACCGGTAGACTAACACTAAAACATTTCAGATGACTAAAATATGACTAAAACTAGTTTTATTCCAAAGACCATGACAAAACGAAAATCTAAATTTACTGTCAAAATCAACACTGGTGTAAAGCACCTGTAAGTACCTTGACAATCCACAGCACAGGGTAAAGAGAAATCACTTCCACAAATCACATCATATTTTTGTTTCACAATGCTTCTCCCCACCTGTTCCTATTCTTCATCCTGACTGAACAGCAATTTTATATAAAGCACAACAATTTATCCTCTTTCCGTATAAAACGGTGTGTGTGTGTGTGTGTGTGTGTGTGTGTGTGTGTGTGTGTGTGTGTGTGTGTGTGTGTGTGTGTGTGTGTGTGTGTGTGTGTGTGTGTGTGTGTGTGTGTGTGTGTGTGTGTGTGTGTGTGTGTGTGTGTGTGTGTGTGTGTGTGTGTGTGTGTGTGTGTGCGTGCGTGCGTGCGAAAATCGGTCCAATCATAGGTCATAGTATTTCCTCCCACTGAATAGTAATACATGTCTTTTTCTTTCCGTTCTGTCCTGGCTGGCCAATGGGAAGCTGTGTTGTTCAGAGTACATTTCCTGCAGCTTTTTCAAGAAGAACTTCTCCAGTTCACGGCCCGCTTTGGCCACCTCAGAGTCTGGCTATAACACAAAGCACACAACAATTAAGACACATACTTTATTAGTGTCCTGTTTAGTGACCACCTGTTCAGAGGTGTAAACTGTAAAGCACAATTGGTACCACCTCAGAAAATATTTGGTTCTCCAAGTACCACCATAATAACTGCTGTTAAAAATACAGGAGTGTATACCTGCCCTTTTTGTTCCATTCCTACACCAATAATGCTGCTGCTCTGACCAAACTCGGTCTAATCACTAATCAGCACAACACAACTGATGATATTTCTAATCTGTTCTCAAATCTTCTATTAACTGCTAGGTGTGCTGTCATGCCCATTTCAGCACGGCTGGATAGCCTATTTCAACCAATTGCTTGGTCAGAAGAACTATACCTGTATATAAATATTATTTATTTCATTCCACTGAGCGACTCATCTGTATACCACCTGAGGGGGGGCTCAATACCACCAGTGGTACAAGTACCAGTGGTTGGGAACTGGTTCTAATGCACTGTAACAGCCAGGGACTCTCTCCCACGCCCTCTCATAATAATAGCGTATACACTTAATTTCAAAAATAGATCTGTACTCATTATGCAAATGTATCCGAGATCCAAATTCTACTTCGCCTATCGCTGATGACACGTGAGTAGTTGGATGAGGAATTAATTATGAACAATAATTCGATTATAGTTAGGTGAAAGCTCAAATCATATAATCTCTAACCTTTTAAATTTTATCCCACGATTTTGTACCCCATTTTTTCACCCAGTGTCAATTATCTAATGTAATCCTGGGCTCTACACTCTACATCATGTTTCCTTCTATGCATGAGGAGTCCAGGAACACGTTATTCCAACCAATGGGGAGAACGTGAGGGTACCTACCCTAGGGACACGAGGAGAACATGCAAACTCCACACAGAAAGGCCCTTTCGCCTAGCCTGGGCACCATTCCATTTCGGGTTCATGAACCGGCCGGGAGTGGATGATACCGCTACGTCATGTTGTAGTATTGTTTTGTAGTCAGCAATCTTCCGGAACTTCCTTTTCCCTCAAACCGATTTTTCTCAATAAAAGCTACGAGAGCTTTTATTGTTATTCTTCCGGTTTGAGGGAAAAGGAAGTTCCGTTTGATTGTTCCTCCCTGATGACTACAAAACAATACTACAACATGACGTAACGATATCATCCGCTCCCGACCGGATCATACGGCACTTTTGGAACAGAGACCAGGCTTTCCTCAGAGGTGGAAAGCCTGGTGAGGTGAGGTTACCTTTCGCCAACCCCACCTCGGGTATGGGCATGCACTGATGACGCAAAGTTGAGAAAACACCCTCCAGCGGGAATCTGGACCTTCTAGCTGTGAGGCGACGCACTATCGAGTGTGCCACCGTGCATATCATTTCTGAATTCTTTGTTTGTCTGTGTGAACTCACATAGTTGAAAGTGGCACAGTTCTTGAACATGAGAAGGACGTCGTCCACAAAGTGCTCGGGGGTGAAGTAGTGCAGAGTGTTTCCCTGATCCAGCTTCTTCCGGATCAGAGACAGATCCATAGGCCTTTTAATGGTCTGGTAGTAGTTACGAGCCTGGAGAGCCATTCAGAGACACACTGTCACAGCAGGATATTAAAACCCATTTAGACCTGAGGTTGCATCTGTGTCACCTTATAGCTTTTAAACACTTTTAACCATTATTTTAAACTTTAGCTGTTTTTATTTTTTATGATTTGTACTTTTTTCTTGTTTTGTATATAAAGACATTGACGTCTAATCTCTCTCTTGGTTCATGGGCTAAAACGTTTGTGAACCACTGACGTAACTGACCAATGGACTGACAGGCTCATGGAACGGAGGACTGAGCTTGTGGCAGGACAACAGCAGGGTCAACTTCTCACATCTCTGTAAGGGCAGAAGACAAACACAGACACACTGTTGACTGTTCTCAACAATATAATGTGGACATTGTTTTTCTTGTGGGGCGGAGACACGACATCGGGGAACGACGACTAGGGATGGAGCTCGTACATTTTTATTGATAACGAGCACCTTATTGATCAGGCTTATCGAGCCAGGCTCTATCGAGTTGATTATATGATTTTGAGAGACCACAATAAATTCAGAACAGAACTTTTGTTTACCCGTGCAGCGCTGGTTGGCAGGTATCAATACACTTTTAGACTGACATGTTTGTGCCAGCATGAATGAATAGTACATTTATTTCTTGATCGCCTCTTGTCTTGATTGTTTAAACCCGACGTCATGGGCCGCTATGCTCGATAACAGGCTTGATAAGCCCAAAGCTTATTGATGGTACTCAATAAGCTTGTTATCAGGTTTTTCCAGGTATCAGATTTTCGAGCTCCATCCCTAACGATGACAAAAGCAATCATCGTGTTTGTTATAAGATTGTTGTTGTTCAGACATAATATTTCCTGAACTGTATTCTACTACTACTCACCCTCTGGTCCACGTTGGATAGCGTGTACGGGGCTTTTGTTTTTGGTTGTGTGTTCTCACAGGCATACATCATCTCCACGGGGTCGTCCTGCTCTGTCCTGCACAGTGTACACACCCAGTTGCCCCTGTAGGATGAAGATGGATGCTGTTAAAACAACAGTTGAAGAGTTAATAAAGCACAGACCACACCGGTCTGTAGGGACTCCTTAATGGGACAAAACTGTTTTAAGGTTCAACCACACCAATGCAACTCATTGCAACTCAATGAGTTGCATTGGTGTGGTTGACCTTGAATGAGAATGAGAATAAAAGCATGGGCACTGAGGCTTGGTTGACCTTAACCAATAACCACCGACCATAACCACCTCAACAATAACCACGTTATCAAAACACTTAACAACACAGTTTGATGACTACCTGTACAAGTATTTGGGTTCATATATTAGGGGTGCAGATTATGAAATTATGACCGAAATCCAATCTCCGATTATTTGCAGGGTCAAGGTGAAGTCCATGTTTTAGCACGTATACACTCACAATGGGAAGCTGATGAGAGGAGGTATGTGGCAGTCGAGGTGGAAGACCTTGGGACAGCCGTCACAGCAGAGGAGCTCCCCTCCGTCCAGACACACGCCACAGAAATCCTCGCTCTCCGTCTCCCCTCGCACACCAACAGCCTCAGCACAGCTCTTCTTAGCAGCACCTGCAGTCTCAACACCAGCCAAAACATCAGCCTCAGCACCAGCCTCCACGCAGTGTTGATTTCGTCGACTAAAACTATGACCTTTTTCTGTTTTCGTCGACTACCTTTTTTCATTGACAAAAACTAAATGGAAACTAAATGAAAACTAAGCTATGATGACTAAAACTAAGACTAAATATATTGACAATTACAAATAAAAACTTGGACTAAAATGTTAGGGAAGGACTTGTAGACAAGAGACAGTAAAAGACAGAAGTAATTTTACACTTGCATGCACTTGCATGCTGACAATAGCCGATCTACAAGCTCCCAACACGTCGCGCTGCGACGCGTTTGGAGCTTGTATTATTTGTTTTCAGCAACTGTAAAATCAGCCAACAGCATCAAATACATTTTAGTCGGCTAAATCAACTATAGATTTAGTCGACTAAAATCGTATGATATTTAGTCGACCAAAACTAGACTAACACTAAAACATTTCAGATGATTAAAATATGACTACGTTTTATTCAAAAGACTATGACTAAAACTAAAATCTATTTGCTGTGGAAAAACAACAGCTGGCTCCACGTCAGTCTCACCGTCTGTCTCAGCAGCGCCGGCTGCAACACCAGCCTCAATGCCTGGATCCTCGCCAGCAGCCTCATCAACACTAGTATTAAGCTCAGTCTCATCAACACTAGCATTAAGCTCAGTCTCATCAACACTAGTATTAAGCTCAGTCTCATCAACACTAGTATTAAGCTCAGTCTCATCAACACTAGCATTAAGCTCAGTCTCATCAACACTAGCATTAAGCTCAGTCTCATCAACACTAGTATTAAGCTCAGTCTCATCAACACTAGCATTAAGCTCAGTCTCATCAACACTAGCATTAAGCTCAGTCTCATCAACACTAGCATTAAGCTCAGTCACATCAACACTAGTATTAAGCTCGGTCTCATCAACACTAGCATTAAGCTCAGTCTCGGCTCCAAATCCATCCTCGGTCTCAACCTCAGTCTCTTCTTCTTCAGCTCCGGCCTGCTGGCGCAGCGCAGAAACAACCCCCTGGTGTCGTGTGGACAAGCAGCAGTCCATACGTTGGCCCTCGCTGTTCTCCTCACATACAGGTTCCATTTCCCATGATTCACAACTGGATTCGGATTCATGGTCTAGGTCGAGGGCAAAGGCACATCTTCTCTGTCCCGGTGGTGTCAGCAGCAGAGAGAGTTCTGGTCCCGGATCTATTTCAATCACCATATCCTGTTCTGGTTGTGGATCATCCATCTCAAATGGCTCTGAAATGGCCTTCCATCCAGATCGGAGCAGAGAGTGAGGTGTATCTGGGGTAGGCTGACGGTCCTCGTCTTGTTCTGGGCTGTCGAGGTTGTAAGGCTCTGTCCAGGATGATGCTGTTGGTTCTGAACGGTCCAGATCTAAGCATGGAATGGGTGACCATGGAGATGTTTCTTCCCTGATCTCCGGACTATCCTCCACGCTTTGCTTGTGTCCATTCTGTGAGAGGAAACAAGGCAGATGGGTGGGGGGGGGGGGATTTAGAACTGCAGTTGTTATAGACATTAGTTAGTAGCAGTACTTGCACTACTTGTCGAGGTGCCAACTGCAAGGCGCAAGTTGGCACCTCAACAGAGTGCATTTCTAGTTATTTTTCCTTTAGAAATTAGATATGTAAGTATGTTTTAAAACTATAAACTAAAGTGTGTGATACCAATAATAATCATAATCATACTAATTATTATATAATAACTAAAAACAAGGATTCATTTTGAGGAGCGCTAGCCCCTCCTATGTACAGCTTTGAGGGTTAGGGTTAACGTTACAAAAATTAAATGCCATTGATAATGAATGAGAAAAAGAGTCGTCATAACGGTTTGGAAGCTATATACATTCATACCTGGTGAGCATGATCCAAAGAGGAAGAACTGTCAACAGCTGTAGTCCAGAACTTGGATGTTTGTGGAGCATGCAGCCGTACCAAAGACACGATTGGTTGGAATTCTGCCATGGATAGAGACTGGTCAGGTTCCACCTGGTTCTGGAAAGCTGCCGTGGACAGAGACTGGTGAGGTTCCACCTGGAGCCGCAGGCGTTCCAGACACACCACTGCCACACAGGAATTACCCAGAATCCTCTGGGCCACTGGATCAGTCCTACAGAAACAAATCAGTTCAAGTTCAATAATGACTATTACATTTTTAATTTAAATTACATGAACAATACTTTCCACACAGCGTTATTAATTACAATATAACACAATGGCATATACACCTGTATATAATACAGAATCATATTATGACATAATGTGACTGGATTTGTTCTCCTCTACTGATGTCCTCTGCTAAAATGGCATTTGAAAATTGCTGAAGAATTACTTCATTAATTAAACCCCATATTTCAACACTATCATCACTCAATATGAAACTAAAATAATTGGAAAAACATGATTTTGAAATCTTCATCATTTTCATATAAGTTGATTCAAAACATCATGATGATGCATGATTTTCATCTCAAAGAGCCAGCAGTTAATTTGATGTTGTTACCTAATTCTCCTTAGTTGTGTTGCTATGTTTCTGTCAGCGACAGATGAGACAGGAGGATGCCTTTGCCTTTTTGTAAACAAAGAGCCCACCTCGGTTTTCCCATGGCATGCTGTTTCCATCCCACAGGACACAGCAGGGCTGCCATGCTGTTATATTGAAAGATAAAGAAACATGCGGTAATTCCACCAAGACGTCTATAGTCATTACAAACAGTTTTACTGTCAATTCACATTTTCAGATACACTTGACAACACAACAAACAGCTAATATATACCTTTCTCTTTCTTTGTATTACTTGCTGTATTATGAAGCTGTGCTGCGCTGCAGTTGTTGCCAGGTCTGCAGATGTTGTGGGCTCTGGGTCAGTATCAAGGGACAGTGCAGTAGTTGCCAGGTCTGCGGTTGTTGGTTCTGGGCCAGTATCAAGGGACAGTGCCACCAGTGCTCGCAGTTTAGCCTCTCGTGGCAACAGTGTTGCCCGCCTTTGGGGAAAGTTAGTTGCCATGGCACTCGCAACACAATCCTTCTATCTACCACCAGGGGTTCTTTGGGGGATATAGGGGAGAATATAAAGCAGTGGTTTTCAACCTTTTTCATTAAGTTCCATTATTTATTCAGCATTTGATCCACGGACCACCATTTGACGAGTTTTTGGCCTCTCAGACCCAAAACTGAAGAATATTTTTGTTATCGTTGACACAGAATTCCATGCTGTTGGCAAACGTTGATAACAGTTCTTCTACATTCTCTAATTGTTCAGACTTCTTGTAAATTAAGTAATGCAGATGTTTATAAGGTAAATCTTGAGAGTAAAATGAAACCAAATGGACCCATTTGGTTTAATTTTACACTCTCGAGAGTTAAAGATATATATTAAGGGTCCATTTGGTTACCAACTCGCAAATCATTTAGCTGGGGACCACCTGGAACCCCCACAAGGACCACTGGCAGTACCTGGACCACTGGTTGAATCCACTGGTATAAAGAAAGAAAGTAATAAGAACACAAATTTATAGTGGTGAAGTCAAACAGCAGAAAGCTGTTTGACTAAACCCCCCCAAGAAGTGCTAAAATACAGCATTCAATGCTTTTAATTTTCCACAATATCCAATATCCATTACTGACTACGTGTTCTATTCTGACAAATAGGCCAACAGCATAACAATAACATTGTACTTGTTAAATGTAATCGTGATTACACAACACAGTCACAACACAGTACCGGGTTCAGACATAAGCCACCTCCTACTAAAATATCCCTTACCTGACTATGAGTTGTAGTCAAAGGAAAAACTAGATGTTTGCTTTGTAAATACAAAAGAACATTTTGTCAGGGTAGGGTGTGAACTGATGTGAGGCTAAAGCGGATGGGTTCTTCTCTTGTGTGTTCAGCACTGAGGGGCACGTCAGAGATATGATTGGTGGAGAGAGGTGGTAATAATAATACGTATCATCAGTCAGTGTCTCCAGACATTTCTACTTGTTGTGCCACTGCAAGATGGTGAAAGACAGAATATACAGTAGCATATATACTTTCAACTGAAGCTGATGTACATGTTCAGCTGCTGTCGCCCTTCACAATCCCTCAAAATCTCATATACTATTATTGGTAATGTTTTGCATACATAATAGTAAAACATAAATACCGGTAATAGGATGCCTCATGGTAAAGTTGACGCAAAGTACTTGCAATACATTTGAAACTTATGTTGTGTATGGTTGAGGTAAAGCGTATGCTGTTTTGTCTCTGCCTGTTTGATACAACAACATAGGCTACCAAAAAGTACCCCTCTCTGCACCCACACACACACACACACACACACACACACACACACACACACACACACACACACACACACACACACACACACACACACACACACATCTGAGGGAAACATTTCTTGACATTCAGTTCATTCAGGCAGCTCACATGATTTAAGACAAAGTTGCAAAAAAAATACTTTTATTTAATATTCTGTATTGATAATGCCAAATACAGATTTTAAATTTAATAGGATGTTAATAGAATAGAAAGGTTATTATTAGCCAACTTCCCACGAATAATACATTTTAAATTACATATTCCAGAAATTGGGTATCAAAAAACCTTTCTTATTATGTCAACAATCTGCAAATTAACCGACTTCGTTCAGTTCGTTGCAGTCTACCCCGCCAGTAGGCGTCGCTGTAGACTTTTAACTCTCCACCTATCCCAAAAGAAAATCTCGCACAAAACCGTGAGACTTTGAGTTCCCTTTCCTCTTTCAACTCTCCTCCAAGATGGTAGGTGCTGTAATATACTGCAGTGCTTCACTATTTACTTTAATCTACGTCCATCCGCACTTTATTTATCTACGAAAATGCATGCCGAGGGTAGTTCCAAGTATATTCTCGACTTTCCTCTGGTCCCGATATAATATTATCGATAAAACTAGCACAAACACGTTAGAAATGGGAGAAGACTCAACGTTTTACAGTTCGCTATATCAGGCTCGTCCATGCGACTTCACACCACTGACTGCCCACATGTCTTAAAAACACAAAAAGCACAAATGCAACGAGAGTGTAATGGCTGTTCTAGAACACCAATGAGCTTGTAAATGTGCCCCAGTCTGTGCCGAGGCAGGGGAGCTAAATTGGGTTAGCATGAGCCTGATACACCGACGGTGTTAGCATTGAGCTAACGTTATGTATTTGGACCCTAAAACCCACAGTTTCTAGAGCTAACTAGCGTGTACCCACTACCCGGTAGCTATAAAATGTAGTGTGACCATCACTGATGTTGGGTTGACATTGGCCGAATAAAGCATAGGCCTATTGGGTTTAAGCAGTTGTCTGTCTACTTAACAAGATAGGCTAGCATGTCAGCTAACTATGCTATACTCTGAGATGTTCATCTTATCGAATGTGTTTACAGCCTACCAAGAAGACTAAGACCAGGAAACTCCGAGGGCACGTCAGCCACGGACATGGTCGCGTTGGTGAGTTGGATACTAACGCCTCATATAGAACTTAAACTGTCCCGTAACTCATTTTTTCTGTGCATTGAACAGGCAGGTAGAACTGTCTGTCATAACATAACCTACCTCTCCATTTTACCTACCACAGGCAAGCACCGAAAGCATCCTGGAGGTCGTGGTAATGCTGGTGGCATGCATCACCACAGGATCAACTTCGATAAATAGTGAGTATGAATTACTTTGTTTTATTTAGTAAAAATGCTTTGTTACATTGACTTATATCAAGTTTATGCATTTGGGTGCTCAGATATTAAATGTATGGATGCCCTCTCTTAACTTATGACAACCCCAGACAGATGTTGTCTTAGCCTAGTGGCTAGTAATTGCATTCACTTTGTGTCTAAATTAATTGTTCAAATGAAAACAAGCCATACTTCTATTCATTCTAAACATTGCTCCGGTTATCCCCTACTACTTGGTGCATTGTCCCGACCAGTGACTGGTCGGAAAAACTTACGAACCCCACTCTAGGCATCTCTGAGTGGTTAAATTAAAGACCTGAGGTCAATTTCTAGTGTTCTCTCAGTGTGGTTCTCAAAATGTATTAGTAGGAGGTGGCTTATGTCTGAACCCCGGTACTGTGTTGTGTTCATGTTGACTCCCAAAATACAAAAATGTATTTGGCTGCCAGCCCCCATCTTGACATATGATGTTCCAGGGACCCCCAGAAGCACAGATTTGAGTTGAAAAGAAGTTGTTGTGAAAGAATATAGGCCTATTCAAGATTTGCACACGTGTTTACGATATAGATATGCTATTTTTCATCAGCTAAAGTTTAAAATAACGGTTAAAGTGGTTTAAAAGCTATAAGGTGACACAGATGTGTTATAGGTCTTAATATCTAAATTGAAATGAACCGGTTTAGAGACTCTAGAGTCTCATCTTGACACTCCTCATTGTCTTGGTGTGCTTGAGTTCTCTTAGAGTGAAGACTGTTCCTATTCACCGACTAGGTCCCTGGGAGGCCAGTCAGCCACATGGGCAGTTACAGTCAGTGTCGATGCAACCTAGTTGTTGTGATATTGTATATTTTAGCGTTAAACAGTGAAACGCATGACAAACCAGTTATACATTCAGAAAACACAGCAGCATAACACTTCGTATGAACTGCAGCCATGTCATTCAATAGTGGTATTAATTATTGTGGAGCCCATGCCACCGGCTCATGTTGTTGAATATGTTGGATGCAGTAGTTATTTGCCTAATCCTCCCTTCACCCTGTGTTAAATCTTCAGCCATCCTGGGTACTTTGGTAAGGTGGGTATGAGACACTACCATTTGAAGAAGAACACAAAGCATTGCCCCACCATCAACCTGGACAAGTTGTGGACTCTGGTGAGCGAGCAGACTAGACTCAACTACGCCGCCAAGCCGGAAGGTGCTGCGCCCATCATCGATGCCGTCCGCGCCGTAAGTATTAACCCTGTGCTTGGGATGTGAGGATGTCTGAAGAGTTTTGTTTGATATGCAGAATTGGACTGCAATAAAAGCTGAGTGCAGGGGGGTGCATACTTAGTTTAGACTAGTCATTGGTTAGACATGGGTTAAGGTTAGGCTTAGGTGTGCTGCCCCGTGGGAGGTTAGGTTTAGGGTGAGGGTTTGAGATAGGTTGTAGTTGTAGGACTAATGACTGGTTTAACCAATGACTAGTCTAAACCAAAAGCTGTCTAAACTAAGTACTGCATCCGAGTGCAGGCACTGCAGGGATGACATGTAACGGCTTCTATGCCTGGAGTGAAACCCAGGACATTGGTTCCAGGGGGAAGAGTCGGGGAGAGACATGCAGCAAATGTCTAAACTAAGTATGCACCCCCCTGCGGGTGCAGTACTTAGTTTAGACAGTTTTTGGTTTAGACTAGTCATTGGTTAGACCAGTCATTAGTCCTACAAGTACAACCTATCTCAAACCCTCACCCTAAACCTAACCTCCCACGGGGCAGCACACCTAACCTTAACCCATGTCCAATTGAAGTGTTTTTAAGTGTTTTTTGCCCATTCTGCTTATTGATAACGCATAAGTTAATGGATTTTATGTCCGTTTTAAGAAAGTTTCACCCATAGACTGACTGGATTGTCTTATGGATTACTAAGGAGACACTGCCCCTGTCACAGAGGGATTTTTACATTGAAGAATATTTAGCTGTGTAATTATGCTACAATTTTATACTTGGGTAAAATTATACTAGCCTTGAAAACCGGTTGTGTGAATTTCACATTACCAGCCAATCAGCATCTGCACTGAGGGCCCTGTGATGGACATGCTGATTGGCTCTTAAACTGCAAAATGCCCAGCCAGCGCATGTGGCCAGACTGGGCTCCAGAGAACACAGATGATGTGAATTCACGTGACTGGGATGGTTTACCAGGTTAAAATGAAACTTTACTGGTGGGACCATTTGACAGGAATCTAGAGTCGACTTACAATACCAAAATCTCTGCCTCTTCCGTCATGGCAGTGTTTAGGTAAAATTGGCATGTGATCATCTTCTGAACTTCACCGTAACACTTAGATGTTTGAGTACAGTGGAGGTGCGGAGTCAGAAGTTACTAGCATTGGTATTTGGCTTAAGGGTTTGAGTGTTACATCCTGCTTGCTGAATATGTAAATTCCAGATGTAAACAAGGCATAAGTTGGCAAGTCCAAGGACTACATTTATAACACAACTGCTTCACAGCTCCTAGTATGCCACAGATCCAGTACTGAACTTAATCTGTTCATCTATACTTGGCAAGTCTGTGTATTTGGGATTTGTTTGTTTTTTGTCATACCACTTTAAAGGGATAGTTCAGATTTGTTTAACTTAAGCTGTATAAAATACTTGCCATTAATATAGTGGTTACAACTGTATTAAATTATTAAATCAACTCGGGCAATCAATGCCGTGTGGGAGTTCTGCTCTGGTTTTGGTGAAATGAATCCACAAAACTAACGTCATTTGTATGAATTAAATGCATAGTGCATTGGCTTTAGATTCCATCATCTACTCCTACTGTTAACTCTTGGCATCTCTGAGTGGTTAATTGAAATTAACCGTTTAAGAGACTCTAGAGTCTCATCTTGATACTACTCATTATCTTGGTGTGCTTGAGTTCTCTGAGAGTGAAGACTGTTCCTATTCACCGACTAGGTCCCTGGGAGGCCAGTCAGCCACATGGGCAGTTACAGTGTCGATACAACCTAGATGTTTTCAATCTTTTTCATATCGGGGGTGGGCCCATTATTTATTCAGGATTTAAGCCACGGACTGTCCACCATTCGGAATTTGATGAGATTTAGCCTTTACCCAAAACTAAAGAATATTTTATTGTCGTTGGATTGATTTAGTCCACAATTCCATGCTGTATTGATGTTTAACATAGGAGAGATAAGGCAAACATTTGATTATTTTATATGCTCCAATTGTGTGTACTACTTGAATTAAGTAGCCTAATGCCGGTATCTAACAACAATTTAGCTCTTGAGAGCGTAAAATGAATGCACCTGGATGGGTCCATTTGATTTCATTTTACGCTCAAGAGTTAAAGATCTAATAATTTTGTTACCAACTCTTCCATCATTTAGCTGAGTTCTGACTCGGTGTAAGTGTTAATATGCGTACTACATCAACTGAACTGGACTAATTGTGTTTTCGTTCGCCACAGGGTTACTACAAAATCCTGGGGAAAGGTAAGCTGCCCAAGCAGCCAGTGATCGTCAAGGCCAAGTTCTTCAGCAGAAAAGCAGAGGAGAAGATCAAGGCAGTCGGAGGAGCATGCGTGCTGATGGCATAGTGTTTTTTCCAAAAAATAAAGTTGTTTGTCCGACACACTGTTGGGTCATTTGTATTTCTCCTGGAATGTAGAATTTATGAGCTTATTTTTGAGCAAAAACAAACTGTTGTACAAAATAAAATGAAAAAGCCTAGTTCGGACTAGCTAATATCTGTCTACCTGTGATTTTAAATTGAATCTTTTGAATATGAATTGTTTTAGATAAATGTGCAGGAATTGTGGTTGATCCCACTCCGTACATGTTTCCACTATACTTTAGTCGGGTACACATGTTCAGGAATGGTACCTCGGCTCATACTGTGCAAGGAAACCATTTAACATTTGTGTACTATATATGTATATATAATGCCACCTCCCATCTGGGCTACAGTGTTGGACAATGCTGTAAATCAACATCAATGTTATGTTGATGGTCAAAATTGTGCTTAAATCTTAAGATATAGTAGAGAAATATTACTTTTACATTAAGGACTGATATATTTGTAATTTAAATATGGCTTTTTACTTTTGAGATAAACCTATATGTATATTAAAGGGAAATTACCGGTATAGCAATAGCCAAACAAAATAATGGAAAATCATTTGTGTAGTGATGCAAAACCATAGGGCAGTGGTTTTCAAACTTTCACATCAAGGCCCAGTAGTCTGGCAGCTGTGTGTTGGGAAATTTGGTATATCCTATAGTAAATGTCTACTTATTCATGAATCCACTTACTGACCAGCTGTGGGTATTGAGCAATTGTTTTTATAGGTGTTTATATGTGACCTATACTAGACATCCTATACTGTATAAGGCAAAAATGTCATGATTCTGAATCCATTCCAAGCATTAGTTTTGGGCTAAAAACGGCCATTTCAATCATCACAAATGTAATGAGGTCAGCACATTTTGGCCAAGTGGCTATAGCCGTTTTATGGGTCCATTTGGTTTAATTTTACGCTCGAGTTCAAGCTCTATAAGGGTCTATTTGGTTACCAACTCTCCCATCATTTAGCTGGGGCCTGGGGACCACCTGTAATCCCTTCAAGGACAACTGGTGGTCCCCTAGGAAAGATGCTGGTGATTGGTGAATGAATGAATTACGGAGGGGCGGAGTGTCTGCTCGTCTCCAGGACTTCCTGTGAGAGCAAAACAAGTAGCATTATGGAATGGTGCTAGATAGCAAATAGAAATGCGCGCAAACGTAATCCGTTTGGCTCTGATTTGTGATTTCTCATTCAAATTGTGATTAATGTTAAATTCCACGTTCCTACGACTCATTAAATAATAAATACTCGCTTCTTCAACACGGTGGGTGGACAAACTTTTCGAATAACTTGCTGCACACTGTTATTGACAGACATACGATAGACATGGTTACGCTAATCAATTGTCTTTAATACAATCACCGAACCTATAGGTTAAAGCATTAAAAGCAAAGCGAGTATCTAGAAATGACCGTTGGTCAGGGCCAGGGGAACGGAACGGCTGTAGTCCATAGACGGGTGTAGATCTCCGACTCTCCGAGATGACCATGGCAGACCAACCCCTGGCCAACCAGGCTTTTTTGGAGTCTTCCCTCCGCCGCTCGGCTCAGCTGGGACGGCAGGTCCTGGAGAGAGCCTCCAGACGCCGGACAACAGGGGACGAGGGCTGGTCCAGAGTCAGACCATCCGGACGATCCAGTGCCGCGAGTCAGTGCAAAACTCCCAGCACGGATGAGGTCGCGAGAACCTCTGTACAGGTAGGGGTGTGTGTGTGTTTGTTAGCCCTGATTGATTGATTGATTGAAATCTTTATTAACAGTTTGCAGAATTACAGTACATTTCAAGCACAAACTCAATACAAAGACTGTTAACTGTGAGTGGACGACCCAATTAAGCCTTACACTTGTTTACAACAGGGTCCACATTGTTCAATTCATCAAAACATTTAGAGACAAACAAATAGACACTTCTATGTAGTTAAAGAACAGAACAGGAATTCATCATATAGGAAGCGAAAAGGGAAAAAAAGTATATATACAGTGAGGGGAACAGGGGGATAAAAGAAAAAAAAAACGAAAGACAGAGTGTAGGGCGCCTGCACACAACACCATGCGTTGATGCCATGTGTGCATATGTGCAGGCACCCAACACCACGTCCATACAAAAACATAGTACAATCCATAGTACAAAGACAGAGTGTAGGGCGCCTGCACACAACACCATGCGTTGATGCCATGTGTGCATATGTGCAGGCACCCAACACCACGTCCATACAAAAACATAGTACAATCCAGATACAAATTCAGCTTTTACAGAGGCCAGTTTCGAATTGCAGCCATCCGTAGGTGCCCTTTGAGAGCAGTTTTGAAGGAGCCAAGGGATTCACATGTCTTAATGACTGTTGGTAGGGCGTTCCACATTTTGGTCGCATAGGAGCGAAAAGAATTTAGTCCCTTGTTTGTGCCGAATCTGGGTTGTACATGGTTTGTTGCACTCCCTCTGGTGTTGTGGGTGTGGACTTCGTTTACATTAAGGAAGTATTTAGACAGGTACATGGGTATCTTGGTGGTGTATCTAATCTTGTGGACCAGACCCATTGCAAGATGCTGTACTCTGTCGTCGACCCTAAGCCATCCCAGCCTGTCAAAGTGGGCAGGGGTGAGGTGGGTTCGGGGGGTGAGGCCAAGTAGGAGCCTGACCAGTTTGTTTTGGGAGGTCTGGAGCCTTGTTTTAAGGGCCTTTGAGGTGCTGTGGTACCAGGAGGTGGATGCATAGTCAAAGAAACCTTGTACAAGGGCTCCTGTTAAGGTCTTCAAGGTGTTTTTGTCGACCAGTGAGGAGATCCTGTAGAGGAATCTTGTTCTTTGATTGACTTTTTTGATTACGTTGGTGGCCATCTTATCACCGGAAAGATTGGCCTCCAGGATGGAACCTAGGTAGGTAATTTGATCCTTCCGTGTGATAATATCATCACCAACTCTAACCAAGAAGCCATCTGCCTTTTTGAGATTACTATTTGATCCGAAGAGAATGGATTCAGTTTTTCCCAGGTGTAAGGATAGTTTGTTATCAGCGAGCCAGGTGCAGATTCTACCGAGTTCAGAGCTGAGGGTCTTTTCAACCTGCAGTTTGTTCCTGTCCGAGACCAGCAGTGCTGAGTCGTCTGCGAACAGGAACAAGTTGCAGTCACAAGCTGAAGTCATGTCGTTTACATATATTAGGAACAGTAAACATGACTGTCATGATACGAGCGTCATGTGAACCATGGCTAGGGTGTGTGTGTGTGTGTGGGGGGGGGGGGGGTGTATTAAAATGGAAGAGATTTATATATTGCACATTTGCACTGGCCTAAAAGTGGCTTCTAAAACTGTTTTAACATTATGAGATTTGTGATCAGTTTATTTGGCCACCAGGTGGCGTCCATTGTTTGATCAAAGACCCCTCTCCTTTCTCTCTCTCATACAATTATATTTAATTTCCCTACAGAGAACCTATCTGGACAGTGCCTTCGAAACCATTGCTGAGTTCATGGTTCAGACTACTGATCAATGCAAGGTCAGTTTATTATTTAACTGTAGATTCAACAATGTGATGTTATAATATACCATATTATGTATACAACATTGTGCTGGTTTTGTATAGTAAAAATCACTTTGTTCAGAATCTTTATCAATCAGACTGCTGCTTTGATCCTACTGAAATGGAGAGAAGCCATGTGCGCAGGTTCCATTCACAACCGACCACCAGGACACCTGCACTGCCAAAAAGGATACAGGTAAGACCAGTGGTGTAATGGTGATTCCCCCCCCCCCCGGTACCACGACATCTTGACGTCATGCGCACGCACTTGCACTCACTCGCACGTGCCTACTGCATACATAGCCTAAGCTTATATTGTTTATAGTATATGAGAGTTTTAGACACACAAACACAAAAGTAGAGTAAAATAATCAGACAAACTTCTTTACTGTGCTGCAGTAGCGAAACTAAAACGTTTGCTTTGGAATTGGACGAATATCTTCTTTGATGGTGGAGGAGGCATTATTGTTGCGTGCAGAACGCCACAGAAGCAGTAGCCTACTGGAAAATTGTCTCACATTTTTCTATTAGATTAGAACCTTTGTTGTTGAAGTGCTTTATCACTGACAAGCCATTTAGACCTGAAAAAAACCATGAAAGCGTGTGCAAATATTTGAATATATATATTATTTCAAAGCAAATGTTTTTAACTCAAATCTTTGCCTCTGGGGCTCCCTAGCTGGAACAACATATTTTCAGATGACGGTCGGTGGCCAATTGCATACATGTTTAATTAGGATCCTTGACATGAAATAGTTTGAGAACCACTGATATACAGTGGAAACATAGGTTTTTTTTCTGAAAACGGTCAGGATCTTGAAGACATTTAGTAGAATCCGGTCTTGGGTCTTAATGGTAATGGGTTCAATATGTGCCGTGTCTTCAGGGCCAGGTATCTCCAAGAGAGGACTTCTGCATCGAGGTGTCCCCGGGGACGTACGCCATCACCGCTGGCATGCAGGACTCACTCCAACAGACCCAGATGGTCAGCATCAATGCCGGAGAGAGTATCAACCTCACCTTTAACCTCTGATACCACTCCCTTTTACCATCCGGATAGATAAGAACTGTAAGTTGTACAGTATGAGTGTAATGTGTATATACCATTGCTTCAGGGGCCTTTGAGCTTTGTTTGTTTATTGTTTGTATATTTTTTAAGCCCAATCTACAGTGCCATAATTTCTCTTGGTCATGCCAAGCTCAGCTTGTGAGTGATGACGTGATGCTGTGTGACTCAGTTGCTGGGCCAGTAGAATTATTGTCTGCCGGTGAAGTGGCACAACATCTCTATAAGAGCTAATCAAGATTCTATGGTATTGTGTTTCAAATAGCCACAGGACTTCGGCCTTTGAACTGTGCTAACAGTTTACATTTTATTGTCGTTTAAATGTTTATTTGCTGCACAATGAGAAGCCATATTTTTACAAATGTCTATGTGAACATGCAGAAATTCTGCCATAGGACACCACAGAATCTATATGCACATAATAAAATAAAGACTATTTTTAAAATAAGTAAATGTTTGGAGGCACTGCTTCGATACAGTAATGTCAAGTGTTTGTATTCTTGGATATCATATATGTTTAAAGTCTTAAATACTGCATGGTAGGGTTGTCCCAATCCGATCACGTGATCGTAAATCGGGGCCGGTCACGTCATTTTCAAATGATCGGAATCGGATCGGGAGCAAAAAAACGTTATCAGAACATCTCTAATATCAATATTATATCCATATCATCATATTAGACTTGTGATTTAGGATATTGTGCTATTGTGATATGGCATAAACATGTTCTATAAAAATAATACCGGATCGGGAAATCTGTATCGGCAGATACTCAAAATCAAATGATTGGAATCGGATCGGGAGCAAAAAACCTGATTCGGGACATCCTATTCCCTACTTGGAAGTTATGTGGGAACGCCTACTGCGTAACAAAAAGTACTTTCTGGCCTTGACAATCAATCAGAAAAGTCCTGTCTGATTGCATTAAATGACGTTAAATAAACTCGATTTGCCACTCACTTTATGCATGTGCATACCCTCTATAATAAAAATATCGGATCGGGAAATATCGGTATCGGCTGATACTCAAATGATCGGATCGGGAGTAAAAAAAGGTGATCGGGACATCTCTACTGCATGGTCTTCCTCTTCAGGTGTAAACAGCAGTGGGGGCGTCGGAGAGAGACTGAAATCCCATAGGTGGTGGTCGATGTTTTTGATCGGTCAAACCAAACACGTCGCTCATGTTTGATTGTGTTCCTCCTGAAGCAGGAAGTGATTGGAACAGTGAGCTGTGATTGGGCGAGGCGCTGAACTGCAGGACAGGGTAGCTGAATCTCATAGGCTGGTAGGTCCTTGGCCCTGTTTTGGCTGCAAAAACAAATTTAAGAAAATGTACAGGATTTGGATTTATTCCGAGAGGTTAAATAAAGGGCTAAACATTCAGATCTACTGTACACAGCATCCTGTATCCATTTGAATGTATAATGTAAATGTCTCATTGATTATACAGTGGTGCTCAAAGCGGGGTCCGGGGACCCCCAGGGGTATAGAGTGTGTTCCATTTGTACACTCAGAGAGTCAGAGTTACATTTACATTGATTTTACAATATAAATTGGGGTCCCAGTCAGATAGAAATGCTGTTAAAATGAGCTTAATGCAGAGGTTCTCACAGTTTTTGGCTGTGGACCCCTGGAAATGCTTTGGCCATGCCTCGCGGACCCAGCCCCGCCCCCCCTCCCCACCCCCAATAGAAATTGACCGCTGCAATAACCTTAATAGAGAAAATACATCATAAATAAATACTAAAACCAGATATAATCATAGGGAAAGTTTATGCATAATTGGGCGACCCCCTGACTTAATGACCCCTGACCCCTGGCTTAATGCATGTCAAAAAGGGGGTCCTCGAAATGAAAACTGTTGAAAATGACTGCTAGAGCCGTACAATGGGGGGTCTAATAAATATCAATTTGGGGGTCCTTGACATGAACATGTTTGAGAACTAATGGTTTAGAAAGACAGTGATTTATACAGTATACCTGGCTGGGTGTGCTGTGGCTCCTGAGCGTTGCGTCTCCAGTATCTCCAGGGAGGTCGCTCCTGTTCTTCATTCTAGTGTTGATTTTGACAGCAAAATTAGATTTTAGTCTTTTGAATAGTTTTGATTTAGTTTTAGTCACATTTTAGTCAACTGGAATGTTTTAGTGTTAATGTTGTTTTAGTCGACTAAATATCATAAGATTTTAGTCGACTAAATCTACAGTTAATTTAGTCGACTAAAATGCATTTTGGCGGGCCTTGATGTCGTCGTAATGACTGATTTTACACTTGCGTTGTAGATCGGCTATTTTCAGCATGCAACCAAGTGTAAAATGACTTATACTGGATCTCTTGTCCACTAGTACCGTCCTAACAAATTTTCAATTATATTCTAGTCTTAGTTTTAATCATCATAGCTTAGTTTTCATATAATTTCCATTTAGTTTTCGTTGGTGAAAGGCAGTTGACAAACATTTTTTCGTCATAGTATTAATTGACAAAATCAACACTGCTTCATTCCTCACCTTACCAAAGGCAGGCCGCTCCAAACTGGCCTCACCAGACAGAGCTGAAGAGGAAGAAGAAGATGCCACCTCAGGTTCACTACTCCTCAGGCCCTCAGGAGGTTCAATACTGCTCGCTGTGTTTCTGAGGCCCTCCAACTGCAGATCCACCTGCCTCTCCAGCTCAGCTCTCTCAAACCCGTCCCGCCATGATGCGGGACTGCACTTGCAACAAGTGGTGGGCGGCGGGTATATTAAGGATGGCCATGGACGGAAGCTTAATGGACAGTACTGGACTGAAGGAGCTGCTGCTGACTGGCAGCGCTGGTCACAACAGATTTGGGGAGAACATGATGAGGAACTGGGAAGGCAGAACCAGTTACTATGGCATGGTCTGGGAACTGCTGCTCTGGGGAGCTCCCTGACCATCCTCTCGTGGTGGGAGGCATGGATGAACACAGCCAGGTCGATGGGGACCTCGGTCACACTGCCGTCCCACATCAGCACCTGTAGACCTGCACCACATTCTGTTGTTGCTGGATGGAAGAAAGACACAGACCATAGTGTTGTACATATGGAAGAAAGACACAGACCATAGTGTTGTATACTGCAGGGTCAATGACCAGAAAGCAGCTACAGAGATCATACCTTTGAGATTGTCTCTGCGCTCCATGCCTGTCAGCACTCTCCCAGGTCCATATCTCTTTAGGGCCGGGTCCCATGGCGTCAGGACAGTGTCCCCGGGCCCTAGATGGTGTGAGTGAGCCTTGGTGTGGTTGATCATGTCCGGAGAACAGACAAGCTGTTGACGAAATGCCTCAGAGAAGCTAAAGCCGGCAAGAGCACTACCTGGGTGGTCGAACTCCACTACCCACACTCCTCTGCGACCCTGTTGTGGGATTCATTGGAAAAGGTAATTTGTTTTATTTAACCAGCACACATTTATTTTGTGGGTATTTTATCACTGCTTCACTACTTCGAATTTGAACTAAACTACTCAAAAATATGAAACTTGTGTAGAGTACTTCATATCTCTGCTGTCAGGAGAAAAACACCTAAGACCAAAATGTTCATTTTTCAGAAAATTAAGAAAACCTTATATTTTGGAAACAAAAAGCAATACTTCCCCATCAAAGTTGGTGTTGTGACTTTATATATTGTAAATTACTTGCATAAGAGGGGGGAGAGGAGGTGGAGTTAGCTGCTTTAGCAGACAGTTTGAGGGTCCAATGGAGTTAAGTGGTTTTGTCCAAGGCAATTTTTACTACTTTCCATTGCTTCAATATTTTCGAAACAATACAGACATAAAGGGTGTTTAATAGCACTGATTTATGCAAAAACAAATTCAAAAATGGAGTTAGGTGGTTTCCTCCCGGCAGCAACAAATATGCAGTATGTGCTGTAATAACATACTTTCTTAAATTATATGGCAAAGAGATTTAGGATGTGAAATAAGTGAAGAGAAATGGTCGAATATAATTTCCAAAGTTGGGTGGGCCATATTAGAAGAAGCAAGTTTTTTTACTACACCCCTGTGAAACTGTTGAGGATGGGCTTGCTTGAAGACAAAAGATGTTGGAAATGTAAGGGAGAAAATGATATATTTTTACATGCTTTTTAGGAATGTCCTTTGGTTTTACCCTTTTGGAAAGAGGTACTGAGAAAACTTGGTGAATGGTTGGGACTGAAATACCAGAATCTCCAAGGTTCTGTCTCCTGAGAGATAACACACTCTTGCCACAGGGGGTCACCAAGGCACAACATGAATTGGTGACAGCAGGCTTTATCACTGTAGCCAGGTTGATATTGAGGAACTGGAAGAGTTTCTACACCAGAGCTCACAGCCTGGACCCGACTTACGACTGAAACAGCATCTTATGTCAAAGGAAAGTTCCATTTAATATGAGACTACTTTTTATTTTTATATAAAAGGATTGGTGCATTAAGGATCGGTATAATACATTACAGATGATATACGGTAACCACTGACTGAAGAGTGTATTGAGGAGTGTTGTCCATTTGTCCTAGTTTTTGACTGCTTGTTATGTTTTGTTCCTTTATTTATTTTTATTTGTGTCCTTCTTTTATGTATGTCATCATGTGATGTTTGTTTTTGAAAAATTGAAAAATCAATTAAAAAAAACTTTGATAACAAACAAATAATAACATTCTGCCCATCAACTTATTGCGCCTTTTGGTAAAACTATATGGAGATAAATCACTGATAATATGTAATATAATACAATATAGCCTACTGCCAGCTATATGGCTATAGCATCTATACCGGTAATTAAATACATTTTAAGTCTACCACTAAATTACCTGTACTTCCTGTACGACAGTGCCCAGGTAGTACAGGCCATCGATTTCCCTCCTGGCTAACACTCTGCAGCCTGGTAAGAACTCTGTAATGCCCAGGGTGCGACCGGACAGCACACAGCAAGTTGTTGGACAGAACGGATTGCCCAGACTGCACCTTCAGAACCACACAAAGTTCAAATTCAAGAAATTATTTCCCCATAGAATTACATAAAATTGGACGAGAAAATGGGGAGATCTCGAAAGAACTGCTACAGTGTCCTTGAGCAAGACACTGAACCCCAAATTGCATGGTTTCCTCCGCCATTAGTGTATGAATGGGTGAATGTAATGCACAATATATGTAAAGCGCCTTGGATAAAGGCTCTATCTATATAAATGTACCATTTAAGTGTTATTATTATGCTGAGCTTCACAGGACCACAATGTACGGATGATAACACATCCCGTATGTCACTTTCATGCAGAGTAAGGGTGTTGACCCGTCAGTTGACATTGACAGCACCAGCCTGACACCATTATCAACTGTTTTAATGTTTCTAATCATAAAAAAAACATAATAAAAGTGTGCAATGATCTCTTGAATTGTTTGGAGTGTTACCCAGGACACTGACCTGAGCACAGGGAGAGGCACGTGCTGGTGTGGGATGACAGGGGTGGACTGACTGCAGGGTTTTACTGTGGAGACATTTGGTACTGATGTCGGGTTCTCCCCAACGAACAGTGGAATCACCTGTCAGCCGACAAGACAATTTACACAATGAACAGTGGAATCACCTGTCAGCCGACAAGACAATTTACACAATGAACAGTGGGATCACCTGTCAGCCGACAAGACAATTTACACAATGAACAGTGGAATCACCTGTCAGCCAACAAGACAACATTTACACACAGTGATTTTACACTTTTGTTTCTTCATTATTATGATTTATTTTCATTTTTTTTTAATTAATTCAAAATGCCATATTTTATTATAGAGTGTATGCGTATGCGCATGCATAAAGTGAGTGGCACAGTGAGTTTAACGTTGTTTAACGTCAGCAATCAGATGGGACTTTTCTGTTTGGATGTATGGGCTGAAAGTATTTTTTGTTACACAGTAGGCGTTCCCACATAACTTCCAAGTAGGGATGTCCCGATCACGTTTTTTGCTCCAGATCCGATTCCGATCATTTGCTTTTGAGTATCTGCCGATACCGATTTTTCCCGATCCGATATTTATATTTTTATAGAACACGTTTATGCCATATCACAATAGTACAATATCCTGAATCACAGTCTAATATCATTATATAGATATAATATTGATACTAGGGATGTCTCGATCACATTTTTTGCTCCTGATCCGATTCCGATCATTTGAAAATGACGTGATCAAGGCCCGATTTCCGATCACGTGATCCGATCAGGACAACCCTACTTCCAAGCATGATGATGATATCGTCACGCGCATACCCTATATTCTTTTGAAGTCACTTAAATTTCCCCCCAGGTATAAAACAATGGATCAAAGGTCACCTCCAATGACCCATCTGTCCCTATTGGAAGCACGTATCCGCTCCCTCCGGTGGTGTGAGTCAGACACTGTAGGAAGTCCCATATTTTGGTATCTAGTGGTCCAACGTTTGAATCGGAGAGGTAGAAGACGTTCAGCGGCCTCCCGGCTGTCATGGTGGGCAGAGCTTTTAGGACTGCCTCGGGACGGTCCGGCAGGTCTCTGGTGACCAGATGGACAGAGTGACAGGCCGGGTCGCTGAGGGCCGTGCTCAGGACAGCCAGCAGGTCCCTGCCGGGGCTGCAGCTTAGGGAGTGGATCCAGGAGAGAGCTTCGTACACCGTGTCAGGAGCACAGGGGAGCATGTGGTGAGACCAGCAGTTCACCTAGACAAAGAGTTGCTGCGTGTGTGTTTTTTTTTACAGTTAAAAACGAAAACAAATAAACATTATTAACGTTATTTTATTTGCCAATGTGGCCGGTACAATGGAGGACAGTCTAACAGCATTGAACATCATTTTTTTGCGCAGACGAAAATGAAAGCCTGGTACCGAGGCTAAACCGCAATTCACTAGATAGAAGATACTGGTCTCCCCAATCTTGTATGAGAAGGTGGTGTTAGTGAAAAAGATCACCTGCCACTTTCAACATTTTTGGTAGGAACACGTTATTCCAACCAGTTCCTTTCCCTTCCATCAGGCCCCCCGGCTGGCCAGCTGTTTTTCTTTTTCTTTAACATTTTTCTTTCTTACACAAAATCAATGTCTAGTAACAAATAGCTAGCCTAATGGTTGGTGGAGCTTCTGAAGTCGATGTTTCCCTCACTGGCAATCCTCCAATATTTATTGCAGGTGTTATACTAGTCCCATATTACCTTGTATGAAAAGGTGATGATGTTGAAGAGAGAGTCCCTGAGTGAGGCTTTAGTGAGCAGGGTCTGTATCAGCAGGCGTTTCACTGACCCCAGAACAGAGCTCATGGCCTCGGAGGTGTCCACCACAAAGGTAATGTTGTGGCACCGCTTTCCCAGGAACAGTGGGATCAGCCTGTGGACCCCTGGACCAGCCCCCTGGACCCCTGGCTGGATGTCTGATTCCATGTTGCTCTATAAGCAGAGAGAGTGTAGCAGAAGTGGAAAAACCTAATGTCTTGTCAAAAGTATTGTCGCCCTAGCATTTATGAGTGTACCGCTGTTGGTTGGTCTCAGCATGTGACCACCAAGCAACCAACCAAGTGTCCAGCTGTTACTGTATATTTAAATGTAAATGTGATTTGTAATGTCTGGAAATTATAATTATATTTCTTAAATTAATCTGTGAACAAAGAACCATACAGTGTTTCTGTTCTGAAACAGCAAAGAAGCAGCTAAATGCATCTTTGTTCTCATGTTTATAAGAGAATAACTGATGACGGTCTTTTGATGGAATATTTTCTATTTAACGTATGCATCTTTTCTTATGTCAGCATATCATGTTTGTTTTTTCAGTTGAACCCCTTTTGAACTCTTTTCCTTTTGGTTTTCACGTTCCTGGTTTTTGAACTTAAGCACCAGGGAAACAATCTCCTCAGAGTACAAACATCTTTATACCAGGTGATGCATACTCATTTAAACAAATATAAAAGGTATGCAGACAAATATGCAAATATGCTCTTACACATTTATATTAGAGCAGGTTTTTTTATTTCAAGGAAATAATGTATTAGCTACGAATCCCTGTTTGATACAATTACTCAGTGCTCATCTAAGAAAGAGTTTGAGAGTTACAGATTGTTGGTTCCTAACAATCAAACATGTAGTTGGGGACCTGAACCCTCTCAAGGACCCCTGGGGGTCCCTGGACCCCACACTGAGAACTATAGTTCTAGGGACCCTGGTCTGAATAATGACCATACTGTAAGGTAGTGTCATTTTCTCACAATGCATTAACACCATCTTGGAAAGGATCCACTGCATCTTCTAGCCAAGCAGGCTTAACATTCACACGTTAACAAAACTTTCATGTTATGAAATATATGGCATGAATACATTACCTGTAACGTTAGTTCTTAAATCCCCAGAGAGCCCTCTCTACCACAGTCATGAAGCTACTTTAACTTCATTGTTAGGCTGTGGGTTGCTATGGCGACAGATCCACCAAGGTATTAGCATGGCCACTGTCTGGAGGGGGTTGGTTCAACTGCCTGTCAAATCAACACTCACATTGTGCTTTTGTTTGCTGTATGTTTCCTATTTGTCTTATACTGCTTAATGTAGTCTGAAGCACTTACATGTTTTGAATGAAAGGTGGTATACAAATAAAAGCTATTCTTCAGTCTATCAAGAATGAATATGAATGAAAATAAAGTAAGTCTCTCACCAGTACAGTAGTTCAGTACATTTTGGTATTTTCTAAGTAAAGCAAAGGCAAGAATGACTTATTGAAGGTGTTCTCAATGAATTCCGGGATGAGTGCATGGGGATTGGTGGGGGGGCTGATTTATCCTTTACTGTGATCATTATGCAAAAGTAACGTGTGTTACCTACTGAGAGACTGGGAACATGTTCAACAGGGGGTATGTGATGTAGGATGGCCCTATAACCTACTGAGAGCCTGAGAACATGTAGGACTTTAAAATGTAAAACTCAGGAAGATACAGGAAGCCAGCAGTGAGTTATCTCTTTTTTTTTGTTTTTCTTAGCAGTCTAGCAATGGACCATAGTAAGTTGAGCGTTAGAGTAGTAGTAGTAGTAGCGGGTAGAGTGGCCGGATGCATGGTAACTGCAAGGTTGCCAGTTCAACTTCAAACCCAGGATCCCCCAGAGTTAGTGTTGAAGTGTCCTTCATGGGTGTCCTACATGGGTTTTAAAAGTCAGGCAGACAATTTGTATTTTAACTACCAGCATGGTCATGGTCAACATTATTCGTAATTATTTTTTAAAGCTATGTTTAGGGAAAATGTATGTTCAATGTGTCTAAATAATAATAAGAAATAATAATAATAATTAAATAATCTAATTTAATAATTAATGTAATAAAAAATACATATCAAATGTATTTCTGTTGAAATGTACCTGCCGTGATATATCCATTATGCATTGGCAATAGATGCAGGCCTATATTCATGGTAGACTATAGCTACCTTGTAGCAGTACTAGCTAAAGTAGACTACATTTATTGTATCTTCATTGTATTGGCTCTTATTATTAGTCTTCTTCTTGCATACATTTTAAAACGGTGTGTGGTGTGATGTGCTTCTTTTTTCTGATTAGGCTGAATACTTTGAAATAGTGTGATGTTCTTAAAATTCTTCTGTAACTGCATGCTTTGTGTGCTGCAGGGCAGCTCTCGTTGAGTCCCTCCATAGTTCACTTCACTGCATTGCCCACATACCCCTGCTTTTTCCCACACGACCTTGTTTTCAACATGGATGCCGACAATTTAGCCGACTGTGTTGTTTACATGTCAGAAATATAAAGGTAACCATGTTCCTAAAACTATTTGCAAACTAAAAGTGGCGATCTATTGTCTTGTTTAGTCATGATATATGTAGATGCTAATCGTCCGTTAATGCTTCCATAGCGAAGCTGCACATTTGTAGTCAAAAAGCACATAACAATGTGAGACACAGCGCGGAATGGCGTCTGGCAGGGGCCCGCGACACTGAATAAATAAATACATTGAAACATACTTTTGAAATTCTCTACAAGAGGAAAAAAAAGTGATGGACGTAGGCTTTACCCAATAGGTACCCCGGGACTTTTAGGGCTGGCCCGCTGGCTGTAGATTAGCCAGTCAGATTCCGTTATTCCGAGTTATATAGGACCACTGGCCCAGACAGTGAGATGCATTCAGCATTGATGATAGATCCCATAACACGAAAGACCATGGAACCGTCACCGTTGACGCGATACGATTGGCTAGTATGAGCAGCCTTATGAGCAGAGCCTACTACTACACATTAGTTTATTTCAAATCCAGTATATAATTATGTGGTCAAAGTCAAAGAAGAATCAAATATTAGTATTAGATAGTGATAATAACTGCTCAATATTTGGGTGACTAAATGATGGAGAGGAGAGTTAGATAACCAAATGGTCATCATGGTCATGGACCCTTATTAGATCTTTAACTCTTGAGAATGTAATGAAATGTGGTCATTTTACACTCTCAAGAGTTAAATTATTGTTAAACATCTGCATTACTTACTGTTAAGTTAATTTACAAGAAGAGAATGTATAGAAGAATTGTTATTTTGATTAACATTTCTATTATCACTCCTATGGTACAAACATCAATACAGCATGGAAATGTGTACACACTGACACAAGTTACACAACACAAATGAAATGCGCGCGCGCGCACACACACACACACACACACACGCACGCACGCACGCACACACACACACACACACACACACACACACACACACACAGAGCAGCGACCGTCCCTTCCAGCGATGGGACGCAGACGTCCCATACATGTTCCAGGGCTGGGGCACATGATCCCATCTCTGCAGCGTTTCCTGCACTGGTGCATGGTGGTCGAACAGGAGGGATTGTTGGAAAATTTTCCGAGGTTAGTGTATAAATTGGTTTTTACCCAGTGTGCATTATTCCTACAGCCATCTCTCTGACTGGGTTGGATGGATGTGTGTGTGCGTGTTTGGGGGATTCGAATGCAGAACGGGGGGAGAATGCTGTCCTGGATTTGTAATAAATAAAGCGGATCTTCATGCAGTCCAACATGCTTATGTTATCATTATTTTTCAGCTAATGGATTCCTCGTTCTTGTTGCGTTAGCCATAGCTAGCTGCGTTAGCGTAGCCGGTTGAATGGACGCTTCTGTCAAATAAACGCATAACTTTATACGATAGCAGTCGGACAGAAGCGGAATATTTATTTATTCTGAATGTCAACGTGAACACGGGTTGTCACAACGAGCTTTAGTAGCTTCAATAAGTTTGCTTATAATAAAGTTGACATCGTTAGCACGACGTAGCATGCGTGCTAACGTCATGCTAACGAACCCGCTTTAAGTTAAACAGGCTTTTTGCTCAGCTGAGCTAACTATAGTGTGTAGCATGTTATTGCTGTGCAGTCACTGACTAGTGACTTTACTGACTGGATAGACAAACAACCAACAGGTTATTTTGTTAACATCAGGAGCACAGTTGCAACATTGTTACACAAATGTTGCAAAAGTTTCTAAATTCGTTACAAATGTTGCAAGTCATACTTATGGGTACAGTAGCCACTTAGCTCCCCCCAAGCACTTCTTGATGTCATTCGAGTGACTGTATGGCCATGATCGTACATTAACATCCCCAATCTCACAAATTGTCAGAATAAAAGATAGAAATGGATAGTCATTTATAAAGAGGATGTTACTGCGTAGTTCTGAACGTCATAATACACAATGTCCATGAGTATCAGCATTTTAAAGCAAGCTTACAGTACACAAGCCTCATGAGAAAGGCAATAATACTGTACAACACCTATAGACTGCAAACGTGTGCTTCATAAGTCATCACAATCAGTACATGTAAATGTAAACCCATCTCATGATAAAAACGTGTTCTGTGTCACTGTGAATGCACCTGTTTGAAATAATTGGCAAGACGCCTTTAACAGTTTTAACTGCAAGTCATGCGACAATCATCATTTGCTCGCTCCTTCAGCATTGCCATCATCGGTACAGTGACAGTCATTGCAGTCACACAGTGTGTGTCAGTGGTTCCCAAACCTTTTCATGTCAAGGACCCTCAAATTGACACTAATTAGGAGGACCCCCATTTGAAAAAGATATGCCAGGGACCCCCATATAGAGAAGCAGTGATTCGCAACCATTTCATTTCAAGGACTGCCAGTGTTGCATGCATTAGTCTTCGGACCCCCCATTTAATGGAATTTTTATACCTGGGACCCCGATTTATATTGTAAATTCAATGTTAATTTAACTCTTGAGTGTGTACAAACGGAACCAAATGGACCTATTAGGGCCCATTTGGTTCCATTTGTATACTCAGTTACAGAACCATAAGCGTTCCTAGCCTCGGAAACCCAGACGTTTTTATTTCAGTTGGTTCCTAACTATCATTTAGCTGGGGGCCCCTGGAACTCCCTCAAGGACAAATTAATTTGTATTGTTGAGTCTCATGTCTCACACCGGGCTTCCTCTTGACAATACAACCTAGATTCTCTGTGGGGTTCAGGCCAGTTGGCTGGTCAGTTAAGCATAGTAATACCATGGTCAGTACACCAATTACTAGTAGTTTTGGCTCTGTGGGCAGGTGCCAAGTGCTGCCTGAAAAGGAAGATCAGCATCAACAAAGTTTGTCAATGTACGGAGGCACACAGTGCTGTAAAATATATTGGTTGTGTTGAGACTCTGGACTTGACAAAACACAGTGATTTTGGCCATGTTATCGGCTGGTGTTTATCCACTGACAGTGAAAACTTAACAATGCTTTCAACAAATGCATCTTTTTAGAGTACATTGTGCTTCAGTATGTTGACAAGCTTCATGGAGATGCTAATTCTCCTTTCCAGCTTGATTTGGCACCTGCCCACAGTGCCAAAACTACTACTGGTGTACTGACCATGGTATTACTGTGCTTAACTGACCAGCGAACTGGCTTGAACCCCACAGAAAATCTAGGTTGTATTGTCAAGAGGAAAGTGTGATTGTTATCAAAGCAAACCTGGGCTTCCATAACACCTCAACAGTGCCACAGGCTGGCTGATCACCTCCATGCCATGACCCATTGATGAAATAATTTGTTCGAAAGTAGCCCAGACCAAGTATTGACTGCATACTGTACCTTAATATACATTTCAGATGGTCCACATTTCTCGTTCTAAAGTTTTTAAATACTTCACTTTATGCACAATGAATTGAGAATATATTGAAAGTTTCACTTTTTTAATTATATTACGGAAGAAAATTAACTTTTATACACAATATTCAAATTCATTGAGATGGACCTCATGAACCTTTACATGTGTTAATATCATCCCAGCAGCTAAACCATGCTCTTGGCCCAGATCAGCCGGGACTCCCAGGGGATGGCAGAGTTTCAGGATGCGGATGGTCAGCAGGTCACCCTCTGCCTGGCAGAGGCTGTGACCGTTGGAGGTGAGCTCCTTAATATTATTAGCCTCATCATGGGTCTTCTAAGTTCTTCTCATACCTCCCACTCTGAATAACTGACAGTGGTTTTCAACCCTTTTCATATCAAGCCCCATTATTTATTTGGCATTTGAGAAACGGACCACCATTTGATGAGATTTGTTCTCAATTTAGGCTCAATATTTTGCTTGTCGTTGGGTACGATTCCATGCTGTATTGATGACTGTTGGTGGTGCCATAGTTAGTACCGTAATTATTTTACATTCTCAAGTTCTTGTAAATGAAGTAATGCAGATGAGATGCAGAACAATAATTTAACTCTTGAGAGCGTTAAATGAAACCAGAATAAGACCTCGTAAATAATGTTTAAGTAATACATTTATTTAAAAAATGCATTTATATGTCTTTTTAATTGGCGTATACTAGAGTACTTATATGTGCCCGAAAAGGTTGTTACCGATTTAAATTGGGCACTTTGCACATGTTCCTACCATACGTGTGGCGAACTAAAGCAAAATTATAGGCAATTATTATAGTGGTTTTCAACCAGTGGTTTGGGGACCACCAGTGGTCCTTGAGGGTGTTCCAGCCAGGTAGTCCCCAGCTAAATGATAGAGAGTTGGTAACCAAATGGACCCATAACATCTATAAAAAAAAATGTGATCGACGATTTATAGATTAAAATGTGTTTGCAATATTAACATTACGATAACATGAATAGGAATTAAAGATCAGACTCAGAGTATTTGATTATTGAAGAAAGAAAGAAAAGCAGTTTTTACCACCATCCACTAATCATGTGTGTGGATGGTGGTAAAATGGTTTTGTTTCTTGCACCTATATTTAAAATATAGTTTGTATTTTCATATTATTATATTATTATGATTATAAATAATACAAATTGCCCCACAGCAAATGTAGGTGCACTTAATTTATTTGAATTTCATGTACTGTAGCCTAAAACCGCAGCTGATCATAACCTTGTAATATGATCACGATGACTATTTTGGCCCTAATTGTGTGGTGTTTGTTTTCCCTGCCTCCCAGATGGAGATCAAATGGAGGGCATGGACACAGTGAGCCTCCAGGCGGTCACCCTAGCTGACGGCTCCACGGCCTACATCCAGCATGACTCCAAATCAGGTTTTTCAGACGGTCAGATCATGGACGGCCAGGTGATCCAGCTGGAGGATGGGTCTGCTGCCTATGTCCAGCACGTGTCCATGCCTAAAGCAGGTATTACACCTGAAAACACCACGTGTCCATGCCTAAACAGGTATTAGACCTGAAAACAACATGCCCTAAGCAGGTATTAGACCTGAAAACAACATGCCTGAAGCAGGTATTACACCTGAAAACAACATGCCTAAAGCAGGTATTACACCTGAAAACAACATGCCTAAACAGGTATTAGATCTGAAAACAACCACAAATGCCTGGTCCTTACAAGCTTTACCTTGTTGTAAATGTGACTAAAATGATAAAAGATAAATATGCAATACCAATTGATGGTTTTAATGGGGAGAAATGATCGACCAAAGTTAAGTTTTCGAATAGTTTTGTATAGTTAACAAAATGATGACATTCTGTAGGAGGAGACAGCTTACAGCTTGAAGATGGACAGACGGTCCAGTTGGAAGACGGAACCACGGCCTACATCCACGCGCCAAAAGGTACCGGCGCTTTACATCTCGACAGTCGACACCCCCACCGGGTTTCTCAATGCATTCTCTCTAAGACTTAAGCAGCTCTTTGATCCTTGTCCTGGCCTCATGGCCTGTATTTAAGCTGGAGTCTTGTTTGATTAATCGTTATTTTCCATATCTGGTTCTACCTCATCTCTCCTCACCTCCATCCAGATGCGTATGACCATAGTGGTCTTCAGGAGGTGCAGCTGGAAGACGGCAGCACGGCTTACATCCAGCATACTGTGCACATGCAGCAGCCCGGCAGCACCATCCTGGCCATCCAGGCAGATGGAACAATCGCCGACCTGCAGACTGAGGGCTCCGCCATCGACCCAGAGACCATCAGTGTCCTGGAGCAGTATACTACCAAGGTACTGGGCAGTGTTGTAGTGTCCTGGAGCAGTCAGATAAAAGTGGTTTGTGTAGACAGTAGGCTACTCCTTTTAACCTGCCTGCTTACTACACACGCTCCCCAAGACCAGCAGTAGGGTTAGCAGCCCAACTTTGGGCATAGGCCTCGAACAACCCGGGTATCTGGGTATACCAGTCCCCATGTGTGCCACCCAATGGGTGGCCACATCTCTTCACATTCTGCATCCATGCCATTTCTTGGTCTGCCCCTCTCCATTACCCCCCGGAAAGGGTGTATATGTATATATATATATATATATATATATATATATATATATATATATATATATATATATATACAGTACGAGCACTGGCAGAGGTTCCCACGTTTCATTGTATTTCTTTGTAAAATGCCAAGGACTTCAGAGATGTAACACTGAGTTGCTTTTCCTGCTTCCCCAGGTGGAGAATGTAGAGAATGCTCTGGGATCCTACGGAAGAATAGACACAGACAGCGGCGTCCACATGAGGGTAGAGCATCCTTAAACTTATCACAACTACTGTATTAACTACAATTATTTGTCTCAATACTTATATTATTCCACTTTTTCTGTATTATATAAACAGAAGAATATACCCCCCCCCCCCCCCCTGTTTATTCTCTTCAGTGTTAAATTAAGACTTCCCAAACCACAATCGACACTCATTAGCCCCGTGGACCCCCATTAGAAACTATATGCCAAGGACCCCCAAAAGAGAAGGTTTTTTTATTGCTCTAACGGTGATTTTCAACCATTTTCATTACAAGGACCCCCAGTTTGTCATGCATTAGGCTACGGACCCCCATTTAATGGCATTTCTATCTCGGAGGCCCCAATTTATATAGTAAAATCAATGTTAATTTAACAAATGGAACAAAAACAGGTCCATTTGGTTCCATGTGTACACTCTGAGTTACAGACCCATAAAGGTCAATTTTGTTCCTAATTATCATTTAGCTGGGGACCCCTGGAACTCTCTTAAGGACCCCTAGGGGCCCCCAGACCCCACTTTGGGAACCACTGCTATACAGTAACACATTCGATTCTAATTTATATTTAACCTTCAATGTTGTCAATGTGCTGACCGGTTTCTTTTTTAGGCTCTCCTAGGCTGGCTCGGGATGTCTCATAGTGTTGTGTGTTGTCTTTAAAAGATCGTGGTCCAGGGTCAGGATGGAAGGCAAAGCAGGGTCTCACACGTAGGAGAGAAGTCATTCCGCTGTGAACACGAGGGCTGTGGGAAACTCTACACCACTGCCCATCATCTCAAGGTAACACACACACACACACACACACACACGCACACGCACACACACATTTTAAAACTCTACACCACTGCCCATCATCTCAAGGTAACACACACACACACACACACACACACACACACACACGCACACACACATTTTAAAACTCTACACCATTGCCCATCATCTCAAGGTAAGACCGTGGCCCTTTTCAGAGCTGCCTTTCTGCTCGGCTACATGCACAAGCCCCCCTTCACCTCCCATCCGCTGGCTATGCTTGTATATAGACCGCCGTACGATGAAAATAGCAGATCTTCTCTCTCTCACACACACACACACACACACACACACACACACACACACACACACACACACACACACACACACACACAAACAAACACACACAAACAAAAAATACTTTCCTTTTATTTATTTTTATTAGACCACATGACTAATTTCACATCTTCTCTAGTAGCAGTACCGGTAGTCATAATGTGCTGAGTTGCTGTACCATCACTGAATAAACACAATGTACTACTAGTCGGGGGATATTAATAAAATCTGGGAATACATTTCTTTTCTTCACCAATGTGTTTGTAAGGGTGTCTACTAACACATCCCACATTGGTTTCTATTCAGCCACCATAGGGGAAATTTTGACATCTGATTTACAACCAATATGAGGCAAAATTATTTAAATTTCATTATGTTTAAAGTAGCATGTGACGTGTCAAACTAGGGGGTTTTCATGATTCTGAACCCATTCCAAGCATTAGTTTTGTACGAAAAATAATCCTTGGGCTAAATTTGGCCATAATGTGCCCAAATGTGCTAACCTCATCACATTTGTGATGATTGCTATGGCTGTTTTTAGCCCAAGGAGTGTTTTTCGTGCAAAACTAAATGCTTGGAATGGATTCAGAATCATGAAAACCCCCTAGTTTGACACGTCACATGCTACTTAAAGCATAATGAAATTAGCGAATTAACACGGAGCCCGCCAAAACGATTAGCCACCGCTCGCTAACATAACAACACCAAGTAGGACAGTGGCCACTTTTGAAAATACGCGCGCATCCACTTCCATTCTAAGACCTGCATTCAAAGCCCTGTATCTCAGAAACGACATTGAGGGGCAGTTTTTGTGTGTTTTCAACGGCCTGTAGCAGGCGCTGTGATACTCACGGTCAGGTTTTTCCACCACCGACCGAGAGAACAACAACCGGTCAAGACACCACACACAGCAGTTTGTCACTGTAACATGCAATTACGGATATTTGGCTCTTCAAAGTAAGTGTTATGCGCGATAAAGCCCTGGCAGTACGCTATTAATTAATGGCGGCGGATTAAGAGTTAAATTGGTTTGTCCTCTTTTACGTTTCTGTTAAACTGTCTGCGTTGGTGTATCCCCCCCTCACAGGTACATGAGCGCTCTCACACCGGAGACAAGCCCTATGTGTGTGAATACATTGGCTGTGGGAAGAAATTTGCAACAGGTACAGCGAATGGGGGGGGTTTCTATGTTATTTCTTTCCTTTATATACTGGACAACAACAATAATATATTTTCTGATCATATTCTCAACTACATGATACTCGGCACACAACATGTCATCAGTTGGATGTACAGAAACGTTAATGCGGTCCTGCTTTTAAAACCGCTGTATGAATCTAGTGGCTCTCAAGTTGTGGCTCCTCGCTTCATCCGTTTTGTGTTTTCAGGGTACGGGTTGAAGAGTCACTCCCGCACGCACACTGGAGAGAAGCCGTATAGATGTCAGGAAATGAACTGCCGCAAGTCCTTTAAAACCTCTGGAGACCTTCAGAAGCACACTCGGACACACACAGGTAGAGCAACATGCACACATACAATTGGGATTGGGATACAGCTCACAGTCACGGTTACATGCTGTATAATATAACACATACTGTAGAAACATACCGTATGAAATTACAGTGTAAAGGTCCTTTCAGACGGGCATTGATTAACGCAGACTATGTCGCCTGGATCAACGACAGGTCTGCTCCAGGTCTGGTCATGAACGGCATGCCAACACAAGTGTAAAAAAAAGCTCCACAGAGTCCAGGTCTAGTCAGTCGCAGGCGTGTGCACAAAACGAGCATGCGCACGACAATTTCACGGGACCGCACCCACGTAAATACGCTTGCGTTGTCGCCCCTCGACTCCACGCGTACAAAACAAACGCATGTCTCAATGAAAATTAATTCCTAGGCACGTTAATCGCTCCTCATCTGAAATGACCTTAACGCCTAGTGAATGAATGGTTTATTTATATCTTTTTTCAGTTAGACATTACAATATTTTTTTTTTTAACGTGATCGAAAAGGTATAGGCAGAAGCTTATTAATGCCTATCCTTATAACATATTAACAACAAAGAAAATGTAAAGAACCTACAAAACAATAAACAAAAAACAAACGGAAAACGACAAACACAAAACAAGTGCATACTTAGATCCCTAGTCATTCAAATCTACATTTGTCACATTAACATGATAATCAAGCAATCAATCATTCCATTTCGTACTTTTCCAATAGAGCGCCGAAGTCTTGACGTCACTCGCTCATCTCCTGGTTCATGGTAGTTTTTCTCCATGGAGAATAACATGGGGTCACCTTAAAATCATCTCATATAAGAATTGTGGTCCAAAAATAAACAATCTGTCTCTGCGGAATTGTCGGGGAGGTGGCTCTATATCGTGACAGTCAGTCACTCATATTTCATGTACCGGTAGTCTGATTCTAGCGAAAATGTAACTAATTCAGTAGCAGTAACATTACCGTAACATTACATTACCGTCAGTTGATTCTTCATATCCATATGAGTGGAATGGCCTGGATGATTTGTTAATTTTTCAAACAGTTCTTATATGAGGCGATATAGAATTCCCCTATGGGGATTACAATGCAAATAAAAAAGTACATGAACCAGTGGACTTGGCGCCCTCTACCGATATTGACGTCAGACTTCGGTTCTCTATAGCGCCTGTTTTAGCCTCTTTTTTTAATTGGATTAGGTTTATACTATGTTTCAAAGTCTCGGACAAGCCATTTCACAGCTTCACCCCACGAACAGAAATAGTGATACAGAAATGCATTCAGACTCGGGTTCCATTTTCAAACAAAACTAACTTAACATTCACATCACATTGCGGTCCTCTCTCTGTTTGCAGGCGAGAAACCTTTTAAATGCCCCGTGGAAGGCTGTGGCCGGTCGTTCACCACCTCAAACATCCGGAAGGTTCATATCAGGACCCACACGGGAGAGAGACCGTACTACTGCTCTGAGCCCAGCTGTGGGCGATCCTTTGCAAGCGCCACAAACTACAAAAACCATATGAGGATTCACACTGGTAATATGCAAACCTTAGTAGAGACTTGTTCATTTTGTGTCAATAAAGGTGAACGGGTTACGTAATGAACTCATTATGATTACTAATGTTTACTAATACTAACTGAGAGAGAGAGACAGCACTGCACAGGAGATGGATTCATGTGTCTCTTTACTTTGACAACTGTTCCCCAACAGCACCTATCTGAGCGTTTCATTGCATAGAATCTGGGCTTGAATTTCAAAAGGACACTTTGACTTGTGAAACTTGTGGATACCGGTAAGTCTATAGATATAAATGTTGGATAGGTCATACACACCCTTCGTCCTTGTTCACAACCGCCTACTTTGTTGACACAACCACCGCATCCTCATATCGGACAAACGCATCACAGAGTTCCTCTGGAGTCTGGATCGATTCGATTTCTCTTTCGTCTTTGAGACAGAAGCACAGCCTTGCTATGAGTGGAAATGTCTGTGTCATTGTTTTTTCTCTGTGAATGTGGTGTGTCCGCTGTGTATTGTTTAAACACATTTAGACCTGAGGCTGTTTTGTTTTTTAAAAAGGCTTCTAAATCATAACAGTTTTCAGAAAAACCTATGTTTCTATGGTGCTCAACCTTTTTCATGTCAAGGAAAATATGTTGTTCCAGGGACCCCCCAGAAGAAAAGTTTTGAGCTAAAATATTTAGCTCTGAAAGAATATATATTCAAAGATTTGCGGTGTGCCATATTTTCACGATTTTTCTAAAATACCCCATACACTCGGTGCAGCACTATGAGCTTGTAGATCGGCTATATTTCAAGTATGACATAACGCTTAAAACACCAAAAGGGATTCCTGTCCTGAATGGGTTAAGGTTGTAGGAAAGCCCCACTGTGATTCCATCGCATCACGGAAAGGGAAACCACGGAGCTGGGTTGAAAACGCAGGGGTAGGGTCGGTCGGCTGACGGCACGGGCATAGGCGGCACTTCCTTCTGCATGCTCCAGCAAGTTCTAATGCTTTCCGTCCATTCCCGTGTCTCCAGGAGAGAAACCCTATGTGTGTACGGTGCCTGGGTGTGAGAAGCGCTTTACTGAATACTCCAGCTTGTACAAACACCATGTGGTCCACACGCCGTGTAAGCCGTACAACTGCAACCACTGTGGAAAGACCTACAAGCAGATCTCCACGCTGGCCATGCACAAACGCACCGCTCACAACGACACAGAGCCCATCGAGGAGGAGCAGGAGGCGGCCTACTTCGAACCACCCACAGGTGCGTGTGCGTGCATGTGTGTGTGTGTGCGTGCGTACGTACGTACGTGGCACTACATGCGTGCGTGGTGTGTGTGAGTGAGAGAAATTTAGTATGTTTTTATTAATCATGTCATTGAACGAGTTATATAGTTTATAATGCATCCAGCATCGCTAGTCTTATATTTAACCGATTCTTGGCGCCTCCGTCACCTGGCAACGCTTTGCTTCCGCGTTGTGACACACTATCTTTAGAGACGATCTTTAGCTGCGTTTTTCTCTGAATTGAGGCTCAGACCTCGCAGTACTATATTAGCGCTTCTGTCTGATGTAAGAAAAAGTATCTAGCGGCTGCCCCGGAAATTATTGATTGTCACTTGTTACTTGTTACTACTTCAAAATAAGGCCTTACGACTGAAGAGCTCTATGATTGCGACAAAAATTATGTCGGCTGCATGCAAAGAACACAGTCTCCAGAACATCCTAAATATTTCTCTCAATTCCTCTGCGTTGAACGAACCCAGACGCCATCGATGACCCTAATGTGACCTACGCAACGACGGTGGTGGAAGGCGAGGAGGACGGGTGTGAGCATGTAGCCATGGAGAGCTCTGAGATGCTGGGAACGCATCACGTTGCCCTGGTAACACAGGAGGACGGAACACAGCAGCAGGTAATGTCATATAATAGCTCAATATCTTGAGTCTAATTCTATTGTTTGTGGTGTTAACTCATTTATCGCTGACATCGCCTTTTGGCGCTCGGTGCCGAGATCGCCTTTTTTAATATCAATTGATTACGGTGACCATTTGTGTCCTGTGTGTGGTTATAACACTCCCGTTTCGGTGCGGTGAAGAAAAAAACAGGGGGAAAAAACGGAAATGGAAAATAGTCTTATGCTGTCTATGGGGATGCAGCATTTTAGAACGCTAATATCTCGGATTCTTCTTTTTGGGTGAAAACAAGCTAGATTTGCGCCTCTTTTCCCAAAACACTCATCATCATACATCACATTCCATGCTCAGCCAATCAAATCATCACAAATGTCATTCCGGCCAATCACTTTTGGTGTCTTCACTTTTCTGCCCTCACTTTTATCCTCAATGTGTACTTTGCTCAGCCAATCAAATCATCGCTATGGGGTGATCAGCCAATCAAATCATTGTCGCTTATTTTGAGCGCTCTGTTGTATTATTTTTATCTGTCTTTCATAATGAACAAAGTCGTTGCACAGTGTTTTTTCTCAAAGGGGCTTCTGTAACAAGGCGAACGAGCCTAAAGCCCAAACCACACCAAAGGGTCGAGACGAGACGGTTTTAGTGTTCGTCCCCAGCGGTGAGAAAGCGCTGGTCCGGAATCCTCCTTTAATTCTTGTGTGTTTATGATGCTGACAGAGGTTTCCATTTTGGCCAATTCAATCTGAACCTTTGCCCCTCTGATAATCACCCCTGTAGACCCCACCCAAACGGATCTGTTTGTTCAAGTGCTCAGGTAAGGGTTTGTGCGTGTGTGTGTGTGCGCGCGTGTGCGTGCGCGTGCGCCGCATGTGTAGATGGTGAGGAGTGCAATGCCCCACTTAGCTACATATGACATCGTCATTTTGCAGCTCCCAAAGGCACATTGGAATCCTAAAGGTCTAGTGGACTAAATCAGGTTATTTTGTCATTTTTTTCTTTTTCTTTCATGCCATCATGTACCTTTATACACAGATGACTGTATAGCAAATGCACCCTACATTTTATAAACATGACCCTAGATTTTATACAGAGTGGGGTGGGGGAAATATTGCACCCTAACACGTGTAAATTGCCTATACTGCTGTAAAACAAGCGAGTGGTAATTGTTCTGAACTGTTTGTCATCAGGTCAGTATCTCTGAAGCGGACCTGCAGGCCATGGGCGGTACGATCACCATGGTGACCCATGAGGGGACGACCATCACCATCCCTGCCCACGAGCTGACACACCATGGGCACGCTGTCACCATGGTGACCGCAGACGGCTCAGAAGGACAGGTAACGTCCGGAAAATGTAAATGTATGATGAAATAAATATGTCCACAATAAGTACAATGATGTTATCCAATAGAGCAACCCGTTTCATCTCATGGTCCATTATTTATTTGGCTTTTGAGCTATGCACGTACCACCATATAATGACATTTAGCCTCTCGGAAACAACACTGAGAATATGTTGTCGTTGGATTAGATTCTGTTCCACAATTCCAAACTGAATTGATGTTGGTACCATTAGGAGAGATAACGGGGAAATTATAAAAATAACAGTTCTTCTACATTCTCTAATTGTGTAGACTTCTTGTAAATTAACCAATGCGGAAGTTTAACAATAATGCAACTCTTGAGAGCGTCAAATGCAACCCGTGTGTGTCTGTTGGCTTCATCGCAGTGAAGCCAACACCTACACCAAGCTAAACACCTACACCGTTGACATTACACCTACAGATTTTGCCAAACATCACGCAAATTGGGACACAGTATCTCTATAGCCATTAAACAAAACGGGTCTTTCAGATTTGTCATACGCAATCCTGAATCAATGGCTAAGAGTGGCTTCCAAAGTTTGCAGGAGTGCTTTGTTTTGAACAAAATGCCTCAAATCATGAACACAGCATGCGATTACTCCTTCAGATTTAATCCAAATTTCACACAGATCGGTACATATAATCTCTATGTTCAAGACGGATCGGTTCGATTTTTCCTATTCCATCCTGATTGGCTAAAATTTACATTTGCAGGATTGGTCAGTTGTGAACAAAATGCTGCAAATCATGAACACAGCGTGCGATTGCGGTGAAACTGCACACACATTACCACTAGGCTGAGGAAGAAATGCCATTTGACATTTTTTAATTCAGCCTCGCGTCTTTACCTATAAGTGCACTGATTAGTCCTTCAGGTTTCATCCATAAATTATGCACATCGATACACATCATCTTTATAGTACTTTACTTTAAGCTTCTGTGGCCAACGCGGGCGGAAGTGCCTCTCTGCTACAACAACTGCGGACTAGACCTACATACAGTATATAACTATGGACTAGACCACGACGGAGGCCCGCCGTCTCAAGTGAACTTGAGCCACGTGAGACATCACCAAGCGAGCTAAAAGCACGCGAGTTGCCATCCTATAGAGCGCCGCAGTCCCGCCCCCTTTCAGAAAAGCGAGTGGCCCAGGAAGTGGAAGCCCCATGCATTCTCCCATCGGCACTTTTAATATAATTTATTTAAAGACGGTTACGCCGCGGACAAAGCCAATTCGGATCGTGACGAATCATGACAATGAACACAATATTTTGGGCCGATCAAATAATTTATAAGACGAAAAATAAAACAAATAGTGTTGTCTCCTGACTTTCTTTTCTTCTTTCTAATGATTTGATCGTCCCAAAATATTGTGTTCATTGTCATGATTCGTCACGATCCGAATTGGCTTTGTCCGCGGCGTAACCGTCTTTAAATAAATTATATTAAAAGTGCCGATGGGAGAATGCATGGGGCTTCCACTTCCTGGGCCACTCGCTTTTCTGAAAGGGGGCGGGGACTGCGGCGCTCTATAGGCACAGAATAGTAAATCATGTTCTGGCTACAGTGTTTTCCCCGACTGCCACTCGAAGTGGCTACTGGCCAATCACAGCACGTCCTTGCCATAGACTGTAAAAAATATGGACAAAGCGTTCCGCGGGTCTAACGTGAACGTAAAATGAAGCCTGTCAGTCCTTGCAATGGAAGTCGCCATCTTTCTAGATCCGTTTTGGCCCAGTTCAGGCCAGCTGGCCCATTGGCTGGCCCAGACAACGAGGCGGGACTTCCCCCTTCTTCTTCGTTGGTTTTTATTTTGACTCGAGTGGGTGGGGGATCCCGTTCATAGACTGTAACGGTAGCCACGCCCCTCAGAACATGCGCAACTTTATGGTCATTTTTTTAATAAATGGGACCATCATTTTCCAAAAAGAATATTATGACATTAGAAATGAGACTTTAAACTAGTGACTGGAAGCAAAAAGTATTCATGACCATGTTTATTAAGGTAATACAGTCTAGGTGAAGTTGGGCCCAAATACATGGACTTCTATGGGGCTATGGGTTTTTTTTGAGCCCAATGACAGCGCCACAACAGGCCATTATATGAACTTTCATTTCCTTAGTGGCTTCACAAAATATCCGTCTGACTGCCCCCCTGGTCCTTGCACAACCCGGGCAGGAGTTCGAAGGATGCAGTGGAGACCTGTGCTCCAAGGAGCACTATTTCTAAGTCTCTCTCTATATATATTTTTAAACGTATGATATTCATGGCATGGCTGTGTCTCCCCCAGGTGGCTATCATGACACCAGACCAGATATGAGTCTATGATGTTCACTCTATGGCTGATTGGCTGTGTGTGTGTCTCCCCCAGGTGGCGATCATGACATCAGATATGACTGTATGATGTTCATTGCATGGCTGTGTGTGTGTGTGTGTGTGTGTGTGTGTGTCTCCATGCAGGTGGCGATCATGACATCAGATATGACTGTATGATGTTCATTGCATGGCTGTGTGTGTGTATCCCCATGCAGGTGGCGATCATGACACCATGTGTCCACCGTGTGTGTGTGTGTGTGTGTGTGTGTGTGTGTGTGTGTGTGTGTGTGTCTCCCCAGGTGGCTATCATGACATCAGATATGACTGTATGATGTTCATTGCATGGCTGTGTGTGTATCCCCATGCAGGTGGCGATCATGACACCAGATATGACTGTATGATGTTCATTGCATGGCTGTGTGTGTATCCCCATGCAGGTGGCGATCATGACACCAGATATGACTGCCTACCAAACCGTGGAGGAGGGGGTCTACAGCCATGACGACCAGGAGTGTCATCCTGTCACGTTAGTGGCCACATCCAACGGCACTCACATCGCTGTACAGGTCGGTAGGCTAACGGCATACAAGTTGACATTCTGTGAACCGAACGTATAGGCTCTGTTGCATTTTAAACCCATTTAGACCTGAGGAAGCACCTTATAGCTTTTAACCACTTTAACCATTATTTTAAACTTTAAAGCTATTCTTTTTTAAATGCCATACCATTACATAATGTCGTTTTTTTAAATGCCGTACCATTACATAATGTTGTTTTTTTAAATGCCGTACCATTACATAATGTAGTCACTACATGTGATTGTAGTCACTACATTATGTAATGGTATGGCATTTAAAAAAACACTGGGTCAGTGGGTGGTTGCTTTAACAGTTAAAGTTCGAATTAAGTTCAAACCTTTGAGAACCACTGACATAGAAACATAAGGTTTTTCTTACATTACATCTGTAGAATCAGGTCCTCAGGTCTTCATGGGTAAATGTGGACCTTTGCCCCACCTGATAATCCCCCCCTGTAGACCCCACCCAAACTGATCTGTTTGTTTAAGCGCTCAGGTAATGATCATGGGGAAGGTGGGATTCAGTAGCGGACCGCGCTAACTGTTGTTCAAGTCCCTCCTATTGAGGTGTAGGGCGTCGTCTCATCAAGAAGTCTGAGAAGTGTACAAACACGGAATAATGGGTTTACAAGTCAGCCGTTTACACAGCGCCCACACAGAGCCAAGTGTGTGGCTTGCTGTTTGACTCAACTGTAAAAGTTTTTGAGTGGTGCAACCACTCCAAGGAACAGCACTGTCTGTGTTAACCTATGTGCCTATGTATGTATGTGTGTGAATATGAGTAGCAGTAGGGGCAAAAGTGGCGCTGTTGTGCCAGAAACACAGAGCGAGAGAGAGATAGTTCTACACTGTTGCCTGCTAATGAGAGACAGAGAGAGAGGGGGGGGGGGGGGCAGGGGGAGAGGGGAGTTTCAACACTCAGTTCACACGGGTGTGATGTTTTCCTTTATGCATGAATACATAGTTCATATTAACATCTTGACTAATTTGATTAAAGTGAAATTAATTGTATATTGCTGGTCTTAAGCAGCCCTAAGGTGACTCCATCAACATGACCGTGATGTTTAAAAAAAATCAAATAGCTCTATTGTTTTTAAACCTTGATAGACTAACAACACATCAAAGCAGGTCTTAAAATGAACCAGTGTTCGGGATAAGGACTTTGTAACAGAGGCAGTTCCCCCATCTGTCATGTAAAATTAACACTTTCCAGATAGTATTTTCAGTCTATTTTACATTGTAAATGACTCCCTCCCTCTCTTTCACCACCTCCTGTCGTTAATGTGTAAAGCAGCCATTTCCATACCCGATGTGTCCCAAAACTACTAAAGAGAGCAAATAAGACTGAATCAACATACATTACATTACATGGTCGTTAACATCACAATAGTTGGTAGTTGGTACCTAATGATGATGATTTATTAGAAGGGTTTAGCTAATAGATGTCAGATTTGGGGGCATTGAAGCTCACCAACTATCCAGAAATGGGGAATGATCATCATCATTACCAAAATGTCAATGTCAAACGTCAATGTCAGCGCCGTGATTTCTTTCAAAATAGAAGCTCGGGTACTGGGCAGATATGGCAGCTTTTACTCTGAAAGCCGGGGGCTTCCGTTCCGTACAAAAACCGGGAGGCATAATGTTGCTTGCTTACCTCGCTATGATTACGATCGAGTCTCTCTAGAAGCGTTAATATTCCGGGCGAGAGGCATGTTGAAGTCAGAAATGATGACCGAAGTATATAAAACCACGGAGGGCTCCCTAGATTACGCGTGGCGAGCCTTTCTTTCAGAGAGCTAAACAGGGAAGTGAATGGCAGCGCGCATGTGCGGAAAGCACAGTACATTGCAGAAGCATAGGCCAACCCCCCCCCAAAAAAAGAAAAACATCAGAATATTTTTTCCCCGTTTGATATCAATGAAAAAGCGCTAGGACGTGTGTACACGTTGTCGCAATCCGTCGGTTGGATTAGCTATGACGTTTACACACGTCGTACAGTCTGTGTTAATGAACTAACCATTGCTTATTTTTGTTTTTGCTTCTTGTAGCTCAGTGATCAGCCATCACTGGAGGAAGCAATTCGAATTGCATCTAGAATACAACAAGGAGAGTCACCAGGCCTGGACGAATGATAGTATGGACGTCACCAACCCCAGATGATGGACTTGCGTTCTCTAGGATCGAACCCCCCATCCCTGACATGAATTCAATGCATTTAGACCCGAGGACGATTCTACAAATGCCTTCTAAATTATGACAGTTTTCTGAAAAACCCTATATTACTATGTCAGTGGTTCTCAAGGTTTTTCATGTCAAGGAACACCAAAAACTATATGTAATTAGCCGCCGACCCCCATCTGAAAAGATGTTGTTCCAGGCGCCCCCCCCAGAGCTTGTAGATCTGCTATTTTTCAATAGCCAAAGTATAACATAATGCTTAAAACATCAAAAGGGGTTCCCGTCCTTACATGGATTAAATGCATTTCAGGGATGGGGCTTGGAATCGAGAGTGAAAATCACTGGTCTTCCTCCATTTTCCATGTCCCACACAAGAACGTTAGTTTTTATGTGTATATAGTTAGATTTTGATAACTGGAGTTCCATTATGCGATTTTGTCCCTCGACGTTGGAGAGGGGAGGATACTGATTTCTAATGTTTATGGTGCACAGTGCACACCCAGCAATGTACAGCTAACGCTATTTCTAATAAAATAAGAGATTGTGTTTAATAATAGTTTTCCTCCTGAGTTTGAATATCTCAAGTCCTGTCGTTACCCATCATGTTCACACTTATTTTTGAGCAGCCTAGTTTTGTGTGTTGGTATGAATTTGTTAACTTGAACCTACAATCCGTAACTTTCATGCCATATGCAGGGATCCGTACCAAGAAACCATAAATGCGTGGCAAAATTTCTCATAACTTTTTTATGTCAAGAAAAATCAAGAATCGTCTTTATTGTCACATCACAAGTGTACAGGTAGGTTTGTAGAAAAGTCCTTTTGCACACCTACAGGGACAGGTGTGTCGGAGCAGGCAAACCAGTGCGAATAATGAGAGAAAAGAGGACCTGCAATGTTTCAGTCTCACAACAGGTATCTGTATCAGTGGGTGAAATTTGTTTTGCTCATATGCTCACTGCCTACTCGTCAATAGAAGAGCAGGGAAACCAAGTACAACCACAGTTGTGTTAGGCATATTAAGATGGTCTGCTAGTAATCGAAAATATAAAGATTGGTCAAATTAATATTTTATTCACTTAAACAAGTTATGGATTCCAGCTTTAAACAACAAATTATATAATTATTGAAGCAATGGGCAAGGCCAACAATTAATTCCATATAATCATGTGAGTTGGCTATTACAAGATGTTTACATACATGTACAAATACATATTTGCCCTGTGATAAGGGAAAAATACATTTAAATTTCAAAGCCACATTTCTAATTTAAAAAGAGACCACACTTATGTAATTAAATCGGCCAACAAACATAAGCTTTTACAGGTATTTGGTGCTCAGCAGCATCTCTTAATTGTTTTGTCATGTATTAACCAAAATGAATGGCCCCTTTACTCAATTGTAACTTCAAACTCAAGAGTAAGACCAGCTTTGATCGTCATGCGTGCCGTCTAAACAATGGGCGCATTGTCCTGGGCTAGCTAATGTTAATTGTTTGACCCAAAGACTTGACTTCCCCCATCCATCCATCTAAACACAAGGGGGTGAATCTGAAAGCAAACTAGCTAGCAAAGTAACATACCGGTACGTTCGTTCGCGCCAGACTGTTGCGTTCACACTAGGCAGACGCAAAGATGCAGTCAACCATTCATTGTCAATTTTAGAGCAGATGCATGCACATTGCGTCTTTGCATCTTCATGTCGCTGGCTTCCATTGACAATGAACGGTAGACTGCGTCTTTTACATCTGCCCGTGTGAACCATAGACTAACACCCCTCCCCCAATGACGTAAAGCTCTCCGAAACGCCTATTAATTAAACCTCTGGGAACGCCCCCCGTTTCAAACTGTCAGTGCGCGCTCTGATTGGCCGAGGAAGATCACGTTGTCCCAACGGTCGCGGGAAGTCATTGCCACGCGCGTGATAGCAGGAAGACAGACAGGACAGAAGTTGTTAACTGAAACTCCAGTCTCCGCTTCATTCAAAAGCTTTTAGTAAACATTGCAAAGGCTTTACAACTACAAATACTTTATTTCTAAACTGGAAAGCGATCGGTGAGGCTTTGATTGGTGTTGCAGTTGAACTGTTAATATGTTAACGTTCTTTTCGTTGTTTTAAAAGTTAATTCACGGGAAGAAACGGCTCGGACGGAGGAACATAAAGTGGTGCCATTTTTTTAACGTTGGATGCATGGGGCGTGTTTTGGTTAGCATGCTAAGCTAACATGCTAGTAGCAAAGTTTTGAGGATTTTCGACAGCGGTCACTTTTCTTCTTTATTTTTTTACCTTGAACACAAGGTAGTTTAAGGAGTCTTAAGTTCTAACCGGTTGATTTGTGCCACAAACAACGGACGCTTCGATCTTCAATCAATCGTTAGTATTTCGTGTCGAGGAGGCTCGTGGTGTTTGGTTTGCGAGAAGAAGCCAGGCAGGGCAGGGGGGCTTCGAACCCCAAAACATGTCGACCACCTACAACAAGATCACGGGCCGACCGATGCTGATCCGCCAGAAGCTCCAGTTCACGTCGAGCAGCGACGGAGAGGACGAGGAGCTGTCCCTGGAGGACGTTAACAACATCAGCACGGGAGCAGAGTCCGGCTTCGCGGAGGAGCTGGACACTAGCCCGGTGCGGGGCCGCCTCCACCACCATCACCGGGACACAGCCGCCGAGAAGCAGCGGCTCGAGGCGGGCAGCAGCAGCCCACTTGAGGATCATCACCGCACTGGGGGCGACGAGGAGGCCGAACTCTGGGACGAGGAGGACGGAGAGAGCTTCACAGACTCCCCGTCTCGGTGTTTTCAGGCCCGCGGCAGCGGCGTGACTTTTGCCAACTGTTGTTCGCCGTCGCCGAGGAAGAGCTCTGCTCGGCTGCTGTACGAAGACTGCTGCTCCCCTCCGGACGACCAGGACGACATGCAGGGCGAGCCGACCAGCTCCCCCAACATCCCGGATTGCCCCGACACTCCTCCGCACAAAACCTTCAGGAAGCTGCGGCTGTTCGACACGCCGCACACACCAAAGGTAGGTTGGTTGTTTGTTTTGTAAATCCATAAAGATTTAGACTCTCGTAGATGTTCTTTTATAATCGATTCTGACTTTGAAAATGTCAATCTATGAGAGTCTTAATCTTTAGGCTATTATCCATCCAAAACCCATGAATAAAAACGTTAACACACAACACGAAATTCCATTACTAGTAAGTAATGGAAGCTGTCTCTGTTGCTCAAAACATAATAAGTAACCGCAACTATTTGATAACGTTTTCCTTTTGTGAATGTTTCATCTCATATAGTCTTCAAATTATTTTTTTTGGCCGTTACAATTACATGCCGAACCTTTCGTCCAATTTCAACGTATGCCACAGTTGGACACAAATAGGAGGTTGTTTGAAATGTTAAAGTTAAACTATGTAACTAGGAGAAAGCTTTTGGATTTGTTTCCCCATCATGGATTGTTTGTTACTTTATGTCTTGTCTTGCATCAAGTTGATAATCCAAATTACTTTCAGTTTTATTTATTTTTTATTGAAGACCAGACTGTTTTTTTTGCACTGTCAACTCATTGGAAGAACTGGAATGCTGCTGTGTGATACAGGCTTTTGAATTTCATTTGAGCTTTAACTTTTAAAGTAACCACCCACTGGCACTACTGACCCAATTTTTTTTTAAATGCCGCACCACATTACATAATGTACACATGTGTACATTATGTAATGTGGGCATTTAAAAAAACCTTTAACTTTTAAAGTACCCAGTACCACCCACTGACTCAGATTTTTTTAAATGCCACACCCTTACATAATGTACACATGTGTACATTATGTAATGTGGTGGGCATTTAAAAAAACCTTTAACTTTTAAAGTACCCGCCCACTGACCCAGTTTTTTAAATGCCGCACCCTTACATAATGTACACATGTGTACATTATGTAATGTAGTGCCATGCTGCATTTAAAAAAACTAACTTTTAAAGTAACCACCCACTGACCCAGTTTTTAAATGCCGTACCATTACATTGATTGAAATATAACAATATAACAGTTTGCACAATTACAGTACATTTCAAGCACAAAATCAATACAAATACTGTTAACTGTGAGTGGACGACCCAATTAAGCATTACACTTGTTTACAAGATGTTCCACCTTGTTCAATTCATCAAAAATGTATATAATGTCTACATTATGTAATGGTACGGCATTTAAAAAAAAACATGTGTACATTATGTAATGGTACGGCATTAAAATAAAACTGGGTCAGTGCCAGACTGGGTGGTTACTTTAAAAGTTAAAGGTTTTTTTAAATGCCGTACCATTACATAATGTACACGTGTAGGAGTTCGAATGAAATTAACGGCCGGCTGACATGAGCCACTACATTGTAGTTATATAGTGTATGGTGCATTAATGCGCAGCTCAATTTAAGTCAAATTTTGTTTTTGTTGTTTTTACCTCGATTTTTCCGACCATTATCGTTTCGCCGTTCTAGATTTTTAGCCCATTTTGTAACTTATTTAATTATACAGAGATTGTGCATTTCATTCACACACCGATGGCGGCGGAAACCATGCAAGGCACCAATTAAGACACGCAGGAAAAAAATCAGGCTACGATTACCAGGCTAGGTGACCGGACCGCTAGGCAGACCCGGGCCATGCTGTGTTATTAACCCATTTTAGGCGGGAATCCCTTTTGGTGTTAGCATTACATTATGCTTTAGCTATTTTTTAAAAATCGAAGAGCGACTGACATAGAAGACATTTTAGAATCTCTGATCTCAGGTCAGAATGAAAATTGTCAGGATGTAGAAGACATTTTTTGAATCTGATCTCAGGTCAGAATGGGTTAATGCAGTGTTATCTGTCTGTCTTGCTCATTCTGTCATGCACCATCCTGTACTCTTGCAGAGCTTGCTGTCCAGGGCCAGGGGCAGTGTGGGGGGCTCCTCCAGCAGGAGAGTAGCCCTGTTCAGTACCAATGTGGAGACGGCCAAGAAGACAGCGGTGGTGGAGAGTGGAGGTGGTGTGAGGAGAACCCAGACGTCCCCTCTGGTGAACATTAACCCCTTCACCCCAGACTCCATCCTCATCCAGTCCGCCACACGCACACTGCACAGGACCAGCAGGAAGAGGTCACACTGGAATGAGTATGTCAATCAAAACAATGAAAGGTTCATAACTTCATACTCGAGACTTGGTTTATTTGGAGTTTGTGCAATGCAGTGATGTAAATAGGACCCAGGAGTGGTCTTTGGGTTCCAGGGACCTTTTATGAGTCCTACTAACGACGTTAGAGTACAGTACTGAGTACAGTATTGCGTCCCAGAATCCCTGGAGTGTGACATCATTGGGTACACTAGTAAAGTCTGAAGTTCATTCTAGTTAGATGCAGAGTATATGTTTTTATTGTAAATATTTAAAGCCATATAAGCATAGTGCAACAGAACAGTGGTTTTCAACCAGTGGTCCTTGAGGGAGTTCAAGGTGGTCCCCAGCTAAATGGTGGGTTGTTAAAAAAATGGATCTTATATATAATATATATTATATAATATAATCTTATTTTATAGATCTTTAACTCTTGAGCATAAAATGAAACCGAATGGACCCTCCTGGTTAATTCAGTGTTAATTTTGTTGACTAAGACTCGATACTAAGTTGACTAAGGTTTTTCAGAAGACTAAATGGAACTAAGACTAAATTGTGTCTTATTCATAAGACAAAATCAAAGTATTGTGAAAAAATGAACACTGCCTCTTATCCCTAAACTACTTTGCCTTTTTTTCTTGTATTTCGAAAAACATTTGAAATCTACAAGCTCACAACGGGTCTATGTAGATTTGCTATTTTAACTATTTTATCATATATAAAAAATGACAAAATAGTTTAGGGATAAGGTTTAGTATGGACTAAAATGGAGCCCTAAATCGCATCAAATGGTGGTCCGTGGCTCAGATGCCCAATAAATAATGGGCCTTGATATGAAAAGGGTTGAAAACCACTGCAATATAAGACGGCACATAGATATAGCAGAACGTGTATTTCGTACTCTTTTTTTTCTTTTTTCTTTCTTCTTTTCTCCAACACGAGCACCTGTTTATAATGATGATGGACATTGATTGTAGCCCATTGTCATAGTAACCAGATTCGTTAAAACCGTTGACTAAGCATGACTAGGTGAAGGCAGTGGTTTTGGCATGAAGCCAAGATCACATGGCTTGCCTTCTATTGAATTCCATCAAGTGTATGAACTAAGTTCTCTGCCATCACCCTCTGGTGTGTAGAATGTGTAATAACAGTATTGTCTGTCTCTTCACAGCTCATGTGGGGAAGACATGGAGTTAAGCGATGGTGAGGGAGAGGAGGAAATTCTCCGACCATCTAAGGTAATGAATAATTCTCAGTGTAATAATACACTACACATACATACAATAATACATTTTGATAGGTCACAAGTACGCTTGGCCAATATTATCAACGATTTTAAGATGCCACAATGATGTCACTCTACCAATGGGGTTCCCATTCAGGATGGGAACCCCTTTTGTTTTAAGCATCATGTTATACTTTAGCTATTGAAAAATAGAAGATCTAGAAGCTTGTAGATCTGCTATTTTGGAAAAATCTTTGAAAATGTGGTGCAAATCTTTGAATATATATTCTTTCAGAGCTAAAGTTTTTAAGTCAAATCTTTGCTTTGGGTGGGGGGGGGGGGGTTCCTGGAACATATTTACAGATCGGCGGCCAATTACATGTAATTTTTGGGGTCGCTTGACATGAAATAATTTAAAAACCACTGATATAGAAACAAGAAGAAGCCTTTTTTTGTCTGCCTCAGGTCTAAATGTCAATACAAAGCTTTTAAACCTATTTGTCCCTTATTCTTTCACCAGAGAATCACCATGATGGAGAGTCACATGATGTCCCGGTATGCCTCTGAGTTCCATGAGCTAGAGAAGATCGGCTCGGGGGAGTTTGGCGCTGTGTTCAAATGTGTGAAGAGACTGGATGGCTGCATCTATGCCATCAAGAAGTCAAAGAAGCCCCTGGCAGGATCTGTAGATGAGTAAGTCACCAAACTCTCCGATTCATTCTGATTTCTCTACAACCTGTTTTCATGTTTGGTAGGTCGGGAAGAAACATGATTAGCAAATGCCTAGAAGTGATTGCATAATTAACTGTAATCGCAAATTGCAACGGAATCAAAAAATCCTTTTGACACAGGTCAAACTACTTCATGTTCTGAAGAAAACAATTGTAAAGATAATATAGCATCAAGCCAAGAGTACTATAGCCAAACTACCCTGTCCTGATATTGCTCAATACAAGGTTGAAATGATTATGAAAGATTCCCTCGAACTTTTTCCTTCAAATTTTGTCCAGTGTCAATATAGCTCATTAGCTGGAAGTAGGGATGGCATGTACCCCACTGTCTTGTCTGTCACATCACATGCAAAAGCAGAGATGTTTTTATTAATTTGATTACTTATTAACTGTTAAGTTTAATTGACTAATTTCTTAACCGTGATTTATCGATGAACTATTAACATTCCTAGCTGGAAGTTGAAATCCTTTTAACTCAATTACTGTATACTGAGACTTTACCTTGATGCATGCCAATTAAACTTGTATGTCTTCCTTCCCTCGCTGCCTCCTCCAGGCAGAACGCCTTGCGGGAGGTGTACGCTCACGCCGTGCTGGGCGTGCACCACCATGTGGTGCGTTACCACTCTGCGTGGGCGGAGGACGACCACATGCTGATCCAAAACGAGTACTGTAACGGCGGCACGTTGTCGGACGTCATCAAAGAGAACTACCGGCAACTCCGCTACCTGTCGGAGCCCGAGCTCAAAGACCTGCTGCTGCAGGTCACCAGAGGACTCAAACACATCCACTCCACCTCGCTCGTACACATGGACATCAAACCAAGTGAGTCGCTGATTTTAGTTTTCAGGCAGTCTTTTGAAGAATAGTTCTCATTTACTTTTAGTTAAAACAAATTGTCACCTGGAATGTTTGATTGTTTGATGATTTTACACTTGCTGAACGTAGATCATCTATTTTCAGAATGCAAGTGTAAAATGACTTGTCTTTTACTTATACTGGATCTCTTGTCCACTAGTCCCTTCCTAACATTTTAATCTAGGTTTTATCTGTTGATGAAATTGTCAATATATTTAGTTAGTTGAATTAAAAATGTGTGCTCTTGGCCTGGGCCATGGCTCAGTGGTACAGGCACCGTGGCTGGTAATCCAGTCTGGCAGTGTGCCGTAAAATCGACTCCCGATCCCGACGGCCTTTACTGCATGTCTTGTCTCCCCCCCCCCCCCCCCCCCTCCCCATATCTCTCCCCATCTACTAAAATCTAAGAAATCTAAGAAAATTATTAACATTAACATGTGTGCTCTTTACTCAGGTAACATCTTCATCTCCCGGAGGTCTGTAGCCATTACAGATACGTGCGATGAAGAAGAGGAGGATCTAACAGCCAGTGTGGTCTTCAAAATAGGTAAGAGTTACTTTGGATGTGATCAATGGAATTACTACCTGGAAAAAGACATGGCTAGGAAATTTGTTGTTGTTGTTTGTGAGTGGTGCAGCCACTCCAGTGCACAGCAACTCAGGCTGGATGGCTGGCTGGGTCTGTCCGTCTGAGCACGGAAATAGTGTTATAGAGTTTGTTCACCACCAAGTGTCACTGTTGCGCAGCCTATGTCTTTTCACAGAATAATTTGTTTTGCAATACAATTATAATCTGAATCAACATTTTGGCTCTGTAGTTATTAAAACTGTAGTTTGAGGTCTGAGGCAATTACAGATGCAGCACAGCAGATCTACAGCTGTAGATTGTAACGGCAAATCTCTGAAGCATGTGTTGGAAATATATATATATTTTTCCTACTAGCCAGTGGCGGAGTGTCTTCGTAATTTTTTTCACCGTAACTACATTTACATTTGGCTATTAATAGCCTACTGGGATCCTGTTCCTTGGGACTAATTCTAGTGTTGCAATGATTGAAATTGATGAGAGTGCATCAGCTTAAATGCATATTATGTCACTTTTCTCTCCAGGTGACCTGGGCCATGTAACTAGAGTGAACAACCCACAGGTAGAGGAAGGAGACAGCAGGTACCTGGCTAATGAAGTTTTACAAGAGGTGAGTTTAATTTCATCTGGAAACTTTGTTGTTGTCATCTTTTATTCCGGAGTTGCTAGTTTGTCCCATCTTTGTCACATTTCTTCTTCAAAATAGAAGATGCTAGTTTTTGTCTATGCATAAATGTTGGTTATTTAGATTTGAGCACAAAGGTTAAGAATATATTTTTAGATGGCATGTTCAGGCAGATGCTTGATGTTTCTCTGGTATCTTAGTTTCTGAGGCAATAAATTGTTCTCACTCTAGACGTAGACTACTTATGTGACTATTTACCTTGTCAACTAGGGTTCATCTTTACTCTGATCTTGCACTGGCTAATAGTGTTTGGTAAGAGAATCTGCTAAATGCCTAAATTATAATTGGACAAAAGTACATCAAATGTTATTTGTTCAGCCAGGACCTATGAATGCTTGGCCTTTCACAGCCTCTTATGCCGTTGGTCTTTTGCCTCTTGTAGTAATCGATCTGTGCACTTTTTCCTTGTCATGATGCTACTTCCTGGCTATAATAAACTTAAATTTACTTCTGATCTTTCTCCCTCAGGACTACCGTAATCTGATGAAGGCAGATATTTTCGCTCTGGCTCTGACTGTGGTCAGTGCCTCAGGGGCTGAGCCCCTCCCCACTAACGGTGACAAGTGGCACGAGATCCGCCAGGGCAAACTTCCCCCCATCCCTCAAGTGCTGTCTCCAGAGTTCCTCAGTCTCCTCAAGGTAAGAGGACTTTGACAGAGACTTACCAAAAACCTTCATCGGTCAATAAATCGCATTAGCACCTGGCTGGCAATAGTTTCAGCATGTTTTAGAATGTAAACATACTGTAACTACTGTATTTCTTCCTGGCTATTCAGTATACATTAAATACCATACATCATGATGTATTTCTTCCTGGCTATTCAGCATACATGAAATGCCATATAACATGATGTATTTCTTGGTCTGAAATTAATGCATTTGATACAATGATACAGTTTTTAGTGTTTTACAAATCTACCGATTCCTTTGGTTCTGTGCCATCTGGTTTAGTAGCTTTTCTAATCTGTGTGTGTGTGTGTGCGTGTGTGTGTGCAGCTGATGATCCACCCTGACCCTGCTCGGCGACCTTCGACCTCTGACCTCATTAAACACCCAGTGCTTCTAACGGCAGCCAGGAAGAGGGCAGACCAGCTCAGAGTAGAGCTCAACGCAGAGAAATTCAAAAACGCCCTTCTCCTCAAGTAAGTAGTATACAGAATAAAGGACTGTGATGACGATAATAACCAGTGTTGATTAAGAAAAATGTTTGTCGACTACCTTTGTTCACTCACTGACAAACTAAATGAAAACTAAGCTATGATGACTAAGACTAAATATATTGACAATTTCATCAAATCAAAACTAAAGACTAAAATGTTAGGGAGAGACTAGTGGACAAGAGATCCAGTAAAGTCATTTTACTCCTGGTTGCATCTACAAGCTCGCAACGCGTTGTGAGCTTGTAGATCGGCTATTTTCAGCAAGTGTAAAATCAGCCATTAAGTTTTCTGATTGCTTGCTCCAAGGTGACAGATACTATGTCCAAAACAAGACCTGTATGTTCAGCAAATACATTATTGCTGTATAGTCAAAGTTGTGGTGTTTGATTAGTGTATGACCTTTTATTTAGATCAGTTGGCAGTGGTTCTGCTTCATTAGATCACAGTGGAGAGAGACAGAGAGAGGAATTAAGTGTAGGGAACAAGGAGATGATAAAAGCACAGATTTTAACACATTCTGTGCATTATAGCCTATTATAAGTTATAACAAGCCACGGTCACTGCCGATATTGTTTAATTACCTTTGGAGCATAAGCCAAAGTATTTGCACCTTTGATCCATGAAAATCCCCCTGAAAATAGTCCCATGGTTTGTTGCCGAGCTGAAAAAGAATCCACTGTCGTGATGCGGAAGAACAACTAACCGTAATGGCGGATGGATCACAGTGTAAACGCCCGTTCACTTGCATTGAACTCACTTTCCCAGAAGAAAGCCAATAGATAGGTCGATTTTCGGTTAAGTCATCATAACGCGTCGGCCACGTCACCATGTCTGTGAAAATTAAAAAGCGGCAAATTAAACTTAAAACAAATACTATAGCGCTATACGCTATAGTATACTCTATATGCTGTATTCCATTATAACAGTGTTATGCAGGTAAAGGCAATGGAATAAAACGTGTGTATAGCGGTTTACGCAGGGAAGCTGTTTTAACAGCTTTTTCTGAGCCATTTCATCATTTACTGCCTTTTTTCTGACTTTTCTTTCTCGTTTTCTTTCTCAGGGAGTTGAAGAAGGCCCAGATGGCCATGGCAGCTGCTGAAGAGAAGGTTCTGACCACAGACCGCGTTCTGACCCGTTCCACCGCGCTCCAGTCCAACCCCAGAAGCTCCAGAGAGTCCAGACTCATTGGCAAGAAGATGAACCGATCAGTCAGCCTTACCATCTACTGACACTCGAGGTTAAAGATGTACCGATCAGTCAGCCTTACCATCTACTGACACTCGAGGTTAAAGATGAACCGATCAGTCAGCCTTACCATCTACTGACACTCAAGGTTAAAGATGTGGGCTGGCTCCTATTTGCTTTATCATAGACTGAATTCCGACCGTTTTCATTTGGTTTTTTTCTTGGGTTTGTGAAAAAAACTAAACGTGGTGGCACATTGCACACTCGTCAAAAAAGGTTTCGGTCGGTTGGACTGTTAACCCAAGGAGTGGAAATTGACACCAGAAACCAGGCGACGTTAACTGGCTGTAGCTGTAAAAAGTCTTCTCTACCAGGCACTTGTAACGGGACTTGTCACAGGTCCACTGTTGCTCGGAGCAGTTCTAAAGCATCTGGTTGAAGGAGGGGATGGAAAAGAACGTCAACTGACTACAGAGGCTTTGAAATCCAAGCAGCGGGATGGTTGGCAACAGTGCTGTCCTGTCCAATCTGTGAAGCTCAGTCAACAATTACAGTTTTTTGTACACCATTGTCAACGCTGACTCATTCGCAGAGGTTATCATAGCGTATGCTGATTAAGAGGACTTTTCTTCTTGAAATGGCAAGGAAATACATTCCTTTTAAAGGTAGCTACTATACCTTTTTTGATGTACTTTTTCCCATTCCACAAAGCTACAAACATGTCAGACTTCACTTTCTGTCTCTGCATGTCCTTCGACAAAACTCAGACTTGGCTGCTGGTGTCTGGTGAATGTAGTCACCCCCTTTAGCTGCGCTATGACGCACCTTACTGCCTGTCGAATGAACGCTTGATGAGAAGGTTGGGAGTGTCTGAAAACTATTTGCTGTTTTAAAAGAGCACTTTGGAGGCAATGAGTGGAACTTTTGCCATGTAAAAAGAAAATGTTTTACCTGCTGCTGCTATTCATGTTTTTCTTTTTGTTTGTCAGTTTGGTTGTGGCAGTTAGGAGATCAATGGCTCTTATTTCGAATAGCAGAAGTCTCATTTTTGTTCATCTCCTATTTTTTTGTTTTCATCCTGTCTGATCTGCTAGGATCATTACAGCGTTTTGTCTGAGAACCGTATCTAATGAGCTATCCTTTGTCTGTACGGGTAGAAGAAAATGAAACGGTACCGGTGTTAATTTGAGCTGCCAACCCTGCCTTGTAGCATTAGAACAATCATTGTTGTGTTCAGTGGACTCACTTGTTCTCATTTTTCCACTTGTTTTTCTGTTCTGTCATTTTCTATAAGGTTTGTTTTCACGATTACTGTTTGTGTTAAAGGTGCTATAAGTGAAATGTTTTTGTTAAAACAGTTTAGTTGAAAAGCTAAATCTCTATATTCTAGTATAGCAATCATTGCTAGAATACAATGTTTGTTTGGTAACGGGGTCTCCTCATCTCTTCACTGTCTCCAGCTCTTTTATTTCAGTTGGCTGTGAATCACCACAATCTAATAAAGTGGATGAAATTTACTAAAGAAATTTAAGAAATGGAGACCCCTGATAACCGGGGAGAAAAAAACACTAGCAATGATTGATATATGAATCTTGAGCTTATTTGAACAAAAATAACACCACCTTTAACTTTTTTTGTTGCCCACCACACCCCTAACTTCTTGTTATAACCTGTACATATGTTTTAATAAATCTCGTCCAATGTGAACTAATTGCATTAATAGTTTTTGAGTCGTATGCCAAAGGGAAGTTACCTCCTGAGATCATCATTCACAATTCGCAAACAAAAGTGGGCCTATATGAATTATTGGACAACTGGGAGTGGAACTAGTTCCTATTTGAGGCTATATCCTAATTTTCTCAATGCAATCTGTCAACACACCCACACAAGCCAGACAGTTCAGACACATTGAAAAACTACATCGGACCATAACACAACATTTTATACTGTGTTACAGTGTTGTGTGAACAACTACGCCAAATCCATAACAGTATTGATAACTACAACAATAACGGTTCAACATAAATACATAATTGGCACTAATCCTGTCTATTCCTACAGTTCCGTTCACAGAGCTACAGCCACCTGCTGCTATGGATTACTGTGGAGCTGTGTTGTAGTGGTCAGGTTTCAGTCTGTCACATAATCGCCTAAATTGCAATAATCGCATCATTGATTTCATGTTGAAAAATACTTTCTTAAAAAAAGCTTGTAGATAGCTTCCTTATTGTGTGCATCCATCCATACTTCAAGTCACATATTTGTAGCTTGGTGCATTCGTTTTCAACCAATGGACCCGCACAGGTCCATTTGGTTTAATTGAACACTCGAGGAGTCGAGTTCAATTATTAATTGTTAAACAATAAACATAGATGCATTACTTAAATTACAAGAAGTCTACACAAATTAGACAATGCTGAATTGTTATTTTGATCAACATCTGCTGTATTATCTCCTAATGGTTCAAAACATCAATAGGCTACAGCGTGGAATTGTGGACATTAAAATCTTATCCAACGGCAGCAAAATATTATTTAGTTTTGTGTCTGTCATGGTGGTGGTCCGTGGTTCAAATCATGCTGCAGAATAAATAATGGACCTTGACATGAAAAGGGTTTAAAACCACTGACTTAGTGTTTTGATGTGTTTTTCCCCATGCACGCTGAGTGGAGCTACAGCACTTTGTCTTGAATCATCATCATGCCAGACACGCGCGTCATGTGACACTGCTGCTATCACACACACACACACACACACGCACACAGGCGAGTAGTTCACTTCACATCACATTTAGTTACACCACGGGGGAGAGAGAGAGAGATAGCTGCTATTTATTACTATGGCTCTGCGCGACGAACTTCTGAAGTCAATATGGCACGCATTTACTGCCCTCGACGTGGACAAAAGTGGGAAAGTGTCCAAATCACAGTTGAAGGTACGTTTTTTTATACAATTTTTTATATCCTAATTTTCGTTGGAGCTGCGGTGACTCCGGTGAGCAAGCAGGAAATTCTTGTATGTTCAGCTGCCAGCTCAACTCTAGCCCTGAAACATGACTGATGAACCATGGCTAGCTCAACTCAAGAGTCTCCACTGGTTAACCTGAAACCTCAAACTTTATCCTGTTCTGCATCCCGATTCCTGAAGGGAACAACTACCCATAGATCCGAAGTCCCGTTAGTCCGAACATGCATGTCGCTCAACACTTATTTCAGATGAAGTGGTATGAAACGGCTGTTGATAGGCTACTATACTCTATGTTATGTTTTGAACTTTTCTTAATATCACCTTTTTATTGTATTTATAGTTGGTCAAAAAACACTTTAATTTATTGATATTAATTAGAGTGGTCAGGTCGCCTGTCTAGATGACTTTCAGGGATGGATGGTTATTGGTTAATAACTCCACTTGCGTTGTAGCCTCTAAAATTTTGGGCTACGTTGTAGCCTATACTGTTAAAAATCACACCGTGTGAAGTGAGGGGCGCTCTTATCATCATCTCATTCTGTCCACAGTCCAATCACAATTTGCTTCCTCCACTGTTGTCTCCAATGTTTTAGCTGGCCATTGTCAATGGCATTCAATCATTCAATGTTTGTGTTTACACAAACACTCAAAGCTGGCCATTCATTATCAACTGCATTTAATGTTTGGGACAATGTGTGTGTTTACCCTCTAAGCTTGACATAGGAAGGGCTAGCACCACTACAATTTAAAGTTATATTACTTACTTACTCAAACAATCTTGACTGTGAATGTGTTTTTTTTAGTAGCTACAGGGAGTGGAATTATTAACTTTGATTTACCCAGATGTTTATCCAAAACAGCTATGTTTTACAATTTCTGTCCGAGAACCAGCCTAATGTAGGCTACTAGCCAAGTAGCCTACATATTATGCTGCTTTGTGGTGACATGGATCTTTCACAAAAATGTCTGACCTCCAGTGGTTTGTGTGTAAAAGGAAATTAAATAAATATATATATATTCTGTGTAGTTCAGGGCAGGCTGAACAAGGTCATGCCTTACTTCCTCTTTCTTACCTAACTTTAGACTATCCAAACAGCAGTGCTGCTGCTGACTTTACAATACTTCAACAGCACAAGGAATGCGAATAACAGCCCATTCTAGTAGTAGGCTATTGTCTCGTGTGACCAAGGAGACACCACATGAAGAAGAATGACTTGTGTTGGTACCAGGCATTTGTCATTAAAGCTACCCTTCTTGAGTAGAACTTGATTAACAGCCCAAATGGCTGAAAGTTGAATATCTTGTTTATGTGATGACCCAGTAATAGAAGTTCAAACAAACAAAATCATTGCTGAGAGCCTTGAGAGGGAGACCGTGTAGGTGAGACAGATAAAAACCTGAGAGACAGACAGTGAAAGTAGGAAAGCTGAGAGGGAGACATACAGTGCAGGAGAGACAGACAGTAAGAAAGCTGAGAGGGAGACAGTGTAGGAGAGACAGACAGTAGGAAAGCTGAGAGGGAGGCAGTGTAGGAGAGACAGACAGTAGGAAAGCTGAGAGGGAGACAGTGTAGGAGAGACAGACAAATCAAATTTATAAAGCACATTTAAAAATGACTGTCATCAACAAAAGTGCTGTACAAGTAAAAACAAAAAAATGTATATCAACAATACAATCAAATAAAAATAAAAACGCTGAGAGACAGACAGTGTAGGAGAGACAGACAGTAGGAAAGCTGAGAGGGAGACAGTGTAGGAGAGACAGACAGTAGGCAAGCTGAGAGGGAGACAGACAGTAGGAAGGCTGAGAGGGAGACAGTGTAGGAGAGACAGACAGTAGGAAAGCTGAGATTGAGACAGACAGTAGGAAGGCTGAGACGGAGACCACATAGTGGGAAATATTAAAGCTGAGAGAGTGATAGCACAAGGTTGGCAGAACTTTGCACAGGATGAAAAGTGGTGGCTTTATCGAAGGAGGCCAGCATGGGTGCATGTGGTTGAAAAGACATGCGCATAAATGACCACACAATTTCTGGACAGTGTGGACACAAATGCTTTAAGTTATTATTTTTGTGCATTTATTTCATGTGTATAGTGGAGAGAGACAGGAAACATGCAGAGAGAGAGTAGGGGAGTGACACCGACCCAGGGACACTGTCAGGCATTAGAGCTCATGTGGTATTTTCATTTCATGAAGTACAAAGCGATGATGCTTTTGTGTGGCTCAACCAGCCAGTATTCTATCCTGCCAAGTTGCACACCCACCTACAGTAACAAACCCAGCAAGCACGGTCAGGACCTGGACGAAAGACTGGTCAGATCTGTCCCAGAATATCACCTGATTTCAACCAACATACACAAGTTCTGCCCATGAATGAATCAGATCGAGGACAACTAGTTCAGATCTGGCCCTGAATAAGCTATATTATTTCAACTGGTGAAGACGTCCTGGAAATGACGTAAAGACCATCACTAATCACTAATCATCCATTGCATGCCGCACAGGGAATAATTTTGGTATTATGGTATATTTACCGTCTGAAAAAACCTAGACTACAGAGTACAGACCCAATGATGTCTCATTCCTGTCTCTATTCTAGGAAGAAGAAACATGTACTCACCATTTGAAAAAGACACCTATTCTTAAGAAATATTTACACAAACAATTCTAGCTCTCAGACCTTTTGTTTAGATGGTAACTTAAGATTGTTCCTCCTTTTCTGTCAATGTAGTCATGACATGATCCACCACATCATGTAACTTTAAAGTGCTTCATGAGTTAGTTTTATCATTACCGCTTTGCAGTGATGTAAATAGCCTGAAAGCCCTGCGTCCTTAGACTCACTAAATTGAGAAAGGACGCAATTATCATGTCACCCTCCGGGGGTCCTGGGATTCAATACTGTACTCGTACTGTACTCAAACGTCGTTGAAGTAGGACTCATAAAATGTCCCTGTGGGACCCATCTAAAAGACCTGGGACCCATCACATTATTGAAAGCCTATTTTACATCACTGCTTCCGCTTCTCATTACAGGTGCTGTCCCACAACCTGTGTACGGTGATGAAGATACCACACGACCCCGTGGCACTGGAGGAACATTTTAAGGACGACGACGAGGGTCCTGTGTCCAACCAAGGCTACATGCCCTACCTCAACAAGTTCATCCTGGACAAGGTCAGCTAAACGGCCGCCACACGTAATGCTAATGGGGTATTCTTCTTCCCATTACAGGGTTTCTTTTTAGCCGGCAGGTGAGCGAGCTATCATGAAGAGTATATCATGGATAGAGGAGTATTGTGTTTTTGAATATTGGATTAAACGTAACCATACCGTACGTAATTGGCTGTACAAAATTGAAAACGACAGCCCAAAAATGTTTGAGTCCTCCTTCCTGTAGCAGTGTCCCTGTTGAAATATCCCTGAGCAAAATGATTAGTGGGTGTCGACATGAAGACACTAATGTGTCAGGCATGCCCAAATATGGAGTGTTGTGATGTCAGAACAGGCCAGCTGCATATAGGGAGCCTGGGCAGGGGCCCCTAGTCCGACTGGGCTCAGCACTCCCTGTGGGGGTGTGGAACACATGTGTTGAATTTGAAGTCGGTGGGACGAACAGTTCGAGTTACGTGGATTACAGCCGTACACACACACGTACAGAGACTTGGTGCATTTATAGATAGATGAGCCTACATAGATTTTAGACAGTGTAGACACAGTGGTGTGACAGCGTTGCAGAGCTCCAGACACTGATGCTGAATAGGAGGGAGTCAGTATAGGCCCTATACTGACTGCCTCCCATTCAGCATCAGTACTATAGGGCATCGATTGAGGAGTTGGTGCCAGCTAGACCGGTCACCCTCTCCCATCATGACAACCACACAAGACAGCTGAGCTCACTGATGATTGTAAAGACCTGTTCATTTTCTTATTTCTTTATTATCTTTGTGTGTGTGTGTGTTTGTGTGGCATTACGCAGTGGAAGAAACCACTTAACAGTTTTATTTTTATTTTTTAAGGGGCGCTAGCCCTTTCTATAAACAGCTTTTGTCCCCACACGTCTCAAGATTTGCCATTGACAATGAAAGGGGAATTCAGGTCAAATGTCCGCTAAATCTTGTCCCCACACGTCTCAAGATTTGCCATTGACAATGAACGGAGAAATGACGTCAGAATATGACATAAATAAAACATCAAAACATTAACGCCATTGACATTGAAGGGGAAATTTACGTTATATGTAAACGAGCAAATCAGCTAACCAATCACAGGCAATAGGCATTCTGATTGGCCAGAATTAACCAATCACAGGCTGCTATTGAACACCCTTTACATCTGTGTGTTGATTTAAAAAATCACACCCGTGTGATGTGAGGGGCACTCTTATCATCTATTGCTTCATTGTTAATGGGAATAAAATGTTGTGCAGGACCGAAATAGCCAATTTGCATGCCTACATATGACGTAAATTCTCCATTCATTGTCAATGGGAATTTAACATAAATACCGATTTGCTCGTCTACATATGACGTAAATTCTCCATTCATTATCAATGGGAAGTTAATGTTTGTGTAGGACAAAAATAGCCGATTTGCACAAATTCTCCATGTCAATGGCATTTAATGTTTGTTAGGACACAAATCTACTCTGTAGCTGAATATAGGAGGGGCTAGCGCCCCTCAAACAATATTGAACCAATGGAAAGTATTAAAGTGCTTCGGCGAAGATCTCCTAACTCCATTGGATCCTCAAACTATCAAACTCCACTTGTTTAGCCATCATTTTTGGTTCATAAGTCAGTGCTATTGAACACTAGTGTGTGTTGGTAAAAAAAATATTGAACCAAATGAAAAATAAAAGCACAAAAACCTCCACTTGAGCTGACTGGTTTTCTTTTTTCATTTCTTAAAAAAATGGACATTTTGGTTTCTTCCTGACAGCAGAGATATGTTGGTTGTTGCTCGTTGTGTGAATGTGGATGAGCAGGGTTTTTAACCATTTAAATCCCATGCATTGTTGAGCAGAATTCTTCAGGGCTCCGGACATTATTACTACATTGTCCGCATACAAGCACCGCACTCACTCATAAGACTGTGAATGTGTGGCTCCAGGCGGCCCCGTAAAGGCATCAAGCGCTATTCTCCCATCACATAGCCTACTTGCAGACCAAAACAAGGAAGTGTGTGGATCACTCTGGTGGCGCGCAAAGCTTAGCTACTTTTGTGAATTTAATCGTTTTATTAGGTTAATTTTGCTATATGTTTGTAACCGTTTTAGAAAAGCAATAAGCCTAGGTCTAGAAGACCCTCCGCTACGTGTCGGGTCTACCTACGCCTCTCAGCCATTATAAAATTCACATTAACCAGAGACCTCTTGGGGCTTATTGCTTTATTAAAGTGCGTCCTCAGGTCTAAAACAGGGTTAAAACAGGTTTCTGCACAACTTTGAATATACGATAGTATACCACAGCAAGTGCGTTACTTAATTCTTCCCTCTGACGCAGTGGTACTAGCATGTGTGTGGCACGAAAGTACTTTGCGTCCTCTAGGGCTCTCATCGCCACGAGTGACATCATTTTATTCCAGAGGTTTCGCTTTGAGAAACCGTATTATATGGGCAAAGGATGACGGCAAACTGCCCGCTGTACGGTGTAGGGACAAAGGGGTGACAGTCAGGGCATTCAACAACTCAGTCTAGGAAACTCCACCCTGTTACTGTGTGTGTGTGTGTGTGTGTGTGTGTGTGTGTGTGTGTGTGTGTCCTTATGTGCTGTTTAGAGAGGTTGTGGCTGGGAAGTCAGTTACTTATTCCACTTGACAGTCTCTTCAACTCAACTTAGACAGCTACTGAGTATTTATCCAAACACTACCGTAGTTCCTCTGGGAGATGTTCCTGAGCCGTCATCTCAGTTTGACGTTAGGCTAATGGCAATGTCATCGACTCCAATTGTCATTAATAGAGAAAGGTCTCCATTGAGGATTATGATTGGACAGAATAAATCTGTGGTTCTCAACTGTAGTTTTTTTTAATGATATTATTTTGCCTTTATTGATAGGATACAGTAATTGGGATAGGGAGTGACACGTGGCAAAGGCCATCGGGCTCGGGAGTTGAACCTGCGGCATGCCGTCTGTCTGGCTTGACAGCCTAGGTGCACAGACGGTTGAGCTAACCGTCCGGGCCTCAACTGTAGTTCTTTGAACCAGCTGGTGACCTACCTACGTTTGGGTTACAACCCACCCACTGAGTGCCCACTGGCCAAGTGGTCCAGGCAGATGCCACATATAGACTTCGGCCTGAAAGTGCATTGCGTGTTCGAGTCCCGTACTGTCCATGAATGTAGCATTTACCATGGTGAAAGAGATGCAAATGCCCCCCGGCCATCCCATAGCATTCAGGAGAATTGTCTTTTTCCAAAGTGCACACATCATTTTGCGTTGAACGTATTTGTCGTCTGTGTCGAAATCCATGTCATGCGTCTTCGGTAGCTAAAGAGTGTGCGGTCGCGCCCCAAAAATTGCTGATCTACAAGCTCTCAACTCGCGCTCATCTTGTGAGCTTGTAGAGTGGCTAATTTACAGCAATGTTTTGCCAAAAGTGCCCTTTTAGGGAAGTCTGCCCCTGCTTCCCTGACATCCTCTGCACGTCCCTGCCTTGTGTTAGTCGTTTGCATGGCTGTTTGATGTTCAAGTTTTACGGTGATGGCCGTGTGGTCTGGCCCAACATAGCATAGCGATAAATAATTGATCCATGAATGGCATATATATTATATACCTCATGCGTGGAGAGACTAGAGACCATGGACTCATTTGGAGCCTATGTGGTTAGCTGGAGCAGAGCATTCCATCAAGCCAACTGAACTGACCTCTCATTAGCCCACCGCAAGCATTCTGAACTGACAACAATTAGAGTGCCGCAGTCCTGCCCCCGACGAGCGGCCCAGAAGAGAATTCTCCATTCATTTTTCCCATAGACGTTTCAGAAAGTATTTATTTAAAGGCCTTTAAAAGCCTCCGACAAAGAAAGCTCTCGTCATGACAAATCATGACTATAAACACAATGTTTTGGGCTGATCAAATAATTAGAAAGAAGAAAAAACGTAGTTACACATACACATATTTACATTTGGCATTACCTAAACCATATTGGGTTACGTTCCTGTTTTTAGTCATCTGCCAAATCGACCCCACTTCTCTCAACTAGCATCATCAACTAGCATTTTTCACCAACATTCCAACAAAACCTGCAATTCCTGGGCGACCTGTGATTCCTGAAGTTGTTGTTTATCTAACTCTCTTAAGTCCACAGCCCGGCCTGTTGTAGTGTTAGTGTTAGACAGGGTTGTGTCTATTCAGTGAATTCTAATCAACGTGCTGCTGGAGCAGAGAGAGAGAGAGAGAGAGAGAGAGAGAGGAGGGAGAGAGAGAGAGAGAGAGAGAGATGCAGCTCCAAGCACTGCCGCAGCAAATCCCACAAGGCCCTCATTGTTGAGGTGGGCATTGGGAATGGGCGAGTGACATTGACGGAAGGGTGGGGGAGAGAGGGTAAACGGGCCACTCTGAGCAGAGAGAGACATATTACATGACATTGAAAACATGACTAATGAAAAAAAAAACTCTCATATCTGTTGGGTGAAGTACTGTACAACAATGTGAAAACACAGCAGCAAGATGTGTGAGCTGCTGTGACAGGACTCAGGAGAAGGATATCAAATCCACCTTAAGGAATACAAATCATTGTGTATACGCTGTTTATTCCCTACACTGTTTACAGCAAATGACCTCGGTACATAGAAATACTGTTATATAAACGGAGCAACTAACTTTAATTCAGTTACATTTTAATACATTTCTGCTACTTGTCGCAAATGTTTTTATACTGTGTGTAAGTGAATACAAAAACACTGAAATAGTGCTGTCAGCTTTCAAAAGTATAAAGCTAACGTCTCCTAATGCACAATCCAGGGGCACGGTGGCACAGTTGGTAGTGCTGTCGCCTCACAGCTAGAAGGTCCTGGGTTCGATTCCCGCTCGGGGCGCCGTGGGTGCTGGCGGCGTGTTTCCTCCTCCGCGTCATCAGTGCCCATACCCGAAGGCGGGGTTGGCGAAAGGGCCTTTCTGTGTGGAGTTTGCATGTTCTCCCCGTGTCCCCTAGGGTAGGTACTAGGTACCCTCACAAAAACATGCAGTAATCCTGGTCTCTAAACTGCCTCCCCCTGGCCAGCCGGGGCGCCTGATGGAGGGGAAAGGAACTGGTTGGAATAACGTGTTCCTTCCACGCGCTACGTCCAACCAGGGAAACTCCCCCCTGTCAGGTGTAAAGGAGCAACTTGGACACTCAAGCATAAAGGAAGCATGAGTTAAGTCCGTTGCTCTCCCCAGGTTGGCGGAGGGTGTGTAGAGCCCAGGATCACATTAGATGATTGACACAGGGGTAAAAAATGGGTTACAAAATCGTGGGATAAAAAAAAAAATATATATATAAAAAAAAAAATAAAGAAGAATCTTTGTATAGTTTCACAAGATAGTATTATTAAGTGTCAATGTAACACAGCTCTGTTTACACCTTTATTTTATTCCTATTTATATTCAATATGTATTTGTACATACATTGTTCTATCTTGATTGTTTTGTTCCAGTTTTGCTTTGGCAATGTAGATGTTTTCTCATGCCAATAAAGCTCCCTTTGAATTTAATTGAATTGAGGGGGAGAGGTAAGGATGAGGGACACTTTGAGCTGACTAAGAGAAGCATGCAGTGGCATTCTAAGCTGACCTTGAGAGAGAATCTGAGGTGACGTGGAGAGAGAGAGAGAGAAATAAATGTGAAAGGCATGCATGATTCAACTGTGATTAAAAAGTAGCTGCTCGTCAATAATTCACCCTACTGTAACAACAAACTACTATATCAGTGTTTATACTACAGCTGCGGTAGTATTGTTGATGATAGTCTGGTAGACCGGTTGAGCCCCTGCTGTCGCTGACTCATTCAAAACCACACGTCTTGAAATGGTTACGCAGCTGATCCAGCCTGCAGGGATCAGACACTGTCTCAATCACGTAGCAATTTTTATCTCAACACCAGAGCGAGTCAGTGTGATAATATTAGAGAATATAAACACGATAGTGGTTCTTTCTCATGGTTGTGAATTGCATCTACTGTTGGAACATTAATGTGGATCAACAATTACATACTGGCACGCAGCAGGTGCTCAAACAGAGCATAGGACATAATATAAACAATATTGTCCAACTGTGTTGAGCAAGACACAGATGTACAAATTTCCCAAGTGGCTGGGGAAAAGCATCAGGCAAACGCCTTAAAATGCAATTGTAACATCTGTGATAATTTAGAACTTCCCCTTCATAGTTTTATCACATGGCAAGCTATTTATGGGCTTGGTGAAACCGCACCAAGACCAGTATAGTTCTCCTGAAGGAGAAAACTTTGGCACCTAACTAGTGTAGGTGCCTACAACTATAGTCCTACACACTTTCACTCAATTCAAACTTTGACATGTTCAGCTTACTGTGGAATCTCTTGAGTATTTATAATGTTTTGTAGTTTCCGAATTCATCAATTTAGTTTTTATTGTCGTCATGAAATTCTCCTAGTCATGGTTTTGACTCAGAGTAGATCACTGATTTAGTTTGTGGAAGGACTGTTAAGATTCACCAATGTATTCACTGTGTACACAGAGGGATTTTGAGAGCCTTCCTAAGGACATGTTAGCTCATTCCCGCCATGCACACAGGTGTACAGGAGAGACTCCAAGAAGCTGCCAGGACTGGACCCTTGACTTATAAAACCGGGTAATGTCCCAATTTGGCTCACACATATTGCATGCTAATGCTATACAGTACAGTACATGTGTGAACAACCAGCACCAGACAATGTCCGACCCGATTCCCCGTACATTTTCCACTGTTCATATGTGAAAGTGGCTTTAGACACATTGTTTGGGGATATGTTGTGATTGGTGCCACAGGCATGAGATGTGCTGCTTAATTCACAAGCATGCACAGTCAGCTTGCCAGGAATCTCCATGGTGATGCTTGTTGACCAGGCAAAGGAAAGCACCCCCCCCCTCGTCCTCCACAGCACTCATTGTACGTTGTTGTGAAGAGCCTTCCTTTCTTTCTCTGCACTGGAATCTGTGCTCCTCAGGAACACAGTGGAAAATGTTCATCTCAATCATGTACACTTGTATCAAGTCTTGTTTTTCTACAACTATTCTGTCAGTATAGTGTTGGGATTGGGAATTGGTTTGCTTTGTCATTGTTGTTGTAGTTCTAATCTGTTCCCTGTTTTTGTTTTTATAGCACCCTTCATACTATACATAGACTCAGATAGTGTCTTGCATATTTAAGGACAAAACAGACTGTTTTCTTTTTTCTTTGACTTAAAGGTCCGCCGTGACTCGAATAATGCTCCTGGTGTGTTCTATTTGTTAATAATGTATAGTTTGTTTAAAAATGAGGACCTTTTATTAGAAACTATGTAATTTGTATGTAGTATAACAAACTCTTCCAGACTTAGTCAGGTCAATTATACTTATATGTAGTATGGGTGGCTCCACTCATACTTGAAGCCATTTAGACCAGAGACCAGATTCTACAACATGTCTAAATCATCTATCTAAATCAGGGGTGCCCAAAAGGTAGATTGCGATCTACCAGTAGATCACAAAGGTAGATCACATGACATGCCCCTAAATAATATTTCATTTAAATATAATTTTTTTTTGGCATCTGCCACTCCTAAAGATAGCCTGATGAAGGCAGCATAGGCCGAAACGTTGCTATTTCCCTGTAAATAAATGGTGGTCACTGCATTTGAAGACAGTGTGCGGTTGTTTTCCTTGTTCATTTTTGGGGCACCATACCCTCTCCTACGCACCTGTCACTTGTAGGTGTGCAAAAGCTTTGCTTTTCATCGGCATCTGCCACTTGAATTAAGTTGACTTGATTGACTGACTGACATAAAAAAGGGCCTGTCAGCTCAAACCCATAATGCAAAAACTCTAGGCCTACCTATTCCATTTATCCCCTTTCCCATGCCAAGTGAATTTGTCTTAAATGTAATGCCAGCGCCGCTATTTAAAGTGCTTAAAAGCCACAAGGTGACACAGATGTGTCCTCAGGTCTAAATGGGTTAAATGGACTGTAATTCACTTTGATAAAGTCCTGCTCCACGTGGCATTTGTACTGTAATGCCCCTTATGGTAAAGTGATCCGTGTGTGTGTGTGTGTGTGTGTGTGCACGTGCCCCACCACAGGCGAAGGACAACTTTGACCGGCCGGACTTTAACAGGATGTGCTGGACACTGTGTGCCAGGAAGAATCTGGACCGCAGCAAGCTGATCATTTCTGACGATGACGGCTTCAAGATCTGGTGTATCTTCAACTTCCTGTCTGAGGACAAGTACCCGCTCACCATTGTCGCTGAGGAGGTGAGTTGTTTGCTCTATAGATGCACAGGGACATCTGACAGCATTTCACTTAAAGGGAAACCCTTTTTGCAAAAATAATATATGTTAATGACGTTTAGAAGATGTAGAACACTTTCCTGGGAGTTTTTATGTGTGTAATATGGGGTTTTAGATATTTTAGAGACCAGAGCCATAGAGTAATGGTTGAGATGAAGCAGTGAAAGGTCCTGAAAGATACATAACGTCAGTCTTACACAATACCCAATCTTTCTGTTTTATGAACACAAGGCTGCTGTATTTTATACCTCATACTTTAAATGCTTAGTATGAGGTATAAAATACATCTCAACCATTACTCAATGGCTCTGGTCTCAGCCACCTCGGTGGATGTTTTGACACGTTTTTATAAAAAAAAATATGTTGCCACTAATGTTGGAGCAGCCATAAACTACACAGGTTCATCTCGATGTTCTGGGCATCTTTGTAATGTTAGTGTTAGTAAAAAGCAGGTAAAAGAGGAAAGTTTGAGGCAGACTAACATCAGTCACTCTGCCGTTCACTGTAATGGAAGAGATGCGCCTGGTGAGGGTTTAAACCCTGCAGCTACGTCGAGTCCGTCTACAGGAAATACGTAAGCTGCGACCATGAGACCCGTTCCTGGATTCGTCCAAGGAAGCTCTGAGAAGGAAGTGAAGTGGTCACGTGACTGGGCTGCGTCATGACACTTTCATGGACACTTTCATGGGAGCCAAACTAACCGGAAGTTTGGCAGAATGCATTGGAGTCAATGAGAGCTCAGTGACCAGCTCATGAACAAACATTATTTATGAACAATTTAGACCTTAAAGTAATCACTTCTGGAAAATAACAGAAGACATGTAACACATTATTGTCTGCTGTGTTGTTATTCGATGTGTACACTGTGTAATTTTTTATAGAGGTATATAGAGGTATACACTATAAAAATAGAGATACCAGGCATAAACCATTCTAAACGCACCAAGTATCGCGAGACTTCCCACCGTTTCCTGTCTGGCAGCCAAATATCGCGATATTTCGGAGCCAGAAACGATACCTGCTGCTGTTTAGATCCTCAGATAAAATTATATACTGTGCACTCTGTGCACATCGAAAAGTAAGTGATTAGCTGTTCCAGCCGGCTCCATTCACTGCCATGTATTCATTGCACTTCCTGTGTGAGTTTGGCTCCCATGAAAGTGTCCATGAAAGTGTCATGGCGCAGCCCAGTCACGTGACCACTTCCCTTCATTCTCAGAGCTTCCTTGGATTCGTCTATACACAAGGAGGAGCAGTGCCCCGCATTATGGGAATTGTAGTCCAGGAAGGAATTGAGCCCAGTGGCAGTGTCGAAGACACTGCTAAAACCTAAAATATCTAAAACCACATATTACACACAAAAAAACCCCCAGGAAAGTGTTCTACATCTTCTAAACATCATTAACATATATTATTTTGCAAAAAGGTTGAAGTGTCTCTTTAAGTGTCCTGTATTAATGTTAGGAAGGTGAAGCTTGCAGTTACTTTCCCAAGGAGTACACTGTTGCACAAGGAGACCGAACTGTCCACTGTCTTGAAAACTGTTCATAAAAAAGAAGTGTCTAAACTAAAGTGAACAACACTGCACCTTAGCTACTAAAAGCAATTATTTTTGTTTCGGCATCCATACCTCATCCATCCATCCATCTTCAACCGCTTATCCGTAGTCGGGTCACAGGTGCAACAGCTCCACCAGAGTGCTCCAGACTTCCCTCTCCAGGGCAACATTAGTGACTTCCTCCTGGAGGATCCCGAGGCGTTCCAAGGCCAGTGAGTCGATGTGTTTCCTCCAACTGCGCCTTGGTCTGTCCCGGGGTCTCCTCCCAGTGGGACGTGCCTTGAGGAGCTCCCTAGGGAGACGCCCGAGAGGCATCCTAACCAGATGCCCGAACCATCTAAGCTGGCTAAAGAAGAAGAAGCAGCGACTCTACTCCGAGTCTCTCTCGTGTGACTGAACTTTATACCTCCTTCAGTATAAATCTAAGGACATAGGCCCTCATTTATCAACCGTGCGTACGCCAAAATATGTGTGCACGCCGAAATTACAGACATTTTCGGCATTTACCATTTCCACCAAAGCACTACATGCATGGGTAGCCTATATACTGTAGCCTAATCTACAATGTCTTTCTGGAGTTACGGTATGTGCAATCTCCTCCTCGTTTAATAAACCTGACGCGTCGCTCGAATGCCAAATGTACTGTGCCAGCGCAAGTGGGAACCACATCGGAGATAGGTATAGGCTACCCAGCCAGCCCACCACCACTCCACCAGTGCCAGCCACATGGGCTACGGTTTTAGCTGCACATTCATATATTGACAGTTGACTGCCCAGCCACTGCGACTAGCAACTGCGAGGCAATCTAAATAGACTGTCGAACGTGCATGGTCAGTTGGTCACGGTGTCACGGACAGACAGACAGGACAGGAGGAGCACTGGAGCACCTATGCAAAACAGCAGCGTGTGTCTGTGTGTGTGCCTATTTCTTATTTAATTCATGTTTCACAGGTTCAGGTTTTCGTTCACTAATATATCTTGTTGTATATTCAATTAAAAATACTTTAATAATTTAATATACAACTAACAACACACAGTGACAGTTGCTTGCAAATTGCGATATGTGCATGCGTGCGGGGGGGGGGGGCGGGGGGGGGTGAGGCGGGCAGCAAGGGGGAAGCGAAGCGAGAGGACAAACAGACCTACAGCTTTATTTAATTCATGCAGGTGTTCGTTCTTTATTTATTTAACAACACACCAGTTAGTTGGGCTTGCAAGTTGCGTGTGCGTGCGTGTGTGCATCTGTGTGTGCGTGTGTATGAGAGAGGGGGGTGAGGCGGGCAGCAATTAGGCACGGGAGAAACTTTCTTTTTTCTGTAACCATGGTTTCTTGAGCTTAGTCCAGTTACCCTGTCCCTGGGTAAACATAGTAGGCTACCTTTCCTTTCCTTTCCAGGACGTATAGCAGTTGTTCATGTCGCAAAAACGAGGGCGAGGCTTGATTTCATAGGGCGTGCCAGATAGATTTCAGCCGTCACATTTATTAACGTCCGAACGAAATTAAGGAAGGATCAGCTGTTTGCGTTCACTTTATAAATGCTGTGGCGACGTGGGTGTACTACGAAACCTGCACTCGAATCTGTGGCAGATTTTACACTCGATTGGGTCTAGGGGATACACAGGACACAAGGCTCAGTATAAACAGTATGGGCCAGTCTGTGTAAGAGGGACGGGTGCCGGTCGAAAAAGGCGGTGGATCCCGGCTATGGCTAGGATAGCAACTTATTATAGGAAAATTACAAAGAGATGCATAGGAGAATAAGGATAGCAATAGGAACTTCTACAATAGCAACTTCCACAGGTAAATTCGTCAAATTCACCAAGGACAGTACGTACAGTCATCCACTATAAGAATGTGTGTAACCGCATGGGGTGAGGAACCATAAAGAGCTTTGTGCTCTTGTCGTATTTGTAACTATGACATATTATTATTCTATGGTTGTACTTGATGTACTGCAAGTACTCTAAGATAAGCACATCCGCCCAGTGCCTAAAATATAACATTATATTATATAACGACTCTATTGATGCATTAACTGGCTCCAGTGCTTCAAAAGGGAACTCCCAATGTGTTGCTCAAGAGCAGAAAAAGGAAGTTAGAGGCTTCCTGTTCTATTACTATACCGTTGCAGGATTTATTGTTGGGCATAACAGACATTGGAGGTAGTCGATGGAGGCTCATTTATTTTGTAACTTTATTTGAAGTCAGTTTTCTTACAATCATTCTATATCAGTGGTTCTCAAACTATTTCATTTCAAGGACCCCCAGAATTATCTGTATTTGGCCGTGGACCCCCCCATCTGAAAACCGAGTGCCGCGCTATGAGCTTGTAGATCTGGTCCAGCGTCACCCGCTATCTATTATGCCGACACCGGTATTGTGCCTAGAGGTGTGGTCATAGACGTGTTGGCACGCTTTCCCCTAAATTGCTATTTTGGTCACACACATTTGGGAAAGCGCATAGAGTTATTTAGTTATTTAATTAGTTTGGTATAGAGCGGTGCGCACCGCACGCCTGCAATGGAGATGTCCGGAGTCAGGCTGCTTCATCTGATCATCTCTCCTTATTCTCCTATGCATCTCTTTGTAATTTTCCTATAATCAGCAGAAGTGAGTGCCTATCAATTCCTTGTGTCCATTGTGTTTATTATGTCTAGTCAAAGAAGTTATTTGACGTAAGTTGTGCCAGCCATTGTGCACGATTCCATTTGCTCGTTCAGTTTCATCACCCCATACACCCCAAACACATTTTTGAATAGTTCAACCAGCCGATCTACATCAACACGTTGTGAGCTTGTAGATTGGCTATTTTAACTATTCAAAAATGTTTTTAAAAATGGTAAAACGAGGCAAAGAAGTTTAGGGATAACGGGTTTACATGGACAAAAATAGAGCCCGATTTGCCGATTTGCTCAGACACATATGAGTGCCTGGCTCGGCCCCTGGACTACTTATGGTCTCCTGACTTTTCCCTGTCATTGTGTTTTGTCTCCATCTCATAATAACCTCACACACACAGATTGAATACTTCTTGCGTAAGCTGACGGAGGCAATGGGTGGAAGCTGGGTGGAGGAGCGCTTCGAGAACTACATGCTGGAGCTGGACACCAAGCAGCAGTGTCTGACCGTCTGGGAACTGCTCAGGCTGTTGGGCTCGGGAAAGTTCAGCAAGGGCATCGACTGCCAGACGCTCTCCATGGGCATCAACGAGGTGTACCAGGAGCTCATACTGGACGTGTTGAAGCAGGTGAAAAGGCGTGAATGGCGTGCAGTAAATGAATGAACCACATCAAAGGGACGGACAGTGATGCTAACTGATGTTTCCATGTCTGTCTGCACTGCAGGGCTACATGATGAAGAAAGGGCATAAGAGGAAGAACTGGACGGAGCGCTGGTTCGTTCTGAAGACCTCGTCCATCTCCTACTACGGCAGCGAGGACCTGGCCGACAAGAAAGGAGACATCCTGTTGGACGGGAACTGTGGCGTCGTGGTAAGGAGAGTCGAGACCGTATACCTTAGGTTGGAGCAGACGACATTGCTGTCTGTTACTTAGCCTACATTTGAACACATGGATTCAAGTTCTCAGTCGCCACGGCTGATTTCAGTCATTTGGGTTCCATAGAAGCCATGCATGTCTTCTACTGTGGAAGTCATGTTGCACAGCGAAAATAGCTACAAGCTCTCGATGCATTGAGGGCTTGATTCAAGCTCTCAATCAAACTTGATTGAGAGCTTGTAGATCGGCTATAGCCTATTTTCGGTTATTATTTGAGAATTGGAGAATTTGAAGTGTCACACTAGCAATATGTTCCATAAAATCCCATAGTCTCAGATAATATATATTTACAAGATGTCTACATAATTAGACGTTTGTCTGTTATCTCTCCTAATGATAACAACATCAATACACCATGGAATTGTGGACAAAATCGTATCCAACCACAACAAAATATTAAAACGCTCAATAAATAATGGGCCTTGATATGAAAAGGTTGAAAACCAATGGTTTTGGCACTAGTGTAGCTGGAGGCGGGGCTCCTTTCACACTGTAAAGGTCCCTGCACACTGCTGCGCCGGTTTTTCAAAAAACGCGTCCAGTCTGTAAGGACCTTTACAAACATTTTAAGTCGGGAGATTTCATTTGGCTTTAATCTATGTGAACAACAGAAACACAAGCCAAATTCCTAACTAAATGCCTCCATCTCCCGTATCTGTCTCTGGCCATATATTTTCATAAACAGTTCAGTCAATTCTGCTGCTTTTCTGATACAACTGATACAACTTGTTTCTTCTCTCGCAGTCATTACCAGATAAAGACGGAAAGAAATGCATGTTCTTCATCAAGTGTTCGGACAAAAGCTTTGAGATCAGCGTCTCGGACAAGAAGAGGAAACAAGAGTGGATACAGGGTAAATCTCTTTGTGCTTTCATCAGTGTTTCAGGTATAGTCCGCTCCCCTTTTGTATTATTGTCTTTATGTGGGCAGACGGATTAGGAAGCTATTCAAGCTATGTGGGAAACAGTGAGGGCGAGGCACACAAGGAAACCGCTGGTAGGATTCCATCCATCCAAGGCCAGTTTACGTGTGAGTCAAGAGCCTCTATAGTATGAATCACTCAACCATCCACAGGCACGCTTATTCTTACTCTCAAAATAATCCCAAGGATTAGTTATTCCTTTTGGTGCTTGTATATGAATCATCACTGTTGTGGGTCCCAATAAGGTGACACATAGCTGTTTCATCTGCTGATCTGACTAATTCAGTTCCTCTTGCTTGCAGGTTATTTTTGAGTTGAGGTGAGGTACATTAAACCCAAGCACTGAATACCTAAACTGTCAAGATCATAACTGTATGGCAAGAGATACCGGTATGTGTTTGCATTTCTGTTGTTACACAGGGCTCCATAGGTATTCTTTCCACAAGTGGAAAACTGCATGCCTATCTATAATTTGAGCTGCCGGTACTCCTAGAAAACTTAAAGTGCTGATGAGCAACACCTTCTTTTCTTTTTTTCTCATTAAATTTGAAAGAACACAGCATAGTCATTTTACAGTGTACAAAATTGAACAACACCTTCTTTTCTATTCTTAAAATTTTTATCCCACGATTTTGTAAACTAATCCCGGGTGTTACTCTCCCTCTGCCAGCCTGGGGAGAGCCATGAGCTCATGCTTCCTTCAATGCATGAGGAGTGAGCAAGTAACCAGTTCCTTTAGTATGTCGGATCTAAAGCCTGTACCACTACGATGTGCTCTCCTCCAGCCATACAGACGTCCGTGAGCCTACTGAGGCTGGGCAGGCCGGCGCCACACCGCGAGGCGCGACACAAGCGGCGCGAGCAGCGCCTGAAGCTGCAGGCTGAGCAGGAGGAGCTGGAGCTCAGGATGAGGGAGCTGCAGACGGCCAACGAGACCAAGCAGAATGAGCTGGAGGCCATGAGGAAGGTAGGAGACGTCCCTGCAGTGGTTATTTTGTTGAGAAAGACTAAAGGTACTTTCAAACGGGCAGCGAAGTCGAAGTCGAGGTATTTGTGTGAGCGCGGTCCCTGTGAAATGGTTGCGCGCGTGCTTGTTTCGTGCACACGCTCACAACAGACTGCAACTGACCAGACCTGGATTCTGTTGAGCTATTTTTTTTCCCGCTTGCGTTGTCGCGCCCCTCATGAGAAAAATCTAAATCTGCTGGAAAAAATTAACACTGCGTCCCACTGGATTACATATCATTTGTTGACACTCTTCGACATGGCACTAATGGCACCAGTGGATGAGACCGTACCTTACTACCTTGACATCACTACCTTGACCACACATCATCATGCACACATCATTTGAAGACCAACATGTGAATTATAGTCCGGTATTCGCTTGGGTAATGATAAAGGTCCGGGTGATAATCTATATATTTTTAATTTTTTACCAATTGCAAACCAAGTCAGAAAGTGTATTTCTATCACATGTTTCTGCTCTGCAGTTTTTTTGTTTTTAGTTTAGTTTTTAGTTTTTAGTTTTTTTCATTTGGATGGATTTGAATCTGTGCTGCCTTTAGGCTCCTTGAAGATGAAGGTCATATCAAATAATGGCCATGGGCAACAACTAGTTTTGTGTTTAGATGATCTGCCCTGTAATCCAGGGCCATAGGTTTTATTCCCTCTACAGTCATGCTTGAAATAAATCGCGCCATGCCAAGCTGCAAAAAGAAACGTGTGGAGCGGTGTCCCAGCGTTTTTAGTGAAGGTACTTCCAGCTTCCCTGCGTTGGCTGATCTGAGTGCGCGGGAGGGTTTGTAGGGGTCGATCATACTTGCAAGATATGAGGGAGCCATGCCTTTGGTTGCTTTGAATGCCAGCATCAGAGTTTTGTATTCTGTGCGGGTAGCGACCAGGAGCCAATGGAGGGAGCGGAGAAGGGGGGAGACATGTGAGAATTTTGGCTGGTTGAAGACCAAGCGAGCTGCGGCATTTTGGATTTATTTGGAGAGGCTTAAGTGCACAAGCCTGTAGGCCAGTAAGGAGGGAGTTACAATAGTCAAGTTTTGACAAGACTGTTGTCTGGATTAGGAGCTGGGCATGCATGCGTCTCTCTCTCAGAGTGCTGTACATACATGTATGGTGGAGATTCCAGCACTCTCCAGAACGGTGTTGCACTTTGTCTTGCCAGGTGATGCCCATAATGCGTCCAAGGCAGCGCATGTGAAAGGCATTGAGTTTACACTCCTGATGAGCGACGCAGCGTCCAGCCGGTCCAGGACTCACTGCCATACAGGAGGGTGCTCATGACACATGCTCTGTACACCTGGATATCTTAGTTTGCTGTGTCAACTTGCTGTTGGTCCACACCCTGTTGGTCAGTCTTGACATGGTGGTAGCGGCATTGCCAATGCGCTTGTTGAGCTCATGCCTGGTCAATACAGAGGGAGTCTGACCTAATTGATTATAGCCTACAGTGCGGTAGATTGCAGCACAGTATAATACTGTGTTATGCTGCACCACCACCAGTGTGTCATCATTCATCAACACTGTCCTGTAGCCCAACATTCAGCAGCAGTCATTTGAACTGGCACACAGTTACGTGTCATAACACACTGCGTGGCTGACAATCATTGGCTTTATTAAGGCAACAATTTGCCTTTGTCTGAGATGACATTGGGCTGCCCTGAATGTGTACGGACTGGTCAACAATCTGCCATTGAGATGCAAGAAAATGCACAAATGCTGATGTGTGTACACAGTAGTCTCTGACTGACACACATACACACACACACACACACACACACACACACACACACACACACACACACACACACACACACACACACACAGTCTCTGACATGCACACACTTTGACACACTTTCACACTGTCCCCATGCGGGGAGCTCCAGGGTCATCTCTCCAGAGAACCTAGGTTCACATGTGCACACTGGGCCCTCTGTCCCCAGCTGGGTTCTCTCTGTCTACAGTACACTGATCTGCTATTAGCAGTGTGTGTCCTCAAACTAACATCCACTGAGCAGTCAGTCACAGCTGGGTGACAGCAGTCAGTATGGGTGTAAACTAAAGCACACTTAAGCATCAAGAAATGCCCTGGCCCAGGCGTCTCTTCCGGGGTTTTAAAACGGCTGGTGGATGGAAAAATGTGAACAAAAAATGTGAACAGAAAATGTGAACAGAAAATGTGAACGAAAAAATGTGAACATAGTGCGCTATAGTGTACTAACTTGTAGCGTCGGCAAAAAAATGGAAAGGCTGTGCCGACGCTGCAAGTTGAAGCCGCGTGCTAAGGTCATTTCCATCCACCAGCTGTTTAAAAACCAGGAAGGCCTGCTCTAGGCATTTTCCTGACACCTTGACGCGAGAATACCACCAACAGCGCTGAATATATTGGGAAAACTATACAAGATGCGGTCTAATTATTATAATAATAATAACCAGTAAGACACGCAAACGCAGGAAGCGAACGCAGCTGAGACCCTGCAGATCATGTCTGTCTGTCTGTCTGTGTGTCTGTGGACCTGGCCCCTTTTGTGCCCATATATGGAGCTGAGTGATTGCTGCTGCAACACACTCCATATTTGGACGTATAGCGGGACATGTACACACAGACAGACACACAGACAGACAGACATGATCTGCTAGGTCTCATAGTAAGTGCTCACTGCGTTCGCAATAATACGAATAATAATAATAACAGCGTTGCTCCCAGTCCCATGGAGACCCTTTGACTAACATTATAAAATTAAATGTATTAATTTTTGTTGTGCACGAGACACCTGGTCCTGACTGGAAGCGTGGGCACCAGTGTCAAATTATCTTTTTTTTTCTCTCCAAATAATTTGGAAAATGGTCAAGTAATGTAGACTACACATGATTTGAACATGCATGTTACATCATTATCGGACTGAAATTTACCCTTTTGTTAATGACCGGATATAGGTTTTGTAGCCATTTTGTTTTTGAATTGTAGAGATAGCTGAATTGTCGAACGTTCAAGCATGTTCACTCTTCCTGTATCTGTTTGACACGGTGTTAAAATTTCACCTGTTCCTAATTTCCTGTTATTCTGCTAATTGTGACTAATGCATCTGAATGAATGAACAGAATCATGAGCAGTATTTAGCAATTGCAGACTTTCCTCTTTTCCTCCTTTAATCTTTGTGTAGGACAAAAATAGCCGATTTGCTCGTCCACAATTCTCCATTTAATTGAATGTTTGTGTAAGACGGAAAACTACTAATAACTGAATATCACCCCTCAAAATCACAATAACAAAATGGTGGAAAGCAAACCATAAACCTGCATTTTGAATGTAAAAGATGCTCTTGTCTTCTCCTGTCGGCCAGGCCCTGGAGGAGGCGGCGATCACCGCAGCAGAGGAGGAACGAAGACGCCTTCAGACCCAAACAGAACTTCAGGACCGCTACAGAGTGGACCTGGAGAGAGAGCAACTGGTAAGTACCGCTACAGATATATCCCCATAAGACCCCCATAAGAGAAGATACAGCTCTAGCAGTGATTTTCAACCATTTGCATTTCAAGGACCTCCGGTTTGACCTGAATTAGGCTACGGCCCCCCATTTCTATCTCTGGGTCGCCAATTTATATTGTAAAACCAATGTTAATTTAACTCTGAGAGTGTACAAATGGATCCAGATTTTTGTTCCATTTGTACACTCTGAGTTACAGACCCATAAGGGTCCATTTGTCCCTGGACCCCACTTTTGTTACCACTGCTTTTAAGGAGACAGTGGTCTACGCTCAATAGATTCAGGACTGGACATGGCCCTTGCTTGGCCAGCCTCCACAAATGGGGCAGTAGCCCAAGCCCACTGTGTGCGTGTGGTGAGGAGCAAACTATGAAGCACATCATAGAAGTGAGACTGGAAGGAGGATTAATTACCCTCCACACAGCAGACTTAAAAATAAGGAATAAATGAAAGTAATCTTCACTCTTATGTTATCTTGCACTATCCCTCTATATCTGACCCTTTATTTTATGTTTTAATCTTGTATCTATATATAAGCACCAAGAGCCAAATGCTGAAGAACCTTTCTAGGCAATTAGTGACTTGTCAGTTTAATTAATTCCCTCTCTGAGGTAAGCCTCTTATCTGAGCTCACAAATCACTATCACTTCCTCTTTCTGGTCTTAACATGACTTGTGATTTTAAATCATTGTTCAGGACAGACATGTGAACTAATGTTAAGTCAAGCAACCCTTATTCTATGAACAGAGTAATATACAGTACTGCAACAAGGGCTATTGAGACAATTATATCATTTATTTTGTGCCCAAATCTGTGGCTATGGCCTAATTTAGCCCAATCAGTGTTTTTCGTGCAAAACGAATGCTTGGAATGGATTCAGAATCACGAATAACCCCTAGTATGACATGTCACATGCTACTTAAAGCATAATTCAAATTAGAAATGTTTGCCTTATATAGTTTCCAATGGTACCCCAACATTCAACCCCTGAATTGACCATGATCCAACATTTATATAATAATCAAATTTTAATATGTTATTTCGATGACCCTAAGGATTATAAAACCTTGAACGATTACTATTGCAATTTATTTTGGGTCATGCACTTTTTTAGCATAGATTGACCCGACCTATATACTGCCTTATTATAGTACTGACTCACTAAACGGTTCCAATTCAAACTTTATTCAAGACACTCACAGAGGGGTCCATAGGGCAGAACACATAAAACATAAAAGTAAACAAACTATGAATAAACAAAGCATCTGCCTTATCTCTGTACATACAGGCTAAAGTGCAGTGGCTCCATAGCGTGGATGACAGCCCTTCCATCAGGGCCTGTGTATTAGCTGTAATAACAAGCGTCCTTGTTGTGTAGGTGCGTAAGGAGATGGAGGAGCAGGTTGCCCAGAAGTCCAGTGAGCTGGAGCAGTACCTGCTGCGCGTCAAAGAGCTGGAGGACATGTACCACCGGCTGGAAGACGCCCTGGAGGACGAGAGACGAGCCCGGCAGGACGAGGAGACTGTCCGCAAGCTGCAAGCACGGTCAGGAAGCTTTACTGTCCTACCAGGACCTCTAATACGCTCTAATACAAGCTGCAGGCCCAGTCAGGAAGCTTTACTGTCCTACCAGGACCTTGAATACTCTAAAACAAGCTGTAAACACCGTCAAGTGCGTGTGTGCGTGTGTGTGTGTGTGTGTGTGTGTGTGTGTGTGTGTGTGTGTGTGTGTGTGTGTGTGTGTGTGTGTGTGTGTGTGGACCATTCACATGGTGGTATTAAGCGCCCTCTAGTGGTTAACCCGTGTTTAGCGATAGTGTAATAGAGAAAAACTTTTTAATCTGTTATTCTTTCTTCACTGGACCATTCTCACATGTCCCAGGAATGGACACTCCCAGTTCCCACTCCCAGGTCCATTTCTTTTTTTTCCTTTAAAAAAAAAATGTTTATGGAAGTTTTAGTGATGGTGTAACAAAAAATATGTTTAGTGTTAAGGGTCCATTTGGTTTAATTTTATGCTCTCAAGAGTTAAATTATTGTCTAACATCGGCATCACTTAATTTACAAGAAGTCTACACAATTAGAGAATGTAGAAGAAGATGTTGGTACCTAATGGTACCAACATCAATACAGCATGGAATTGTGAACACAGTGTTATCCAAAGATAACAAAATATTCTTTAGTTTTGGGCCTGAGATGCTAAATGTCATCAAATGGACCTGGTCCGTGGCTCAAAATGCCGAATAAATAATGGACCTTGATATGAAAAGGGTTGAACTGTATAGTGTAAGAAAGGGACACTGGGTGCGTTGGTTGGGCGACGGGCGTACGTACTACTGGTACTTTAATTAGACGCCATGCAGTCAGACTTGAAACTCCTGGTTCCCTTCATCCGTCACACTTCCTTCCTCCTTCCTTCCTCTTTGCTGACATTTGCTTTCCACCTCACATTCTGAACGGACCAGTCAGACAGCAGCACACTTTATTTCTGTTTGTCTGGTGGAAAGGACGACAGCTGAGTTGTTGGAGAGTGAACATTATTTTTATATGTTTGAGATATTTTATGTTAGTAAATGGTAAATGGTGCATTTATATAGCGCCTTCATCCAACGCGCACACAACGCGTTGTGAGCTTGTAGATCGGCTATTTTCAGCATGTGTAAAATCAGTCATTACGGCGGCATCAAGTCCCGCCAAAATACATTTTAGTCGACTACATCAACTGTTGATTTAGTCAACTAAAATATTATATTTAGTCGACTAAAACTAGACTAACACTAAAACATTCCAGGTGACTAAAATGTCACTAAAACTAAATGAAAACTATTGAAAAGACAACTACAACTAAAATCACAATTTGCTGTCAAAATCAACCCAGCTCCATTTTCTGGCTATCTTCTGATAGACACCAACAATGGCCACTAGAGGCCACTCAGGGACTGGCGAGTGATACTAGTTCAGCCAGGACATTCACATTTATTAACAGGCTTTAGTGTTATTTGTGCGTCATATCCAGTGGGCATATGCATATTTTGTGTTCCATACACCAGTGGTTCCCAAAGTGGGGTCCGGGGACCCCCAAGGGTCCTTGAGGGAGTTCCAGGGAGTCCCCAGCTAAATGATAGTTAGTAACCAAATGGACCCTAATGGTTCTGTAACTCTGAGAGTGGAACCAAAACCATTTGTATACTCAGAGTTAAATTAACAGTGATTTTACAATTTAAATCGGGTTCCCGGATATATAAATCCCATTAAATGGGGAACCTTAGCCTAGTTAATGCATGTCAAACTGGGGAACCAGTTTACTGGAGGAGGAGGCAGCTAAGTGTTTTTGAACCAGGTTACTGGAGGAGGAGACAGCTAAGTGTTTTTGAACCAGGTTACTGGAGGAGGAGACAGCTAAGTGTTTTTGAACCAGGTTAATGGAGGAGGAGACAGCTAAGTGTTTTTGAACCAGGTTAATGGAGGAGGAGACAGCTAAGTGTTTTTGAACCAGGTTAATGGAGGAGGAGACAGCTAAGTGTTTTTGAACCAGGTTACTGGAGGAAGAGGCAGCTAAGACGATGTGTTTTTTTAACCAGGTTACTGGAGGAGGAGGCAGCTAAGCGAGTGGAGCTGGAACACATCCACCTCCGGCAGCAGAGGACCATCTCAGAGACGGAGGCCGAGAAACTGGAGTTGGAGAAGGAACGTCTGACCAAGGACACTGCACTGCAGGCTGCCATGGCCCAACTAAAACACCTGGAGACTGAGAGGCACGGGGCCCTGGAGCAGTACCAGGTCACTATGTTATATTACTACATGTTATTATGATGAGAGGCATATGGGCCCCTGGAGCAGTACCAGGTCACAGTATTAATACTACATGATACATGATACTACTTATGATCAGGGCCAAATTATCTATTGGGCCCAGAGGCCCTTGGCTCTCAGCGGCCCTTCAGGGAAATTGGACCACGCAGTACTGGGTTTGACACCCTGCATGAAAAGGGCTCCTGGGGCCCTTCAAGTTCATTGGCCATTGATTTTGTTAAATTTAGGTAAAAAAAGATGATGACACGAAAGTTACCGGTCCAGGGGCCCTCGTGGGGCTTAATCTGTCCCTGGTTATGATGAGAGGCATGGGGCCCTGGAGCAGTCACAATCAGTGTTCATTCAGCAAGTTTTGATTTTAGTTTTAGTCATAGTCTCTTGAATAGTTTTCATTTCGTTTTAGTCACATTTTAATCACCTGGAATATGTCTTGGTGTTCTAGTTCTACAGTTGATTTAGTCAACTACCAGTAAAATGTATTTTGTCGGGCCTTGATGCCGTAATGACAGATTTTACACTTCAATCAGAATATTTTTAGTCTTAGTCTTAGTCTTAGTCTTTTGACTAACACACCATTTAGTCTTAGTCCTATTTAGTCTTCTGAAAAACATTAGTATTTTAGTCTTCTCTATAGGGCCTTTCAAACGTGGAGCAGTCACGGTGCGACAAAGCAACTTAGCGTATTTACGTGAGTGCGGTCCCGTGAATTTGTTGCGCGCGTGCTCATTAGCTTTTTTTTACGCTTGCGTTGTCGCGCCCCTCCTGTAGCAGACCTCTCCTTGATCCAGGCAACAACGTGTGCGTCCCTTGCTTCCCTTTTGAAAGGCCCTTTAGTCTTAGTCAACAAAATGAACACTGGTATTAGTCGACAAAATCAACTCTGGTCACAATGTTACTACATGTTATGATGATCTCCTGTCTCCTATGTCTCAGTGTTTATTTAGTCGACTAATGTTCGTCGACTACCTTTTTTCACTGACAAAAACTAAATGGAAACTATATGAAAAGTAAGCTACGATGACTAAAACTAAGACTAAATATATTGACAATTTCATGAACAAATGTTGTGTTGTGATGTGTGTGCGTGCGTTGGCCGCGAGGCAGACGGTAGTGAAGAAGCTGGCGGACGCTGCCAACAATACCAGAACATGGAAACACAAGGTGGCGCAACATGAAGGCCTGGTACGGCTCATCCAGCCAGGTAACTATAGTACATCCTCACACTATACAGCTGGTTTAACATGCAGTATCTAACGTGCTGCTCGTTTTGCCCAAGAACTCTTCGACACAATGCCTGGTGGAGCACGGGATTGAACTGGTCTACCTCTTGAAGTTCTGATGAATTCTCTCTCGTGGGTTTGTTTTGTCCTCTCCAGGTTCTAAGGGCCCTCAGCTGATCACTAACTGGGGCCCGGCTGCCTTCTCCCAAGCTGAACTCAGTCTGAGGGAGAAGGAATGGAAGGACAAAAAGAACCTGCCCACACAACAAGCAGCTCTGAAACTTAAAGACGATGCTCTCGGCACTAACGGGGCTGACAACAACAATGGACAATGATCTCACTTTTCAAGGTTGGCACGCTCAAACTGTAAAAGTCTGGTTCAAGTTATGGCCACGGTTTTAACAAAGCTCCAGCATGATAAACATAACTAAATGTTTTTTTTAGGTGATATGTCTTAACATCGGGAAGTTGGTTAAACTCATTCTGTCTGAATATATTATCCCATTCAGATCAAGAGAGTATTCAGATCATGTGCTGGTTAGTAAGTACATGACCTTGAGATTTAGAAAAGGACAGCACTCATCCAAAAAGAAAAAACGTAATATACCCATAACACTTTCCTTATGTATTTCGGTAGTGCACTACATTTGAGCAGAATCCTACTTTTAACGTTTATATACGTTAAATTTGGATTTGATGGATAAGGGAATAGTCAAAGACCACAGCAAAACCGACATCTGAAGAGGGAAATACATTATTTAGGTTAACAGTGCTGTATTTTTAGGGACTCGTGGAACAATATTAATATGGTGTTGTGTGCCAAGCAATGGAAAATATTCACATTCCTCACTTTGTTCCTTAAATGTTCATAAAAGAGTTTCTGTGGACATTTTGTAAATGTCCACTGCAAATTGGTTGGTATGTTTTCTTAAACTAAAGTGCTCACAAAATGGGCATCGTTAGCTTCCGAAGAAGTCTTTTATAGGAATATTTTCCTACAGAGATCTATTTACCCACAATATATATATATATATATATATTGTGTATGGTGTTACATATTACATGTATCACTGCAATAGATAGACGTATAATCGGAAAGTGTGCTTCGTTTGCCAGGTTTGAACTCAAGCAAAAAACGGGGGTTTCGATTCGATTCCAATGCAGCACACCTGACTTCGATTCACTGCAGGTGTGAATGCAATCGCATCAAATAAAGGAAATGAAGCAAACAATGTGGTGGATGAATGAGGAGTAAACACAGTTGGAGATGGAGAAGGCATATTTTACGCAGCGCAAAGATGACCCGTTACCGTGGATAGACGCGGTCGAATGAGGAGACGGAAGCCCTCATCGAAATATGAGGACGAGTACATTAATCAATCGCTTAAGGAAACACATTAAAACACGGCAGTGTACAGAATATTTTGTCTGTCTGTCTGTGCGTAAACATGGAGTGCTGTCACTGCTGCCACTGTGTGGGGAGGGAGTAGGGACTTTCTTCATCTCAATAAACTTGTAAACTTTGGAATTTCGGATTCATTTTGCGCTGCTGTCTGGCTGTGCCTCCACGTGCTCAAACGCATGCACGCGCGCACATTTCAATTTCTTTTCGAGAGAGAGACGTCCAGTCCCCGACGACACTGCATCCACGTTACCGTAATTTTACGTCCTAACTATTACTAAATGTATAATTTTAACACCATAGATTTCACTGTGTAGTTTATGAATTGAACACATTGATAAAGTTCCCTGCTGCAGATGACAGCGCAGTGTGAAGGCAAACGCAGCAAATTAAATATGCAAGAATGATGCAACTTCTCCGCCCAATCGCATCGAGTCTACCGAAGTAGTGGTGTGTAAACTCTCCAAGCTGCCACCATCATTATGATAATGTTCACCCCTTTACTGTCCTCCGTTAATTTGTGTCTGACAAACCAGGGATAGGGCATTAAATCATTAAGATCTGAGGACCCGTTTCTACTAAAAGGGGAAAACCACTAATTTTCTAAATTGAACTATGTCATTAATATACCAGAGTTGTTGTGTGGAAATAATAAAAAAGTTCCTCCCATCTATTTAACCTAGAACTGAAGGTCTAGAACTTGAGGTCATGTGTTCAGTGACATCATGATGATGTACTTTTTGGCTTGCAGAGTACACCTTTATGATGTCTGATCACATGACCTCAAGTTCAAGACCTCCAATAGTTTAATATTGTAAATGAGTGGTATTCCCCTTTACTGTCTTCTAAATCATGCAGTTTTCTGATAAACCTATGTTTCTATATCAGTGGTTCTCATACATTAATATGTATTTGGCTGCCGACCCCCATCTGCAAATATGTTGTTCCAGGGACCACCCAGAAGCAAAGAAAAAACTTTGCTTTGAAAGAATATACAATTCCAAGATTTGCGCACATTTTAAATCGGGTTAGTGGGCTTGCTATTTTTCAATGGCCTAAAGGTTAAAATAATGTTTAAAGTGGTTCAAAGCTATGAGGTGACACAGATGCATCCTCAGGTCTAATTGCGCATTATAATGCAGTCGAGTCTTACTGAAAGCAAGGAAGCTAACTGCAGAACATTTGTACTGTACCATTTAATTATGCTGTAATCATCAGTGCCTGTGATTGCCATTATTTCTGAACACTGTGGTGTCTATTTTGTGTTTTTTTTTAATAATGTGTATATATATATTATATGTAGCTTGAGACTGAACTGAACAGTGTAATAAAATAGTTCACAAATAGCTATTTAGATCTTGCCTTTTGAGGACCTGTTCTCTTACTTTTATGTACAGTGCAGAGTTAGCTATACAGATAAAAGTTTGGGACAATCATGGTGTGTGGACAACAATGTGTTAAGGCAGGGGTCTTCAACAGAGGTCCTCAGACTGATGAGTGATGAGTGATGAATGATGAGTCTAGTCTGCCCAACTAAGAATTTCACCCACATTACTCGTAATGTGATGTGACATTAATATTTTGATGCTGCTTTGTACACGAAGTCCACCAAATCTTAGAATTTTAGTGATAAATAGTGTTGGGTCTATAATGCAAGTACTTTTGTTTATGATTCGTATGGTTATTTTTTTTAAAGGAAGAATATTGAAGTAAGTAATTCATTGAAAGGACCTCCACAACATACAGTACAGTAAAGTGTAATCATTCTGCATTTCCCCCACATGTCCTCCAGAGGGCGCAGTAATACACAATATTTACATACATTTTGTTGATGCTTAGCCCAGAAATGTGTGCATCTCCATTCCTCCTACTCAAATATTTTACTTAAGTAAAATAATAAATACTGCAATGTAGATGTACTCCATTACAAGTAGAAATATCAAAAAATTTACTCAAAATGTACTCCCGTATTAAAAATGTACTAGTACAAAAGTATCGGCCTCAAAACGTACTTAAAGTTCAAAATGTGTACAAAATCCTTTGAAAATAGCCGAAAATTATGAGCTTGTAGATCTATTTTCAAATGGTTGAAATGTATATAGGGTTGAAAAGGTTTAAAATAATTGTAGTGGAGTAAAAGTAAATTAGTACTGTACTTGAGAATGTCCAATTACCAATACCTTTACTCCACTACATGGAGTAGAAGTAAAGGTAGGCCTATTGGACATACTCAAGTACAGTACTAATACCTCAAAAGTGTATACTTAAGTACAGTACTTGAGTAAATGTACTTAGTTACTTTACACCAGTGAATAAATGCAATCAGTACTGATTGCATTTATTGTGGATCCCCTGTGGACTTTATTTCCATGACTTCAGTGTCTTTCAATGTTCCAAAATAACAACGATGCTCGTCTATTTATGTCTATAGCGACACCAGACAGGCTATGGATAAAATAATCTATTCATCAGTAATGTGTCGTTGCAATCATCTATGTCTCATTCACATTTTAGTCTTGAATTGAATTAACCCACTATCATATCTGGCCATTCCACTTGGCTATGTTCCTTAAAGATGGAGTGCCGTGATTTTTGTATTCTTTCCAGTTTTTCATGTGTTTATGAGGTGACAGTACTTCATTAGACTCCTTGGTGTGGTTCATCATCATCATAACCTTTATTTGAGCTCAGAGTACAATGTAGCCGGAATACAATGGGCTATACATTAAAATACAGCAATATCAAATATATGAATTGGAAAACAGAAAGTATTCAAAACTAAAATAGATAGATGAGAATTAATTGAAACAGTTACATTGTTGAACAAAAGTGCTATAAATAATTTCCCTGAATTGACCTATAGGGAGGCAGTGATTTTTAGGGACTTCTGGAGTTTGTTCCAATCAAATAGACTAGAGCACTGACAGAGAAAGCTGCTTTACCTATAGCTCTGAGTTATCAAATGGAACCTTGAGGCTCAGGAAGTCACGCACTTACCGGTATATGTGCAATGATGTCTTCCCTTTGTATTTCTTCCTGGAGGATGAAACCTTGACAGACAAACGTGCCAATAAACAAAAAACAATGATATAGTGACATCACAATATCATTCCTTCCCCTAACCCCTCCCCCTTTATCATACAACAACAGCTGTGGGTGCTTAAGTTCAGGTGGATCACCACCCATCACCATGCACCCACTAGGCAAACCATGCTTAATGATACTTAATGAACTGGTGCGCGTGTTCACATAAAAACGACATTTTAACAAATACTGTACACTTTTTTGAAGTGTACAGTATATGTATGGCTAATATAGGCTTCAGATTCTGATGTTTTAGTCACAGCAAAATCACAGCACTCCATCTTTAAGTGGATGGATGGGGGAGGTGTATTCCATTGGGTCATATAGACAGAAGAATGCCTTTAATAATGGTAGACTAATGATTTGTTGTTTCACATCATCGATTCCTGGATCTGTTGTCAATGCAAAAGGTTCCCATAGGAAACCAGTTGAGATCGTAGCATATATGCTCGAACCCTAGTTGCCATTCTAACGGGAAAACGATCAATATCAAGGGTTTTAGTGGTAAATAGGCTTAGGCTTTATAAATTATTTTACATACACTGACATTTTATATTATTATTATATTCACTGAACTTTTTATTTATTTCAGAGATTAAGAACAAATTACATTAAAGTCCGGTCTATAATGCATTTTATTGCATGGCTTGGTTGAATGCTTGAATCTGAAGCATCTAAAATATTGAATTAACATTGACAAGTTTGTATGCGCATAATGTTCTGTCCAATATCAAATCTATATTATGGAATGTTAAATGTTTGATATATTTCCAATGGCTATGGGACGATAAAGTTAATCATATCTTATTATATAATGCTGCCTGCCACAGCGTTTGGCAGAGATCTTATTGGGATCACATCATACAATAAGTTAAATTAAAACAGCTGATGTTGCACATGGTGCATCGTGCTTAAGGCCTCGTGCAGGGGGTGTTAGTACTGGAAGGCCCAGTTTGAGGCGTCATTTCAGAAAAAAATAGGGGGTGGCAAAAATAAGTTATCACTTAAGCCCCATTTTAGTCGGGAACACTCACGTCATTTTTGCCAACATTCCATTTCTGCCACAGACAAAATGAGTGGACAGTAATATTACCAGAAACACATAAATAGATAGCCCTGAGAATGACCATAACAGGTCTGTAACTCTGGAACCAAATGGACCCGTTCCATTTGAACACTCTCAGAATTAAGGGGGTCAAATAAAACATTTGAGAACCACTAGTACTAGTTGGACTCATAATGTGTCATTATTGTCCCCAATTGACGGTTATAATAAGTCTACGTCTCTGACCCTAATTCTAAAAAGTATTTTCAGAGCATAGTTCTGATGGACAGTCCCCATTCTCTGCATTCATTTGCCATCACCACTTAACTCACTAACCAATGAAATGACAGTTCGGATGTGCCCTATATAAGCAGCAACTCACTCCACAGCCGTCACTCAGTTTCCAGCCTTCACTCAGGCTATGCAGCTCTCACTGATATGAGTGTACAGTAGCCTACGATATGAGTCTACACTACAGCATCAACCCAGGCAGCCATGTGTACTTTATGAACTATAAACCATGGTGAAAAGAAACTGTCATCCTGTTTAATGCATGCATTTTGGTGTCACAAAACCTCTCTCTGATCGGAGAAACTTGGGTGGTCAGCTCATATCCAACCAAACACAACCAGATAATATTTAATAATCAGGGGCGCACATGGATGGGGGACGGGTGTTAAATCCCTCCCCAGGGTCGCATTTGTCCCCCCCAAAGTGAGTCATTTAGAACAATATAAATTAACAAACTGTAATCAACAAGGCATTACGCAGTGCCCCTGCCTCGCATCTATTGTCAAGCACATGGAGGCACATGGAGATGCATTGTATTAAGCCCTCAGTGTCATAAACAACATATGTCGAGTTATTGTTTATAATGTTTTATCGCCATTTAATCGAATCCCCGCGCTTGTCCCGCCTCTAAAACACTGTATCCGTATCCGGTTCTGCTAGGCTAGATCCGGCTATTTGATATACATCTGGGTGAAGCCTGAGGAAGGTCGCAAGACCGAAACGTTGCTCAATAAAATGCTCTGAACCAGCAAGTGGCAGTGTGCGGATGTCCCTCCTTTCACATGATCATACTCTCTGTCATCATCGCACCTGCTCCAAATTGCCTACCAGGTGTGCGGAAGTCTTCTCTCTACAAATATACATCTGGGTGAAATGTACTGGACAGTGGATTATCCTTATTGTGTGGTTATTTTGTTTTTCTCCCAGTGTTACAAGAGAGCACAATGCAACGAACAATTACTTGGATGTTTAAGAGAAAAGAAGGAGCTGCTGTATGGGGCCGATACATGGACCCTCACAGTACAACAGGAAAAAGCCTTGGATGGAGTCTACACAAGAATGCTACGAATGGCACTAGGTGTCACATGGACGGACCGCATCAGAAATGTGGACCTCTATGGGGACCTACCACCACGGGTCACGGACAAAGTCAGAGAGAGAAGGATGAGGCTGGCAGGGCACTGCGTCAGGCACCCAGAACTTGAGGCAAGTACATTTACTCAATGGGAGCCAACCCAGGGCAAAGTCAGGAGGGGAAAGAAGCGTACCTATGTAGATGTGCTGCGGCGTGACAGCTTGACTAACAACTCTGCAGAGCTCAAGAACCTGATGTTGGATTGGAAATTGTGGAGGGCAACGATCCAGGGATGCCGAGTGGGTGTTGGGCTGTTGGCTAGACCTCACTCTCGCAGCAGCAAACAACAACAAACTAAAGACAACGTTTTGAGACACATATGCATGGGAGGAGGAGGAAGCACAGCCAGGTAATTAATAATAATAATAACTGTGCCAAAATGCAGTTTTGTATGTGCATTTCGGGGGGTTTTGGGTAGCGTGGTGGCCCTGGTCCAACCTCTCTTTAGTCCGACCCCAAACCATAACCCCACGTTTTAGGCCGGGCTTTGCCTTTGTCCCCCCCTCTCCCCACAGGGGATGGGGTGGGGGGACTGTTTTTTTTCGGCAGCGGTGCTTTGTGGCGGCGCCAACTATACTGTATATCTGCCAGACATAGTAGGGGCCTGCCTGGCTTCCCTCACTTTGAGTGGCACCAAACACGGAAGGCACGGGTGTCTCTCTGACAGAATTATCAGTCTGCCTTTCTGACAGAAATACCATCGGATTAATGCATTTCTGATAGAAATAGCGATGTATGTCGGACATTAGCCTACTAACACTAACCCTGACCTAACCCTAACCTCACAGGGAAGCCTTGGGTGAGTGAGTCTTATGTTGGACTCCGTCGCAGTCTAAAACTTTACTTTATCAAAATGGGAGATATGACCACAGAAGAGCGGTTTCAAATGGTTGTGCCAAAAGTCACCTATACTGTTTCCAGATCCTATTCACAGTGTTTGTTTTACAACAGTGAGGAGTACCAGATGAGTGGCGTGGGATTTCATTTAATTCATCAGGACAATCCAATTAGCCTCATGTTAAAGCTGGCAGTAACAGAGTATTGTGGTTTTCTATAGTTTCTACAGTTTCTGGCAGTCATTGTATTGTTCGGCAAAAGCTGGCCGGCTGGCACTCCAAACAGATCAAAACAAATGCATATTCACGATCAAGGACCACACCACCAAATAAAGTTTAACAAATATAAGAATGCATGAAACGATTAACGAAACGAATAATGAACAGAAACTAAGATGACCCACGGCCATCCAGCTGGTCATGGGGTAATTTAAGCCGAGGTGGGGAGGCTTCGGGGATCCGCCGTGCTTCCCGGGCACGACGAACCACCCTTTAGGGACCTGTAAAAAAGGGAGAGGTTAGGGAGTAGGATGAGAATTAGGGCGGGTGAGAGGTTAGGGAGTAGGATGAGAATTAGGGCGGGTGAGAGGTTAGGGAGTAGGATGAGAATTAGGGCGGGTGAGAGGTTAGGGAGTAGGATGAGAATTAGGGTGGGTGGGGGGGGGGGGGGGGGGGGGGGAGAGAGAGAGAACAGGGAGAACCGTGGGTTCGATGGTCTTTTATTTTCGGGTGGAGGTGACCCGATAGGAGGTGGAGGTAGCTGGATTGGATCTTGAACTTCAGCTATGAGCTCCATTACATTGTTTTAAATACTATTCTATCGCTGGTCTGACTGTGTGTCAGTCTCTGCAATTCATCTGTGGTAGGTTTGGAAACGTTGTTTTTGTATTTGTCGTTCAAAGCAAGTCCTGTGTGCGTCTGTCTGACAATTAACATTTAAAGAATGAATGACGGTCAAAACAGAAAGATGGTTTTTTTGTCCTACTTTATGCACAACAGACCACCCAATTGTAAAGTCTCCACATCAAGATGGCCCTCTAACCCTCCTAGCCCCCCCAGCAGATCCCCAACGAAGCTAATTCACTCCATCCTTTCTGTATCGTGCTAGTTGTTCATTTAAAGGACCACTTCACCACTTTTCAACCTACCTTAAAACCTTCATTGGTCCATGTTCATGATAAAATGCCCCAAAAAAAATCTACTCAGTCTGCGTCTCATGGGAGGGCTGTGGGCAGTTCATAAACCCGTCCACCATGAGTGACATCATTGATGGGGAATCCAAGCTAATATAAACTGCAGACTTTCTATTCCTGAAAAGTTGCAATTCGATAATGGAAGCCATCGTTCTCACAGTGCTAAGAATCTATTTCTTTTAAACAAAATCTTGTTTATAAAAAATCTGCCTAACGATGATGTCACTGGTGGACAGGTTTCTGAACTGCCCACAGCCCTATATGAGAAAAAGTGGTATTTTATCATGAACATTAGTGAGGACCAATTATATGAAGAGTGGTGAAGTGGTCCTTTAAGAGGCAAAAAAAAAAGTCCAACAGACAGACCAATCTTACTTACGCATGCGCACGCGCACACACACACACACACACACACACGCATTATAACAATATGGTACCAAATCTGCGGTCCAGATGCGCTCAGTACATACCACAGCTGTACTAACAGCACTTTATGCAACACGACGTTCTGTCATTAATGGCCAAAAAGAAAAAAAGTGCTGCGCCGGATGCGCTCTGTCAAACCGCACGGCACAGCTACAACCCCCCCACCCCCACCCCTGCTACCCCTGCTACCCCCTCCCCTCCCTGCCTCACGCCATATAACCCCCAGCAGCGTCTGCATCCCATCATCTGCCTTCTCTTTTTTTAAACATCCTCGCACTCATCAGCCCGAGGTTACGAGGCTTGTGGCACGCGCGCCGCATTCCTGCGAGGTGATGTGAAACAGAAATGCATTAAATTCCCGATCTGCAATCCATCGCAGGGGGGCGGCAGGGGGGCGGGGAGGCTGCATGATGGGAGGAGGAGGAGGAGGAGGAGGTGGTGGGGGTTTGTTAGGAAAGAGGAAGGGAGCGGAGGGAGGTGGTGGTGCGGGGGTCTTGATGTAGAGGCCAGTCGGGGTCTCACAGATGCGCACACACACACACACACACACACACACACACACACACACACACACACTTAAATCCTTTCCTCCTTCCGCTCTATATCCTCAGAGTATTGAGTGCTTCAGAGATACAAAAATGTTAGAATGCACCTCAACGAATCCAAAATATATGGGGTTCAAAAGTTGTAGGAATTTGGGGGTATTTATAGAAATGGATGGTGAAGTTGGGGCGATTGGGGGGGGGGGGGGGCGGGGGTTGGTGAGCCCTGAGGTCCACAGGGACCACAGTGGTTTGTAGAGCAGCGAGTGAGTGTGTGTGTGCGTGCAAATGCGTGCATGCGAATGCGTGTGTGTGTAAAATAAAAAGTCTGCTAATCATTGACCTTCCTCTGCAGTATCGCACATGACAATTCATGGACCCCGTGGGGGCCGTAGTGGTGAATGACCCTCCATGAAGCATCTGGTATGGGGGGGGGGGGGGGGGGGGGGCAACCAAAAATAGCACACACACACGCACTACTGCATCTTCACATTATATATCTCTATGGAAGATTGAGAGGTCTCGGGAGGATGATCCTTTCTGTAAGGGTCAATGACGCAAACAGATGTCCTCTTCCTTCGCCTCATAAAAATGAAAAACGCCGAGCGGCCGAGCTCCGAGAGGGACATCGAATTAAGATCGATATACGGGATAGTGTTTCGCAGGCCAGGGGTGATTGGCGTTAAGTGAGAGGCCCTCACCTGTCAGAGGAATGTCACCTTTGACCTCGGTTCACCTGCGTATCAACCTTCATTTGCATTAGTTTCCTGAACATCGCCTCAACTCGCATTTCAAAACATATATAGAGTAGAACTTAACTTAACCATGGCCTTATATTTGACCAATGGAGAAGCAATGGCAACTGGTGGTGCTAACAGCATCATCCATCATCCACAAGGATATTTTTCAGGCGCATGTGGTTTACTTTTACTATATGGTTTTCAATCCTTTTTCTAGGCCCATTATTTATTGGGCATTTGAGACACGGACGACCATTTGATGAGATTTAACATCTCAGACCCAAAACTTTGAATATTTTGTTGCCGTTGGATATTATTTTGTCCACAATTCCATGCTGTATTGATGTGGGTACGATAGGAGAGATAACAGGCAAACGTTTATCAAAATAACAATTATTCTACATTCTCTAATTGTGTAGACTTCTTGTAAATTATGTAATGCAGATGTTTAACAATAATAACTCTTGAGAGCGTAAAATGAAACCAACCCGTAAGGGTCCATTTGGTTTTGGTTTTTACTTTACTCGGAAGAAGAGAGTCGAGGGCGGGGGCTCACAGGTTTGAACCCAGAACCTGTGGTCAGTGCAACAAGTTGACTTACCCGACTGTCCCATGCAGACACTATCTTACAATCCTTCTGTAATGTGTAATTAATATCCTTGCGGGATATTATTTCACAACATCACATTACGAGTAGTGATAACGCATACCTAACAGGCTATTTATATCAGTCTGTGGCATACCATTCCAAGTGCATAATAACGCTGCATACTTCTAAATTAAATAAAACTTAATCAGCACCGTACCAACACAGTATTATGGAATTCCTTGAATACATTTCTATTTCCATTTATTAGCGAATGGTTTTATTCTCTAGACTAGAGTACGTCTGTTGTGAAGTCTACAGTATGTGTTACCAAGGCACCTTTATGCAACATGGGATTTGACACTATTATGACTGCAGGTTCCACTTTAAGGGATTCTGTGAGGTTCACGGGTGCAAGGAGAGGGAATGTAGGAATTGGGACAAAGGATCTGGCTCTAATCAGCTCCTCAGACTAAAGGGCTGACTCTGCATCCACAGGAAGGCCTGCCCCAGGCCACGGTGGGGAAATCAAACCTAGCTTTTTTTTCTCTTTCTCCAATTGTTCATTACAGATATAAATACCTTCTGACAATGAGACCGACCAAGTTCAAGGTGAGCAGGGTGCCATTCTGGCCCCCATAGGCATTTAACCATGTATCTTTTTGTTTTTTTGTCCTATACTTCATCGTACAAAAGTGTATAAAAGTAAAAGTAGCCAATCTACAAGCTCACAACACATCAGATTGCGTTGTGATGCGTTTGTGATTGCGCTCCACCTCAGCATTTAATCTCCCAGAGGTCTAGTACATTGAAACGGGGATCGACTCCATCTCCCAGAGGTCCAGTGCATTGAAACGGGGATTGACTCCATCTCCCAGAGGTCCAGTGCATTGAAACGGGGATTGACTCCATCTCCCAGAGGTCCAGTGCATTGAAACGGGGATCGACTCTGATACCGACAATAAGCATCTCTGTCTTAACTTAAATAACCTCTTTGATCTGAATCAGAATCAACTTTATTGTCACATCGCAGCCAGGTTTACAGGTGTAATAAACAGTGGGTGGAAGTCGTTTTGTGCAAACTCCACCGTTTGTGTTATTTCCATAAGAGAAAGGGGAGAAGAAGAAAGAAGGGGTGCACAAGGGGGAAGAGAAATAACAAAATAATAATAATAAATGATCTCCATATTTACACAAGGTATCAGACCGTGTCTGGCCGTAGCGAGGGAGCGTGCGGAGAGGTGGCAGGACGGGGACGGGGGACGGGGCTTGATCTGAATCGGTGTGGAATGTTGTATACGTGACAAGACACGAGGAGGACTTCAAGAAGTCAGAGTGCTCCTCATCCTCCTCTCCCCCACGAACACTGAAAGAATGTGTGGCGAGGCGCAAATATAAAACACAAGTGTTTTGTCGGGGGGGAAAAAAGGAAAAAAAAGCCTAAAGTTACAACCCCCATGGACTGACTGACTGCTGCTCTTCCCTGCCAGCGCATGAAGTTATACTCCTTTTCCCCTTGAAGAACATCTGACTTAATGTGATCAGGCCAAGTTTGGAGCTGGCCTCCTCCCAGCACATTGTTTACCCGCATCCTTCTTAATTGCGAGGAATATATGAACTCATGCTAAAAATACTCGGCCCTCAGCGTGAGTCAAGGAAGAGGCAGACAGAGAACTCGTGTTGTGTGTGACAGCGTAGCTTAGCGGGGTTTTCCGTCAGCAATATTGTTTTCCGCAGCCGTGTGAAAGGCCACGCCACTTGATGAGATGGCGATCGAGGGCCTAAGTAAGAATTACCTGTAGGCCTATGCCAGTGTTTTTCAAACTTTTTCATGTCAAGGACCCCCAATGATACTCATTACCCAGCCATTAGTTTACTGCAGTGATTCTCAACCATTTTCAAGGACCCTAGCGGTTTGATCGGTCCAATTGGTTCCATTTGTACACAGACCCTCCTGCATGACTCATACAGGAGGAATCACATCTCATCCTAGCCCCTATACCCCCCACATGAGCCCCTGGCCCCTAGTACCCCCCACAGCCCCCAATGAGCCCCTGGCCCCTAGTACCCCCCAGCTCCTGGCCCCTAGTACCCCCCACAGGCCCCAATGAGCCCCTGGCCCGAAGTACCCCCCAGCTCCCATGGCCCCTAGTACCTTCCAACCCCCAATGAGCCCCTGGCCCCTATACTACCCCCCCCCCCCCAATGCAAAGTCAAATCACCTTGATTTATCACATAAAGCTCTTTGATTCAACACGATAGCGATATTCACGTTCATGTGGAAGACATGAGGTGATAACTCACACGCAAACTGACAGAGTGCCAAAAGGATCCCAGAGAGCTTGTAAAAATAGCAAAAGGTGGACACTTTTTCAGAGGGCAACAACAAAGAAGACGAAATAATCTAAGCCTTATTAATTGTATCTGTTGCAACTTTGTAGTGATAAAACCGTTTTTTTTTCTTCTCAACTATAAGAAGACTTAATGAGGACAATGTGACAGTTAATGCTTTGGCTCCAGGACAGGGGTCTAAGCCATTCTCATTCTAATGAAGTGTTGCTCAGAGTGTGCCAGGGTCGCATTTCATGGGGTCTAAATCACTGGTCTCTGCAGGGAGGCCGTGGTGAGTGATGGCCAGTCACCAAAGGAGGGAATATTTTCTCGCCAGATTTGTTATTTTTTTTTATGTGCCCCAAACCGCTATCCACAGTGCATGGCTGAAGAATGCAGACCACGTGGCATGCAAATCGTCTAGTGTGACCACAGACAACACGCAGCTGATGCTTGCAATTAGAGGGAGCTAACTATAGCAGCGTTAGATGTTTGAAATTAAAGCAGAAACACTGATAGCAAGCATGCTATTTTCTAAAATATAAACAGTTTTTATGGTCCACTGGGGGGACATCCATCATGTAGGGAACGTGGAATAAAACCCCAAAATATCTTGGATATGTCATCTAAATTCGCGCCGCTCGTCGCCTTAGTATGAAAATTCAAAGATAAACATTTGAAGATGGTGAAAAATATTTCATCATGTGCATTCATGGCTGGGGTATGTTAGTTCCTTCCTCCCCGCTGTTATGAAATGCAAAATTGTGAATGATATATAAAAAGTATCTCCCTAGAGAGATTACCCCCATCTGCTGTGTCAGGGTGTCTTAACCCAAGAGATTTAGTGCAATTAACCTTATCATGCCAGCTGCATGTGGTAGTGGTCAACCGGTTGGTTTATTTGTCAAAATGACTCATAGTGTTGTAGGAAACTGTGGAAAACATGACAAACAGTGATTCAAATGATTTGCTTTGGTATGTAACACAGCATTCATTGAGTGTTTTTCCTATTTATTTTTGCAGTCGATCAATCATCATGTGTGGAACCGAACGCTATGTCCCAACTGGCCTCAACCTACTGGGGTATTAATTTTGCATCGACCTTGAATCATGTCTTAACGATGCACAAAGCAGTAGCAAATACACCGACTTTGCTGACCCTGCCGCCCACAACTCACTTTAGACCCTCACCCTCTGTAACAGAGTGAGCTCTGCTGCCTGTTACTTATATGTTTGCACATATATAACCTTATTTATTGAATGACATTTGCACAGCATTGACACTAGTTTTAGTACTTTAATTGTGTGCAATATTAAGTGTAGTGGGTGTAATGTTGAAGTGCTATGAATTGTCAGGTTTTATTGTTGAGTCTGATTGAACATAGTACTTGTGTGTGTGTGTGTGTGTGTGTGTGTGTGTGCGTGTGTGTGTGTGTGTGTGTGTGTGTCAGTAGATTGGGATGGACCATAGTCAGGATGTCAGAGGGGGGTTGTGATTGTGATGTGCTTTTGCTGTTGATATTTATGTTGTAGTATAGTCAGGGATAAAATCCAATAGAGCACCGAAGTCTGACGTCAATATCGGTAGAGGGCGCTAAGTCCACTGGTTCATGTACTTTTTTATTGTCTCCACCAGGCCGAAGGCATGGGGAGAGAGTATGTTTTGCACTCCGTCCGTCCGTGTGTCCGTCCGTGTGTGTGTGTGTGTCCGTCCGTCCATCGGTGTGTGTGTGTGTGTGTGTGTGTGTGTGTGTGTGTGTGTGTCCATCCGTCCGTCAGTGTACAGCTAATCTCCGGCACCATTGGCCCGGGCGACACCAAACTTTGCACACACACTCCCTGGATGCCAAATGCCTCAAATCTTAACACTGTGCAATTTCCGTGCAATTATGCACACACATTCCCACTAGGCAGAGGAAGATATGCTACTTTAACATTTAAAAAATAGCCTCATGTTGGTGCTATAACAAGCCACCAGGGCAGGAGCACTTTTTCTAGTTTGCATTGTAATCCCCATAGGGGGATTTTAGATCGCCTCATATAAGAACTGTAATTGAAAAATAAACAAATCATCCAGGCCAGTTTCACTCATATGGATATGAAGAATCAACTGACTGAGAGAAAACGCTATTGTTACTGCTGCTGAATTAGTTACATTTTCGTTGTAACCAACCAACAGGCCAATGTGAAAAGGGTGGGATATATTCCTCAGCCTAGTAGGAATTTACAATTTAGGCATTTAGCAGACGCTCTGTGAAACATCTGTGAAAGACGTGCGTTTATGATTTGAGGCTTTTTGTTCAAAACGGGCCAATCCTGTAAACTTTGAAAGCCAATGTTAACCAATCAGGATGGAATATGAAATGTCGGACAGATCTGTCTTGAGCACATGACTATAGAGATAATGTGTAACGATTTGCAGGATCTTTTGACAAAATATGGAGTAATATCAAAACATGTGTTTTACAAAAGTCGACCTCCTGGTGGCCGTTCTGGAAAATTTGGGGCAGAGTTTCATCGATGGCATCTAGGGAGTGTGTGTGCAAAGTTTGGCATCGACTGGCATGAACGGTGCCGGAGATTAGCTGTACACAGACGGACGGACGGACACACCACACACACACACACACACACACACACACACACACACACACACACACACACACACACACGGACAGACGGACAGACGCAGTGCAAAACATACTGACATTAGCTGCAGCTGGGTATAAAAGTCTGCAAGTTGGGCAAGGTATATGAAATGGAGGTAAGGTCATCAACGTCATTTTCGCTATCACGCAATTCCAGACGGCAGATTCGTCGCATGCACCAATGGAGCCAAACTGCACCCGGAAGTCAATGAGAGCTCAGTGACCAGCTCATGAACACTTTTTTCTGAATGACTGAGATCTTTCAAAGTATATCGCTTCTGGCAAATAACAGAAGACATAAGACATTATTGTCTGCTGTGTGCGATGTGTATCTAAAGAGCAAAAAGTCTGTTTCTGAATGTGCCAAGTATCGCGATAATACAAATAAAATGATGTACTGTGCACTTTGTGCACATCGAAAAGCAAGTGATTAGAAAACAAACTGTGATATGTCTTCTTTTATATGCCTGAACCGATTATACGAGGTCTCAATGGTTCATAAATAATGTTTGTTATGAGCTGGAGATTTGGCTCTCATGAAAGTGTCATGGCGCAGCACAGTCATGTGACCATGACACTTCCTTCTCTAAGCTTCCTTGTACCACACTTTTCCTGGGCTGTGTGTGCTCCAGTTCCTGTCGATTTGATCCAATGAAAGCCAATAAAACTGGTCAGATGACCAATGATATCCAATGAAATCAACAGGAACTGGAGCACACACAGCCCAGGAAAAGTGTGGATAGGGAGGAAGGTTGGAAGCTGCACACCATATGCCAATGTGGGGACAAGACTAAAATATTGCTCTTAAATACAGACCACACATACCCCTCCTCCTCTACAATACATGGCAACCTCCAGGTGGCGTGCCTGCACTGATGAGGTGAGGTGACCAATCAATCAATTTAACAGAACACTTCCAACATTAAAATTCATTGGGAAATACCAGGATATAACACTGTCCATGACCAACACTTCCACAAAGTCATTTCCAAAGTCGGCTGGCAATTTTAGTCAAATGAAAGCTGCTGTGTACTTGGAAGTGTACATTGTCCTCAGTGTAGTATAGGGCACGGGCTTCCCCGTGACATAGGCTATAAGACAAAGATTGTTCCCACACTTTGGTATCATAAGATTCTAGATTCTATAACAGGTCCATATAATAGGAATGTGCACTGTCCTTGGTACTGGAGTGATGTTACTGCACAAATGTTTTGCACAGCCTACTGCCATTTTGTCCATAATTGTTTATTGAATAATATCACAGCTAAATCAGTTTAGATTTGATTTATTTGTCGAGTGACATGAATTAAGCCAGAATTTCATGTTTGTTAACAGAACTAGAGTGTTGCCAGAAGAAAAGCAGCTGTGTCTGTTCTCCCTTTGGGGTATTTTGCCACGCTTTAACTAGGTTTTAAATCATGACAGTTTGCGAGCCTACAGTTTGTGTTAGACAGTAATGCAAAACATGACTCACTTTCCACACTGTAGTAGTATGCATCGTTTACATTGTATATGCATTATGTAATCACTCGCTCACTTTACACTTTGTATAGCCCTATGCAATGAAATGTAGTATGGCTTGCCTTACAATATGGCTTACATTGATTCTACACTGTATAATGTCAATACAATGTGGCGTTATGGGTAGATCACACCCGTGTGAAGTGAGGGGCGCTCTTATCACCATACATCATCTCATTCTGGCCAATCACAATTTGGGTCCTCACTTTTGTCTTCAATGTTTGTGTTTACACATAAACACTCAAAACTGGCCATTCATTGTCAATGGCTTGAAGCTGGACATAGGAGGTGCTAGCGCCCCTAAAAAATAATAAAACACTAAGGACTTTAGAGTATATATAGCTTTCCCCCCCATGACATGAGGTCGCTCAGGTGTGATGCCTTGAAGCATTATGTCTGTGTCCCTTACCCTCTGACAACATGTACAACGGTAGTAGGTAAACTTCATACAATGGGTATTACAGGCATTGCATTACCGGAGGGGCATGAATGCGATCCCATGGGCTTCACCCTAGTATTTATGCCGGCAAGGAACTTAAGAAGAATACATTACGCCAACGGCATCGCATGAAAAATTACTGTATCATTTACACTTAGAGTCAGAAACCAGGAGTGTTCAAACCATCAGCACTGGTGCTTGAGGCTATTGTAGAGGGAACCTGCCAAACAAAACTACATCTACTTTTCCTGCAGGGATGCTAGGGCGTCAAATTAAAATAGGTTGAAGACCCCTGAATCACAAATATGTTGTCCTTTATGTAATCAGCATCACATCACACACACACAGGGTTGCTTATTTATGGATAGAATGAGGGATACCTTCCCAATTTGGTTATCCAGACAGTGTGAGTTTTAACTCCATTGCCTGAGGTTTGGTCTCTTTGCATTCTTACAAGATATACTTATTGTGAAGTAATGCTAAATGTGTTTCCTGTCTTCCATTGTAGTTGTTACCTGTCTTGAAGTGTGTTCTTGTATCTTATTTTGAAGGAAGGGTAATGTGTTTCCTTTCTTCCATTGTAGTGCTTACCTGTCTTGTCTCACCTTCCCTGATGTTTGGTTCATTGTTTCACCTGTGTCTTGTTTTCCCAGCCAATCCATGTTTTTGATTTGAGTTCACCTGTGTCTTGTTAACTGGTTAATTTGATCCCGTTGACAGGTATACTCGTGGGGCGTCCATGACGAGTAGGCAGCAGGCTCGTAGGCTATAACATTGCCTTGTGTTTCATGTTTTGAGCCGCTAAGGTTGCTGTGCACCGTTGCAAGGGACCCGCCCGCGCCGTTTGTGTTTAGGTTTATTTTTTATTTAAATTTCTTTAGATTTATTTATTTAGCACGTAGTACAAAAAAGAGCGATAGCCTGCATCCACAATACTAGAGGGAGCAAGAACAACGATCTGGCCACTTATAAAACAAACATGGGTACATTTCTACATCACTGCCACCCAAGCGTGGAATGCCTTAAACCCTTCCCTTAAAAAATGCAGATCACTGGCTTTCTGAAACAGGCCTGAAAATCCACCTTTCAGTAGTCCAAAGGGAGAGGAAATATTCACTTCTCCCTTAGACAGGTGATCAATCCCCCACCCCCTCTTTTCCACCCCCTTTCTTTTTTCTTCCAATCTGTACATATAGTGCCTTTTAATTTGTTAGTCTGGACTGCATGTAGAATAGGGCTGCATGCCTGCAACTATACTGGATATACTTTCTTAACGATTCTATTCAATGTTGTTATAGAGTGTTGTAGTCCCGCCAGTCCCCTTTCATGACGACGAGTGGCCCGGAAGATAATTTCCCAGTTCATGTTTCCCATAGATGTTTCATTTTCACGTCTTGATGACTTGATTCACCATGTTACATTGCAACGTCATGGTCGCTGGCTTCCTTTGACAATGAATGGTAGATTGCATCCGTGTGAAGTTCTGTGAATGCAATGCAACATTACAGTAGTTCTCCATGGGCTCTTGCTGTGGGAGACTGTTTTAAATGTTTCCCAAACAGTGCTTGGTTCATCCTAGATCATGGGAATGTCACAGAGGAATCCTAAACAGAGCCAAGAACACAAACTTAGTGTACTGTAGACGAAATTGCGCACACATGTTTAAAAGCATATAACTGTATCATCCTCCTCTATGTTCTTCAGTATAAACTACAAACACACTGGTAGTGGAACGACATTGTTTAAATAGTTCCTTGTCATTGCTTCACCAGCCAAACAGTTAAACTGTAAACAGGAATACAATGACCGCCTCTTCTTCCCTTCGGGCTGATTGATATGCTCCACCTGGAAATAGAACAGCAAATTATATCCAAAGCCGTGTTTTTACAACAAAGAAACAACACTCTGTGATTTTCCATTGTTTGGAGAGTAGAGCAGAGAGAGGGAGGCTTTGGGGGGCCTTCTGTGTCATCATGACAAGTGCATATCACTCTCCAGACACATGCAGCTCTGGAGGATGGTGTCGTTCAAGACTGCGAAAAAGACAATTTTCTACTCCAATATTACATAGTAGCAACAAAAAAACAACAACGTAAAGAATTATCCATGTTCCTGCGTATCAGTCTCGGCTTTTGTGCTGGTTCTGGACAACGGTGTATGCCACCGACTCAAGGCCGGGCACTGCACTCCCTGTGGGGTTGTGGAACGCGTGTGTCAAATTTGAAGTCGGTGGGGCAAACGGTTATCAAGTTACTTGGATTACAGACGTACAGGTACATACAGTACACACATACAGAGACTTGGTGCATTTATAGATAGATAGATGAGTTTACATTATGAAAGTAACACATTATTGGAGATTAACAATCACGTACTATGGTACGTGTCATTGATCTTAACTGTAAGTCAAACGTGAAGCAGGTTTAACGGCACACTATTTGATCTCTAAAACCAGAACAACTGGAACGGTTCCCTATTGTGTGTGTGCGTGCGTGCCTGTGTCTGTCCATCTGTCTGTTCTCAGTTGTGAATCCATTGGCATCTATAGACCCACCAAACTTTTACCTATATTGGGTCTTTGTATAAGGCGATATCAAAACAAAACTGTCGTTTTCACAATATCGTATATACTATGGGACCTGGCTACAGCCATGTGTAGTTGTGCTTGTAAATTGATGATGCTTAGTGAGGAGAGGACGATATATGGCTGAGTTACTGTATAAGGGCTGAACAGTTTTTCTCCGTGATTTTCTCAGTTGAGAGGGTTCACTGTTGTATTTCAATAGAATGCTCTATGTCAGCACAACACAACACGCTATTCAGACGGTTTGGCCACATGAATGTAGACCACTGCACAAGTGCTTCCCAAAGATGGTGCATGAATGGAAAAACAACGTTAAAGTTTATCTCCTTGTAAATGGATTTTACAGTATATGGATTGGATAATAATGGGCCTCATGCACCAATAACTTTTGCTCTTACATTTCTTCCAAGTCCAGTCAGATTCATGAAACATTCTTAAGTAGGCAGAATTGTTCGTAAGCATGGTCTTATGATGATGAATCCAAATCCTCGTAACTTGAAGGGGTATCCTAATTAGCATCCTAATTACCATAGGGAACCGCCCCGCCAATCACATATAAGGCATTGGGAATTCACTTTCCTACCTGTGTTCACCCAGGTGGGTGTGGTTTTGCATGACTCCATGGCCTTGCCTGCAGTCACACCTGTGTGTGACTGCAGCACACAGAAATCACAGGACCTCACACAGAAACAAAGTTGAGTGAAGTCAAGAATACCTAAACTAAAGTCTAAAACATAAAAAATGTAAAAAACAAAAAATAGTACTGTGGAGGTACTGAAGTGAACAGAAATTTTCATATTTTCAATATTTCAATATTTTCAATATTCATGAATGTATTTTATTTTTTATCTCACAATAGTCAACTTTCACCACTAGACATCAATGTAAATTGTTTGAAATTAGCATATTATCCATATGTCATGTTCAGAAGTAGTGGATAGTAGTGGATATAAAACATTTTAGAACTGTCTGGAGGGTGGATATGCTTGGTATGTAATGGTCAAGGACTGTATAAAGAGGACAAGAAGCGAAGACCGTATGGGTGCCGCCATGTTGCTCACATGGTGCTCCATGGAAGGAAAGAAACATGCGCAATGGGCTTTATGCAGCCAACACTTCCGCGTTCAGCTTCCTTGGTCTGCAACTGTGCATGTTTCTTTCCTTTCATGGAGCACCATGTGAGCAACATGGCGGCGCCCTTACGGTCTTCGCTTCCCGTCCTCTTTATACAGTCCTTGGTAATGGTGAGGAAATAGGGGTGTTGAGGGTGATATGGTGGTGCAAGGGGTGGGATAGAGGGGCTTGCAGGTAGGAAGCTTACAGGAAAATGGAGGTGGTGGCTGTCGGTATATGGGGTGAGGGTGGAGGATGATGGTGTGTCTGTGTGTGTGTGTGTGTGTGTGTGTGTGTGTGTGTGTGGGGGGGGGGGTTATGTGGGTATGGTGCGTGTTTGGGTCAGGTTGTAAACCAGTGGTTCTCAAACATTTTCATGTCAAGGACCCCCAAATTGACATATGAACCCCATATGAAAATATTTTCTGCTAGGGAAATGTTTTGAAGATTTATCATAATGTTTCGAAAATAGCCGATCTACAAGGTCAAAATGGGCAATAATGGGACGCGTTTGTGAGCTCGTAGATTGGCTATTTTCAAAATATAAAATGGGATTAAAGTGGTAAAATGTTCCATATTTTGCTGTGGACTGCCTGGAACTTCCTCAAGGACCCCTTGAGGTCCTCAGACCAAACTTTGAGCATCATGCAGAGGGAGCTGTTTTTCCTTTATGTTTTCAGACTGCACCCTAAGAACAAAAAAGGCACCCTAAGAGTGCTCCACAGTGTGCGTAGATTCTGTTTTTACCTACGAACAAATCACATCTAAGAAAACATCCCAAAACCTTCTTAAAAACGTCCTAAGTGGGTCTAAGAACAAATTTCCTCTTAAGAACTTCTTAAGAACGGTTGGCGCATGGCCCACTGTGTTATTGGTCAGGTTGCTCGATGATAACATGCAGGTGTTGCCTATTTGGCTCCCAGTCAAGTACAGAATTTACTTAAAAATACTCACCATTACAGTCTTATGGCGGAGGCGGTAGGCCAGAGGGGGCAGGTGCGGCGGTGAACCAATATTTCCAGCGCTTGAGCAATGCACTACCTGCCCCTCTAGACCAGAAAGCACGAAGGCTGGGCCAGGCTAGGGCCTCAAGAGTCAAAGCCACTGGGCATGCATGGCCGGACAATAGACATTCATGTGTCCACCAGTGAAACAAATACAGATGACGTAAAACATAATATTAGAAAGCAATAGAGCACCGAAGTCTGATGTCAATAGGGCGCAAGTCCACGGATTCATGTAGGCCTACATTTTATTTGCATTGTAATCCCCATAGGAGGATTTTAGATCGCCTCATATAAGAACTGTGTTTGGAAAATAAACATATCATCCTGGCTGTTTCACTCATATGGATATGAAGAATGAACTGACTGAGAGAAAACGCTAATGTTACTGCTGCTGAATTAGTTACCTTTTCGCTAGAAACAGACGGTATCAAATATGAGTGACTGACGGCCGTAAACGACACAGAGCCACCTCCCCGACAATTTTGCAGATACACTTTGTTTATTTTTGAACCACAATGCTTTATATGAGATGATTTTAAGATTACCTCATGTTATAGAAATTACTTCCCTGAACCAGGGGATGAGCGAGTGACGTCAGGACTTCGACGCTGTATAACAGCTTGCACTAAACTTGCATATTAGAGGGGATTTAGCTCTTTACTTCTCTGCCAATTTTATATCAGAATAGAGGTATTGAGTAGTGAGTAGTGACTCAACATTTAACTATTCATTCAGAACCACTGTCCAATGGACATAAAGCACTCGTTCTCAGGACAGTTTCCTGAATAATTTTCATCACTCAACTTGGAAAAGACAGAACTCTTCATTTACACCTGCAGCATATTTATCTCCTCAACTGTTTGGAATGACTCCCCTACATAACTACTGGTGGTTGTGTGTAGGAATAACCATGCACTCTGAAGTGATTAAACAAGTTGTCGTGTTTGGATGTGCACCAGTTTGGAAACACGTGTTCATTCATTCAAGTAGTAAAATAACGTGCTGTTTCCATGGCACTAGAGCACTGTTTTGGAGCGATTAAACTGGCTAATGACTAACTTTGACGTTAGCTGGACTATCCAGTAACACGTGTCCTTAAGAATATTAGCATATTAGCATAATTTACACCCAAGCCAGTGATTATCCAAACTCCAGTACAAACTCAAAAGTAAAAGAAAATCCAACTTACAAAATACCACAGTTAACATTATGTATATTGTCAAAATGATAAGGATGTATTAAATAGACTATCATACATTTAAAATGCAAGTATTTTCTTAGAGCAGAATCAGATTTCTTTGCAATAGTATAAACAAAGTTGATTTGGTTCAGAAGCGTACAATTTGCTTTATGTGTTCTTCTCAACATATACAATTTTGGATCTATTATTATCTATTAGTATCTTTTTTCAGATGTATAAATGCGAATGAATTACTCACCACGAGCATTTTGCATCTCCACATTATAATTATTGCTGGTTATAATTATATATATAGATATATAACCGATTATACATTCCAGGCTGATTATAGCCTCCATGCAGTGTGGGTTTTGGCTGAAATGGCTAGATATGCATGAATATACACTATAGTCACACAACCCCATTTTAAATATGTAAATTATTATTATTAGAATCTCTCAGTGATTATGGCTTTCTATCTGGCTTTTCAACTAAGAACTAACTAAAAAAATGTTCTACAGTCGAATAAATCAACTGTAGATTTAGTCAACTAAAATGTTATGATATTTAGTAGACTAAAACTAGACACTAAAACATTCCAGGTGACTAAAATGTGACAAAAACTAAATGAAAACTATTCTAAAGACTATGACTAAAACTAAAATCTAAATTTGCTGTTAAACTCAACACTGGTTCCAAACCTTTTCAGACCCAACAGAGAAATGATGTTTGACCCAATATAGTGAAAATAGCAGATCTATAGGACCTCTAGATCTCAGATCTCTAGGACCCAAACTAGTCAAAATAGCAGATCTTTCGCAACGCATTGCGAGCTTGTGGATCTGTTATTACATTTTTTTTCCTTTAGTTTTTAATGGAAATTATTATTTTTAATTGATTGAAGATGTGACTACTTTGATGTTTCCTACTCTCACCTATGGTCATGAAGCTTATGAAAACTATATAAAAACAAAATAAAACTAAGCTATGCATGACTAACACTATGACTAAATATTGACGATTTCGTCGACAAATAAAAACTAGACTAAAAGGGAGGGACTAGTGGAGAAGAGAGGGATGTCTGGAGTTAAAAAGGTAAATGGTGCATTTATATGGCACCTTTATCCAAGGCACTTTACATACGTAGATTGTGCATTGTACATTCACCCATTCATACACCGATGGCGGCGGAAACCATGCAAGGCACCAACCAGCTCATCAGGAGTAATTCGGGGTTCAGTGTATCTTGCTCAAGGACACTTCGACATTAACACAACCTTGCGCTTGCGGTTATACCATCCGGCGACTCTATGCCTGAGCCACCGGCCACCGCCCGTGTTCTGTAGTTCTCTGGTGGAGCTGTTGCTGGTGGAGCTGTTGCTGGTGGAGCTGTAGCTGGTGGAGCTGTTGCTCCCACGACTCGACTACGGATAAGCGGTTGAAGATGGATGGATAGATAGTGGAGAAGAGATCCAGTAGAACTAAAAGAGAACTAATTTTATGTGCTCTGAAAATATCCGATCTACAAGCTCCCAACGTGTCGCGTTGTGAGCTTGTATATCGTCTATTTTCAGCATGCAACCAAGTGTAAAATCTGCCATTACGACGGCATCCAAAGCCCGCTAAATTTGTACATTGACTGTACATTTAGTCGACTAAAATCGAATGATATTTTGTCGACTAAAACTAGACTAAAACTAAAACATTTCAGATCAGATGGCTAAAATGTGACTAAAACCAAATGGAATTTTATTCAAAAAGTGACTGTGACTAAACTAAAAAAATCAAAATGTGTTGCCAAAATCAACAGTGCATGCACAGGACCCCATGTGGAGGGGATGAGGTTTAGACATGGACTGTAGTCCCTCCCACATGCAGTGTGTGGCATTCAGGTGCCGTTCCCTCCCTCGGTGTATAAAACTCTCACATTGGCTGCAGTGTAAACTTCACATCACATCTCATGGTCAAACAAATAAAAATAACCTCCAGTGTCTTGAACAAGGCAACTTTAACAACAGCTACAGAACATACTTGGATGCACACTATAACACATTGATAGCTAGTGTATAAGGTGAGTAATGATTTTTTTTTAATTATTATTATTATTATTATTAGTATAGTAGTAGTAGTAGCCTAGTAGTAGCAGGGTTGATTTTGACAGCAAATTTAGATTTTAGTTTTAGTCGTAGTCTCTTCACATTTTTGTCAACTGGAATGTTTTAGTGTTAGTCTAGTTTTAGTCGACTACATTTAAGATGTTAGTCGACTAAAACTTCAGTTGATATAGTCGACTAAAATGTATTTTGGCGGGCCTTGATGCTGTCGTAATGGCTGATTTTACACGTGCTGAAAATCTACAAGCTCACAACGTGTTGCGCTGTGACGCGTTGTGAGATCTGCTATTTTCAGCATGCAACCAAGTGTAAAATGACTTATACTGGATCTTTGTCCACTAGCCTAACATTTTAGTCTAGTTTTTATTTGTTGACGTAATTGTCAATATATTTAGTCTTAGTTTAGCTTAGTTTTCATTTAGTTTCCATTTAGTTTTCGTCAGTGAAAAAAGGTAGTCGAAGGTAGTTTTCATAGTATTAGTCGACGAAATCAACACTACTGAGTATTGGACATCAAACTGGTAGTTTACATTGGAGTACATTGGATTGGTGTTTATTTTTTAATAAACCTACCACCGTTTACTTTATTAAGGAAATAACTAACCCTAATCATATTGGCAGCTATATTAGTCAGATCTCACATAATAATATGGCTTAGTTGGGATATACCCTGATGCATTTATCTATAGATAAGTGTATGATTATTATATGTGTGTGATTATGATGATTAGGTTTTCTCTCAAACATTTTTAATGTTTCTTTTCTTTTTTTACGATTTCATTGTTTAGGTTTCTGTTCATAAAACAAAACCACATTTTGCCTTATTATTACGGGGGACAATGAAGGGTTGAATTTTGAACCGTAGGCCTATATATAATTGTAATTGAAAAATGCATCCATGTGCTGACTCCGTGTGCCTGCAGACAGCACCCTGTCTGCGCCTGCAGCCACTATTCTGTGTGACAGACAGACAAGCACCCTGCGTCTGCGCCTGCCCTGCAGTCACTATGAGGCTAGCGCTGCAGACGGTCCTCTGCTGGTGCGTTCTCATCACGGTGCTGCCACTGGGAGGGATAGGTGGTGCAACAACGGTGGACTTCAACTCCACGCTGAAAAAGAGGTGAGATGACTCCAGTATTGTTTTTGGCAGTTTAGTCATAGTCTTTGGAATTAAACTTCATTTAGTTTTATAGTGATATTTGAGTCGCCTGGAATGTTTTAGTGTTGGACAGTTTTAGTCGACGCATTGTGAGCTTGTAGATCTGCTATTTTCAAATGGCTGAAATGTATATGCTGTAGCCTGTAGGGCTGAAGTGGTCAATATGTTTTGTAATGATAATCAGTAACTAAAGTTTTCAAATAAATGTAGTGAAGCAAAAGTACAATATTTGCCTCTGAGTCTGAGATGTAGTCGAGTAGAAGTAAAAGTACTGGAAATTGGAAATAGTAAAGTAGCCTACAAATAACTCTGAATTGTACTTAAGTACTGTACTTAAGCAAATTTACTTAGTTACTTTCCACCACTGCTAGTATTTGGTGTTAAAAATTCATAATGAAAAACTCTTGTTTTTGATTCAAGAGACATTCTTTTCAAATTATGCACGGATGTTACACGGTCTGTAAACTATAAGTATGTCATGAGTACATACAGTAGAAGGACATCCAGTTACACTATGCATGTGTATTATCCAAATACAATGGTTTGGTTTAAATAAGGATGTCCCGATTACGCTTTTTGCTCCCGATCCGATTTCGATCATTTGATTTTGACTTTGAGTATCTGCCGATACAGATTTTTCCCAATCCGATATTTCTATTTTTATAGAACACGTTTGTACCATTATATCACAACTGTACAATATCCTAAATCACAGACAATATCCAGTCTAATATATAATATTGATACTAGGGATGTCCCGATCACGTTTTTTTGCTCCCTATCTGATTACTATCATTTGAAAATGACGTGATCGGCCCCGATCTATTTCCGATCGCGTGATTGGATCGGGACAACCCGAACCGAATTCAGAATGAGAGAATGTTGTGCATTATGTGTGGTGCAGGTTCAGACTGTGGCTGCAGAACCGCATGAGAAGGGACATCCGCAGTGGCTCGGTGGCAGCCAGCAGCGAGGAGGTGGGTGGACCAGAGATCTCCTCCGCTGGAACCGAGCAGCGACAACAAGGAATTACAGAAGCTTTTGATTTTCTGTCCAGGTAAGGAGAAACCCCCCCCCCCCCCTTTTTTTAACAATATATTTATTGCATTTTCCTTTTTTTCCCTTTTTTTTTTTTACAAACAAACAATACAACAGAACAATACATTTATAACACATCAGACAATACAATTACTTAAAAAATAAAAAATAAACAAAACAAAAACATACAGTAGGCCTACATACATAGTCATTATGGCCACAAGACCAAACAACTGCAGAGAAATCAATTAGACATTTCCAGTCTCATTTCCAGTCTCCAGATTGACCGTAATATATTGGATAAACCGTCCCCATATTTTATCAAACATCTTTTGTTTATTCTTCAGAGTATAAGTTATTTTTTCCAGAGGAAGTTACATAGATAGCTCCCTAAACCACTGAGCAATACTGGGTTTGCCTATTTTTTCCCATGATAAAGCTATAGCCCTTTTGGCTTGTAGTCAGCATAAATTTAAAAATATTTGTTCGCTACTCTGTATCTTATAGCCAGGTGGGTAAAGACCTAATAGAAACAGTTTTGGGTCAAGCTCAACATTTATCAACAATATTTACTTACTTCTTCTCAGAATTCTTTCACTCTTGGGCATGCCCATAGACAATGGAAAAGTGTACCTTTGTTATTACCACATCTGATACAAGTATCTGGAATATAGAAAACACAGTTTTACTTTCATTCCAGTGTTGATTTTAGTCATAGTCTCTTGTCTTGAATAGTTTTTTATCACCTGGAATTTTTTATTCCAGGTGAGTCTAGTTTTAGTCGACTAAATATCATAAGATTTTAGTCGACTAAATGTACAGTTGATTCAGTTGACTAAAATGTATTTTGGTGGTCCTTGATGCCATCGTAATGACTGATTTTACACTTGCTGAATATAGCTGATCTACAAGCTCACAACGCGCCGTACTGAGACGCATTGTGAGCTTGTAGAGTGGTTATTTTCAGCATGCAACTAAATGTAAAATGACTTATACTGGATCTCTTCTTCACTAGTTCCTTTCTAACATTTTAGTCTAGTTTTTTATTTGTTGATGATATATTTGGTCTTAGTAGTAATGTAGTTTTCATTTAGTTTCCATTTAGTTTTCGTCAGTGAAAAAAGGTAGTCGACAAACATTTTTCGTCATAGATTTAGTTGTCTGGGTCTGGGGAGCACCAGGGGTCTGACCCTTAGTCCATATGAATCACTCTGAGAGTTCCAATTGTATACCTCTCAGAATTGATTGAACAGAGAATTTTACGGTGTAGATTGATGTCCCAGGGCAAAACAATGTTTTCATCAAATGGGGTTCCGTCTGTCCTTGGCCTATATAGCAGGAGTCCTTGAAATCACTGCACTATAGATGACTGAAAGTGTCAAAGATGATGTCATTAAACCCCCGTGCTTTTCATCTCAACTGCATTTTTATGAGCTGAGTTCCAGAATGAGATACCTGCCAAATCATTACAAAATAATTACATTGATTCTTTTTTACAGGACACTGTAATTCGTGTTATTCGTTGACGTCACAATTATAGCATGCAGACTTGACTCTTACATCACAGTCCACAGACAAATCAGAGCACTTGTTTGAGCCAGAAAACCCAGTCCTGCAGAAAATCTACTGAATATTAAAAGTTCCGGTTTTTGGGTGCAATTGAGCACAGAAAAAAATTACAAAAACTTTTTTGTATGTCACGATCCCTTTAACTTATAAAGTACTTATCTTTTGCAAAATGTCATTCATTTGTGCATAGTAAGCTCAGTCATTCCTTTGCCTATATGGCAGTAGTTCTCAAACTTTTTCATATCAAGGACCCCAAAGTGGACATCTATTAGCCCGCGGACCCCCATTTGAAAAGATATGACAGGGAACCCCCATACGAGAATATTTACGGCTCTAGCAGTGATTCTCAAACATTTTAGTTTCAAGGACCCTCAGTTTGACATGCTTTAGGCTACGGAGTATGGACCCCCATTTAATGGCATTTCTATCTCTGGGACTTTATACAGTAAAATCAATGTTAATTTAACTCTGAGAGTAACATTTGTACACTCTCAGAGTTAGAGACCCATTATGGTCCATTTGGTCCATAACTATCATTTAGCTGCGGATCCCCTTGAACTCCCTCAAGGACCTCACTTTGAGAATCACTGGCCTATATGGTGCCCCCCCCCCCCATGAGGTCATGGTCATGACCCCACCATCACCTCATCACGTTTATTTCTTTTTGCTATAAATATCTTTCTCTCTTTCCGCAGCTTTGGTCCCAACCGATCCAAACGGTCTGGCTGCAACCTGGCCACGTGTGCCGTCCATGACCTGTATCACCGACTGCACCAGCTCACTGACGAGCTCAAACAGCGCAAAGCTCCCGAGCAGAAAATCAAGCCCAATGGCTATGGCCGGCGCCGGCGCCGCTCCGCACCGGAGCTGCAGTATGCCAGGTCTGCTGCCCTCCTCCATGATGGGAGACAAGAACCCTGCTGTAGCCATGGAGTGGAGCACGGAGAACACGCTGCTCTACCGTCCCTGGACTGAGGCATGCATGGAGAGCCACATAGAGAGAGAGAGAAAGAGAGGGAGAGGGAGGCCCTGGCATACCCTATATTTGTTGTTGTTGCAGCTGATGGAGATAAGTCCCCTCGGAGCTTCTATTCAGAACATTATTGCTTTAAGGCAGAGGTTCCCAATCACTGGTTCGAGTACCACTGGTGGTACTTGAGCCCCCCTCTGGTGGTACACAGAGGAGTCGTCCAAAAAAGGAGAAAAAAGACAAAAGTGGAATTTATACTACAGTCAGTTATTCTGACCAAGCAATTGGTTGAAATAGGCTATCCAGCCGTGCTGAAATTACCATGACTGCAGCACACCTAACAGTTATAAGAGATTTGAGAACGGATTAATCACAGTGACATTAGAAATGTCATCAGTTGTGCTGATTAAGTGACAGAGTTTTGTCAGAGTACAAAGGTTGGGAACCAATGCTTTAAGACATGCATAGAGAAATGGCAGCTATATACACCTAACGTATATCAGGGGGGGGAGGGGGACTGTGTCAAGGTCACTTTGAGTGAATGCACGAAGATGGAGATTTGTGCTGCAATTGTGTGTGTGTGTGTGTGTGTGTGTGTGTGTGTGTGTGTGTATGTGTGTGTGTGTGCACGTGTAGTGTCTTTGTGGTCTAGTACTCTAGTTGATTTCCAAGTTCCAGTGAGTGTGTGTGTGTGCCGGTATGTGGATGATTTCACTTCAGACCTCTGGGACTTGACAAGAATTTCTGTCTCTTCTTCAGCTTTAAAAGGAGCAGGACCTAGGATACTTGGCATTGTGGAAAAGAAGGTTATCCTTGAAGATTTTTCTCCCAAATCACTCATACCCTGCATGGACTGAGGATAGAGCGAGGCCAAGCTGAGGGGTTGTGATAGCAATCTGAAGAAAAGACACCGCTGCCACATGCAATTTTATTGACTATTTTTTTAATGTTGAAAAAGTGTTTGGACCTTTGGTGTTTGTTCCCATGGAGGCTCCCCTGCGGTGGTGGACAGTAGCTGAAGTGCAATTTATAGGCTACAAAGTACAAAAAATAAAATAAATAATTACCAGTTTGTAAATAAGGGAATGTATGATGTTTAGTATTGCCAATTTAAGCACACAACTCATGTAAACTATATTTTTATACCACCAAAATACAAATTAAATGTAATTATTTTTTATCTGAATTTAAACCTCAATGAAGTATTTAATGCAGGTTAAATGTGTGGCTATTTGTTTTTTTGCATGACAATTATGCATCATAGGAACTATTATCAGAACCAAAACCTTGTCATTGAGTTATATTCGTCATTGTAATTACTTAATTATACCCAGTGAATGAGAATGTGTAACACATGTAATACAATGGCAAAGATTGCTGCTCTGATACAATGCAGGTAGAACTTTTGAAGTCATGTTTTTTTAAAAGGACATCTGCTTGGCTGATGAAAGTCATTCACAGCAACTGAAAGGTCAGCTGTAGTGAGGAAGGGGTCACTTAGTGTTTGGCTGTTGGCGGAGGAATTTTTGGTTCAATGCCATGGAATGGAATGGAATTGAATGGAATGGAAGGGCTGATTTGTTTAGCTATGCAGCAGCAGCTGGCCAAGGTCTTCTTGAGAGCAGTGTTGATTTCGTCTACTAATACTATGACAAAGAATGTTTGTCGACTACCTTTTTTCACTGACGAAAACTGAATGGGAACTAAATGGAAATTAAGCTATGATGACTAAAAATAAGACTAAATATATTGACAATTTCGGCAACAAAAACAAACTAGACTAAAATGCTAGGAAGGAAATAGTAGACAAGAGATCCAGTATAAGTTTACACTTGCATGCTGAAAATGAACGTGCCGCGTTGTGAGCTTGTAGATCGGCTATTTTTAGCAAGTGTAAAATCAGCCATTACGAGGGCATCAAGGCCTGCCAAAATACATTTTAGTCGACAAAATCAACTGTAAATTTAGTCGACTAAAATCTTATGACATTTAGTCGACTAAAACTAGACTAACACTAAGACATTCCAGGTGACTAGTAAAATGTGACTAAAATGAAATGAAGAGACTGTGACTAAATCTTAAATCAAAATTTGCTGTCAAAATCAACACTGCTTGAGAGCCAATGCAAGTGTTGTGCTGCCACCTACCTTCTGAGTTAGGCTAAATCACATAACATGACGTTTCAGCAAACAATGCAATAAAACTGCTTCAAAAACATGTTCATTGTTGCTGCATGAGTGAACTCATTTTGTCTGTGAAAGCTTAGCAGTCATATATGTAGTTTTGACATCTTCTTTACATTATTCGTTCCACACACCCACTGATATACAATCCATGAAAACATCAAAGACACATTATTATTATTATTCATTTTGTATTTATTTTCAACTTCTACCCCAGGTCCAAGCTCAGGATGTCTATGCTAAGTTTCCAACAGTTGAAAAAGTTGAGAAACTGAATGACCATTATACTGACAGGAGGTCAAGAAATTCAACTGAAAAAGTTGAATTGAGTTAGAATCTCAAGAGGGGGCACCGGATTGTCTGGTTGAGTCATTATTATTATGAGAAACAGTGGGATGTACAGTACATACAGTACACATGGGAGGGATGCACATGAGCAAGTGTTACAAAAGCACTAATCTTAGCCCATATCCCCACCCACCCAACACAAGCTGTGGTCCCCAAGTTCTCTTGTTGGTTCTAAGTCAGGGCGGTGGTCCCTCATTCACAATCATTTGAAAACCCCTGTTATTGTAGACACGCGGCGGCAGGATACACAGTATTGGGTATATGTATTACAATATGTTTTTGTGTAAATGCCAAAGAGGATGGGATAATGATTTGTTAATTTGATGTTTTAAAAGCAACATGATATAGTGAGTCATGATGAGTCCTGTGTGCATTGTGTTGCACTGTGTTAGACCTTATTTATTTAACAAGGAATTCACACTGGGATCAAACTTAGATCATAGCCAAGAACATTCTGGTGAAGATAGCTACGTAATGCCTGTAACAACTGTGAGTGGACGACACCATAAAGCATTACACTTGTTTACAATAGGGCCCACCATTTTCAATTCATCAAAACATTTAGAGACGTACGAATATACACAACTATATAGTCAAAACAGAAAATCATCATAGAGGAGGTAAAAAGGTGTAATGTTAGAGTCCACAGAAGTGAACCTTTCAAGTTTTCTCAACTCGCTGTTTTCTGCAAGACAGTATAAGCCATATATCTGCAATATGTCAATTTGAAAGAAATTCAATGACTTATCCTCTGTCAGAAACGGCCACATATGTACATTTGAAGCAATTATATGAAAGCTTTTTTTGTTTATATGAAACATTTGTTTCATATAATTCAACATTTGTTTCATATAACTCTGAGGCAAACACACAGAAACACGTGTGTTGCTCATCTGTGAGGCCAGTGTGCAGGACCTCTCACGAACACACGCATGCACGCAAATGCGGCCGCGCGCACAAGCACACGCACACGCACACACACAGTCACAGTCACACACGCACACAAACTGATTCAGTGTTTTGCTCAAGGACACTTGATCACAGAACACACAATTTTGGTCTGCCACAATCCAACCTGTGAGTATCAAGTTGAAGGATGATCCTTTTTTTTACCACTTAATTACCAACCATGCTGACTGTGACTTCTCAAATTACAAAAAATGCTTGATTTTTTGCTTAGTATCTCAAATCAAATACACTGAAAAACCACTTCAACCCTTAGGCCATTTGAAAATGGCGACATTGTGAGCTTGTAGATCTGCTATAATGGGACATTTCTGCAATATGAGTACTTTTACTTTCAGTACCTTAAATTAATTTGATGCCGATACTTTCGTACTTTTACTTGAGTACATTTTTGAATATGGGACTTCTACTTGTAACGGAGTACATCTACATTGCAGTATTGATACATAAGATTTACATAAGTAAAAAAACATTTGAGTACTTTTACCACCACTACCCCTGACACAGACAGGGAGAGCATCTGCCAGCAACAATCCTGGGCATCATAAAGTTAGTGTAGGAGCCAAAATATACATTTTGTTTGTTGTTTATTCTATTTGGGTTTTTTTTCCCACGCTTGGGCACGCTAATCATTGTACTTATGTCAGCTGTGTGTCTGGGCAGTGGCATTCAGTGAGAGAATGGGGGTGAGCTCTAGGCTCAATATTTTCTGTTGACCGTTTAATCGTTTATAAGTATACCTACGTTTTCATTTATCAACATTTTCAGTACATTCTTGGACCTTGTTTATTTGTCAATAAATCACCTTAACTACAATAAGAACCTTTCTGGATTTGATTGAAAGAAACGCGTCATACAGTTCCTGCCGACAGCTCAGCCTCATAGCAATACTTCTAATTTGAATTGATGGGAAGAAGTAGTCGCTACAACATTTAGTACATTGAAGAAAGGAAGTTGAATAACCTGTTGCAGGAATAGGTTAGGTGGGTCGGCTGAGTGTGCAATGGCTTTTGGCCATTTTGTCATGTGAACAACATGCATGTGTGAAGTTTGTGAACAGGTTGTCCCACTTAAACAAAATTCATACTTAAACAAAATTCATACAGAGTATTGCCTAAAGGGAGAGCTCTCCGGAGACACTGCATGAAGAAGGTAAGGCTTAATCAGATCCTTATTTCCTTGATCAACATCAGCATTTAGCCTAACATGGCTATCATATCCTAATCATGCATGTCATGACAATCTCAATCTGTATTTGGAACCTATAGAATAAATATGATCTCCATGGAATTAAGTGTAGAGTGGAGATCAAGCATGTGTGTTTGTGATATAGGCTACCGCCGCTACTGTATTTCATTTTAAACACCAGGGCCCAAATCTATTCTGCGTATTAAACACCTGGGCTACTATTTGGAAATATATTGGATGTATAATTCGAAAAGGATTCACGAATCTGGGTTGCACGTGGTTTGTTGAACTCCCTCTGGCGTGAAGTGAATGACCTGGTGGCTTATGATGACCGTCCATAGTCATTTAATGATAAATTGGAGGTCAAGAAATTCAACAGAAAAAGGGAGTTATAGAATCTCAAGAGGGGGAAGTGCTTTTTTATTATTCCCACACACAACAACTCTAAGGTATATTAATGACATAGTAAAATGTTGAAAATGAGTGGTATTCCCCTTTAAGTAAATACTTAAAGGGTACTTAAAGTACTTAGGCCTATAGTTTTAGTTACTTCACACCACTGGTCATTTGTTACCCAGATAAATGGAATGGAGTTGCATGTTGATGTTATGTGTGCAATTGTACATTTTGGCCTGAGGGTGGGGCTAGAGCTAAGGCCACGATCGAGGAGAGGACACTTTTAAATAAACCATGCATGGGCCAACAACATTAAACAAAGCAGATGAAATGCAATCCTACATTTTGCACACTTGTCAGTTGTCCAAAGGAGGTTAGTGGTGGCGATTATGACTTCTCACGAAAACACCTTTCAACTGGGCCTAATATATGTAAAGTAAACAACATGACATCAGCTTGTGACTGCAACTTGTTCCTGTTCGCAGATGACTCAGCACTTCTAGTCTCGGACAGGAACATACTGCAGGTTGAAAAGGCCCTCAGCGCTGAATCCATTCTCTTTGGATCAAATAGTAATCTCAGCAAGGCAGATGGCTTCTTGGTTAGAGTGGGTGACAATATCACACGAAAAGATGAAATTACCTACCTATGTTCCATCCTGGAGGCTAATCCTTCCGGTGATAAAATGGTCAAAACAAAGTCAACCAAAGAACAAGATTCCTTTACAGGATCTCTTCACTGGTCAACAAAAACAACTTGAAGACCCTCCTAACAGGAGCCCTCGGTTTCTTTGACTATGCATGCACCTCTTGGTACCACACCTCAAAGGCCCTTAAAACAAGGCTCCAGACTTCCCAAAACAAACTGGTCAGGCTCCTACTTGGCCTCACCCCCCGAACCCACCTCACCCCTGCCCACTTTGACAGGCTGGAAGAATGGCTTAGGGTCGACAACAGAGTAGGCTACAGCATCTTGCAATGGGTCTGGTCCACAAGATTCGATACACCAACAAGATACCCATGTACCTGTCTAAATACTTCCTTAATGTTAACGAAGTCCACACCCACAACACCAGAGGGAGCTCAACAAACCATGTGCAACCCAGATTCGGCACAAACAAGGAACTAAATTATTTTCGGTCCTATGCCACCAAAATGTGGAATGCTACTTCATTAAGACATGCGAATCCCTTGACTCCTTCAATTTGAAACTGGCCCCCGTAAAATCTGAATTTGGTTACATTTATACACTCTCAGTTAAGGCAGGGGGTCATATAAATAAAACATTTAATAACCACGTACTACAGTTAGACTACTAAAAGTGGGCTTTCCACCTCGGAGGAAAAGAGAACCACTGGTGTAGTGGGTGGGGCGTGGCCTCTCATGGGCTTCCATACGTCTATATGGGCTTCCAGACCAAAGGGGCGTGGCCAAGTTCTCACTGGGATTTGCAGGTAAATACAAGTTTCTGCTCGATAGCAGCAACGATATGTAGAATGATGATATTACATGATAGAATCTTGTAGGCTATAGTTGATTAAGCTTATAACAGAACATTCTCGCAGCTTTATCTGCAATGTAAAACAGCCATTTCAAACTTGCCCCATGATGTGACTGTATCAAAGCCAAGGCCATTGTTATGGTGCCATGGCGTGGTCCATATTCCTTATAGCCCAAAGCGTTTTTTTCCCCCGATTCTGAGGTCAGAATCGAAAGGAAAAAAAAAAACGCTACGAGAGCGGCGAGCCTATCTTGGGCTAGTCCTCATATTTGTTTAGCCATAGGCCTAATGATCTTTTCAGACAGGCATTTGATGTAAATCAGGTAATTTCGTATCATCGTATGCTAACCTAGATTATGCAGAAATTAGTGGTTTAACCCAAAGATTGTGGACTGTCCAGAAGAGTTATTTGTTTGTGATTTTCTTCTTGGACTATATTTTCTTGCAACAAAATGTAAGTAGGCCTACCTTGGTTTACTGTGATGCAAACTTACTTATGTACTTATTTGTACTTTGTAGGCTACTTAATATCATATGAGTTATTTAGTTTGTACTTTATTGTTGTATGCTATACTGGTCAAATAGCATTGCTATACGGTAGCCTATATTCATTGCTGTATTCCCAATTCCCAGCTAAGTGTATTAAGCTTAACAGTTGTTCCTCTTATACCCAACATTGTTTACAAGTTGCATAGTATTAATATGCATTGAATAGGTTAAATCCAATAGTTAAAGGTAGTATAGGGTAGGACTAAGTTTTTTTTTGTTTAAAGGTTAAAGCTCTATATTCTGTAATAGTTTTCAACCAGTGGCCCTTGAGGGGGTTCTAGATGGCTAAATGGAAAATTGGTAACCAAATGGACCCTTATAGATCTTTAACTCTTTGAGAGTGTAAAATGAAACCATTTACATGTTGTCTCTCCTATACAACATCAGGTCATTGTAATCATTGCTATAATGTAGGCTATGCTGTGTTTGTTCGTTGAATTGAGTACAAAAGGACCACAATGGAAACAAGCCATAGGCTTTCTTGGTTAAATCCTTTTAGCAGACCTTGCATTGCCTACTTCCCTGTGCTTGTCCATGTAAACGGCTAAGGGTTTAATGACATTAATTTTCATTTATTTTTCGTTTTTCTTTTAGCTTTTATGACCTCAATTACACCCACACAATCTGTACTTTGAACATTCAGTGGAATTTCTCTGTGTGAAGCCTTTTGAGCAGCAATGAAAACGGGCAAACAGGCTTAAACAGTGACACCTGCTGGCAAATTATCATATAATGGGGTTTGTGGAATCTTTCATCACAGTCCACAGGAAAATCAGAGCACTTGTTTGAGCCAGAAAACCACAGAAAATCTACTGGATGTTAAAATGCCAGGTTTTTTTAATGTTAAAATCCCTTTAATAATAGTGGTTTCATTGCAAACCGACCACTAGGGGGGCGAGCCAAATTAGTTTGCGAAACTTTATGACCATACCACCCACCTAACAGCATGCCAAAATTCAAAGTAGGCCTATAATTTTTTACATTAATCACAGTTTATAGGCATTTTAGATCCCGGCAGTAAAAAACCACAACAATTATGCACTTGGTAACTGCTTTTGGCATGCTGTTAGGTATGGTCATAAGGTTTTCAAAAAACATTGCAAACTAATTTAGCTCACCCCCTAGTGGTCGGTTTGCAATGAAACCGTAGGCATTTTAAGCTCCCGGCAGCTCCATCGTGCATAATTGTTATGATGTTCATGAGATTGACTAAACTAACATTATTATTATTATTATTATTACTACTACATTCCATCAAGTTTGGGCGTGGTCTGTACAGCCTGCTTGTGCAACATGATTACATGTACTTTATCTACTCTGGGTCTCTATCTTGGCATGCATGAGACCCATGACCAAATAAGGAAGTATAGTATTCTAGTTCCCCTTTAGAAGCGTGTTGAAAGAAAACATGCAGTAAAATGGCATGCGGTATTTTCCCATGCTCATTCAAGCAAAACAGCAAATCCAAAGCAACCAATGACAGGACCAAGGAATGACCAAGGAAGAAACCTGTTTCCACGGCTCATTCTTCACACGATAGGCATGTCTTTCTAAGCTGGTGGTGAAAGAGTTAATGTGTTTGTCTCTTTGCATACTGTACTAGCAGACTCTTCCTGCACCGCTGCCCACAAGACTTATCTCCTAGCTGTCAAGTGGTAACTGCCAAGAGTCTCTGCATTCCAGGAGGTACAGTACGTGTTTCCAGTTCCACTGGGCCAGGCCATAAAGTAAGTAAAATTCCCACGATCAGGCTTTATGTACATTGTACAACTTATCTAAGTTCTTATCTGCACCGTTAACACGGCTATACTAGTACAGACTTATTGTACATGTTACCTTTCTTTCACGCCTTTCTTTTTCGCTTTGACGCACAGATCCATTAACCTTCTGATAGGAATGCATTAGCGGACAGCTGTGCTAATGTTTTCTCTTTTCACCGTTGGCATGTATATTGGCTCATTTATTGGTGAGGAAGAAGTCTAGACGTTTCTGGTAACAGTGTGAAACAGTGTGTGTGTGTGTGTGTGTGTGTGTGTGTGTGTGTGTGGTTAGTGACAAAACTTTACACAGCCTATCTACTAGTATCTATTCTACACATGTATACATTACTGTACATCTTTCTGTACTTATTCTCTCATTTACTGCATTACTGTATTGCACTTCTGGCTAGACGCCACTCTTCATTTCATTGTCAAAGTATTGGTATACTATGTGGCTGTGCAGTGACAATAAATTGAATCTAATCTAATGAATGATACAAGGAAAACAGAACTGTAAGGATGGTTAATAATACTTTACAAACAAACTTGGCCTGGATGGAGATTCTATAGAAAATTACAACAAAGGATATACAGAAGAAAAACTTTGTACATATACTAATATTTGTAGAATTGTCTGCTTAGTTTTCAGTATATACAATCCTTGAACTTGTCATAAAGTCTAACCTGTGTTGTGAATACAGAAGGCTGACACATTTCCACACAACATGAAATACAAAAAACGATTACTAAACAAACTTCAGGGTTCTCTTTCCTGACCCCATATCGCCCTTCTCCACCTACAAAACAAACCATTCTCTAGCCCAGTGGTTTTCAACCCTTTTCATATCAAGGTTCACAATATATTCAGCATTTGAGCCACAGACCACCATTTGATGAGCCTCTCAGACCCAAAACCTAGAATATTCTTTTGTCTTTGGATAAGATTCTCCAAAGACATTCTCTAATTGTGTAGACTTCTTGTAAATTAAGTAATGCGCAGATGTATGTTTAACAATAATTTAACTCTTGAGAGGTTCCATTTGGTTTCATTTTACGCGCTCAAGAGATAAAGATCTATCAGGGTCAATTTGGTTACCAACTCACCATTATTTAGCTGGGGACCACCTGGAACCTCCTCAAGGACTACTGGTGGTCCCTGGACCACTGGTTGAAAACCACTGCTCTAGCTATGGCTGGGGTGCACTGGTACAGCAACTACCGATATTTCATTAATAACACAAATACTTTTAATATAGGAAGAAATATGATCATTTTGGTATGAATATCTTGGAAATATTGTGTGCCTTGTGATGATTGAGTCCAGTATTTAGTTCAGTGACCATGGAGCTAAGGAATGGTTCATAAGCTGTGTTCACGTTCACTCTTCCATTGGAAATGAATAGACTCCAACCTGCTTCCCGTTTCCTAATAATGTGTCCGCCCACTTAACGCAGATACAGGAAGTAAACCAAAGATCGCGACTCTTGCTATTACTCTATTGGGTGTGTTCCGCCCAGGGGGTCAGTCAGACAGATATTTTGTGAAGCCACTAAGGAAATCGGGACTTCCTGAAAGTTCATATAATGGCCTGTTGTGGCGCTGTCATTGGGCCCAAAAAAAAAAAAACCCATAGCCCCATAGAAGTCCATGTATTTGGGCCCAACTACACCTAGACTGTATTACCTGAATATCATCATGAATACTTTCTGCTTCCAGTCACTAGTTTAAAGTCTCATTTCTCATGTCATAATATTCTTTTTGGAAAATTATGGTCCCATTTATTAAAAAAATGACCATAAAGTTGCGTATCTTCTGAGGGGCGTGGCTAACGTTACAGTCTATGAACGGGAGCCACCCCCCGTTCAGTCAAAAAAACCAACGAAGAAGAAGGGGGGAAGTCCCGCCTGTTGTCTGGGCCAGCCAATGGCCAGCTGGGCCCAAACGGAGCCAGCCAATGGCCAGCTGGCCCAAACGGATCTAGAAAGATTCAAGGACTGACAGGCTTCATTTCCCGTCCATATCAGACCCGGAGAACGCTTTGTCCATATTCTATTACAGTCTATGGTTCCGCCGCCATCGGTGTATGAATGTGTGTGTGGGTGAATGTAATGCATAATCGATGTAAATCACCTTGGATAAAGGCGCTATATAAATGCACCATTTACCATCTCACAACATGACGTTGCATTTTATATATATATATATATAAATCACGCGCGCGCACACACACACTGTGGAAATGATGCTGAATTAATGTTTTGTCTTTTGTCTGGCTTACAGGCCCATAGGAAATGAGAAGAACAGAGATGCCCCTCCAGAAGCAGCAGTCTACGCCTTGCATGGGGCAACGTGAGTTTCACTTACACCTGAACGCAGGATGCATGGGGCAACGTAACGCCGGTATTCATCTTTGGTTACATAACGCCCCTTATTGATACATTCCAATCCCATATTTAATCTGTTAGAACAAGCTTGGGTGCTGATAGGTGGCCAGTTGATCGAGCTCCTAGTGTGTGTGTGTGTGTGTGTGTGTGTGTGTGTTGTCCCATCTCGCAAACAAACCCGTCTTGATCACATGACTATGGAGAGTGTGTGTAGCGATTTGTGAAATTTCGATGTGCTTTACATATGTCGGCCTCCTGGTGGCAGATGTGAAAAATTCCAGGCCAAGGTTTTTCCTTGGCCTCTAGGGAGTGCATACAAAGTTTTACACAGATCCGTCCAGTTAGAGGTGAAAACACTAATCGGTCAGTTATAGCGCCACCATGAGGCTGAGTTGAAAATGTTGCAGTGGTATTTCTTCCTCTGCCTAGTGGGAATGTGCGTGCACAATTTCACGGAAATCACACGATGTGTTCATGATTTGCGGCATTTTGTTTGAAACTGAGCACTCCTGTGAACACACACACACACGCGCGGGGCCGCGGGCGGACGGACGTTGTGCAAAACATTCTCTCTCCCCATGCCTTCGGCCTGGTGGAGACAACAAACACACGGACGGACGGAAGGACGGAAGGAGTGCAAAACATTCTCTCTCCCCATGCCTTCGGCCTGGTGGAGACAACAAACACACGGACGGACGGAAGGAGTGCAAAACATACTCTCTCCCCATGCCTTCGGCCTGGTGAAGACAGTTATAAACTGTTCTTTGCACATGCAAAAGGGGATTCTTCTTTTCCCTTTGTGTGTACTGTAAAATGGTACAAAACATACAGTACATAAAGGCACATTCCAATATTATTCCACAGTCATCAAGTGCCTGCGATAAACTGCGTTGCTGAATAAAATAAAAAAACATGCTCAAAACATGCTCAGACGATAGAGATGATGAAATGAACCTGGTGAAGGCAGGGTAGGGCTGTGAAGGGAAGGGGCAGGGTCTTGGCATATTGTACAGCCCAGAAAACCAGTTTGCCACTGTAGCCGCAGCGTCAGGTTTCTGCCTGTGTGTGTGTGTCTGTGAGCACGAAGGGAAAGAGGGCTACAAAACACACATCATTCAAAACACAAGACCAAACCAGGTAAAATGGAATGCAACTTCCAAAAGCTTTTATTTTACATCAGTATTGTGCTATAGCTAGTGAATTGTATGCTGTTTTGCACTGTGGCAGATGCCACCGCTTAGACTTAGAGTGACTTGTTGAGCTTGAGCGCTTGCATTCCCAGCCAAGGATTGGCTGCATGTAAACAGGAAAGTTGTGGTACTGCAAGAGTTATTGATTTGCCAGTATTTATTCATGTCCCTCCCTCTGTACACAATAACCGTTCTTTACAGTTCCAACTGTAACACCAGCAAGGAATCTTGTTTTGCTGAGGTGAGAAACAATATCACGAACGGACCATAACAAATTGCATTGGCAATTTCTATTCAGAAACATAGCACTTGACAAGACCAGACATGTGGTCAGGTTACAGTTGCTCTGTGAAGTGCAAGTTCATTTTAATCGCAGTGGGTACAAAATGGAGTCCACTGTACAGTCTTCGCGTACGTGCAGCTGACCTTTTGTTTGTATTGTCTTCTTCAGAACAACTCACAAATATCGCAAGAGTTTCTAGTCTTCCAATTTTCTAAACAACTGGCACTGAGTGAAGAGTGCACTTAAGTTACGAGAGACGTGTCTAGAGAGCAAGGGTGTCTCATTCCATCCCTGTTGCCCAAACTGAGCTCGCAAACAACCGCTGCCTTGTCCTGCTGCGAACCAGTTGTGATGACATACATGCTTGTATAACAGGTGACCCTGACACCCACACAACACCCCAAAATAGAGGGGTAGAGGGACACCCAAGACAGCAACAGCCAGCAGCTGAATCATACATAGAGTTTCACAGCAGCAACACCGAACAGATAAAAATAATTGCTAAGTCAGAGAGAGGCAGACGCATAGTGTGACAACTCATAGAGAGACAGCATAGACACATGAGGCTGATAAACAGGCTGGTAGACAGACTTGAGAAGAATATTTAAAAGAGGGCAGAGGTGCCAGGAGACACACACACATGCGGCTAAAAGCTTGAATCACGTGGCAGAAAAACACAACTAGAAGGTGTTGGAGGCAGAACAAAGAGCCAGTCAGCGAGGTTCTTCTGTGCATCAGAGCCGTTGTTCAGAGAGCCCAAACAAGGTACCCACGCAACAACAGCCCTGAGAAGTTAACTTCCACTTGGGAGATAGAACTCGAGAGACTCAGTGGCAGAGAGAATCAGCATGGCCCGAGTCGCAGTAGAAGGTAAGCTTCAGACAGACAGAGCAACTTTTATACTGAATAGGCCTATATGCAGCCTTGTTCTTTTTTTTTTTTTTAACATATGTTTATTGATTTTCTTTACAGTACAAAGAAGTAATCTCAAAACAATTATTGACATATATTCCCCCCCCCCACATCCCCATGGCAGCACAAATACAAACTAAATCTTATCAGGAAATGTTTTGACAACAATAAATACAGAAAAAAACATAAAAAAATACAGTTAAACAAATGCACAATGTCCGTCACAGTTCCCTACCCCCACCCCACAGCTGACTACTCCAATTTATATATGCAGCCTTGTGGTACAATGGGGCTTGTTTACCTAAGTATAGTTCCAGAGTGGTCATTTTTGTGCCGTGTAATAATTTTCTGGGTTATTGAAATTGAGATTCTCTCTCTCTCACAGACAGGCTCACTCAATTTTCAAATGCTTCCGCCCCAACAGTCATTGGAAGCACTGAAAATGTAATGGAAATAAAGCGGATGTCCCACCTGCCCCCCCACTTCTGTTTCACCTTTACAGTTGTGTAAATAAGTTGATCCATACTGAATATGACTTAGTCAAAGACCGCATAACTACAATACCATGCTGCTTAGCAGAAACGAAAATATCAAAAATATCTCTTAAAGACATTTTTAAAACATATTTTCATTAACGGAAATGTCAAACGGATGACAATCATGACAGCTTCCTGTCGCGACTGTTGTGAGACGCAGTTACAGACTCTAGCATTTAGAATTTGAAGATTGTGGAAGAGCTGTCTGGCTTCAGCTTGCCCACACTTAATACAAACATCACAACAATCTACAGTAGTAAAACGCTTGTTAAAATATCCTAATGTACCCTGACTAAGCAAGAGGCTTTCTGTAGGTCAGGTTTCTATAAATGGGATGATGGGGGTTGAAGGCTATCGTCTATAAGACAGCACAGTTGCTCCTGCAGGGACATGCATGCACGTGCAAAAGAAAGGCTTGTCAGGAATGTGGGCTTGTCAAAGGCAAGTGCGTTGACTGGCAGGCATAAAAATAAATACCCCTGTGGGGCCAGGGGTTCAAGGCGCCTGGGATATTGTTGAAAGCTCTGGGATGGATATGTAAATATTTGGTGGGTGAGTGAACGTCAACAACAGGACAGTTTGTGACTTGATACGGAGCGGCTACATGGCCAACCCTGTGTTGATTCATGTTGTGACATTAACATGAGACATGCCCCTGGCCAAGTGACCACATTCAGATGCAACACATTGACAATATTCTTATTATATATAATATTTGCATCCATTACGGGGTAATCATGGTCACGGTATGTTGGAACAGAGGTGGTAACATCCCAACGGTTTAGACGCACAGTTATTTATATAGTGTCAGGTTCAACATAGTTGAACGAGCTATGACAAGTCCATCCATCTTCAACCACTTATCCGTAGTCGGGTCGTGGGGGCAACGGCTCCACCAGAGTACTCTATTAATACTACACTGTAGTGCAGATGTATTGCTGTGTATATTAACAGTGTAAATGTATAATAAGTTATAACAGATTATTAGTACACAGTGTACAAACCTGTAGTATAATATAGTATTCAACCTATAATGGCAGTGCAAATATAGTGCATGTACAACAACAGTATAGTGAATAGTTGTAAAGCTACATGGTATAAGGAATTAATGCAGCCTAAGCCTATAACTGTAAATATATTATATTTATATTCACGTGAATAGTTTAAACATTGTGTTTCAAATAATAAGACCTGTTGCCAGCAGAATATGTGCTATAAATAGGACATCAGTAATGGGTACAGTATGAGTACAGCCCAGAATGCTTTCACTTTAAATAAACACACCCGCCCACGCGCTTTGAGCTTTCCCACTGCAAGGTTCTGGGAAACAAGCCTAGTTTACTAGTCGACTAGTTGTTTAACACCATCGGGGCCCATGACGTAAATAACCGCCGAGTTCAAGTGCACGGTCATGTGCCCGAGACGGAGATTGATAATCTCCGTCAAATTAGAGCTATGGAAACTGATCACATCGCTCTACAGCCTAGAGGCCCTTGCTGACGATGGGCACATTTTATGAATGGATTAAATAGGCCCGGGACCTCAAGGTGTTTATTATGTAAAAGAATCTGGCTGAATAGTTCATCCCACTTCCCACTATTATTATTGTCAGTCATTAGTCGTGTTTACTGGAACCTAGTCTATTATTATCGTGTCAGTCATTAGTTGTGTCAGTAATTAGTTGTGTTTACTGGAACCTAGTCTATTATTATCGTGTCAGTCATTAGTTATGACAGTCATTAGTTGTGTTTACTGGAACCTAGTCTATTATTATTGTGTCAGTCATTAGTTGTGTCAGTCATTAGTTGTGTTTACTGGAACCTAGTCTCGCGTTACCAGACTCTCGCAATTTCCAAATGCTTCCGTCATACAGTCTGGAGCAACGACAGCTCTATCATGACTGAGTAAAATATAAAGCGGAAGTGGAGCCTCCTCCACACTTTCGTTTCGTCAGCTTGCTGCTTAGCAGAAAAGGAAATAAAATAAAATGTAAAGATATTTTTTAATATATTTTCGTGAACGAAAATGGCAGCTTCCTTACTCAGATTTCGGGAGCTGTAGTTCCAGACTCTATATAGCATTCAGAGATTGTGGAATAGTTGTCTGGCTATGCGAGACTAACTGGAACCTACTGGAAGCTGGTAGCACACGCAGCCAGAAAGAAGAGCTGTTTACTGCTGAAACTGAAGCTGAGGTGTTGTTGTCCACCCCTAGCACCTAGACTGTTACCCAATATTCTTGGCTGTCATGTTTACTGTTGGCATTTTGTGTGACTGCGACCACTAAGATAATGTTTGGCTTTCCACAATCACCACTTTCAGGCCTGATAAAATGACGGCATAATATAGGACTGCTCCATATAATGTTCCTTATGATGATATACAAGTGTATACTATTAAATATACTGTACACTGGTATGCAGTATCTTTCGAGTGGTCTATCGCAGTGGTTCTCAAAGTGGTGTTCAAATTCGACACACGTGTCCCACACGCGCACAGGGAGTGCAGTGTCGAGTCGGTCGGACCCAAGGTTTTCCAGAACTGCCCCAAAAAGGCCTCTGCCCGGGCTCTGGACAGGGCCCCTGCCCGTGCTCCATTATGTGGAGCTGGTATCACAAATGGGCACTGCTCTAGTAAGACGCCCTGAGGGCAACGGCAGATGGCAGACAGCTAGGCAAGCGCTGGCGGTTTGGCATGGGGGGTCAGATCAATCGTGTCTTGAGTTTACAGGGTTTGATGAGGTCAGATCAACATATGGAATATGAGAACAGGTCAGCTCCATATAGCATCCATCATAGTAAATGTGACCTATGGTCGCAAAAGAACTAAGGATTGGTGGCAACAGTCAGCAAAACGTCATCAACTTTTGTTGATGTATGTCAGTGTTGAAAAGCTCCCGGAGATCAAGTACACTTTGACTTCGGTCAGTCTCTGGAACTGGAGACGTGGAGATTGTGAGTTCAAGACCCCTGTAAATAATTGCCCCTCAAAGGCCAAGATGGTGAATGTACCGTATGGCATGCATGGGCTGGGGTGTTCATGACGCTGCTGAACTGAAATCCAGATGTTGTAATGTAAACATCGAGACATGGGCCAAAGTAGGCTATGCAGCCTTCATGCTCTGATGAAGGCTGCATAGCCGAAACGCGTTAGCGTTCCTTTTTGGTGTGTGCCAATAAGAATAAATGGAAATGTGAGTACCTTGTCCCCCGCTTGTTTAATTTTTGGATGTGCTACCTTTTTGGAATTTTTAAAATTCCTATTTTTTGATGTATACTTGATTTGGGTTTGGCACTCCACTGAAAGCCATTGCTGATGCGCAACCTCTTTTTCTCATTTAGCTTTTTAATATTTTCCTACATAATGCCTAATTTGCATATTTAAATGTCTTTCTTCTTTCTTCTGTCCACCTCAGAGATGCCACGGTTGTTCCCCAAGATCTCATTGAGCGAGGTGGATGAGAATGTGCGCCTGATGGCAGAGAGGGTGTATGCCTCGGCCCTCAAGGAGGAAGACAACAAGGAGGTCCTGGCCATGTTCAACGTGCCAGAGGACTGCCCCATCGGCCGCCACCAGGACAGAGAGCACGAGCTTCTGAAGGAGCTGGAGGAGTCCGAAGAGTCGGTCAAGAAGTAAGAGTGGAGACATCAAAATGCTATAATCTTGCCAGCAGCTAGAAATAATATTTCAAATTGGAATAAGAATAATTTAATCCTAGCGTCCCCGTTATGGGATGAGCATTCTGTTTTAATTGTTAAATGGCTGTTTTTTTCAAAGAGATTTGGTGTAGAGGGGATGAACAGAGGACCAACCAAATATACAAGCCTCTGTCTGTAGTGGTTCTGTGGTTAATAATGTTGTAGCAGGAACAATATGAATACATTTTATTTGCAAGCTATGTTTCATACAAAGATTATAGATGCAGTCCGTTGAATATTTTATGCAATATCAATATAACACAAAGAGAGATGGCTTGCTTCATGGGGCCAGTCCAATGGCGGCTCTTCTAGACTTCTATAATGCCGAAGAGCATAGTGAATAGTAACAAAGATGTGCTGGACTAATATTTGATGCAATATCAATATAACACAAAGAGAGATGGCTTGCTTCATGGGGCCAGTCCAATGGCGGCTCTTCTAGACTTCTATAATGCCTAGTGCATATTGAACAGTGACAACGATGTGCTGGACTCGGGCAACAGCCCAGCTTTAATGATCTGCAATCCCTTTATTTTAGATCTAATAGTACAACATAAACATTACAGAGACTTTTAGTTGACACTGTACAATACTTTAGAACAGTTGTCATGTTGCACACATCTAAACGTCTAAAATAGCTCTTATTTGCGCCGCCCTCATTGAAAACAATGTACCGGTATTTCAAACTCCAGCTTGTCACTGTCAGGCTGCACGAACAGCGCTCGAGCGCTCATTTTTCTGCCCTGTAACTCTGTCTTACTCTATGGCTCTGGTTGGTCTCTCTTTTTGATCTATTAACTCCTTAATACACGTACAGCAGTCAATGATGTGTTTTCTGTATCTCAACTTCAAGGAAGAACAGTTTCAGGCAGAGGCGCTCTCAGTCCATGTTCCTCCACATCCCAGCGTCTCCAGACAGGACTCTGCCTCTTGACGGGGTCACTCCTCTGCTCACCCCTGCATCTCCAGAGCCCTCATCTGTCCCAGTCAACGTTCCGGAGTTCCAGAGAGTTACCATCAGTGGCGATTACTGCGCTGGGGTAAGCTACATATAGCTACAGTACATTTTATACCGGTAAACTCATTCCATTCAAAGTGATTGATTGATCTAATGTATCTGAGTGCTGAGAATGTGAGAATAAGTACAGTAAGAATTAAATTAAATTAAATCATTTCCACCAACACCGTAAGGAATATTTTCAGGTAGACATTCTAAGCTCGTAAAGTTTTAGTGTTTTTCTTCTGTTTTAATGTTTTTCAAACTATGCTACTATCGGTGTCATAACTGTGCTACTATCTGTATAGATTGATTCCATGGATTATTTCTGACGTTAAAACATGTGGCACGGTTGGTAGTGCTGTCACAGCTAGAAGGTCCTGGGTTCGATTCCCGCTGGGGACGCTGTGGGCACTGGCGGCGTGTTCCCTCCTCCGCGTCATCAGTGCCCATACCCGAGGCGGGGGTTGGCGATAGGGCCTTTCTGTGTGGAGTTTGCATGTTCTCCCCGTGTCCCCTAGGGTAGATACCCTCACAAAAACATGCCGTAATCCTGGTCTCTAAAACTACCTCCCCCTGGCCAGCCGGGGCGCCTGATGGAGGGGAAAGGAACTGGTCGGAATAACGTGTCCCTTCCACGCACTACGTCCGGCCAGGGAAATTCCCCTCTGTCAGGTGAAAAGAAGCAGCTTGGACTCCTCATGCATAGAAGGAGGCATGAGGTCAGTCCGCTGCCCCCCCCAGGTTGGCAGAGGAAGTGTAGCGCCCAGGATTACATTAGATAATTGGCATTGGGTGATAAGAAAAACTGGGTTACAAAATCGTAACCTTTAAAAAAAATAATAATAATAATAATAATCTCGACCTCCTCTTGAAGTGGTATTTGGCTAAAAGGTTTATATAGTATCATCATCCATTCCAATTGTCCGACATCATCGGACAAGTCACACTGTAGTTGGGTCGGTGTTTACACTTTGTATTTGATGGGAACTGAGTCTGACCAGAGCCATTGAAGGAGAGTTATGCCAATGAGGGGACAGAAAACAGCCCGGGCACGTGGTTCATGTACTCGTTTGTCACTCGTGCGAGCCCATAGACTCCAATGCATTCCGTAAACTTCCTTTGTCACTCTTCGCCAATAGAAGTCTATGCCATTGGACTGGCCCCATGTAGTGAACAGAGATGTCGTAACTCTCCTTCAATGGATCTGAGTCTGACCAAGGCCACTACTTGGCTGACATAATGGCTGACATCTGATTTCCATTTGTTGAAGGCTGGGCTTTAATCAAACTGGCATTAAGTGTTGAAAGTGGTCAAGGGCACTTTGTTACCCCCCCACCACCACCCCAAAATAAATTGTGATACTTTACCACCTGTACAGACCACAGTGGAGGCCTATGAGCAGGCGGCTCAGAGTCTGCTGAAAGCGCTCTTCATCAGAGAGAAGTATTCCAGACTGGCCTACCACCGCTTCCCCAGGACCCTGGCCAAGTTCCTCCGCCAGTCCGCTGATGAGAGATGGAAGGAGGAGGATGAGATATTGCCAGGTGACTGTGGCGGGGTTGGGGCGTCGGTGTTAATTTTGACAGCAAATTTTGATTTTGGTTTCAGTCTTTTGAATAGTTTTAATTTAGTTTTAGTCACATTTTAGTCACCCATGGAATGATTTAGTGTTAGTCTAGTTTTAGTCACACTGCACACATTGCACACTCTCAGAGTTAGAGACCCTTAAGGGTCCATTTGGTTCATAACTACAATTTAGCTGGGATTCTGGGAACCCCCTGGAACTCCCGCCAGACCCCACTTTGAGAACCACTGGCCTTGTGTTGTGTCAAATGCCGGGGTACCGTACTCCTCCTCCAGCCTAAAGGTCAAGATGTTTTCGTCTGCAGACAACTGGCCTTGCCCTCAGAAAGGGGAGGACCCGTACAGCATGGAGGGCATGCCAGAGGACCTCAACTATGAGCTGAAGATGAAAGACGGCATTGTGTACGTGTACAACGACGCAGAGGCCCTGAAGGAGCAGCATCCCCACAGCCTCCCGTACCCCGACCTGGAAACCTTCGCCATCGACATGAGCCACATCCTCGCCATGATCGCCGATGGCCCAACGTGAGTGAAAACACACCTTCTTTTTACCGCGTTTCTTTCAAGTGCGAAACGCCTTTGACGTTAGCACTGGGTTCCCCAATAGTCGGCGGAGCGCCCCCTTGTGGCCCCTGGAAGAATCCCCCCCCCCCCCAAAAAAAAGGGTTTTTGTGTGTGTGTGTGTGTGTGTGTGTGTGTGTATATATATATATATATATATATATATATATATATATACACATTATAGTCCCTGCCGGTGCAGCATGGCTGGGATATATGACAGAGCCTGGCTGAGTGTGGTTCAGTTCCACTTTTTTTTTTGCGTGCTTTCGTGTTTTATAAGAACATATGACACTAAGGTTGTTGTTATGTAAAGCCGTCGTTTGTGTGTGTGTGTGTGTGTGTGTGTGTGTGTGTGTGTGTGGGGGGGGGGGGGGGGGGGGGGGTGTTGAAGGCGTTGAAGGCCTGGTTCATTTTGGCACCGCCCGCCAATGGGATAGTATTGCAGCCAGCAAGTTCGGCAACCAGACACTTTTAGCCTCTAGCCGACCTCTCTGCCAATGGGGTAGCATTGCAGTCAGCAAGTTGCAACAACAACCCACTAGTTATTTCACCAAGGGATTCTTAATTTCTTATGTCAACTTTCAAGTACAGCACACAAGCTAACCCAGGTAAAGTACTGCAAAGCAGACACCTGTGTGCGTGCGTGCGGTGTGCCTGCATATTTCCCCGTGCTGAAAATAGCCAATCTACAAGCTCACAACGTGTTGCGGAGGTGAGTCAGGTGACACGTTCTGAGCTTGTGTGTGTGTGTGTGTGTGTGTGTGTGTGTGTGTGTGAGAGAGAAATATAAAGACCTACAGTATATGACATGTTACCTCAATGAAGGAATATAGTAACAGACACATGGCCAACAACTCTTACATACATCTAGCCTACTAAAGAGATTTATAGTATCAACTGGACAGGGCTACGTGGATGAGTGAGCACACAACATCACAGCGCGCACCATGGCAGAGACAGATTACATTAATTTGGTGTTGGACTCAGGTTTACTATTCTTTTAGCAGGACTTTTGGCTTTGTGCAGGTTTTGTTTCCACACACACAAATACACATAGACAGTGTCTCAGAATTGTGCTATTGTGCTATCTGTGTCTAATAGACACATTTCATAGCACAATTCTGCAGATATTATAAGGCAGCTGGTAATTAATTGATAATTGATCAATTCTTGTTTTCATACCAAAAGTTAAACTAGAGAAGGAATACAAAAATACAAACATTTTACGGTCACCTTAGGCAGTACCAAAATCTGGCCTATTCTTTTAAAACCTGGACAATTTTTAATGTGCTCTCTTTTGGAGGATTTTCAGTTGAGTTATATTATCTACAAGTACTATGTCTTGTGAAACGGAATATATAATCATATGCCATTATAAATAGATAGATTTACTTGCAACGATTGTAATATTCTTTCGTGCGGTTATACGCACAAGAGAATATACGGTCCCTTCCAGCGTGCTAACCAACGCGAGGATTTTTTCTAAACGAACGTGGTAACGTGATGTTTCCAACAACGTCAGCCAGAGTCTTCCAACGAGGTACCAGAATGTCATCAATAGCACGTTAGTTTAGAATCAGCACGTTACTAGTCCAAATAAGGATATTATTTACGTCACGGAGGATTTCCATATTACATATTTTTGAGGGGCGCTAGCCCCTCCTCTATTCAGCTATTAATATAGGTTATTAGTGAAGATTTTCGTCCTACAGAAACATTAAATTCCCATTGACAATGAATGAGAAATTTACGTCATAGAGCAAATGGGCATAGTGTCTATTTTGCATCATGATAATGTACGATGATAAGAGCGCTCCTCACTTACACGGGTGTGATTTTTTTCATCCAGTATCTTGATGGGCCGATCTCCTACAAATTGCATGGTGTCTTTCAGGAAAACCTACTGTCACAGACGACTCAAGTTCTTGGGTTCCAAGTTCTACCTGCATGAGATGATGAACGAAACGGCAGAACTGAAAGAGCTGAAAAGAGTTCCCCACAGAGACTTCTACAATGTCAGAAAGGTTGGTGCTGTGCTCAAGTCAATATTGGCACGTTATATGCAGTTTTGTCGGTGAGTTTAATTATTCAGACATGCTTGTTTGAGGAGATGAATCCAATTGCAGTGGTCTTTGAGAATGGCTTAAGTTATGCCTTTATCGATACTGACAGGAAATGGGGAGAGTGAGATTTACAATTTAGGCATTTATCAGACGCTCTTAATCCAGAGCGATTTACAGTAAACAAGAATTACAAGCATTATAATACATCAAATACATAGAAATAGTCATCAAGAGTCATACGTAAACTAAGAACAGTGGAATATCTATATAATGAAACTATGCGTATAAACTATAGAGTGCTATGTCTAGAAAACTAAGTTACATAAGTTGAGCCATTGCATACGCCTGTAAGGTCGTCGAGGCTAGGGCAAGTGCTATGCATTCGAACTAGACTAAAAATAGCTGGAATATGTGTAGGAAAGCAGGACATCATCACCTTTGTCTCCCATTCTACCCATGCAGGTAGACACTCACATCCACGCAGCAGCCTGCATGAACCAGAAACACCTGCTGAGCTTCATCCAGACCACGTATCAGACGGAGGCGGACCGCGTCGTTCTGGAGAAAGGCGACCAGAAGCTCACACTCAAGCAGGTGTTCGACAACCTCACCATGGACCCATACGACCTCACAGTGGACTCGCTGGATGTGCACGCCGTAAGTAGTTCTCAAACTTTCTCATATCAAGGAAGGACTCCTAAATTGTCACTTATTAGCCCCCTGCACAGACCCCCATTTGAAAAGATATGCCAGGGCCCCCAATAAGAGGATATTTTTTACCTGCCTTTTGATGGCATTGCTATCTCTGGGACCCTAATTTATACAGTAAAATCAGAGATTTCAACCTTCACTACTACTTTGTACTACTAGTACTTTGCAAAGTTTTATGGAAATGTTATGCACATTTATAATAAATAATAAATAATAAAGAATAAAGAAAATCGGCTTAGTGTCTATTTTACGTCATGATGATGTACTATGATAAGAGAGCCCCTCACTTCACACGGGTGTGATTTTTAATACATAATATTTGTGTGTGTGTGTGTATATATTAATGTAATAATTGCGTGTGTTTTATGTTCATGCCAGCAGTAGAATTGTAGCTCTCAATAACCTAAAGCACATGTTGCAACAAATTGGAGGTTGTTGACGAAAGGATATAATTATGTGTGTTCGTGCATTTCAGAAGATGTTATGCAACGTGTTTGGACTGATCATGAATCTGTTGTGTGGATTTAGTGAATACAAACATATCAACATGGTAATGTGACAGTGAGCAATGTTATCCAACCTCTCACGAATGAATCTCATGCAGGGAAGACAAACATTTCATCGCTTCGACAAGTTTAACTCCAAATACAACCCTGTGGGAGCCAGTGAGCTCAGAGAGATCTACTTGAAAACAGATAACGACATCAACGGGGAATACTTTGCACGCATCATTAAGGTGGGGAACAAACGTCACTTAAAAAATAATAATAATAATATTGTGTGTTTGTGCGTGTGCGTGTGCGTGTGTGTACTCGAACATTATTTATATAGCACATTTAACCATGACCTGTACAGGTTAAAGCAAAACCATGCAATATAAACATACAATGACATACTGTACATACACAATACATTATGAATATGCATGCACACCACACTCTTATTTTAGGTGTGATGGCGATAGCCACTAGAGGAAGCGGGAGAGAAAATGAATGCCTCTTTTCTTCCCTTTCTTTTTGCTTTGTCAACCGGCTTCCTGCGGTGGGTGGGTGTGACTAACTAAACAGGAAGTGGCTCGTGAGCTGGAGGGAAGCAAGTACCAGCACACGGAGCCTCGCCTGTCCATCTACGGCCGCTCAACTGACGAGTGGCAGAACCTCGCCAACTGGTTCATCCAGCATGAAATGCACTCGCCCAACATGCGCTGGATGATCCAAGTACCCAGGATCTAGTAAGTGCCTAGTACACAGTGTTGATTTAGCTGACTAATACTGTGACGAAAATGTTCGTCGACTACCTTTTTTTTCACTGACGAAAACTAAATGGAAACTAAATGAAAATTAAATCTATGGTGACTAAGACTAAATGTATTGACAATTTCGTCTAAATAAAAACTAGACAAAAATGTAACTATGACAAAATTCTTATGATATTTAGTCGACTAAAACATTCCAGCTACAACTAAATTAAAACTATTCAAAAGACTGACTAAAATCAAAATTTGCACACTGATGCTACAAGATGGAGAAAGAAACATTATGCTGTAATACTCCCTGATGCACTAAGACAGTGGTTTTCAACCCTTTTCATATCAAGGCCCGTTATTTGATGACATTTAGTGTCTCAGACCCAAAACTTTGAATATTTTGTTCATTTCCATACTGTATTGAGGATGTAGTACCATAAGGAGAGATAACAGGCAAATGATTATCAAAATAACAATTATTCTACATTCTCTAATTGTGTAGGCTAAATTTACTGATGCAGATGTTTAACGATAATTTAACTCAAGAGTTAAAGATCTAATAAGGGCCCATTTGGTTACCGACTCCATCATTTAGCTGAGGACCACCTGGAACTTCCTCAAGGAGGAAAAGGGTTTACATTTGTTTTTCTATATGAGGTGACATACAGTTCATATTTTGGATTCTGAAATCAACAGAATCACTTCCATCTGCCAAGAGCAATACAGAAAAGGATTTTGTCTTCTAACTTTGACTAACGATAATTTATATTGTGAGGTGAATAACAACAAGATACCCGTATTGTGCCAAAAATAAGACGACATACTGTATACAGCTTTTCGTCACAACTCATGTCACATTTGCCACATGACAATGAAAGGAGAATACGTCATATGTGTCTGAGCAAATAGGCTTTTTTTAAACACAGTGCAACTGTTTTAATTAAGCTTGGGGCTTATAACAAATTAATTCATGAGGAAGTACCGGTATATTCATTTTTATTGGATGATGCACAATGATAAGAGCGCCCCTCACTTCACATGGGTGTGATTCTTCAAGACTCACTTGTGGGGGAAAAAAAAACATTGAATGTCAAATAGTCTAGTATAAAGCGTCGCAGGCCCGCCCCCTATCAGGGCCCAGGTAATGATTCTCTGTTCATTTTCCTCATAGACATTTCAAAAAGTATTTATTTAAAGACGTTTACGCCGCGGACAAAGCCAACTCAAGTCGTGACAACTCATGACAACAAACAAAAAAGATTGGGCCGGACAAATAATTAGAAAGAAGAAAAAAACGGCAGGTTACAACACTTTTTTTTTGTTGTTTTTCTTCTTTGTGATTATTTGTTTGGTCCAAAATATTGTGTTTGTTGTCATGAGTTGTCACGACTCCAGTTGGCTTTGTCCGCGGCATAACGGTCTTTAAATAAATACTTTTTGAAATGTCTATGGGAAAAATGCATTGGGAATCATTTCCTGGGCCTGGCGTCGTCATGAAAGGGGGAGGGACTGCAACGCTCTATAGTCCCCAAGTATAATACGACCCTGTTTTTTCCATTGAAAAAAGAAACTTAGTCTTATATTCAGCACAATAGGGTATCATACAGTATCATACCTTCTGACATACTGTGTATAATCATTCAGACTTTGAAGATATGGGGGTGCCATACCTTTGGTTGCTTTGTAGGCCAACATCAGTGTTTTGTACTGTGCGGACACCGGACAGTAACCGGTCCGGGAGCCAATGGATGGAGCGGAGAAGGGGGAGACGTGAAAGATTTGGTTGGTTGAAGACCAAGCGTGTTGCGGCATTCACTATGCATATAGTGTTTCATACACGTAGCTCAAAGTACATTGCAATCTTATCATATATCTATAAATGCACCACGTCTCTGTCTGTCTGTGTGTACGAGTACAACGGGACACAGAAGGGACACATACATAATAACTTTCAACTTTCCAACTTGCATCGTTACAAGTAGGCCAGTGCCCAACGGGCACCACTCTAGTACTGAAAATACTGTATACGGTGGCACAGTTGGTAGTGCTGTCGCCTCACAGCTAGAAGGTCCTGGGTTCGATTCCCGCTCGGGACACTGTGGGTGCTGGCAGTGTGTTTCCTTCCCCGCTTCATCAGTGCCCATACCTAGTTTGGGCACTGGAGTTTGCATGTTCTCCCCGTGTCCCCTAGGGTAGGTACCCTCACAAAAAACATGCAGTAATCCTGGTCTCTAAACTGCCTCCCCTTGGCCAGCTGGGGCGCCTGATGGAGGGGAAAGGAACTGGTTGGAATAACGTGTTCCTTGCACACGCTACGTCCAACCAGGGAAACTCCCCCCTGTCAGGTGTAAAGGAGCAACTTGGACACTCGGGCATGAAGGAAGCATGAGTTCAAGTCCGTTGCTCTCCCCATGTCCCCCATATATGGGGACTAGGTTGGCGGAGGGTGTGTAGAGCCCAGGATCACATTAGATAATTGACAAAGGGGTGAAAAATGGGTTACAAAATCGTGGGATAAAAATATATATTAAAAAAATATATATATACAGTAGGCCTAGTATACAATACATCATCAACAATATGAAAATGTACCAAAGAAAAGTCCAGTTGTCTGGTAACTTGAGGAGATGAGCTAATTGAAGTTCTCTATCTTCCAGTGACATTTTCAAGTCAAAGAAATTGGTACCGAACTTTGCGAAGATGCTGGAAAACATTTTCCTCCCGCTGTTTGAGGCCACAGTCAATCCACAGAAGAACAAGGAGATTCATGTATTCTTGAAATATGTGAGTAAATAATAATTATTATATGTAAAACGTATTACAATCATGTAATGTATTTCACAACATATAAGTACGTAAAGGGATATTTCACTTAAAAAAATAAACTTTTGGTCATTTCGTCGTCTACTCAGGCTTATGTCAACACATCAGCCACTTTTTAAGTTGCTCCATTTAGTATTTAGATATTTGATGTTCATTGTAGCCGCCCCCTTCCTATACAAACCCATTATAACTCCATTGTAACCATGAAAACAACCGTCCTTTTTTCTGTTGACTGATATTGTCCTTCTAATACGTGAGGGGGTTGTGTTTTTTCATTTACTGTTTTCATGTATTTGTAATAATTATTTTTGATGTTTTAGTCTCCTCCGGCCTCCTCCTGGAGAAGTTTATTTTCCAAAATAATTATAAAAAATAAAGCAAACCACGGCCCCTCACGTATTAGAAGGACCCAGAAGGAAAACTGTCTGGGGTGTTCACATAAGCCTGAGTAGACGATAAAACATTTAAAAAGAAAATTTGAAATATCCCTTTAATCCAGTAGGTTACACTTTCAGAAAGTCAACACTAACTTATTTGTTACGAGTGGCCCAGGAAATTATTCTCCATTCGTTTTCTCCATAGGCTTTTCAAAAAGTATTTATATAAAGACTGTTACGCAGCGGACAAAGCCAACTCGGATTGTGACAAATCATTTGAAAGTAAAATAGTGAAAATAAAGGCAGGATACAACACTATTTGTTTTGTTTTTCTTCTTACTAATTATTTGATCGGCCCAAAACATTGTAATTATTGCCATGATTTGTCACGATCCGAGTTGGCTTTGTCCGCGGCGTTACCGTCTTTAAATAAATACTTTTTGAAAAGCCTATGGAGAAAATGAATGGAGAATCATTTCCTGGGCCACTCGTCGTTCTGAAAGGGGGCGGGACTGCGACGCTCTATAGAGTGTCGCAGTCCCGCCCCCTCGACAGACCCGGAAAATAAATCCCCGTTCATTCTCCTCATAGACTTTTCAGAAAGTATAGTAGGTTACAACACTTTTTTTGTTGTTTTTCTTCTTTGTAATTATTTTTTTGGTCCAAAATATTGTGTTTGTTGTCATGATTTGTCACGACTCGAGTTGGCTTCGTACGACACTTAAAAGGTCTTTAAATAAATACGTTTTGAAATGTCTATGGGAAAAATGCATTGGGATTCATCTCCTGGGCCTGGCGTCGTCATGAAAGGGGGCGGGACTGCGACGCTCTATTGTGCATCAGGATAATGGGCAACAAGGACACATTGAATTCAAATTTAGCATTTTATTGAAACTGAAGCACAACACAAAAACTAAATTACAGTGACAATGTCACAGTTGCATAGATCCAAAATAGAATTCCTAAATTGTCTTCAATTGAATGCCCATTTTATAGGTAGTTAAATTGTGAGCCAATTAAGTACACCTTATAGTGAAACAATGGTTTTATATACAATAGGTCACGGGCTTTGACAGCGTGGACGATGAGTCCAAACACAGCGACCACATGTTCTCCTACAAGAGCCCCAAGCCTGAGCAGTGGACCACGGACGACAACCCCCCCTACACCTACTACATCTACCACATGTACGCCAACATCATGGTCCTCAACAACCTGCGCAAGTACGTACAGTATCTGCATCAGTACAACCACACTTTTAAAGTGCAGAATCACAGTATTTAAGTGTATTAAATGTAGGCTTCACCAGCTCAGTGGCATTGTGGTTAGAGTGTCTGCCCTGAAACTGGGAGGTCGGGTTTGATCCGGCTCATACCAAAGACTGAAAAAAATGAAGAAAGAAAGAACTGAAGAAAAATGTGACGCAGTGCCTCCCTGCTTGGCACTCGGCATCAAGGGTTGGATTGGGGGGCTAAGTCCCTGCGACATACTAGCGTACATGTCCAGGGGTTTCTACTTGTACATCAAGCTGCCTCACGCTACAGAAACAGTAAATAGGCTCCTGCCCTATAGGCCTCATGGCTCAGCAAGGCTTACTTAGATGCAGGCTTCAGTACATTAATAACTTATTGTAGGGCCTATAACTCTGAACTCGTATAGCTCTTTATTGTCTGTGGTCTATTTGTACAAATAAACCTTTTAGGAATCAAATCACTTTAGGAATCAAAGCGCTCACATTATTTCCAAAGATGTGTGCTATCCGTTTCCTCTCACACAGGGAACGAGGGCTCAACACGTTCCAGTTTCGGCCTCACTGCGGTGAGGCAGGCTCCATCACTCATCTGGTCTCTGCCTTCCTCACTGCAGACAACATCTCCCACGGCCTTAACCTCAAGAAGGTAGGTGTTCCTCACTGTAGACAACATCTCCCACAGCCTTAACCTCAAGAAGGTAGGTGTTCCTCACTGCAGACCACATCTCCCACGGCCTTAACCTCAAGAAGGTAAGAGTTCCTCACTGCAGACAACATCTCCCACGCCCATGCCATATCGGTATCGGTCTCAAAATAATCCTGATTATTTCATCGGTTTTCACCAGCTAAAATGAATAATGTAAAAATTCACCAATGAGTTCAATATAAATCAAGTGTCTACTACCTCTAGTGTAGAACAAACGCCAAATAAAAATATAAATAAAATTTTACTTTTTCTACATTTAATTTGTGTACTCCTCTCATTCAGTAGTCATTCAGTTGTGAAAACAGACACTTGGAAAAGAGTATACGGTATTTATTGATTGATTGATTACTTTTGACTATGAAATTGTAAATGTATAGTATGGAGCTGACCTGTTCTGACATTCCATATGTTAGTTGGTCTGACCTCATCAAACCCTGTACACTCAAGACATGCTCCTTATATGGCCAGTACAGAATTAATTCCATGTTGATCTGACCCCCTGCATGCCAAAGCACCAGCACTCGCCCAGCAGTCTGCCGTCTTACTGGTTAACAGGCTTTAAGCCCCTAGGGCCTAGGCTTTTTTCCATTGTGGTCCACTGTATAATATCGGAATCGGTCAGAATCGGTAGAAATGTAGCCTGGCTAATAAGCCAGACAAACATTTTTGCCAACGGCTGATTCACGATTCGCTGATTTAGCCAGGCTAGCAGAAATGACCCTGCAAATAATCGGGATCGGATATCAGTCATAATCTCATAATCGTGCACCCCTAAGGGCCGATTCATACTCCTATTTTATCACTGTTTCGGCGCTGTAGTGCCGAAATGATTTCGGCTCGTCAGAAATTTTCAGTAGCACCAAAGAGCCGACTTTAGGACGGTACCCGCCCCCCCGAACCTCAAATGACGTCAAATTGTAGGCTCTACAGCGCCGAACCGACTTTTATTCGGCTCTAAAATAGGAGTATGAATCGGCCCTAATTGTGTCCAATGTTCAGCACCTTATAAATAAAATGTACGTACTTTGACTTCCTCTCCATGCAGAGCCCAGTGCTGCAGTATCTGTACTACCTGGCGCAGGTCCCCATCGCCATGTCTCCACTGAGCAACAACAGTCTGTTTCTGGAGTATTCCAAGAACCCACTGAGAGAGTTCCTCCACAAAGGCCTGTGTGTGTCCCTGTCGACAGATGACCCCTTGCAGTTCCACTACACCAAGGTCACTATGGTGTAGTTTACACCTTTTATTTTCTCTATTCTTTTATTTATTTCATTTTTTAATCTGTTGCAAAGGCTATATTGTCATCCAAAACCCTTCCCATATTTTAGAGGATACCTACTATGGGTGTAATATTTATTTATTCTCTATTTTACGTTTACAGGAAGTAATTAAAATTCTAATTTGACTTGGGGTGGTCATTTGATGATTATTATTTAGTTTTTTACAAATTTCTGGGGATTTGTTGGGTCGATTATTAGAATAATCGTTATTAAAGGACCACTTAACTACTTTTCAATCTAACTTCATATAATTGATCCTCATCAATGTTCATGATAAAATACAATACAAATACATTTTTTTCCTACTCAGTCTGTGTCACATACAGTAGGAGGGCTGTGGGCAGTTCAGAAACCCGTCCACCAGTGACATCATCGATGGGGAATCCAAACTAATAGAAACGGCAGGCTTTCTATTCCTGAAAAGTTGCATTGCGATAATGGAAGCCATCGTTCTCACATTAATAAAAATCACACCTGTGTGAAGTGAAGGGCGCTAATATATTAAAATCTAACTCGTGTTGATTAGGTGATGTAATGGTGATGTAAAACACAAACATTAAATTATCTTTATTGTTAATTTATTGTTAATGGCATAATGTTTGTGTTGGGGACAAGATGATGTACATTTTCCCTTCATTGTCAATGGCGTTTTTAAAATACACAATGAACATTGAACTAAAAACAAACATTAAACCTGTATATGGGAGGGGCTAGCGCCCCTCAAAAATCTAAATACCGTAATTTCCGGACTATAAGCCGCACTTTTTCCTGGCTAGCATGGTGGCTACATTTAGACGTCTACATTTAGACGTCTACATTTAGACGTCTACATTTAGGCATGGTGGCTACATTTAGACGTCTACATTTAGACGTCTACATTTAGACGTCTACTAGACGTCTATTAATCTTATTAATTAATGAATCAAATTAATTAATTGATCAAAATTGCGGCCTGTGCCCAGCACCATGCCAAAGCTTTTTCCTGCAGGAAACACTGCTTGTGGTTGTAAATATATTGTTATCCGTGTTGCGAGGATGAGGGGGTACCTGGAAAAATATCTACCCCAAAAGGGGTACCTGGTCCAAAAACGTTTGGGAACACCTGCCATAGAGTATTGGCTGGTCCATGCATGCAGGCTCTTTGCAGCTCTGATTGGCCAAAATTCACAACAGCTGTTGTCAAAGTTACAAGTCTACACTGCCTCACGGAAGGACGCCTTGTGAGCTTGTAGATCTGCTATTTTCGTTGTGCAATACATTTCTACTGAGCAGCATAGCATTAGCATGTTACGTTACTTTGGAATGGATTTATATATTACAGGCACGGAGGAGAGGCCAGCACTGTTTGAAAAACGATGGGATGTTATTCATTCAATTCATACAAGCCTAAATGTTCACATCAAGTTACAACCACAGTTCCTTTGGTCTTTATAATGGCTAGGTTATTTAATATTACATGCTAGGCTTGCTAGCTAGCAGGCTACATTTGGGCAGAGTGAGGAGGGACTGTCTTGCATGCTGCCACTGCAGCCCACACGAGTGGCTGTGACGGCAAAATCCACGTACAGTAGGCTTGTATATGATATGAAAACAATCAGCCAGGATGAATGGATCAGTACGTAGGTTGGAGAAGTAGTCGATCTCTATACTAAAATTAAGAAAGAATAACATGACAGAGACGGTCACTGCTTAATTAAATTAATTTAGGACCTTCCTTCTAGCAGTTATTTTCCTTTTATTAAACACATTTCTCCTGATTTATCCCATTTTTTGTAATGCCCGTGGATATGCAATTATGCAGTGAACTTAACAATGATAAATTAATATGATAATACTTTTTATATAATCAGTATAATAGTGGGGCAGGATGGAAAAGGGGCGACCGTGCGGAAACCTTTACATATGGTAATTAAACATTAAAACACCTGCAGCTTATAGTCCGGTGCGGCTTGTACATATTTGGGATTTTCTCTAAATTTGGCTGGTGCGGCTTATATTCATGTGCGCCTTATAGTCCGGAAATTACGGTATATATGTTTTTAAATCTTGTTTAAAAAAATAATGATGTCACTGGTGGACAGGTTTCTGAACTGCCCGCAACAAAAAAATCCCTGGCAAAAAACCCCTTAAAGGGCCACTTTTTATGTGTGTAATACGTGTTTATAGATATTTTAGTATTTGAAAGTACCAGTGATGTAATGGACAGTGGTCTCACTTCCTTCCTGGACTACATGTTGTCTCAGTAAGACAGCCCTCTCCCTCACCGCAAGGTGGGGTGAGCGCAGCAAAGCATTATGGTCATTGTAGTAATCCGGCAGTGAGACCAGTGCCCATGACACGACAGACACTTTGAAATACTAAAATATCCTAAAACACAAATTACCCACATAAAACCCCAGGAAAGTGTTTCTTGTCTCCCAATCATCATTAAAATAAGAGGGTGTGAAAGTGGCCCTTTAAATGATCCCTGCTCTAGATGGCACTCACACTAGTTTGGTCTCAACTCTCGCCTCTAGGAGGCGCTGATGGAGGAGTACGCCATCGCTGCCCAGCTGTGGAAGCTGAGCACGTGCGATGTGTGTGAGATCGCACGGAACAGCGTCCTGCAGAGTGGCCTTTCACATCAGGTACTTACCTTTCACAGTAGTTACTGACTGCAGAGTGGCCTTTCACAGTAGGTACTGACTGCAGAGTGGCATTTCACATTAGGTACTGACTGCAGAGTGGCCTTTCACAGTAGGTACTGACTGCAGAGTGGCATTTCACATTAGGTACTGACTGCAGAGTGGCCTTTCACAGTAGGTACTGACTGCAGAGTGGCATTTCACATTAGGTACTGACTGCAGAGTGGCCTTTCACAGTAGGTACTGACTGCAGAGTGGCATTTCACATTAGGTACTGACTGCAGAGTGGCCTTTCACAGTAGGTACTGACTGCAGAGTGGCATTTCACATTAGGTACTGACTGCAGAGTGGCCTTTCACAGTAGGTACTGACTGCAGAGTGGCATTTCACATTAGGTACTGACTGCAGAGTGGCCTTTCACAGTAGGTACTGACTAACCTGACGCTGCCAGATGAGGGCGGTATTGCGGAAACATATTCCCCAACACAACACTCATCTGGGATCTCTGACGGAGTTGAGCCCTGAGTCAGATCTGCTTCATACCGAACCAATCAGCGTGAGCTAAAGGCGGGATGCGGATGTGACGGTATATAGACACGTCGATATGATTGGTTGTGTTTGCACGCCCACACGGTGATAGACAAACGCTCCCATCCAATCATCTACCATGTATCTTGAAAAAAAGGAACAGCCCCGTCATCGAATTTGCTTCCGCGATCCCAGATCCAAATAAGCTGTGAAACAAATTTGTGTAGCAAGCTTTTTGGATCTGGCAGCGTCAGGTTAGGTACTGACTGCAGAGTGGCCTTTCACATCAGGTACTGACTGCAGAGTGGCCTTTCACAGTAGGTACTGACTGCAGAGTGGCATTTCACATCAGGTACTGACTGCAGAGTGGCCTTTCACAGTAGGTACTGACTGCAGAGTGGCCTTTCACATTAGGTACTGACTGCAGACTGCAGAGTGGCAGAATCATGTTAGTATCATGGTTAGTCTTGTCAGAATCATGTCAGTATCATATCTACCCTGAAGAAGGCAGCTTTTTTTGTCTTGGTCTTGTCACAAAACATTTGGCATTGGCAGCTACGAGTGTGTGGCAATTCTTTTGTAGTATGATGTCAGTATCATGACCCCATACTGATGTTAGCAAATGTAATGTTACAAAGTATGTCAATATCATAGTCAGGAATCTCAGGATCATGTCAGTATCATAGTCGGCATCATGGTCAGTGGGATGCCAGTATCCTGCCACCTGCCATTATTCCAACTATTACCAATGCTTACTATTATGTAGAACTGTCCAGATTAGAATGTAACTTCATTTTACAGTTGGTCATCTCCCCTCTTAAATCTATAGTCCCATCTATCTTGGGTGCTCTGTGGCCTGGTTAAGCACTTTGTAACATTACATTTGCTATGAAAGGGTTTAAAACCTACATGGGCAACTGATGGCCAAGGGGCCATCAGTTGTTAACATAACTAAGTTAACATAACTATAACTAAATGCATTTGAAATGAAATAAAAAGGTTACTTTTCAGGATTCCAATTAAATAATGGCAAAAATAATAATTCAGGATTTGAATTCAAATATAGCAAAAATAGTGTATCTACAAAACGTGTCGCACTGTGACATGTTTTGAGCTTGTAGATCGGCTATTTTTGCTACAGCTAAAATATGCATTATGCAATGTGGCCCATCTGGAGAGTGTGGAAATAATAGTGGCCCTCTCCATCATCAAAGTTGCCCACCCCTGGTTTAAAACATCAGTATGGGCCGGGAGTCAATTCACAGTCTGCACAAATCCGAGTCCCTATAATGGCAAGAACAAGACTGATTTTCCGCGGCGGATAAAGGTATCTATCTAACTATCTAACTGATCTATAGTATCATGTCTCTCTTCTCTTCTCCGTCTAGGAAAAGAAACATTTCCTTGGCCCCAACTACCTCCAAGACGGGCCAGAGGGCAACGATATCCGTCGGACCAACGTGGCTCAGATCCGCCTGGCGTATCGCCATGAGACACTGTGCCACGAGCTGGCTTTCCTGGTGGACGCGGTGAAGGAGGAGGCTGGCTCGCAGCCAGCACAGTGACAGGGAGGGAGCTGTCTTAACCCATTTTGGACTGAGGCAGATTATAAAAATTATGCCATTATTGGTGGAAACAATAGCACATTTGGGCTATGGCCGAATTTAGGCCAAGGAGTGTTTTTCGTGCCACCCCTCGTGCCAATGTAGATGTATACCTATTATGGTATGAGCCGGGCGACCTTGCCCTCAGGGTGTCTTACTGGTTTAATGTTTAACTGTCTGCATGGTTGCATTCCATATGGGAACCTTCCATATTCTGTTAGAAAAGTACTGTATTTCAAGGTCCTAGTACAAAGTATAATAGTGCTGTTCAGAATTTGTCGTCTCCCGTCTTTCCAAAAGGAGGCTTGATAAGAACCCGGCTCAATAAGCCTGATCGATAAGGTGCTCGTTGTCAATAAAAATAAATAAAAAAACAAGCGCCATCCCTACCTAACAACTGCATAAGTCTCATGGGGTCACTGATTCACGGAGCAATTCATTATTCAGTGCTCTAAAACCTTAGAGTAGGCTACTACGGTTTGTAGTCCTTAAACCCGGAAATTCGTTTGCAAGGGGTTCCTTAGGCTTCGCCAAAACTTTTACCAAAGGAATTTCCATGAATGTAGAAAATTACATCTCTGGTTAACATAAACCTGCCGTACAGATTTTATAATTTTGCTTCTCAACCTTTTATTTTGTACAGTATGTGCTTTCAAAGTTAATTAATTTCTTTGTTAAAGAGCTTATTTTCTTCATTCATCCTAAAATCCAATTGGAAATCTGTGGTGAGAAGGCATGGTGTCAGTGGAGGGTTAATGTCTCTCTTTAGGCCAACCCTGACGTTACACATCATTGCTGTAGCACTCTGTTGGCAGTGTCACAGCCAGTGGCTGTGTGTTGTTACAGTGAAGTAAAAAGTTGTTGTCACTTATCTGTTGCATGCTCACATTGAAATGGGGAAATACATTTTTTATTATTAAAGGGATTTGAAATATAATTATGCTTGTGCATTAATTTTTTTTAAATCCGGGTAGGGCATTATGGTTTTTAATTGATATGGATTAAATCATGAAAAACAAGTAACAACGCACTATAGTATGTTATTGAAAACCATGATAAATTACATACTATACTGTAGTAAGTCGTTTTGCATGATTTATTTTTTCATCATCGAAAATCATGAAAAACAACATGCATAGTCAAACCATGAAAAATGACATACTATGTCACTATATGAGGCACTGGTGTCGTTACCGGAACGGGGTTCAACTCCCTGCAGTGCCCTGCTCAATGTGTTGTATTTACCGGAAAAATTGAGTGTTGCGGAGGATGAGAAACATTAGAAAATTACGGAGTGTTGCGGAGGATGAGAAACATTAGCAAATTGCGGAGTGTTGTGTGTTGAGTGTGTCCTCAAAAATGATGAAAAACGGCGTGCCATAGTAGTATGCCGTACGATATGGGCTATAGCCCACGGTCCAAAATTTCCGCAATTTTCAATTTCCGCAATTTCCGGGCCCACGGTCCAAAATGATGAGAAACGAGGCTAACTTTTTGTTCCAAAATTTCAAAAAACATGGGCTATAACCCACCGTTTTTTTCATTTTTCATTTTTTTCAAATCCTCAAAAATGATGAAAAACGGCGTGCCATAGTATGCCGTACGATATGGGCTATAGCCCACGGTCCAAAATGATGAGAAACGAGGCTAACTTTTTTTTTCAAAATTTCAAAAAACATGGGCTATAACCCACCGTTTTTTTCATTTTTCATTTTTTTCAAATCCTCAAAAATGATGAAAAACTGCGCGCTATAGTATGCCGTACGATATGGGCTATAGCCCATGGTCCAAAATGATGAGAAACGAGGCTAACTTTTTTTTTCAAAATTTCAAAAAACATGGGCTATAACCCACCGTTTTTTTCATTTTTCATTTTTTTCAAATCCTCAAAAATGATGAAAGACGGCGTGCCATAGTATGCCGTACGATATGGGCTATAGCCCACGGTCCAAAATGATGAGAAACGAGGCTAACTTTTTTTTTCAAAATTTCAAAAAACATGGGCTATAACCCACCGTTTTTTTCATTTTTTCATTTTTTTCAAATCCTCAAAAATGATGAAAAACGGCGTGCCATAGTATGCCGTACGATATGGGCTATAGCCCACGGTCCAAAATGATGAGAAACGAGGCTAACTTTTTTTTTCAAAATTTCAAAAAACATGGGCTATAACCCACCGTTTTTTTCATTTTTCATTTTTTTCAAATCCTCAAAAATGATGAAAAACTGCGCGCTATAGTATGCCGTACGATATGGGCTATAGCCCACGGTCCAAAATGATGAGAAACGAGGCTAACTTTTTTTTTCAAAATTTCAAAAAACATGGGCTATAACCCACCGTTTTTTTCATTTTTTTCAAATCCTCAAAAATGATGAAAAACGGCGTGCCATAGTATGCCGTACGATATGGGCTATAGCCCACGGTCCAAAATGATGAGAAACGAGGCTAACTTTTTTTTTCAAAATTTCAAAAAACATGGGCTATAACCCACCGTTTTTTTCATTTTTCATTTTTTTCAAATCCTCAAAAATGATGAAAAACTGCGCGCTATAGTATGCCGTACGATATGGGCTATAGCCCATGGTCCAAAATGATGAGAAACGAGGCTAACTTTTTTTTTCAAAATTTCAAAAAACATGGGCTATAACCCACCGTTTTTTTCATTTTTCATTTTTTTCAAATCCTCAAAAATGATGAAAAACGGCGTGCCATAGTATGCCGTACGATATGGGCTATAGCCCACGGTCCAAAATGATGAGAAACGAGGCTAACTTTTTTTTTCAAAATTTCAAAAAACATGGGCTATAACCCACCGTTTTTTTCATTTTTTCATTTTTTTCAAATCCTCAAAAATGATGAAAAACGGCGTGCCATAGTATGCCGTACGATATGGGCTATAGCCCACGGTCCAAAATGATGAGAAACGAGGCTAACTTTTTTTTTCAAAATTTCAAAAAACATGGGCTATAACCCACCGTTTTTTTCATTTTTCATTTTTTTCAAATCCTCAAAAATGATGAAAAACTGCGCGCTATAGTATGCCGTACGATATGGGCTATAGCCCACGGTCCAAAATGATGAGAAACGAGGCTAACTTTTTTTTTCAAAATTTCAAAAAACATGGGCTATAACCCACCGTTTTTTTCATTTTTTTCAAATCCTCAAAAATGATGAAAAACGGCGTGCCATAGTATGCCGTACGATATGGGCTATAGCCCACGGTCCAAAATGATGAGAAACGAGGCTAACTTTTTTTTTCAAAATTTCAAAAAACATGGGCTATAACCCACCGTTTTTTTCATTTTTCATTTTTTTCAAATCCTCAAAAATGATGAAAAACTGCGCGCTATAGTATGCCGTACGATATGGGCTATAGCCCACGGTCCAAAATGATGAGAAACGAGGCTAATTTATTTTTTTCAAAATTTCAAAAAACATGGGCTATAACCCACCGTTTTTTTCATTTTTCATTTTTTTCAAATCCTCAAAAATGATGAAAAACGGCGTGCCATAGTATGCCGTACGATATGGGCTATAGCCCACGGTCCAAAATGATGAGAAACGAGGCTAACTTTTTTTTTCAAAATTTCAAAAAACATGGGCTATAACCCACCGTTTTTTTCATTTTTCATTTTTTTCAAATCCTCAAAAATGATGAAAAACGGCGTGCCATAGTATGCCGTACGATATGGGCTATAGCCCACGGTCCAAAATGATGAGAAACGAGGCTAACTTTTTTTTTCAAAATTTCAAAAAACATGGGCTATAACCCACCGTTTTTTTCATTTTTCATTTTTTTCAAATCCTCAAAAATGATGAAAAACTGCGCGCTATAGTATGCCGTACGATATGGGCTATAGCCCACGGTCCAAAATGATGAGAAACGAGGCTAACTTTTTTTTTCAAAATTTCAAAAAACATGGGCTATAACCCACCGTTTTTTTCATTTTTTTCAAATCCTCAAAAATGATGAAAAACGGCGTGCCATAGTATGCCGTACGATATGGGCTATAGCCCACGGTCCAAAATGATGAGAAACGAGGCTAACTTTTTTTTTCAAAATTTCAAAAAACATGGGCTATAACCCACCGTTTTTTTCATTTTTCATTTTTTTCAAATCCTCAAAAATGATGAAAAACTGCGCGCTATAGTATGCCGTACGATATGGGCTATAGCCCATGGTCCAAAATGATGAGAAACGAGGCTAACTTTTTTTTTCAAAATTTCAAAAAACATGGGCTATAACCCACCGTTTTTTTCATTTTTCATTTTTTTCAAATCCTCAAAAATGATGAAAAACGGCGTGCCATAGTATGCCGTACGATATGGGCTATAGCCCACGGTCCAAAATGATGAGAAACGAGGCTAACTTTTTTTTCCAAAATTTCAAAAAACATGGGCTATAACCCACCGTTTTTTTCATTTTTTCATTTTTTTCAAATCCTCAAAAATGATGAAAAACGGCGTGCCATAGTATGCCGTACGATATGGGCTATAGCCCACGGTCCAAAATGATGAGAAACGAGGCTAACTTTTTTTTTCAAAATTTCAAAAAACATGGGCTATAACCCACCGTTTTTTTCATTTTTCATTTTTTTCAAATCCTCAAAAATGATGAAAAACTGCGCGCTATAGTATGCCGTACGATATGGGCTATAGCCCACGGTCCAAAATGATGAGAAACGAGGCTAACTTTTTTTTTCAAAATTTCAAAAAACATGGGCTATAACCCACCGTTTTTTTCATTTTTTTCAAATCCTCAAAAATGATGAAAAACGGCGTGCCATAGTATGCCGTACGATATGGGCTATAGCCCACGGTCCAAAATGATGAGAAACGAGGCTAACTTTTTTTTTCAAAATTTCAAAAAACATGGGCTATAACCCACCGTTTTTTTCATTTTTCATTTTTTTCAAATCCTCAAAAATGATGAAAAACTGCGCGCTATAGTATGCCGTACGATATGGGCTATAGCCCACGGTCCAAAATGATGAGAAACGAGGCTAATTTATTTTTTTCAAAATTTCAAAAAACATGGGCTATAACCCACCGTTTTTTTCATTTTTCATTTTTTTCAAATCCTCAAAAATGATGAAAAACGGCGTGCCATAGTATGCCGTACGATATGGGCTATAGCCCACGGTCCAAAATGATGAGAAACGAGGCTAACTTTTTTTTTCAAAATTTCAAAAAACATGGGCTATAACCCACCGTTTTTTTCATTTTTTCATTTTTTTCAAATCCTCAAAAATGATGAAAAACGGCGTGCCATAGTATGCCGTACGATATGGGCTATAGCCCACGGTCCAAAATGATGAGAAACGAGGCTAACTTTTTTTTTCAAAATTTCAAAAAACATGGGCTATAACCCACCGTTTTTTTCATTTTTCATTTTTTTCAAATCCTCAAAAATGATGAAAAACGGCGTGCCATAGTATGCCGTACGATATGGGCTATAGCCCACGGTCCAAAATGATGAGAAACGAGGCTAACTTTTTTTTTCAAAATTTCAAAAAACATGGGCTATAACCCACCGTTTTTTTCATTTTTCATTTTTATCAAATCCTCAAAAATGATGAAAAACTGCGCGCTATAGTATGCCGTACGATATGGGCTATAGCCCACGGTCCAAAATGATGAGAAACGAGGCTAACTTTTTTTTTCAAAATTTCAAAAAACATGGGCTATAACCCACCGTTTTTTTCATTTTTCATTTTTTTCAAATCCTCAAAAATGATGAAAAACGGCGTGCCATAGTATGCCGTACGATATGGGCTATAGCCCACGGTCCAAAATGATGAGAAACGAGGCTAACTTTTTTTTTCAAAATTTCAAAAAACATGGGCTATAACCCACCGTTTTTTTCATTTTTCATTTTTTTCAAATCCTCAAAAATGATGAAAAACGGCGTGCCATAGTATGCCGTACGATATGGGCTATAGCCCACGGTCCAAAATGATGAGAAACGAGGCTAACCTTTTTTTTCAAAATTTCAAAAAACATGGGCTATAACCCACCGTTTTTTTCATTTTTTCATTTTTTTCAAATCCTCAAAAATGATGAAAAACGGCGTGCCATAGTATGCCGTACGATATGGGCTATAGCCCACGGTCCAAAATGATGAGAAACGAGGCTAACTTTTTTTTTCAAAATTTCAAAAAACATGGGCTATAACCCACCGTTTTTTTCATTTTTTATTTTTTTCAAATCCTCAAAAATGATGAAAAACTGCGCGCTATAGTATGCCGTACGATATGGGCTATAGCCCACGGTCCAAAATGATGAGAAACGAGGCTAACTTTTTTTTTCAAAATTTCAAAAAACATGGGCTATAACCCACCGTTTTTTTCATTTTTCATTTTTTTCAAATCCTCAAAAATGATGAAAAACTGCGCGCTATAGTATGCCGTACGATATGGGCTATAGCCCACGGTCCAAAATGATGAGAAACGAGGCTAACTTTTTTTTTCAAAATTTCAAAAAACATGGGCTATAACCCACCGTTTTTTTCATTTTTTTCAAATCCTCAAAAATGATGAAAAACGGCGTGCCATAGTATGCCGTACGATATGGGCTATAGCCCACGGTCCAAAATGATGAGAAACGAGGCTAACTTTTTTTTTCAAAATTTCAAAAAACATGGGCTATAACCCACCGTTTTTTTCATTTTTCATTTTTTTCAAATCCTCAAAAATGATGAAAAACTGCGCGCTATAGTATGCCGTACGATATGGGCTATAGCCCACGGTCCAAAATGATGAGAAACGAGGCTAATTTTTTTTTTCAAAATTTCAAAAAACATGGGCTATAACCCACCGTTTTTTTCATTTTTCATTTTTTTCAAATCCTCAAAAATGATGAAAAACGGCGTGCCATAGTATGCCGTACGATATGGGCTATAGCCCACGGTCCAAAATGATGAGAAACGAGGCTAACTTTTTTTTTCAAAATTTCAAAAAACATGGGCTATAACCCACCGTTTTTTTCATTTTTTCATTTTTTTCAAATCCTCAAAAATGATGAAAAACGGCGTGCCATAGTATGCCGTACGATATGGGCTATAGCCCACGGTCCAAAATGATGAGAAACGAGGCTAACTTTTTTTTTCAAAATTTCAAAAAACATGGGCTATAACCCACCGTTTTTTTCATTTTTCATTTTTTTCAAATCCTCAAAAATGATGAAAAACGGCGTGCCATAGTATGCCGTACGATATGGGCTATAGCCCACGGTCCAAAATGATGAGAAACGAGGCTAACTTTTTTTTTCAAAATTTCAAAAAACATGGGCTATAACCCACCGTTTTTTTCATTTTTCATTTTTTTCAAATCCTCAAAAATGATGAAAAACTGCGCGCTATAGTATGCCGTACGATATGGGCTATAGCCCATGGTCCAAAATGATGAGAAACGAGGCTAACTTTTTTTTTCAAAATTTCAAAAAACATGGGCTATAACCCACCGTTTTTTTCATTTTTCATTTTTTTCAAATCCTCAAAAATGATGAAAAACGGCGTGCCATAGTATGCCGTACGATATGGGCTATAGCCCACGGTCCAAAATGATGAGAAACGAGGCTAACTTTTTTTTTCAAAATTTCAAAAAACATGGGCTATAACCCACCGTCTTTTTCATTTTTCATTTTTTTCAAATCCTCAAAAATGATGAAAAACTGCGCGCTATAGTATGCCGTACGATATGGGCTATAGCCCACGGTCCAAAATGATGAGAAACGAGGCTAATTTTTTTTTTCAAAATTTCAAAAAACATGGGCTATAACCCACCGTTTTTTTCATTTTTCATTTTTTTCAAATCCTCAAAAATGATGAAAAACGGCGTGCCATAGTATGCCGTACGATATGGGCTATAGCCCACGGTCCAAAATGATGAGAAACGAGGCTAACTTTTTTTTTTCAAAATTTCAAAAAACATGGGCTATAACCCACCGTTTTTTTCATTTTTTCATTTTTTTCAAATCCTCAAAAATGATGAAAAACGGCGTGCCATAGTATGCCGTACGATATGGGCTATAGCCCACGGTCCAAAATGATGAGAAACGAGGCTAACTTTTTTTTTCAAAATTTCAAAAAACATGGGCTATAACCCACCGTTTTTTTCATTTTTCATTTTTTTCAAATCCTCAAAAATGATGAAAAACGGCGTGCCATAGTATGCCGTACGATATGGGCTATAGCCCACGGTCCAAAATGATGAGAAACGAGGCTAACTTTTTTTTTCAAAATTTCAAAAAACATGGGCTATAACCCACCGTTTTTTTCATTTTTCATTTTTTTCAAATCCTCAAAAATGATGAAAAACTGCGCGCTATAGTATGCCGTACGATATGGGCTATAGCCCACGGTCCAAAATGATGAGAAACGAGGCTAACTTTTTTTTTCAAAATTTCAAAAAACATGGGCTATAACCCACCGTTTTTTTCATTTTTCATTTTTTTCAAATCCTCAAAAATGATGAAAAACTGCGCGCTATAGTATGCCGTACGATATGGGCTATAGCCCACGGTCCAAAATGATGAGAAACGAGGCTAACTTTTTTTTTCAAAATTTCAAAAAACATGGGCTATAACCCACCGTTTTTTTCATTTTTTTCAAATCCTCAAAAATGATGAAAAACGGCGTGCCATAGTATGCCGTACGATATGGGCTATAGCCCACGGTCCAAAATGATGAGAAACGAGGCTAACTTTTTTTTTTCAAAATTTCAAAAAACATGGGCTATAACCCACCGTTTTTTTCATTTTTCATTTTTTTCAAATCCTCAAAAATGATGAAAAACTGCGCGCTATAGTATGCCGTACGATATGGGCTATAGCCCACGGTCCAAAATGATGAGAAACAAGGCTAATTTTTTTTTTCAAAATTTCAAAAAACATGGGCTATAACCCACCGTTTTTTTTATTTTTTCATTTTTTTCAAATCCTCAAAAATGATGAAAAACGGCGTGCCATAGTATGCCGTACGATATGGGCTAAAGCCCACGGTCCAAAATGATGAGAAACGAGGCTAACTTTTTTTTTCAAAATTTCAAAAAACATGGGCTATAACCCACCGTTTTTTTCATTTTTCATTTTTTTCAAATCCTCAAAAATGATGAAAAACTGTGCGCTATAGTATGCCGTACGATATGGGCTATAGCCCATGGTCCAAAATGATGAGAAACGAGGCTAACTTTTTTTTTCAAAATTTCAAAAAACATGGGCTATAACCCACCGTTTTTTTCATTTTTCATTTTTTTCAAATCCTCAAAAATGATGAAAAACGGCGTGCCATAGTATGCCCTACGATATGGGCTATAGCCCACGGTCCAAAATGATGAGAAACGAGGCTAACTTTTTTTTTCAAAATTTCAAAAAACATGGGCTATAACCCACCGTTTTTTTTATTTTTTCATTTTTTTCAAATCCTCAAAAATGATGAAAAACGGCGTGCCATAGTATGCCGTACGATTATGGGCTATAGCCCACGGTCCAAAATGATGAGAAACGAGGCTAACTTTTTTTTTCAAAATTTCAAAAAACATGGGCTATAACCCACCGTTTTTTTCATTTTTCATTTTTTTCAAATCCTCAAAAATGATGAAAAACTGCGCGCTATAGTATGTTGTACGATATGGGCTATAGCCCACGGTCCAAAATGATGAGAAACGAGGCTAACTTTTTTTTTCAAAATTTCAAAAAACATGGGCTATAACCCACCGTTTTTTTTATTTTTCATTTTTTTCAAATCCTCAATAATGATGAAAAACTGCGCGCTATAGTATGTCGTACGATATGGGCTATAGCCCACGGTCCAAAATGATGAGAAACGAGGCTAACTTTTTTTTTCAAAATTTCAAAAAACATGGGCTATAACCCACCGTTTTTTTCATTTTTCATTTTTTTCAAATCCTCAAAAATGATGAAAAACTGCGCGCTATAGTATGCCGTACGATATGGGCTATAGCCCATGGTCCAAAATGATGAGAAACGAGGCTAACTTTTTTTTCCAAAATTTCAAAAAACATGGGCTATAACCCACCGTTTTTTTCATTTTTCATTTTTTTCAAATCCTCAAAAATGATGAAAAACTGCGCGCTATAGTATGCCGTACGATATGGGCTATAGCCCATGGTCCAAAATGATGAGAAACGAGGCTAACTTTTTTTTTCAAAATTTCAAAAAACATGGGCTATAACCCACCGTTTTTTTCATTTTTCATTTTTTTCAAATCCTCAAAAATGATGAAAAACGGCGTGCCATAGTATGCCCTACGATATGGGCTATAGCCCACGGTCCAAAATGATGAGAAACGAGGCTAACTTTTTTTTCCAAAATTTCAAAAAACATGGGCTATAACCCACCGTTTTTTTCATTTTTCATTTTTTTCAAATCCTCAAAAATGATGAAAAACGGCGTGCCATAGTATGCCGTACGATATGGGCTATAGCCCACGGTCCAAAATGATGAGAAACGAGGCTAACCTTTTTTTTTCAAAATTTCAAAAAACATGGGCTATAACCCACCGTTTTTTTCATTTTTTCATTTTTTTCGAATCCTCAAAAATGATGAAAAACGGCGCGCTATAGTATGCCGTACGATATGGGCTATAGCCCACGGTCCAAAATGATGAGAAACGAGGCTAACTTTTTTTTTTCAAAATTTCAAAAAACATGGGCTATAACCCACCGTTTTTTTTCATTTTTCATTTTTTTCAAATCCTCAAAAATGATGAAAAACGGCGTGCCATAGTATGCCGTACGATATGGGCTATAGCCCACGGTCCAAAATGATGAGAAACGAGGCTAACTTTTTTTTTCAAAATTTCAAAAAACATGGGCTATAACCCACCGTTTTTTTCATTTTTTCATTTTTTTCAAATCCTCAAAAATGATGAAAAACTGCGCGCTATAGTATGCCGTACGATATGGGCTATAGCCCACGGTCCAAAATGATGAGAAACGAGGCTAACCTTTTTTTTTCAAAATTTCAAAAAACATGGGCTATAACCCACCGTTTTTTTCATTTTTTCATTTTTTTCGAATCCTCAAAAATGATGAAAAACGGCGCGCTATAGTATGCCGTACGATATGGGCTATAGCCCACGGTCCAAAATGATGAGAAACGAGGCTAACTTTTTTTTTTTCAAAATTTCAAAAAACATGGGCTATAACCCACCGTTTTTTTCATTTTTCATTTTTTTCAAATCCTCAAAAATGATGAAAAACGGCGTGCCATAGTATGCCGTACGATATGGGCTATAGCCCACGGTCCAAAATGATGAGAAACGAGGCTAACTTTTTTTTTCAAAATTTCAAAAAACATGGGCTATAACCCACCGTTTTTTTCATTTTTTCATTTTTTTCGAATCCTCAAAAATGATGAAAAACTGCGCGCTATAGTATGTCGTACGATATGGGCTATAGCCCACGGTCCAAAATGATGAGAAACGAGGCTAACTTTTTTTTTCAAAATTTCAAAAAACATGGGCTATAACCCACCGTTTTTTTCATTTTTTCATTTTTTTCAAATCCTCAAAAATGATGAAAAACGGCGCGCTATAGTATGCCGTACGATATGGGCTATAGCCCACGGTCCAAAATGATGAGAAACGAGGCTAACTTTTTTTTTCAAATTTTCAAAAAACATGGGCTATAACCCACCGTTTTTTTCATTTTTTCATTTTTTTCAAATCCTCAAAAATGATGAAAAACGGCGTGCCATAGTATGCCGTACGATATGGGCTATAGCCCACGGTCCAAAATGATGAGAAACGAGGCTAACTTTTTTTTTCAAAATTTCAAAAAACATGGGCTATAACCCACCGTTATTTTCATTTTTTCATTTTTTTCAAATCCTCAAAAATGATGAAAAACGGCGCGCTATAGTATGCCGTACGATATGGGCTATAGCCCACGGTCCAAAATGATGAGAAACGAGGCTAACTTTTTTTTTCAAAATTTCAAAAAACATGGGCTATAACCCACCGTTTTTTTCATTTTTCATTTTTTTCAAATCCTCAAAAATGATGAAAAACGGCGTGCCATAGTATGCCGTACGATATGGGCTATAGCCCACGGTCCAAAATGATGAGAAACGAGGCTAACTTTTTTTTTCAAAATTTCAAAAAACATGGGCTATAACCCACCGTTTTTTTCATTTTTTCATTTTTTTCAAATCCTCAAAAATGATGAAAAACGGCGTGCCATAGTATGCCGTACGATATGGGCTATAGCCCACGGTCCAAAATGATGAGAAACGAGGCTAACCTTTTTTTTTCAAAATTTCAAAAAACATGGGCTATAACCCACCGTTTTTTTCATTTTTTCATTTTTTTCAAATCCTCAAAAATGATGAAAAACGGCGTGCCATAGTATGCCGTACGATATGGGCTATAGCCCACGGTCCAAAATGATGAGAAACGAGGCTAACTTTTTTTTTCAAAATTTCAAAAAACATGGGCTATAACCCACCGTTTTTTTCATTTTTTCATTTTTTTCGAATCCTCAAAAATGATGAAAAACTGCGCGCTATAGTATGTCGTACGATATGGGCTATAGCCCACGGTCCAAAATGATGAGAAACGAGGCTAACTTTTTTTTTCAAAATTTCAAAAAACATGGGCTATAACCCACCGTTTTTTTCATTTTTTCATTTTTTTCAAATCCTCAAAAATGATGAAAAACGGCGCGCTATAGTATGCCGTACGATATGGGCTATAGCCCACGGTCCAAAATGATGAGAAACGAGGCTAACTTTTTTTTTCAAATTTTCAAAAAACATGGGCTATAACCCACCGTTTTTTTCATTTTTTCATTTTTTTCAAATCCTCAAAAATGATGAAAAACGGCGTGCCATAGTATGCCGTACGATATGGGCTATAGCCCACGGTCCAAAATGATGAGAAACGAGGCTAACTTTTTTTTTCAAAATTTCAAAAAACATGGGCTATAACCCACCGTTATTTTCATTTTTTCATTTTTTTCAAATCCTCAAAAATGATGAAAAACGGCGCGCTATAGTATGCCGTACGATATGGGCTATAGCCCACGGTCCAAAATGATGAGAAACGAGGCTAACTTTTTTTTTCAAAATTTCAAAAAACATGGGCTATAACCCACCGTTTTTTTCATTTTTCATTTTTTTCAAATCCTCAAAAATGATGAAAAACGGCGTGCCATAGTATGCCGTACGATATGGGCTATAGCCCACGGTCCAAAATGATGAGAAACGAGGCTAACTTTTTTTTTCAAAATTTCAAAAAACATGGGCTATAACCCACCGTTTTTTTCATTTTTTCATTTTTTTCAAATCCTCAAAAATGATGAAAAACGGCGTGCCATAGTATGCCGTACGATATGGGCTATAGCCCACGGTCCAAAATGATGAGAAACGAGGCTAACTTTTTTTTTCAAAATTTCAAAAAACATGGGCTATAACCCACCGTTTTTTTCATTTTTTCATTTTTTTCAAATCCTCAAAAATGATGAAAAACTGCGCGCTATAGTATGCCGTACGATATGGGCTATAGCCCACGGTCCAAAATGATGAGAAACGAGGCTAACTTTTTTTTCCAAAATTTCAAAAAACATGGGCTATAACCCACCGTTTTTTTCATTTTTTTTTTTTTTCAAATCCTCAAAAATGATGAAAAACGGCGTGCCATAGTATGCCGTACGATATGGGCTATAGCCCACGGTCCAAAATGATGAGAAACGAGGCTAACTTTTTTTTTCAAAATTTCAAAAAACATGGGCTATAACCCACCGTTTTTTTCATTTTTCATTTTTTTCAAATCCTCAAAAATGATGAAAAACTGCGCGCTATAGTATGCCGTACGATATGGGCTATAGCCCACGGTCCAAAATGATGAGAAACGAGGCAAAATTTTTTTTTCAAAATTTCAAAAAACATGGGCTATAACCCACCGTTTTTTTCATTTTTCATTTTTTTCAAATCCTCAAAAATGATGAAAAACGGCGTGCCATAGTATGCCGTACGATATGGGCTATAGCCCACGGTCCAAAATGATGAGAAACGAGGCTAACTTTTTTTTTCAAAATTTCAAAAAACATGGGCTATAACCCACCGTTTTTTTCATTTTTTCATTTTTTTCAAATCCTCAAAAATGATGAAAAACGGCGTGCCATAGTATGCCGTACGATATGGGCTATAGCCCACGGTCCAAAATGATGAGAAACGAGGCTAACTTTTTTTTTCAAAATTTCAAAAAACATGGGCTATAACCCACCGTTTTTTTCATTTTTATCAAATCCTCAAAAATGATGAAAAACTGCGCGCTATAGTATGCCGTACGATATGGGCTATAGCCCACAGTCCAAAATGATGAGAAACGAGGCTAACTTTTTTTTTCAAAATTTCAAAAAACATGGGCTATAACCCACCGTTTTTTTCATTTTTCATTTTTTTCAAATCCTCAAAAATGATGAAAAACGGCGTGCCATAGTATGCCGTACGATATGGGCTATAGCCCACGGTCCAAAATGATGAGAAACGAGGCTAACTTTTTTTTTCAAAATTTCAAAAAACATGGGCTATAACCCACCGTTTTTTTCATTTTTTCATTTTTTTCAAATCCTCAAAAATGATGAAAAACGGCGTGCCATATACGATATGGGCTATAGCCCACGGCCCACGGTCCAAAATGATGAGAAACGAGGCTAACTTTTTTTTTCAAATTTTCAAAAAACATGGGCTATAACCCACCGTTTTTTTCATTTTTTCATTTTTTTCAAATCCTCAAAAATGATGAAAAACGGCGTGCCATAGTATGCCGTACGATATGGGCTATAGCCCACGGTCCAAAATGATGAGAAACGAGGCTAACTTTTTTTTTCAAAATTTCAAAAAACATGGGCTATAACCCACCGTTATTTTCATTTTTTCATTTTTTTCAAATCCTCAAAAATGATGAAAAACGGCGCGCTATAGTATGCCGTACGATATGGGCTATAGCCCACGGTCCAAAATGATGAGAAACGAGGCTAACTTTTTTTTTCAAAATTTCAAAAAACATGGGCTATAACCCACCGTTTTTTTCATTTTTCATTTTTTTCAAATCCTCAAAAATGATGAAAAACGGCGTGCCATAGTATGCCGTACGATATGGGCTATAGCCCACGGTCCAAAATGATGAGAAACGAGGCTAACTTTTTTTTTCAAAATTTCAAAAAACATGGGCTATAACCCACCGTTTTTTTCATTTTTTCATTTTTTTCGAATCCTCAAAAATGATGAAAAACTGCGCGCTATAGTATGTCGTACGATATGGGCTATAGCCCACGGTCCAAAATGATGAGAAACGAGGCTAACTTTTTTTTTCAAAATTTCAAAAAACATGGGCTATAACCCACCGTTTTTTTCATTTTTTCATTTTTTTCAAATCCTCAAAAATGATGAAAAACGGCGCGCTATAGTATGCCGTACGATATGGGCTATAGCCCACGGTCCAAAATGATGAGAAACGAGGCTAACTTTTTTTTTCAAATTTTCAAAAAACATGGGCTATAACCCACCGTTTTTTTCATTTTTTCATTTTTTTCAAATCCTCAAAAATGATGAAAAACGGCGTGCCATAGTATGCCGTACGATATGGGCTATAGCCCACGGTCCAAAATGATGAGAAACGAGGCTAACTTTTTTTTTCAAAATTTCAAAAAACATGGGCTATAACCCACCGTTATTTTCATTTTTTCATTTTTTTCAAATCCTCAAAAATGATGAAAAACGGCGCGCTATAGTATGCCGTACGATATGGGCTATAGCCCACGGTCCAAAATGATGAGAAACGAGGCTAACTTTTTTTTTCAAAATTTCAAAAAACATGGGCTATAACCCACCGTTTTTTTCATTTTTCATTTTTTTCAAATCCTCAAAAATGATGAAAAACGGCGTGCCATAGTATGCCGTACGATATGGGCTATAGCCCACGGTCCAAAATGATGAGAAACGAGGCTAACTTTTTTTTTCAAAATTTCAAAAAACATGGGCTATAACCCACCGTTTTTTTCATTTTTTCATTTTTTTCAAATCCTCAAAAATGATGAAAAACGGCGTGCCATAGTATGCCGTACGATATGGGCTATAGCCCACGGTCCAAAATGATGAGAAACGAGGCTAACCTTTTTTTTTCAAAATTTCAAAAAACATGGGCTATAACCCACCGTTTTTTTCATTTTTTCATTTTTTTCAAATCCTCAAAAATGATGAAAAACGGCGCGCTATAGTATGCCGTACGATATGGGCTAAAGCCCACGGTCCAAAATGATGAGAAACGAGGCTAACTTTTTTTTTTCAAAATTTCAAAAAACATGGGCTATAACCCACCGTTTTTTTCATTTTTCATTTTTTTCAAATCCTCAAAAATGATGAAAAACGGCGTGCCATAGTATGCCGTACGATATGGGCTATAGCCCACGGTCCAAAATGATGAGAAACTAGGCTAACTTTTTTTTTCAAAATTTCAAAAAACATGGGCTATAACCCACCGTTTTTTTCATTTTTTCATTTTTTTCAAATCCTCAAAAATGATGAAAAACTGCGCGCTATAGTATGCCGTACGATATGGGCTATAGCCCACGGTCCAAAATGATGAGAAACGAGGCTAACTTTTTTTTCCAAAATTTCAAAAAACATGGGCTATAACCCACCGTTTTTTTCATTTTTTATTTTTTTCAAATCCTCAAAAATGATGAAAAACGGCGTGCCATAGTATGCCGTACGATATGGGCTATAGCCCACGGTCCAAAATGATGAGAAACGAGGCTAACTTTTTTTTTCAAAATTTCAAAAAACATGGGCTATAACCCACCGTTTTTTTCATTTTTCATTTTTTTCAAATCCTCAAAAATGATGAAAAACTGCGCGCTATAGTATGCCGTACGATATGGGCTATAGCCCACGGTCCAAAATGATGAGAAACGAGGCAAATTTTTTTTTCAAAATTTCAAAAAACATGGGCTATAACCCACCGTTTTTTTCATTTTTCATTTTTTTCAAATCCTCAAAAATGATGAAAAACGGCGTGCCATAGTATGCCGTACGATATGGGCTATAGCCCACGGTCCAAAATGATGAGAAACGAGGCTAACTTTTTTTTTCAAAATTTAAAAAAACATGGGCTATAACCCACCGTTTTTTTCATTTTTTCATTTTTTTCAAATCCTCAAAAATGATGAAAAACGGCGTGCCATAGTATGCCGTACGATATGGGCTATAGCCCACGGTCCAAAATGATGAGAAACGAGGCTAACTTTTTTTTTCAAAATTTCAAAAAACATGGGCTATAACCCACCGTTTTTTTCATTTTTACCAAATCCTCAAAAATGATGAAAAACTGCGCGCTATAGTATGCCGTACGATATGGGCTATAGCCCACGGTCCAAAATGATGAGAAACGAGGCTAACCTTTTTTTTCAAAATTTCAAAAAACATGGGCTATAACCCACCGTTTTTTTCATTTTTCATTTTTTTCAAATCCTCAAAAATGATGAAAAACGGCGTGCCATAGTATGCCGTACGATATGGGCTATAGCCCACGGTCCAAAATGATGAGAAACGAGGCTAACTTTTTTTTTCAAAATTTCAAAAAACATGGGCTATAACCCACCGTTTTTTTCATTTTTCATTTTTTTCAAATCCTCAAAAATGATGAAAAACGGCGTGCCATAGTATGCCGTACGATATGGGCTATAGCCCACGGTCCAAAATGATGAGAAACGAGGCTAACTTTTTTTTTCAAAATTTCAAAAAACATGGGCTATAACCCACCGTTTTTTTCATTTTTCATTTTTTTCAAATCCTCAAAAATGATGAAAAACTGCGCGCTATAGTATGCCGTACGATATGGGCTATAGCCCATGGTCCAAAATGATGAGAAACGAGGCTAACTTTTTTTTTCAAAATTTCAAAAAACATGGGCTATAACCCACCGTTTTTTTCATTTTTCATTTTTTTCAAATCCTCAAAAATGATGAAAAACGGCGTGCCATAGTATGCCGTACGATATGGGCTATAGCCCACGGTCCAAAATGATGAGAAACGAGGCTAACTTTTTTTTCAAAATTTCAAAAAACATGGGCTATAACCCACCGTCTTTTCATTTTTCATTTTTTTCAAATCCTCAAAATGATGAAAAACTGCGCGCTATAGTATGCCGTACGATATGGGCTATAGCCCACGGTCCAAAATGATGAGAAACGAGGCTAATTTTTTTTTCAAAATTTCAAAAAACATGGGCTATAACCCACCGTTTTTTTCATTTTTCATTTTTTCAAATCCTCAAAAATGATGAAAAACGGCGTGCCATAGTATGCCGTACGATATGGGCTATAGCCCACGGTCCAAAATGATGAGAAACGAGGCTAACTTTTTTTTTCAAAATTTCAAAAAACATGGGCTATAACCCACCGTTTTTTTCATTTTTTCATTTTTTTTCAAATCCTCAAAAATGATGAAAACGGCGTGCCATAGTATGCGTACGATATGGGCTATAGCCCACGGTCCAAAATGATGAGAAACGAGGCTAACTTTTTTTTCAAAATTTCAAAAAACATGGCTATAACCCACCGTTTTTTCATTTTTCATTTTTTTCAAATCCTCAAAAATGATGAAAAACGGCGTGCCATAGTATGCCGTACGATATGGGCTATAGCCCACGGTCCAAATGATGAGAAACGAGGCTAACTTTTTTTTTCAAAATTTCAAAAAACATGGGCTATAACCCACCGTTTTTTTCATTTTTCATTTTTTTCAATCCTCAAAATGATGAAAAACTGCGTCGCTATAGTATGCCGTACGATATGGGCTATAGCCCACGGTCCAAAAATGATGAGAAACGAGGCTAACTTTTTTTTTCAAAATTTCAAAAAACATGGGCTATAACCCACCGTTTTTTTTCATTTTCATTTTTTCAAATCCTCAAAATGATGAAAAACTGCGCGCTATAGTATGCCGTACGATATGGGCTAGAGCCCACGGTCCAAAATGATGAGAAACGAGGCTAACTTTTTTTTCAAAATTTCAAAAAACTTCAAAAAACATGGGCTATAACCCACCGTTTTTTTCATTTTTTTCAAATCCTCAAAAATGATGAAAAACGGCGTGCCATAGTATGCCGTACGATATGGGCTATAGCCCACGGTCCAAAATGATGAGAAACGAGGCTAACTTTTTTTTTTCAAAATTTCAAAAAACATGGGCTATAACCCACCGTTTTTTTCATTTTTCATTTTTTTCAAATCCTCAAAAATGATGAAAAACTGCGCGCTATAGTATGCCGTACGATATGGGCTATAGCCCACGGTCCAAAATGATGAGAAACAAGGCTAATTTTTTTTTTCAAAATTTCAAAAAACATGGGCTATAACCCACCGTTTTTTTTATTTTTTCATTTTTTTCAAATCCTCAAAAATGATGAAAAACGGCGTGCCATAGTATGCCGTACGATATGGGCTAAAGCCCACGGTCCAAAATGATGAGAAACGAGGCTAACTTTTTTTTTCAAAATTTCAAAAAACATGGGCTATAACCCACCGTTTTTTTCATTTTTCATTTTTTTCAAATCCTCAAAAATGATGAAAAACTGTGCGCTATAGTATGCCGTACGATATGGGCTATAGCCCATGGTCCAAAATGATGAGAAACGAGGCTAACTTTTTTTTTCAAAATTTCAAAAAACATGGGCTATAACCCACCGTTTTTTTCATTTTTCATTTTTTTCAAATCCTCAAAAATGATGAAAAACGGCGTGCCATAGTATGCCCTACGATATGGGCTATAGCCCACGGTCCAAAATGATGAGAAACGAGGCTAACTTTTTTTTTCAAAATTTCAAAAAACATGGGCTATAACCCACCGTTTTTTTTATTTTTTCATTTTTTTCAAATCCTCAAAAATGATGAAAAACGGCGTGCCATAGTATGCCGTACGATTATGGGCTATAGCCCACGGTCCAAAATGATGAGAAACGAGGCTAACTTTTTTTTTCAAAATTTCAAAAAACATGGGCTATAACCCACCGTTTTTTTCATTTTTCATTTTTTTCAAATCCTCAAAAATGATGAAAAACTGCGCGCTATAGTATGTTGTACGATATGGGCTATAGCCCACGGTCCAAAATGATGAGAAACGAGGCTAACTTTTTTTTTCAAAATTTCAAAAAACATGGGCTATAACCCACCGTTTTTTTTATTTTTCATTTTTTTCAAATCCTCAATAATGATGAAAAACTGCGCGCTATAGTATGTCGTACGATATGGGCTATAGCCCACGGTCCAAAATGATGAGAAACGAGGCTAACTTTTTTTTTCAAAATTTCAAAAAACATGGGCTATAACCCACCGTTTTTTTCATTTTTCATTTTTTTCAAATCCTCAAAAATGATGAAAAACTGCGCGCTATAGTATGCCGTACGATATGGGCTATAGCCCATGGTCCAAAATGATGAGAAACGAGGCTAACTTTTTTTTCCAAAATTTCAAAAAACATGGGCTATAACCCACCGTTTTTTTCATTTTTCATTTTTTTCAAATCCTCAAAAATGATGAAAAACTGCGCGCTATAGTATGCCGTACGATATGGGCTATAGCCCATGGTCCAAAATGATGAGAAACGAGGCTAACTTTTTTTTTCAAAATTTCAAAAAACATGGGCTATAACCCACCGTTTTTTTCATTTTTCATTTTTTTCAAATCCTCAAAAATGATGAAAAACGGCGTGCCATAGTATGCCCTACGATATGGGCTATAGCCCACGGTCCAAAATGATGAGAAACGAGGCTAACTTTTTTTTCCAAAATTTCAAAAAACATGGGCTATAACCCACCGTTTTTTTCATTTTTCATTTTTTTCAAATCCTCAAAAATGATGAAAAACGGCGTGCCATAGTATGCCGTACGATATGGGCTATAGCCCACGGTCCAAAATGATGAGAAACGAGGCTAACCTTTTTTTTTCAAAATTTCAAAAAACATGGGCTATAACCCACCGTTTTTTTCATTTTTTCATTTTTTTCGAATCCTCAAAAATGATGAAAAACGGCGCGCTATAGTATGCCGTACGATATGGGCTATAGCCCACGGTCCAAAATGATGAGAAACGAGGCTAACTTTTTTTTTTCAAAATTTCAAAAAACATGGGCTATAACCCACCGTTTTTTTTCATTTTTCATTTTTTTCAAATCCTCAAAAATGATGAAAAACGGCGTGCCATAGTATGCCGTACGATATGGGCTATAGCCCACGGTCCAAAATGATGAGAAACGAGGCTAACTTTTTTTTTCAAAATTTCAAAAAACATGGGCTATAACCCACCGTTTTTTTCATTTTTTCATTTTTTTCAAATCCTCAAAAATGATGAAAAACTGCGCGCTATAGTATGCCGTACGATATGGGCTATAGCCCACGGTCCAAAATGATGAGAAACGAGGCTAACCTTTTTTTTTCAAAATTTCAAAAAACATGGGCTATAACCCACCGTTTTTTTCATTTTTTCATTTTTTTCGAATCCTCAAAAATGATGAAAAACGGCGCGCTATAGTATGCCGTACGATATGGGCTATAGCCCACGGTCCAAAATGATGAGAAACGAGGCTAACTTTTTTTTTTCAAAATTTCAAAAAACATGGGCTATAACCCACCGTTTTTTTCATTTTTCATTTTTTTCAAATCCTCAAAAATGATGAAAAACGGCGTGCCATAGTATGCCGTACGATATGGGCTATAGCCCACGGTCCAAAATGATGAGAAACGAGGCTAACTTTTTTTTTCAAAATTTCAAAAAACATGGGCTATAACCCACCGTTTTTTTCATTTTTTCATTTTTTTCGAATCCTCAAAAATGATGAAAAACTGCGCGCTATAGTATGTCGTACGATATGGGCTATAGCCCACGGTCCAAAATGATGAGAAACGAGGCTAACTTTTTTTTTCAAAATTTCAAAAAACATGGGCTATAACCCACCGTTTTTTTCATTTTTTCATTTTTTTCAAATCCTCAAAAATGATGAAAAACGGCGCGCTATAGTATGCCGTACGATATGGGCTATAGCCCACGGTCCAAAATGATGAGAAACGAGGCTAACTTTTTTTTTCAAAATTTCAAAAAACATGGGCTATAACCCACCGTTTTTTTCATTTTTCATTTTTTTCAAATCCTCAAAAATGATGAAAAACGGCGTGCCATAGTATGCCGTACGATATGGGCTATAGCCCACGGTCCAAAATGATGAGAAACGAGGCTAACTTTTTTTTTCAAAATTTCAAAAAACATGGGCTATAACCCACCGTTTTTTTCATTTTTTCATTTTTTTCAAATCCTCAAAAATGATGAAAAACGGCGTGCCATAGTATGCCGTACGATATGGGCTATAGCCCACGGTCCAAAATGATGAGAAACGAGGCTAACCTTTTTTTTTCAAAATTTCAAAAAACATGGGCTATAACCCACCGTTTTTTTCATTTTTTCATTTTTTTCAAATCCTCAAAAATGATGAAAAACGGCGTGCCATAGTATGCCGTACGATATGGGCTATAGCCCACGGTCCAAAATGATGAGAAACGAGGCTAACTTTTTTTTTCAAAATTTCAAAAAACATGGGCTATAACCCACCGTTTTTTTCATTTTTTCATTTTTTTCGAATCCTCAAAAATGATGAAAAACTGCGCGCTATAGTATGTCGTACGATATGGGCTATAGCCCACGGTCCAAAATGATGAGAAACGAGGCTAACTTTTTTTTTCAAAATTTCAAAAAACATGGGCTATAACCCACCGTTTTTTTCATTTTTTCATTTTTTTCAAATCCTCAAAAATGATGAAAAACGGCGCGCTATAGTATGCCGTACGATATGGGCTATAGCCCACGGTCCAAAATGATGAGAAACGAGGCTAACTTTTTTTTTCAAATTTTCAAAAAACATGGGCTATAACCCACCGTTTTTTTCATTTTTTCATTTTTTTCAAATCCTCAAAAATGATGAAAAACGGCGTGCCATAGTATGCCGTACGATATGGGCTATAGCCCACGGTCCAAAATGATGAGAAACGAGGCTAACTTTTTTTTTCAAAATTTCAAAAAACATGGGCTATAACCCACCGTTATTTTCATTTTTTCATTTTTTTCAAATCCTCAAAAATGATGAAAAACGGCGCGCTATAGTATGCCGTACGATATGGGCTATAGCCCACGGTCCAAAATGATGAGAAACGAGGCTAACTTTTTTTTTCAAAATTTCAAAAAACATGGGCTATAACCCACCGTTTTTTTCATTTTTCATTTTTTTCAAATCCTCAAAAATGATGAAAAACGGCGTGCCATAGTATGCCGTACGATATGGGCTATAGCCCACGGTCCAAAATGATGAGAAACGAGGCTAACTTTTTTTTTCAAAATTTCAAAAAACATGGGCTATAACCCACCGTTTTTTTCATTTTTTCATTTTTTTCAAATCCTCAAAAATGATGAAAAACGGCGTGCCATAGTATGCCGTACGATATGGGCTATAGCCCACGGTCCAAAATGATGAGAAACGAGGCTAACTTTTTTTTTCAAAATTTCAAAAAACATGGGCTATAACCCACCGTTTTTTTCATTTTTTCATTTTTTTCAAATCCTCAAAAATGATGAAAAACTGCGCGCTATAGTATGCCGTACGATATGGGCTATAGCCCACGGTCCAAAATGATGAGAAACGAGGCTAACTTTTTTTTCCAAAATTTCAAAAAACATGGGCTATAACCCACCGTTTTTTTCATTTTTTATTTTTTTCAAATCCTCAAAAATGATGAAAAACGGCGTGCCATAGTATGCCGTACGATATGGGCTATAGCCCACGGTCCAAAATGATGAGAAACGAGGCTAACTTTTTTTTTCAAAATTTCAAAAAACATGGGCTATAACCCACCGTTTTTTTCATTTTTCATTTTTTTCAAATCCTCAAAAATGATGAAAAACTGCGCGCTATAGTATGCCGTACGATATGGGCTATAGCCCACGGTCCAAAATGATGAGAAACGAGGCAAATTTTTTTTTTCAAAATTTCAAAAAACATGGGCTATAACCCACCGTTTTTTTCATTTTTCATTTTTTTCAAATCCTCAAAAATGATGAAAAACGGCGTGCCATAGTATGCCGTACGATATGGGCTATAGCCCACGGTCCAAAATGATGAGAAACGAGGCTAACTTTTTTTTTCAAAATTTCAAAAAACATGGGCTATAACCCACCGTTTTTTTCATTTTTTCATTTTTTTCAAATCCTCAAAAATGATGAAAAACGGCGTGCCATAGTATGCCGTACGATATGGGCTATAGCCCACGGTCCAAAATGATGAGAAACGAGGCTAACTTTTTTTTTCAAAATTTCAAAAAACATGGGCTATAACCCACCGTTTTTTTCATTTTTATCAAATCCTCAAAAATGATGAAAAACTGCGCGCTATAGTATGCCGTACGATATGGGCTATAGCCCACAGTCCAAAATGATGAGAAACGAGGCTAACTTTTTTTTTCAAAATTTCAAAAAACATGGGCTATAACCCACCGTTTTTTTCATTTTTCATTTTTTTCAAATCCTCAAAAATGATGAAAAACGGCGTGCCATAGTATGCCGTACGATATGGGCTATAGCCCACGGTCCAAAATGATGAGAAACGAGGCTAACTTTTTTTTTCAAAATTTCAAAAAACATGGGCTATAACCCACCGTTTTTTTCATTTTTTCATTTTTTTCAAATCCTCAAAAATGATGAAAAACGGCGTGCCATATACGATATGGGCTATAGCCCACGGCCCACGGTCCAAAATGATGAGAAACGAGGCTAACTTTTTTTTTCAAATTTTCAAAAAACATGGGCTATAACCCACCGTTTTTTTCATTTTTTCATTTTTTTCAAATCCTCAAAAATGATGAAAAACGGCGTGCCATAGTATGCCGTACGATATGGGCTATAGCCCACGGTCCAAAATGATGAGAAACGAGGCTAACTTTTTTTTTCAAAATTTCAAAAAACATGGGCTATAACCCACCGTTATTTTCATTTTTTCATTTTTTTCAAATCCTCAAAAATGATGAAAAACGGCGCGCTATAGTATGCCGTACGATATGGGCTATAGCCCACGGTCCAAAATGATGAGAAACGAGGCTAACTTTTTTTTTCAAAATTTCAAAAAACATGGGCTATAACCCACCGTTTTTTTCATTTTTCATTTTTTTCAAATCCTCAAAAATGATGAAAAACGGCGTGCCATAGTATGCCGTACGATATGGGCTATAGCCCACGGTCCAAAATGATGAGAAACGAGGCTAACTTTTTTTTTCAAAATTTCAAAAAACATGGGCTATAACCCACCGTTTTTTTCATTTTTTCATTTTTTTCGAATCCTCAAAAATGATGAAAAACTGCGCGCTATAGTATGTCGTACGATATGGGCTATAGCCCACGGTCCAAAATGATGAGAAACGAGGCTAACTTTTTTTTTCAAAATTTCAAAAAACATGGGCTATAACCCACCGTTTTTTTCATTTTTATCAAATCCTCAAAAATGATGAAAAACTGCGCGCTATAGTATGCCGTACGATATGGGCTATAGCCCACAGTCCAAAATGATGAGAAACGAGGCTAACTTTTTTTTTCAAAATTTCAAAAAACATGGGCTATAACCCACCGTTTTTTTCATTTTTCATTTTTTTCAAATCCTCAAAAATGATGAAAAACGGCGTGCCATAGTATGCCGTACGATATGGGCTATAGCCCACGGTCCAAAATGATGAGAAACGAGGCTAACTTTTTTTTTCAAAATTTCAAAAAACATGGGCTATAACCCACCGTTTTTTTCATTTTTTCATTTTTTTCAAATCCTCAAAAATGATGAAAAACGGCGTGCCATATACGATATGGGCTATAGCCCACGGCCCACGGTCCAAAATGATGAGAAACGAGGCTAACTTTTTTTTTCAAATTTTCAAAAAACATGGGCTATAACCCACCGTTTTTTTCATTTTTTCATTTTTTTCAAATCCTCAAAAATGATGAAAAACGGCGTGCCATAGTATGCCGTACGATATGGGCTATAGCCCACGGTCCAAAATGATGAGAAACGAGGCTAACTTTTTTTTTCAAAATTTCAAAAAACATGGGCTATAACCCACCGTTATTTTCATTTTTTCATTTTTTTCAAATCCTCAAAAATGATGAAAAACGGCGCGCTATAGTATGCCGTACGATATGGGCTATAGCCCACGGTCCAAAATGATGAGAAACGAGGCTAACTTTTTTTTTCAAAATTTCAAAAAACATGGGCTATAACCCACCGTTTTTTTCATTTTTCATTTTTTTCAAATCCTCAAAAATGATGAAAAACGGCGTGCCATAGTATGCCGTACGATATGGGCTATAGCCCACGGTCCAAAATGATGAGAAACGAGGCTAACTTTTTTTTTCAAAATTTCAAAAAACATGGGCTATAACCCACCGTTTTTTTCATTTTTTCATTTTTTTCGAATCCTCAAAAATGATGAAAAACTGCGCGCTATAGTATGTCGTACGATATGGGCTATAGCCCACGGTCCAAAATGATGAGAAACGAGGCTAACTTTTTTTTTCAAAATTTCAAAAAACATGGGCTATAACCCACCGTTTTTTTCATTTTTTCATTTTTTTCAAATCCTCAAAAATGATGAAAAACGGCGCGCTATAGTATGCCGTACGATATGGGCTATAGCCCACGGTCCAAAATGATGAGAAACGAGGCTAACTTTTTTTTTCAAATTTTCAAAAAACATGGGCTATAACCCACCGTTTTTTTCATTTTTTCATTTTTTTCAAATCCTCAAAAATGATGAAAAACGGCGTGCCATAGTATGCCGTACGATATGGGCTATAGCCCACGGTCCAAAATGATGAGAAACGAGGCTAACTTTTTTTTTCAAAATTTCAAAAAACATGGGCTATAACCCACCGTTATTTTCATTTTTTCATTTTTTTCAAATCCTCAAAAATGATGAAAAACGGCGCGCTATAGTATGCCGTACGATATGGGCTATAGCCCACGGTCCAAAATGATGAGAAACGAGGCTAACTTTTTTTTTCAAAATTTCAAAAAACATGGGCTATAACCCACCGTTTTTTTCATTTTTCATTTTTTTCAAATCCTCAAAAATGATGAAAAACGGCGTGCCATAGTATGCCGTACGATATGGGCTATAGCCCACGGTCCAAAATGATGAGAAACGAGGCTAACTTTTTTTTTCAAAATTTCAAAAAACATGGGCTATAACCCACCGTTTTTTTCATTTTTTCATTTTTTTCAAATCCTCAAAAATGATGAAAAACGGCGTGCCATAGTATGCCGTACGATATGGGCTATAGCCCACGGTCCAAAATGATGAGAAACGAGGCTAACCTTTTTTTTTCAAAATTTCAAAAAACATGGGCTATAACCCACCGTTTTTTTCATTTTTTCATTTTTTTCAAATCCTCAAAAATGATGAAAAACGGCGCGCTATAGTATGCCGTACGATATGGGCTAAAGCCCACGGTCCAAAATGATGAGAAACGAGGCTAACTTTTTTTTTTCAAAATTTCAAAAAACATGGGCTATAACCCACCGTTTTTTTCATTTTTCATTTTTTTCAAATCCTCAAAAATGATGAAAAACGGCGTGCCATAGTATGCCGTACGATATGGGCTATAGCCCACGGTCCAAAATGATGAGAAACTAGGCTAACTTTTTTTTTCAAAATTTCAAAAAACATGGGCTATAACCCACCGTTTTTTTCATTTTTTCATTTTTTTCAAATCCTCAAAAATGATGAAAAACTGCGCGCTATAGTATGCCGTACGATATGGGCTATAGCCCACGGTCCAAAATGATGAGAAACGAGGCTAACTTTTTTTTCCAAAATTTCAAAAAACATGGGCTATAACCCACCGTTTTTTTCATTTTTTATTTTTTTCAAATCCTCAAAAATGATGAAAAACGGCGTGCCATAGTATGCCGTACGATATGGGCTATAGCCCACGGTCCAAAATGATGAGAAACGAGGCTAACTTTTTTTTTCAAAATTTCAAAAAACATGGGCTATAACCCACCGTTTTTTTCATTTTTCATTTTTTTCAAATCCTCAAAAATGATGAAAAACTGCGCGCTATAGTATGCCGTACGATATGGGCTATAGCCCACGGTCCAAAATGATGAGAAACGAGGCAAATTTTTTTTTTCAAAATTTCAAAAAACATGGGCTATAACCCACCGTTTTTTTCATTTTTCATTTTTTTCAAATCCTCAAAAATGATGAAAAACGGCGTGCCATAGTATGCCGTACGATATGGGCTATAGCCCACGGTCCAAAATGATGAGAAACGAGGCTAACTTTTTTTTTCAAAATTTAAAAAAACATGGGCTATAACCCACCGTTTTTTTCATTTTTTCATTTTTTTCAAATCCTCAAAAATGATGAAAAACGGCGTGCCATAGTATGCCGTACGATATGGGCTATAGCCCACGGTCCAAAATGATGAGAAACGAGGCTAACTTTTTTTTTCAAAATTTCAAAAAACATGGGCTATAACCCACCGTTTTTTTCATTTTTACCAAATCCTCAAAAATGATGAAAAACTGCGCGCTATAGTATGCCGTACGATATGGGCTATAGCCCACGGTCCAAAATGATGAGAAACGAGGCTAACTTTTTTTTTCAAAATTTCAAAAAACATGGGCTATAACCCACCGTTTTTTTCATTTTTCATTTTTTTCAAATCCTCAAAAATGATGAAAAACGGCGTGCCATAGTATGCCGTACGATATGGGCTATAGCCCACGGTCCAAAATGATGAGAAACGAGGCTAACTTTTTTTTTCAAAATTTCAAAAAACATGGGCTATAACCCACCGTTTTTTTCATTTTTTCATTTTTTTCAAATCCTCAAAAATGATGAAAAACGGCGTGCCATAGTATGCCGTACGATATGGGCTATAGCCCACGGTCCAAAATGATGAGAAACGAGGCTAACTTTTTTTTTCAAATTTTCAAAAAACATGGGCTATAACCCACCGTTTTTTTTCATTTTTTCATTTTTTTCAAATCCTCAAAAATGATGAAAAACGGCGTGCCATAGTATGCCGTACGATATGGGCTATAGCCCACGGTCCAAAATGATGAGAAACGAGGCTAACTTTTTTTTTCAAAATTTCAAAAAACATGGGCTATAACCCACCGTTATTTTCATTTTTTCATTTTTTTCAAATCCTCAAAAATGATGAAAAACGGCGCGCTATAGTATGCCGTACGATATGGGCTATAGCCCACGGTCCAAAATGATGAGAAACGAGGCTAACTTTTTTTTTCAAAATTTCAAAAAACATGGGCTATAACCCACCGTTTTTTTCATTTTTCATTTTTTTTAAATCCTCAAAAATGATGAAAAACGGCGTGCCATAGTATGCCGTACGATATGGGCTATAGCCCACGGTCCAAAATGATGAGAAACGAGGCTAACTTTTTTTTTCAAAATTTCAAAAAACATGGGCTATAACCCACCGTTTTTTTCATTTTTTCATTTTTTTCAAAACCTCAAAAATGATGAAAAACGGCGTGCCATAGTATGCCGTACGATATGGGCTATAGCCCACGGTCCAAAATGATGAGAAACGAGGCTAACTTTTTTTTTCAAAATTTCAAAAAACATGGGCTATAACCCACCGTTTTTTTCATTTTTTCATTTTTTTCAAATCCTCAAAAATGATGAAAAACTGCGCGCTATAGTATGCCGTACGATATGGGCTATAGCCCACGGTCCAAAATGATGAGAAACGAGGCTAACTTTTTTTTTCAAAATTTCAAAAAACATGGGCTATAACCCACCGTTTTTTTCATTTTTTCATTTTTTTCAAATCCTCAAAAATGATGAAAAACGGCGTGCCATAGTATGCCGTACGATATGGGCTATAGCCCACGGTCCAAAATGATGAGAAACGAGGCTAACCTTTTTTTTTCAAAATTTCAAAAAACATGGGCTATAACCCACCGTTTTTTTCATTTTTTCATTTTTTTCAAATCCTCAAAAATGATGAAAAACGGCGCGCTATAGTATGCCGTACGATATGGGCTAAAGCCCACGGTCCAAAATGATGAGAAACGAGGCTAACTTTTTTTTTTCAAAATTTCAAAAAACATGGGCTATAACCCACCGTTTTTTTCATTTTTCATTTTTTTCAAATCCTCAAAAATGATGAAAAACGGCGTGCCATAGTATGCCGTACGATATGGGCTATAGCCCACGGTCCAAAATGATGAGAAACTAGGCTAACTTTTTTTTTCAAAATTTCAAAAAACATGGGCTATAACCCACCGTTTTTTTCATTTTTTCATTTTTTTCAAATCCTCAAAAATGATGAAAAACTGCGCGCTATAGTATGCCGTACGATATGGGCTATAGCCCACGGTCCAAAATGATGAGAAACGAGGCTAACTTTTTTTTCCAAAATTTCAAAAAACATGGGCTATAACCCACCGTTTTTTTCATTTTTTATTTTTTTCAAATCCTCAAAAATGATGAAAAACGGCGTGCCATAGTATGCCGTACGATATGGGCTATAGCCCACGGTCCAAAATGATGAGAAACGAGGCTAACTTTTTTTTTCAAAATTTCAAAAAACATGGGCTATAACCCACCGTTTTTTTCATTTTTCATTTTTTTCAAATCCTCAAAAATGATGAAAAACTGCGCGCTATAGTATGCCGTACGATATGGGCTATAGCCCACGGTCCAAAATGATGAGAAACGAGGCAAATTTTTTTTTTCAAAATTTCAAAAAACATGGGCTATAACCCACCGTTTTTTTCATTTTTCATTTTTTTCAAATCCTCAAAAATGATGAAAAACGGCGTGCCATAGTATGCCGTACGATATGGGCTATAGCCCACGGTCCAAAATGATGAGAAACGAGGCTAACTTTTTTTTTCAAAATTTAAAAAAACATGGGCTATAACCCACCGTTTTTTTCATTTTTTCATTTTTTTCAAATCCTCAAAAATGATGAAAAACGGCGTGCCATAGTATGCCGTACGATATGGGCTATAGCCCACGGTCCAAAATGATGAGAAACGAGGCTAACTTTTTTTTTCAAAATTTCAAAAAACATGGGCTATAACCCACCGTTTTTTTCATTTTTACCAAATCCTCAAAAATGATGAAAAACTGCGCGCTATAGTATGCCGTACGATATGGGCTATAGCCCACGGTCCAAAATGATGAGAAACGAGGCTAACTTTTTTTTTCAAAATTTCAAAAAGCATGGGCTATAACCCACCGTTTTTTTCATTTTTCATTTTTTTCAAATCCTCAAAAATGATGAAAAACGGCGTGCCATAGTATGCCGTACGATATGGGCTATAGCCCACGGTCCAAAATGATGAGAAACGAGGCTAACTTTTTTTTTCAAAATTTCAAAAAACATGGGCTATAACCCACCGTTTTTTTCATTTTTTCATTTTTTTCAAATCCTCAAAAATGATGAAAAACGGCGTGCCATAGTATGCCGTACGATATGGGCTATAGCCCACGGTCCAAAATGATGAGAAACGAGGCTAACTTTTTTTTTCAAATTTTCAAAAAACATGGGCTATAACCCACCGTTTTTTTTCATTTTTTCATTTTTTTCAAATCCTCAAAAATGATGAAAAACGGCGTGCCATAGTATGCCGTACGATATGGGCTATAGCCCACGGTCCAAAATGATGAGAAACGAGGCTAACTTTTTTTTTCAAAATTTCAAAAAACATGGGCTATAACCCACCGTTATTTTCATTTTTTCATTTTTTTCAAATCCTCAAAAATGATGAAAAACGGCGCGCTATAGTATGCCGTACGATATGGGCTATAGCCCACGGTCCAAAATGATGAGAAACGAGGCTAACTTTTTTTTTCAAAATTTCAAAAAACATGGGCTATAACCCACCGTTTTTTTCATTTTTCATTTTTTTTAAATCCTCAAAAATGATGAAAAACGGCGTGCCATAGTATGCCGTACGATATGGGCTATAGCCCACGGTCCAAAATGATGAGAAACGAGGCTAACTTTTTTTTTCAAAATTTCAAAAAACATGGGCTATAACCCACCGTTTTTTTCATTTTTTCATTTTTTTCAAAACCTCAAAAATGATGAAAAACGGCGTGCCATAGTATGCCGTACGATATGGGCTATAGCCCACGGTCCAAAATGATGAGAAACGAGGCTAACTTTTTTTTTCAAAATTTCAAAAAACATGGGCTATAACCCACCGTTTTTTTCATTTTTTCATTTTTTTCAAATCCTCAAAAATGATGAAAAACTGCGCGCTATAGTATGCCGTACGATATGGGCTATAGCCCACGGTCCAAAATGATGAGAAACGAGGCTAACTTTTTTTTCCAAAATTTCAAAAAACATGGGCTATAACCCACCGTTTTTTTAATTTTTAATTTTTTTCAAATCCTCAAAAATGATGAAAAACGGCGTGCCATAGTATGCCGTACGATATGGGCTATAGCCCACGGTCCAAAATGATGAGAAACGAGGCTAACTTTTTTTTTCAAAATTTCAAAAAACATGGGCTATAACCCACCGTTTTTTTCATTTTTCATTTTTTTTTCAAATCCTCAAAAATGATGAAAAACTGCGCGCCATAGTATGCCGTACGATATGGGCTATAGCCCACGGTCCAAAATGATGAGAAACGAGGCTAACTTTTTTTTTTCAAAATTTCAAAAAACATGGGCTATAACCCACCGTTTTTTTCATTTTTCATTTTTTTCAAATCCTCAAAAATGATGAAAAACGGCGTGCCATAGTATGCCGTACGATATGGGCTATAGCCCACGGTCCAAAATGATGAGAAACGAGGCTAACTTTTTTTTTCAAAATTTCAAAAAACATGGGCTATAACCCACCGTTATTTTCATTTTTTCATTTTTTTCAAATCCTCAAAAATGATGAAAAACGGCGCGCTATAGTATGCCGTACGATATGGGCTATAGCCCACGGTCCAAAATGATGAGAAACGAGGCTAACTTTTTTTTTCAAAATTTCAAAAAACATGGGCTATAACCCACCGTTTTTTTCATTTTTCATTTTTTTTAAATCCTCAAAAATGATGAAAAACGGCGTGCCATAGTATGCCGTACGATATGGGCTATAGCCCACGGTCCAAAATGATGAGAAACGAGGCTAACTTTTTTTTTCAAAATTTCAAAAAACATGGGCTATAACCCACCGTTTTTTTCATTTTTTCATTTTTTTCAAAACCTCAAAAATGATGAAAAACGGCGTGCCATAGTATGCCGTACGATATGGGCTATAGCCCACGGTCCAAAATGATGAGAAACGAGGCTAACTTTTTTTTTCAAAATTTCAAAAAACATGGGCTATAACCCACCGTTTTTTTCATTTTTTCATTTTTTTCAAATCCTCAAAAATGATGAAAAACTGCGCGCTATAGTATGCCGTACGATATGGGCTATAGCCCACGGTCCAAAATGATGAGAAACGAGGCTAACTTTTTTTTCCAAAATTTCAAAAAACATGGGCTATAACCCACCGTTTTTTTAATTTTTAATTTTTTTCAAATCCTCAAAAATGATGAAAAACGGCGTGCCATAGTATGCCGTACGATATGGGCTATAGCCCACGGTCCAAAATGATGAGAAACGAGGCTAACTTTTTTTTTCAAAATTTCAAAAAACATGGGCTATAACCCACCGTTTTTTTCATTTTTCATTTTTTTTTCAAATCCTCAAAAATGATGAAAAACTGCGCGCCATAGTATGCCGTACGATATGGGCTATAGCCCACGGTCCAAAATGATGAGAAACGAGGCTAACTTTTTTTTTTCAAAATTTCAAAAAACATGGGCTATAACCCACCGTTTTTTTCATTTTTCATTTTTTTCAAATCCTCAAAAATGATGAAAAACTGCGCGCTATAGTATGCCGTACGATATGGGCTATAGCCCACGGTCCAAAATGATGAGAAACGAGGCTAACTTTTTTTTTCAAAATTTCAAAAAACATGGGCTATAACCCACCGTTTTTTTCATTTTTCATTTTTTTCAAATCCTCAAAAATGATGAAAAACGGCGTGCCATAGTATGCCGTACGATATGGGCTATAGCCCACGGTCCAAAATGATGAGAAACGAGGCTAACTTTTTTTTTCAAAATTTCAAAAAACATGGGCTATAACCCACCGTTTTTTTCATTTTTTCATTTTTTTCAAATCCTCAAAAATGATGAAAAACGGCGTGCCATAGTATGCCGTACGATATGGGCTATAGCCCACGGTCCAAAATGATGAGAAACGAGGCTAACTTTTTTTTTCAAATTTTCAAAAAACATGGGCTATAACCCACCGTTTTTTTCATTTTTTCATTTTTTTCAAATCCTCAAAAATGATGAAAAACGGCGCGCTATAGTATGCCGTACGATATGGGCTAAAGCCCACGGTCCAAAATGATGAGAAACGAGGCTAACTTTTTTTTTTCAAAATTTCAAAAAACATGGGCTATAACCCACCGTTTTTTTCATTTTTCATTTTTTTCAAATCCTCAAAAATGATGAAAAACGGCGTGCCATAGTATGCCGTACGATATGGGCTATAGCCCACGGTCCAAAATGATGAGAAACTAGGCTAACTTTTTTTTTCAAAATTTCAAAAAACATGGGCTATAACCCACCGTTTTTTTCATTTTTTCATTTTTTTCAAATCCTCAAAAATGATGAAAAACTGCGCGCTATAGTATGCCGTACGATATGGGCTATAGCCCACGGTCCAAAATGATGAGAAACGAGGCTAACTTTTTTTTCCAAAATTTCAAAAAACATGGGCTATAACCCACCGTTTTTTTCATTTTTTATTTTTTTCAAATCCTCAAAAATGATGAAAAACGGCGTGCCATAGTATGCCGTACGATATGGGCTATAGCCCACGGTCCAAAATGATGAGAAACGAGGCTAACTTTTTTTTTCAAAATTTCAAAAAACATGGGCTATAACCCACCGTTTTTTTCATTTTTCATTTTTTTCAAATCCTCAAAAATGATGAAAAACTGCGCGCTATAGTATGCCGTACGATATGGGCTATAGCCCACGGTCCAAAATGATGAGAAACGAGGCAAATTTTTTTTTTCAAAATTTCAAAAAACATGGGCTATAACCCACCGTTTTTTTCATTTTTCATTTTTTTCAAATCCTCAAAAATGATGAAAAACGGCGTGCCATAGTATGCCGTACGATATGGGCTATAGCCCACGGTCCAAAATGATGAGAAACGAGGCTAACTTTTTTTTTCAAAATTTAAAAAAACATGGGCTATAACCCACCGTTTTTTTCATTTTTTCATTTTTTTCAAATCCTCAAAAATGATGAAAAACGGCGTGCCATAGTATGCCGTACGATATGGGCTATAGCCCACGGTCCAAAATGATGAGAAACGAGGCTAACTTTTTTTTTCAAAATTTCAAAAAACATGGGCTATAACCCACCGTTTTTTTCATTTTTACCAAATCCTCAAAAATGATGAAAAACTGCGCGCTATAGTATGCCGTACGATATGGGCTATAGCCCACGGTCCAAAATGATGAGAAACGAGGCTAACTTTTTTTTTCAAAATTTCAAAAAACATGGGCTATAACCCACCGTTTTTTTCATTTTTCATTTTTTTCAAATCCTCAAAAATGATGAAAAACGGCGTGCCATAGTATGCCGTACGATATGGGCTATAGCCCACGGTCCAAAATGATGAGAAACGAGGCTAACTTTTTTTTTCAAAATTTCAAAAAACATGGGCTATAACCCACCGTTTTTTTCATTTTTTCATTTTTTTCAAATCCTCAAAAATGATGAAAAACGGCGTGCCATAGTATGCCGTACGATATGGGCTATAGCCCACGGTCCAAAATGATGAGAAACGAGGCTAACTTTTTTTTTCAAATTTTCAAAAAACATGGGCTATAACCCACCGTTTTTTTTCATTTTTTCATTTTTTTCAAATCCTCAAAAATGATGAAAAACGGCGTGCCATAGTATGCCGTACGATATGGGCTATAGCCCACGGTCCAAAATGATGAGAAACGAGGCTAACTTTTTTTTTCAAAATTTCAAAAAACATGGGCTATAACCCACCGTTATTTTCATTTTTTCATTTTTTTCAAATCCTCAAAAATGATGAAAAACGGCGCGCTATAGTATGCCGTACGATATGGGCTATAGCCCACGGTCCAAAATGATGAGAAACGAGGCTAACTTTTTTTTTCAAAATTTCAAAAAACATGGGCTATAACCCACCGTTTTTTTCATTTTTCATTTTTTTTAAATCCTCAAAAATGATGAAAAACGGCGTGCCATAGTATGCCGTACGATATGGGCTATAGCCCACGGTCCAAAATGATGAGAAACGAGGCTAACTTTTTTTTTCAAAATTTCAAAAAACATGGGCTATAACCCACCGTTTTTTTCATTTTTTCATTTTTTTCAAAACCTCAAAAATGATGAAAAACGGCGTGCCATAGTATGCCGTACGATATGGGCTATAGCCCACGGTCCAAAATGATGAGAAACGAGGCTAACTTTTTTTTTCAAAATTTCAAAAAACATGGGCTATAACCCACCGTTTTTTTCATTTTTTCATTTTTTTCAAATCCTCAAAAATGATGAAAAACTGCGCGCTATAGTATGCCGTACGATATGGGCTATAGCCCACGGTCCAAAATGATGAGAAACGAGGCTAACTTTTTTTTCCAAAATTTCAAAAAACATGGGCTATAACCCACCGTTTTTTTAATTTTTAATTTTTTTCAAATCCTCAAAAATGATGAAAAACGGCGTGCCATAGTATGCCGTACGATATGGGCTATAGCCCACGGTCCAAAATGATGAGAAACGAGGCTAACTTTTTTTTTCAAAATTTCAAAAAACATGGGCTATAACCCACCGTTTTTTTCATTTTTCATTTTTTTTTCAAATCCTCAAAAATGATGAAAAACTGCGCGCCATAGTATGCCGTACGATATGGGCTATAGCCCACGGTCCAAAATGATGAGAAACGAGGCTAACTTTTTTTTTTCAAAATTTCAAAAAACATGGGCTATAACCCACCGTTTTTTTCATTTTTCATTTTTTTCAAATCCTCAAAAATGATGAAAAACTGCGCGCTATAGTATGCCGTACGATATGGGCTATAGCCCACGGTCCAAAATGATGAGAAACGAGGCTAACTTTTTTTTTCAAAATTTCAAAAAACATGGGCTATAACCCACCGTTTTTTTCATTTTTCATTTTTTTCAAATCCTCAAAAATGATGAAAAACGGCGTGCCATAGTATGCCGTACGATATGGGCTATAGCCCACGGTCCAAAATGATGAGAAACGAGGCTAACTTTTTTTTTCAAAATTTCAAAAAACATGGGCTATAACCCACCGTTTTTTTCATTTTTTCATTTTTTTCAAATCCTCAAAAATGATGAAAAACGGCGTGCCATAGTATGCCGTACGATATGGGCTATAGCCCACGGTCCAAAATGATGAGAAACGAGGCTAACTTTTTTTTTCAAATTTTCAAAAAACATGGGCTATAACCCACCGTTTTTTTCATTTTTTCATTTTTTTCAAATCCTCAAAAATGATGAAAAACGGCGTGCCATAGTATGCCGTACGATATGGGCTATAGCCCACGGTCCAAAATGATGAGAAACGAGGCTAACTTTTTTTTTCAAAATTTCAAAAAACATGGGCTATAACCCACCGTTATTTTCATTTTTTCATTTTTTTCAAATCCTCAAAAATGATGAAAAACGGCGCGCTATAGTATGCCGTACGATATGGGCTATAGCCCACGGTCCAAAATGATGAGAAACGAGGCTAACTTTTTTTTTCAAAATTTCAAAAAACATGGGCTATAACCCACCGTTTTTTTCATTTTTCATTTTTTTTAAATCCTCAAAAATGATGAAAAACGGCGTGCCATAGTATGCCGTACGATATGGGCTATAGCCCACGGTCCAAAATGATGAGAAACGAGGCTAACTTTTTTTTTCAAAATTTCAAAAAACATGGGCTATAACCCACCGTTTTTTTCATTTTTTCATTTTTTTCAAAACCTCAAAAATGATGAAAAACGGCGTGCCATAGTATGCCGTACGATATGGGCTATAGCCCACGGTCCAAAATGATGAGAAACGAGGCTAACTTTTTTTTTCAAAATTTCAAAAAACATGGGCTATAACCCACCGTTTTTTTCATTTTTTCATTTTTTTCAAATCCTCAAAAATGATGAAAAACGGCGCGCTATAGTATGCCGTACGATATGGGCTATAGCCCACGGTCCAAAATGATGAGAAACGAGGCTAACTTTTTTTTTCAAAATTTCAAAAAACATGGGCTATAACCCACCGTTTTTTTCATTTTTAATTTTTTTCAAATCCTCAAAAATGATGAAAAACGGCGTGCCATAGTATGCCGTACGATATGGGCTATAGCCCACGGTCCAAAATGATGAGAAACGAGGCTAACTTTTTTTTTCAAAATTTCAAAAAACATGGGCTATAACCCACCGTTTTTTTAATTTTTAATTTTTTTCAAATCCTCAAAAATGATGAAAAACGGCGTGCCATAGTATGCCGTACGATATGGGCTATAGCCCACGGTCCAAAATGATGAGAAACGAGGCTAACTTTTTTTTTCAAAATTTCAAAAAACATGGGCTATAACCCACCGTTTTTTCATTTTTTCATTTTTTTCAAATCCTCAAAAATGATGAAAAACGGCGTGCCATAGTATGCCGTACGATATGGGCTATAGCCCACGGTCCAAAATGATGAGAAACGAGGCTAACTTTTTTTTTTCAAAATTTCAAAAAACATGGGCTATAACCCACCGTTTTTTTCATTTTTCATTTTTTTCAAATCCTCAAAAATGATGAAAAACTGCGCGCTATAGTATGCCGTACGATATGGGCTATAGCCCACGGTCCAAAATGATGAGAAACGAGGCTAACTTTTTTTTTCAAAATTTCAAAAAACATGGGCTATAACCCACCGTTTTTTTCATTTTTTCATTTTTTTCAAAACCTCAAAAATGATGAAAAACGGCGTGCCATAGTATGCCGTACGATATGGGCTATAGCCCACGGTCCAAAATGATGAGAAACGAGGCTAACTTTTTTTTTCAAAATTTCAAAAAACATGGGCTATAACCCACCGTTTTTTTCATTTTTTCATTTTTTTCAAATCCTCAAAAATGATGAAAAACTGCGCGCTATAGTATGCCGTACGATATGGGCTATAGCCCACGGTCCAAAATGATGAGAAACGAGGCTAACTTTTTTTTCCAAAATTTCAAAAAACATGGGCTATAACCCACCGTTTTTTTAATTTTTAATTTTTTTCAAATCCTCAAAAATGATGAAAAACGGCGTGCCATAGTATGCCGTACGATATGGGCTATAGCCCACGGTCCAAAATGATGAGAAACGAGGCTAACTTTTTTTTTCAAAATTTCAAAAAACATGGGCTATAACCCACCGTTTTTTTCATTTTTCATTTTTTTTTCAAATCCTCAAAAATGATGAAAAACTGCGCGCCATAGTATGCCGTACGATATGGGCTATAGCCCACGGTCCAAAATGATGAGAAACGAGGCTAACTTTTTTTTTTCAAAATTTCAAAAAACATGGGCTATAACCCACCGTTTTTTTCATTTTTCATTTTTTTTAAATCCTCAAAAATGATGAAAAACTGCGCGCTATAGTATGCCGTACGATATGGGCTATAGCCCACGGTCCAAAATGATGAGAAACGAGGCTAACTTTTTTTTTCAAAATTTCAAAAAACATGGGCTATAACCCACCGTTTTTTTCATTTTTCATTTTTTTCAAATCCTCAAAAATGATGAAAAACGGCGTGCCATAGTATGCCGTACGATATGGGCTATAGCCCACGGTCCAAAATGATGAGAAACGAGGCTAACTTTTTTTTTCAAAATTTCAAAAAACATGGGCTATAACCCACCGTTTTTTTCATTTTTTCATTTTTTTCAAATCCTCAAAAATGATGAAAAACGGCGTGCCATAGTATGCCGTACGATATGGGCTATAGCCCACGGTCCAAAATGATGAGAAACGAGGCTAACTTTTTTTTCAAATTTTCAAAAAACATGGGCTATAACCCACCGTTTTTTTCATTTTTTCATTTTTTTCAAATCCTCAAAAATGATGAAAAACGGCGTGCCATAGTATGCCGTACGATATGGGCTATAGCCCACGGTCCAAAATGATGAGAAACGAGGCTAACTTTTTTTTTCAAAATTTCAAAAAACATGGGCTATAACCCACCGTTATTTTCATTTTTTCATTTTTTTCAAATCCTCAAAAATGATGAAAAACGGCGCGCTATAGTATGCCGTACGATATGGGCTATAGCCCACGGTCCAAAATGATGAGAAACGAGGCTAACTTTTTTTTTCAAAATTTCAAAAAACATGGGCTATAACCCACCGTTTTTTTCATTTTTCATTTTTTTTAAATCCTCAAAAATGATGAAAAACGGCGTGCCATAGTATGCCGTACGATATGGGCTATAGCCCACGGTCCAAAATGATGAGAAACGAGGCTAACTTTTTTTTTCAAAATTTCAAAAAACATGGGCTATAACCCACCGTTTTTTTCATTTTTTCATTTTTTTCAAAACCTCAAAAATGATGAAAAACGGCGTGCCATAGTATGCCGTACGATATGGGCTATAGCCCACGGTCCAAAATGATGAGAAACGAGGCTAACTTTTTTTTTCAAAATTTCAAAAAACATGAGCTATAACCCACCGTTTTTTTCATTTTTTCATTTTTTTCAAATCCTCAAAAATGATGAAAAACGGCGCGCTATAGTATGCCGTACGATATGGGCTATAGCCCACGGTCCAAAATGATGAGAAACGAGGCTAACTTTTTTTTTCAAAATTTCAAAAAACATGGGCTATAACCCACCGTTTTTTTCATTTTTAATTTTTTTCAAATCCTCAAAAATGATGAAAAACGGCGTGCCATAGTATGCCGTACGATATGGGCTATAGCCCACGGTCCAAAATGATGAGAAACGAGGCTAACTTTTTTTTTCAAAATTTCAAAAAACATGGGCTATAACCCACCGTTTTTTTAATTTTTAATTTTTTTCAAATCCTCAAAAATGATGAAAAACGGCGTGCCATAGTATGCCGTACGATATGGGCTATAGCCCACGGTCCAAAATGATGAGAAACGAGGCTAACTTTTTTTTTCAAAATTTCAAAAAACATGGGCTATAACCCACCGTTTTTTCATTTTTTCATTTTTTTCAAATCCTCAAAAATGATGAAAAACGGCGTGCCATAGTATGCCGTACGATATGGGCTATAGCCCACGGTCCAAAATGATGAGAAACGAGGCTAACTTTTTTTTTTCAAAATTTCAAAAAACATGGGCTATAACCCACCGTTTTTTTCATTTTTCATTTTTTTCAAATCCTCAAAAATGATGAAAAACTGCGCGCTATAGTATGCCGTACGATATGGGCTATAGCCCACGGTCCAAAATGATGAGAAACGAGGCTAACTTTTTTTTTCAAAATTTAAAAAAACATGGGCTATAACCCACCGTTTTTTTCATTTTTCATTTTTTTCAAATCCTCAAAAATGATGAAAAACGGCGTGCCATAGTATGCCGTACGATATGGGCTATAGCCCACGGTCCAAAATGATGAGAAACGAGGCTAACTTTTTTTTTCAAAATTTCAAAAAACATGGGCTATAACCCACCGTTTTTTTCATTTTTTCATTTTTTTCAAATCCTCAAAAATGATGAAAAACGGCGTGCCATAGTATGCCGTACGATATGGGCTATAGCCCACGGTCCAAAATGATGAGAAACGAGGCTAACTTTTTTTTTCAAATTTTCAAAAAACATGGGCTATAACCCACCGTTTTTTTCATTTTTCATTTTTTTTTCAAATCCTCAAAAATGATGAAAAACTGCGCGCTATAGTATGCCGTACGATATGGGCTATAGCCCACGGTCCAAAATGATGAGAAACGAGGCTAACTTTTTTTTTCAAAATTTCAAAAAACATGGGCTATAACCCACCGTTTTTTTTCATTTTTCATTTTTTTCAAATCCTCAAAAATGATGAAAAACGGCGTGCCATAGTATGCCGTACGATATGGGCTAAAGCCCACGGTCCAAAATGATGAGAAACGAGGCTAACTTTTTTTTTCAAAATTTCAAAAAACATGGGCTATAACCCACCGTTTTTTTCATTTTTCATTTTTTTCAAATCCTCAAAAATGATGAAAAACTGCGCGCTATAGTATGCCGTACGATATGGGCTATAGCCCATGGTCCAAAATGATGAGAAACGAGGCTAACTTTTTTTTTCAAAATTTCAAAAAACATGGGCTATAACCCACCGTTTTTTTCATTTTTCATTTTTTTCAAATCCTCAAAAATGATGAAAAACGGCGTGCCATAGTATGCCGTACGATATGGGCTATAGCCCACGGTCCAAAATGATGAGAAACGAGGCTAACTTTTTTTTCCAAAATTTCAAAAAACATGGGCTATAACCCACCGTTTTTTTCATTTTTTCATTTTTTTCAAATCCTCAAAAATGATGAAAAACGGCGTGCCATAGTATGCCGTACGATATGGGCTATAGCCCACGGTCCAAAATGATGAGAAACGAGGCTAACTTTTTTTTTAAAAATTTCAAAAAACATGGGCTATAACCCACCGTTATTTTCATTTTTTCATTTTTTTCAAATCCTCAAAAATGATGAAAAACGGCGCGCTATAGTATGCCGTACGATATGGGCTATAGCCCACGGTCCAAAATGATGAGAAACGAGGCTAACTTTTTTTTTCAAAATTTCAAAAAACATGGGCTATAACCCACCGTTTTTTTTCATTTTTCATTTTTTTCAAATCCTCAAAAATGATGAAAAACGGCGTGCCATAGTATGCCGTACGATATGGGCTATAGCCCACGGTCCAAAATGATGAGAAACGAGGCTAACTTTTTTTTTCAAAATTTCAAAAAACATGGGCTATAACCCACCGTTTTTTTCATTTTTTCATTTTTTTCAAATCCTCAAAAATGATGAAAAACGGCGTGCCATAGTATGCCGTACGATATGGGCTATAGCCCACGGTCCAAAATGATGAGAAACGAGGCTAACCTTTTTTTTTCAAAATTTCAAAAAACATGGGCTATAACCCACCGTTTTTTTTTCATTTTTTCATTTTTTTCAAATCCTCAAAAATGATGAAAAACGGCGCGCTATAGTATGCCGTACGATATGGGCTATAGCCCACGGTCCAAAATGATGAGAAACGAGGCTAACTTTTTTTTTTCAAAATTTCAAAAAACATGGGCTATAACCCACCGTTTTTTTCATTTTTCATTTTTTTCAAAACCTCAAAAATGATGAAAAACGGCGTGCCATAGTATGCCGTACGATATGGGCTATAGCCCACGGTCCAAAATGATGAGAAACGAGGCTAACTTTTTTTTTCAAAATTTCAAAAAACATGGGCTATAACCCACCGTTTTTTTCATTTTTTCATTTTTTTTAAATCCTCAAAAATGATGAAAAACTGCGCGCTATAGTATGCCGTACGATATGGGCTATAGCCCACGGTCCAAAATGATGAGAAACGAGGCTAACTTTTTTTTCCAAAATTTCAAAAAACATGGGCTATAACCCACCGTTTTTTAAATTTTTTATTTTTTTCAAATCCTCAAAAATGATGAAAAACGGCGCGCTATAGTATGCCGTACGATATGGGCTATAGCCCACGGTCCAAAATGATGAGAAACGAGGCTAACTTTTTTTTTCAAAATTTCAAAAAACATGGGCTATAACCCACCGTTTTTTTCATTTTTCATTTTTTTCAAATCCTCAAAAATGATGAAAAACGGCGTGCCATAGTATGCCGTACGATATGGGCTATAGCCCACGGTCCAAAATGATGAGAAACGAGGCTAACTTTTTTTTTCAAAATTTCAAAAAACATGGGCTATAACCCACCGTTTTTTTCATTTTTTCATTTTTTTCAAATCCTCAAAAATGATGAAAAACGGCGTGCCATAGTATGCCGTACGATATGGGCTATAGCCCACGGTCCAAAATGATGAGAAACGAGGCTAACCTTTTTTTTTCAAAATTTCAAAAAACATGGGCTATAACCCACCGTTTTTTTCATTTTTTCATTTTTTTCGAATCCTCAAAAATGATGAAAAACGGCGCGCTATAGTATGCCGTACGATATGGGCTATAGCCCACGGTCCAAAATGATGAGAAACGAGGCTAACTTTTTTTTTTCAAAATTTCAAAAAACATGGGCTATAACCCACCGTTTTTTTCATTTTTCATTTTTTTCAAATCCTCAAAAATGATGAAAAACGGCGTGCCATAGTATGCCGTACGATATGGGCTATAGCCCACGGTCCAAAATGATGAGAAACGAGGCTAACTTTTTTTTTCAAAATTTCAAAAAACATGGGCTATAACCCACCGTTTTTTTCATTTTTTCATTTTTTTCAAATCCTCAAAAATGATGAAAAACTGCGCGCTATAGTATGCCGTACGATATGGGCTATAGCCCACGGTCCAAAATGATGAGAAACGAGGCTAACCTTTTTTTTTCAAAATTTCAAAAAACATGGGCTATAACCCACCGTTTTTTTCATTTTTTCATTTTTTTCGAATCCTCAAAAATGATGAAAAACGGCGCGCTATAGTATGCCGTACGATATGGGCTATAGCCCACGGTCCAAAATGATGAGAAACGAGGCTAACTTTTTTTTTTCAAAATTTCAAAAAACATGGGCTATAACCCACCGTTTTTTTCATTTTTCATTTTTTTCAAATCCTCAAAAATGATGAAAAACGGCGTGCCATAGTATGCCGTACGATATGGGCTATAGCCCACGGTCCAAAATGATGAGAAACGAGGCTAACTTTTTTTTTCAAAATTTCAAAAAACATGGGCTATAACCCACCGTTTTTTTTATTTTTCATTTTTTTCAAATCCTCAATAATGATGAAAAACGGCGTGCCATAGTATGCCGTACGATATGGGCTATAGCCCACGGTCCAAAATGATGAGAAACGAGGCTAACTTTTTTTTCCAAAATTTCAAAAAACATGGGCTATAACCCACCGTTTTTTTCATTTTTCATTTTTTTCAAATCCTCAAAAATGATGAAAAACTGCGCGCTATAGTATGCCGTACGATATGGGCTATAGCCCACGGTCCAAAATGATGAGAAACGAGGCTAACTTTTTTTTTCAAAATTTCAAAAAACATGGGCTATAACCCACCGTTTTTTTCATTTTTCATTTTTTTCAAATCCTCAAAAATGATGAAAAACTGCGCGCTATAGTATGCCGTACGATATGGGCTATAGCCCACGGTCCAAAATGATGAGAAACGAGGCTAACTTTTTTTTTCAAAATTTCAAAAAACATGGGCTATAACCCACCGTTTTTTTCATTTTTTTATTTTTTTCAAATCCTCAAAAATGATGAAAAACGGCGTGCCATAGTATGCCGTACGATATGGGCCATAGCCCACGGTCCAAAATGATGAGAAACGAGGCTAACTTTTTTTTTCAAAATTTAAAAAAACATGGGCTATAACCCACCGTTTTTTTCATTTTTCATTTTTTTCAAATCCTCAAAAATGATGAAAAACTGCGCGCTATAGTATGCCGTACGATATGGGCTATAGCCCACGGTCCAAAATGATGAGAAACGAGGCTAACTTTTTTTTTCAAAATTTCAAAAAACATGGGCTATAACCCACCGTTTTTTTCATTTTTCATTTTTTTCAAATCCTCAAAAATGATGAAAAACTGCGCGCTATAGTATGCCGTACGATATGGGCTATAGCCCATGGTCCAAAATGATGAGAAACGAGGCTAACTTTTTTTTTCAAAATTTCAAAAAACATGGGCTATAACCCACCGTTTTTTTCATTTTTCATTTTTTTCAAATCCTCAAAAATGATGAAAAACGGCGTGCCATAGTATGCCGTACGATATGGGCTATAGCCCACGGTCCAAAATGATGAGAAACGAGGCTAACTTTTTTTTTCAAAATTTCAAAAAACATGGGCTATAACCCACCGTTTTTTTCATTTTTTCATTTTTTTCAAATCCTCAAAAATGATGAAAAACGGCGTGCCATAGTATGGCGTACGATATGGGCTATAGCCCACGGTCCAAAATGATGAGAAACGAGGCTAACTTTTTTTTTCAAAATTTCAAAAAACATGGGCTATAACCCACCGTTTTTTTCATTTTTAATTTTTTTCAAATCCTCAAAAATGATGAAAAACTGCGCGCTATAGTATGCCGTACGATATGGGCTATAGCCCACGGTCCAAAATGATGAGAAACGAGGCTAACTTTTTTTTTCAAAATTTCAAAAAACATGGGCTATAACCCACCGTTTTTTTCATTTTTCATTTTTTTCAAATCCTCAAAAATGATGAAAAACTGCGCGCTATAGTATGCCATACGATATGGGCTATAGCCCATGGTCCAAAATGATGAGAAACGAGGCTAACTTTTTTTTTCAAAATTTCAAAAAACATGGGCTATAACCCACCGTTTTTTTCATTTTTCATTTTTTTCAAATCCTCAAAAATGATGAAAAACGGCGTGCCATAGTATGCCGTACGATATGGGCTATAGCCCACGGTCCAAAATGATGAGAAACGAGGCTAACTTTTTTTTTCAAAATTTCAAAAAACATGGGCTATAACCCACCGTTTTTTTCATTTTTTCATTTTTTTCAAATCCTCAAAAATGATGAAAAACGGCGTGCCATAGTATGGCGTACGATATGGGCTATAGCCCACGGTCCAAAATGATGAGAAACGAGGCTAACTTTTTTTTTCAAAATTTCAAAAAACATGGGCTATAACCCACCGTTTTTTTCATTTTTCATTTTTTTCAAATCCTCAAAAATGATGAAAAACTGCGCGCTATAGTATGCCGTACGATATGGGCTATAGCCCACGGTCCAAAATGATGAGAAACGAGGCTAACTTTTTTTTTCAAAATTTCAAAAAACATGGGCTATAACCCACCGTTTTTTTCATTTTTTCATTTTTTTCAAATCCTCAAAAATGATGAAAAACGGCGTGCCATAGTATGCCGTACGATATGGGCTATAGCCCACGGTCCAAAATGATGAGAAACGAGGCTAACTTTTTTTTTCAAAATTTCAAAAAACATGGGATATAACCCACCGTTTTTTTCATTTTTCATTTTTTTCAAATCCTCAAAAATGATGAAAAACTGCGCGCTATAGTATGCCGTACGATATGGGCTATAGCCCACGGTCCAAAATGATGAGAAACGAGGCTAACTTTTTTTTCCAAAATTTAAAAAAACATGGGCTATAACCCACCGTTTTTTTCATTTTTCATTTTTTTCAAATCCTCAAAAATGATGAAAAACTGCGCGCTATAGTATGCCATACGATATGGGCTATAGCCCATGGTCCAAAATGATGAGAAACGAGGCTAACTTTTTTTTTCAAAATTTCAAAAAACATGGGCTATAACCCACCGTTTTTTTCATTTTTCATTTTATTCAAATCCTCAAAAATGATGAAAAACGGCGTGCCATAGTATGCCGTACGATATGGGCTATAGCCCACGGTCCAAAATGATGAGAAACGAGGCTAACTTTTTTTTTCAAAATTTCAAAAAACATGGGCTATAACCCACCGTTTTTTTTATTTTTCATTTTTTTCAAATCCTCAATAATGATGAAAAACTGCGCGCTATAGTATGTCGTACGATATGGGCTATAGCCCACGGTCCAAAATGATGAGAAACGAGGCTAACTTTTTTTTCCAAAATTTCAAAAAACATGGGCTATAACCCACCGTTTTTTTAATTTTTAATTTTTTTCAAATCCTCAAAAATGATGAAAAACGGCGTGCCATAGTATGCCGTACGATATGGGCTATAGCCCACGGTCCAAAATGATGAGAAACGAGGCTAACTTTTTTTTTCAAAATTTCAAAAAACATGGGCTATAACCCACCGTTTTTTTCATTTTTCATTTTTTTCAAATCCTCAAAAATGATGAAAAACTGCGCGCTATAGTATGTTGTACGATATGGGCTATAGCCCACGGTCCAAAATGATGAGAAACGAGGCTAACTTTTTTTTTCAAAATTTCAAAAAACATGGGCTATAACCCACCGTTTTTTTTATTTTTCATTTTTTTCAAATCCTCAATAATGATGAAAAACGGCGTGCCATAGTATGCCGTACGATATGGGCTATAGCCCACGGTCCAAAATGATGAGAAACGAGGCTAACTTTTTTTTCCAAAATTTCAAAAAACATGGGCTATAACCCACCGTTTTTTTCATTTTTCATTTTTTTCAAATCCTCAAAAATGATGAAAAACTGCGCGCTATAGTATGCCGTACGATATGGGCTATAGCCCACGGTCCAAAATGATGAGAAACGAGGCTAACTTTTTTTTTCAAAATTTCAAAAAACATGGGCTATAACCCACCGTTTTTTTCATTTTTCATTTTTTTCAAATCCTCAAAAATGATGAAAAACTGCGCGCTATAGTATGCCGTACGATATGGGCTATAGCCCACGGTCCAAAATGATGAGAAACGAGGCTAACTTTTTTTTTCAAAATTTCAAAAAACATGGGCTATAACCCACCGTTTTTTTCATTTTTTTATTTTTTTCAAATCCTCAAAAATGATGAAAAACGGCGTGCCATAGTATGCCGTACGATATGGGCTATAGCCCACGGTCCAAAATGATGAGAAACGAGGCTAACTTTTTTTTTCAAAATTTAAAAAAACATGGGCTATAACCCACCGTTTTTTTCATTTTTCATTTTTTTCAAATCCTCAAAAATGATGAAAAACTGCGCGCTATAGTATGCCGTACGATATGGGCTATAGCCCACGGTCCAAAATGATGAGAAACGAGGCTAACTTTTTTTTTCAAAATTTCAAAAAACATGGGCTATAACCCACCGTTTTTTTCATTTTTCATTTTTTTCAAATCCTCAAAAATGATGAAAAACTGCGCGCTATAGTATGCCGTACGATATGGGCTATAGCCCATGGTCCAAAATGATGAGAAACGAGGCTAACTTTTTTTTTCAAAATTTCAAAAAACATGGGCTATAACCCACCGTTTTTTTCATTTTTCATTTTTTTCAAATCCTCAAAAATGATGAAAAACGGCGTGCCATAGTATGCCGTACGATATGGGCTATAGCCCACGGTCCAAAATGATGAGAAACGAGGCTAACTTTTTTTTTCAAAATTTCAAAAAACATGGGCTATAACCCACCGTTTTTTTCATTTTTTCATTTTTTTCAAATCCTCAAAAATGATGAAAAACGGCGTGCCATAGTATGGCGTACGATATGGGCTATAGCCCACGGTCCAAAATGATGAGAAACGAGGCTAACTTTTTTTTTCAAAATTTCAAAAAACATGGGCTATAACCCACCGTTTTTTTCATTTTTAAATTTTTTCAAATCCTCAAAAATGATGAAAAACTGCGCGCTATAGTATGCCGTACGATATGGGCTATAGCCCACGGTCCAAAATGATGAGAAACGAGGCTAACTTTTTTTTTCAAAATTTCAAAAAACATGGGCTATAACCCACCGTTTTTTTCATTTTTCATTTTTTTGAAATCCTCAAAAATGATGATAAACTGCGCGCTATAGTATGCCATACGATATGGGCTATAGCCCATGGTCCAAAATGATGAGAAACGAGGCTAACTTTTTTTTTCAAAATTTCAAAAAACATGGGCTATAACCCACCGTTTTTTTCATTTTTTCATTTTTTTCAAATCCTCAAAAATGATGAAAAACGGCGTGCCATAGTATGGCGTACGATATGGGCTATAGCCCACGGTCCAAAATGATGAGAAACGAGGCTAACTTTTTTTTTCAAAATTTCAAAAAACATGGGCTATAACCCACCGTTTTTTTCATTTTTCATTTTTTTCAAATCCTCAAAAATGATGAAAAACTGCGCGCTATAGTATGCCGTACGATATGGGCTATAGCCCACGGTCCAAAGTGATGAGAAACGAGGCTAACTTTTTTTTTCAAAATTTCAAAAAACATGGGCTATAACCCACCGTTTTTTTCATTTTTTCATTTTTTTCAAATCCTCAAAAATGATGAAAAACGGCGTGCCATAGTATGCCGTACGATATGGGCTATAGCCCACGGTCCAAAATGATGAGAAACGAGGCTAACTTTTTTTTTCAAAATTTCAAAAAACATGGGATATAACCCACCGTTTTTTTCATTTTTCATTTTTTTCAAATCCTCAAAAATGATGAAAAACTGCGCGCTATAGTATGCCGTACGATATGGGCTATAGCCCACGGTCCAAAATGATGAGAAACGAGGCTAACTTTTTTTTCCAAAATTTAAAAAAACATGGGCTATAACCCACCGTTTTTTTCATTTTTCATTTTTTTCAAATCCTCAAAAATGATGAAAAACTGCGCGCTATAGTATGCCATACGATATGGGCTATAGCCCATGGTCCAAAATGATGAGAAACGAGGCTAACTTTTTTTTTCAAAATTTCAAAAAACATGGGCTATAACCCACCGTTTTTTTCATTTTTCATTTTTTTTCAAATCCTCAAAAATGATGAAAAACGGCGTGCCATAGTATGCCGTACGATATGGGCTATAGCCCACGGTCCAAAATGATGAGAAACGAGGCTAACTTTTTTTTTCAAAATTTCAAAAAACATGGGCTATAACCCACCGTTTTTTTCATTTTTTCATTTTTTTCAAATCCTCAAAAATGATGAAAAACGGCGTGCCATAGTATGGCGTACGATATGGGCTATAGCCCACGGTCCAAAATGATGAGAAACGAGGCTAACTTTTTTTTTCAAAATTTCAAAAAACATGGGCTATAACCCACCGTTTTTTTCATTTTTCATTTTTTTCAAATCCTCAAAAATGATGAAAAACTGCGCGCTATAGTATGCCGTACGATATGGGCTATAGCCCACGGTCCAAAATGATGAGAAACGAGGCTAACTTTTTTTTTCAAAATTTCAAAAAACATGGGCTATAACCCACCGTTTTTTTCATTTTTTCATTTTTTTCAAATCCTCAAAAATGATGAAAAACGGCGTGCCATAGTATGCCGTACGATATGGGCTATAGCCCACGGTCCAAAATGATGAGAAACGAGGCTAACTTTTTTTTTCAAAATTTCAAAAAACATGGGATATAACCCACCGTTTTTTTCATTTTTCATTTTTTTCAAATCCTCAAAAATGATGAAAAACTGCGCGCTATAGTATGCCGTACGATATGGGCTATAGCCCACGGTCCAAAATGATGAGAAACGAGGCTAACTTTTTTTTTCAAAATTTCAAAAAACATGGGCTATAACCCACCGTTTTTTTCATTTTTTCATTTTTTTCAAATCCTCAAAAATGATGAAAAACGGCGTGCCATAGTATGGCGTACGATATGGGCTATAGCCCACGGTCCAAAATGATGAGAAACGAGGCTAACTTTTTTTTTCAAAATTTCAAAAAACATGGGCTATAACCCACCGTTTTTTTCATTTTTCATTTTTTTCAAATCCTCAAAAATGATGAAAAACTGCGCGCTATAGTATGCCGTACGATATGGGCTATAGCCCACGGTCCAAAATGATGAGAAACGAGGCTAACTTTTTTTTTCAAAATTTCAAAAAACATGGGCTATAACCCACCGTTTTTTTCATTTTTTCATTTTTTTCAAATCCTCAAAAATGATGAAAAACGGCGTGCCATAGTATGCCGTACGATATGGGCTATAGCCCACGGTCCAAAATGATGAGAAACGAGGCTAACTTTTTTTTTCAAAATTTCAAAAAACATGGGCTATAACCCACCGTTTTTTTCATTTTTCATTTTTTTCAAATCCTCAAAAATGATGAAAAACGGCGTGCCATAGTATGCCGTACGATATGGGCTATAGCCCACGGTCCAAAATGATGAGAAACGAGGCTAACTTTTTTTTTCAAAATTTCAAAAAACATGGGCTATAACCCACCGTTTTTTTCATTTTTCATTTTTTTCAAATCCTCAAAAATGATGAAAAACTGCGCGCTATAGTATGCCGTACGATATGGGCTATAGCCCACGGTCCAAAATGATGAGAAACGAGGCTAACTTTTTTTTTCAAAATTTCAAAAAACATGGGCTATAACCCACCGTTTTTTTCATTTTTTCATTTTTTTCAAATCCTCAAAAATGATGAAAAACGGCGTGCCATAGTATGCCGTACGATATGGGCTATAGCCCACGGTCCAAAATGATGAGAAACGAGGCTAACTTTTTTTTTCAAAATTTCAAAAAACATGGGATATAACCCACCGTTTTTTTCATTTTTCATTTTTTTCAAATCCTCAAAAATGATGAAAAACTGCGCGCTATAGTATGCCGTACGATATGGGCTATAGCCCACGGTCCAAAATGATGAGAAACGAGGCTAACTTTTTTTTCCAAAATTTAAAAAAACATGGGCTATAACCCACCGTTTTTTTCATTTTTCATTTTTTTCAAATCCTCAAAAATGATGAAAAACGGCGTGCCATAGTATGCCGTACGATATGGGCTATAGCCCACGGTCCAAAATGATGAGAAACGAGGCTAACTTTTTTTTTCAAAATTTAAAAAAACATGGGCTATAACCCACCGTTTTTTTCATTTTTCATTTTTTTCAAATCCTCAAAAATGATGAAAAACTGCGCGCTATAGTATGCCGTACGATATGGGCTATAGCCCACGGTCCAAAATGATGAGAAACGAGGCTAACTTTTTTTTCCAAAATTTCAAAAAACATGGGCTATAACCCACCGTTTTTTTCATTTTTCATTTTTTTCAAATCCTCAAAAATGATGAAAAACGGCGTGCCATAGTATGCCGTAGGATATGGGCTATAGCCCACGGTCCAAAATGATGAGAAACGAGGCTAACTTTTTTTTTCAAAATTTAAAAAAACATGGGCTATAACCCACCGTTTTTTTCATTTTTCATTTTTTTCAAATCCTCAAAAATGATGAAAAACTGCGCGCTATAGTATGCCGTACGATATGGGCTATAGCCCATGGTCCAAAATGATGAGAAACGAGGCTAACTTTTTTTTTCAAAATTTCAAAAAACATGGGCTATTACCCACCGTTTTTTTCATTTTTCATTTTTTTCAAATCCTCAAAAATGATGAAAAACGGCGTGCCATAGTATGCCGTACAATATGGGCTATAGCCCACGGTCCAAAATGATGAGAAACGAGGCTAACTTTTTTTTTCAAAATTTCAAAAAACATGGGCTATAACCCACCGTTTTTTTCATTTTTTCATTTTTTTCAAATCCTCAAAAATGATGAAAAACGGCGTGCCATAGAATGCCGTACGATATTGGCTATAGCCCACGGTCCAAAATGATGAGAAACGAGGCTAACTTTTTTTTTCAAAATTTCAAAAAACATGGGCTATAACCCACCGTTTTTTTCATTTTTCATTTTTTTCAAATCCTCAAAAATGATGAAAAACTGCGCGCTATAGTATGCCGTACGATATGGGCTATAGCCCACGGTCCAAAATGATGAGAAACGAGGCTAACTTTTTTTTTCAAAATTTCAAAAAACATGGGCTATAACCCACCGTTTTTTTCATTTTTTTCAAATCCTCAAAAATGATGAAAAACGGCGTGCCATAGTATGCCGTACGATATGGGCTATAGCCCACGGTCCAAAATGATGAGAAACGAGGCTAACTTTTTTTTTCAAAATTTCAAAAAACATGGGCTATAACCCACCGTTTTTTTCATTTTTCATTTTTTTCAAATCCTCAAAAATGATGAAAAACTGCGCGCTATAGTATGCCGTACGATATGAGCTATAGCCCACGGTCCAAAATGATGAGAAACGAGGCTAACTTTTTTTTTCAAAATTTCAAAAAACATGGGCTATAACCCACCGTTTTTTTTCATTTTTCATTTTTTTCAAATCCTCAAAAATGATGAAAAACGGCGTGCCATAGTATGCCGTACGATATGGGCTATAGCCCACGGTCCAAAATGATGAGAAACGAGGCTAACTTTTTTTTTCAAAATTTCAAAAAACATGGGCTATAACCCACCGTTTTTTTCATTTTTTCATTTTTTTCAAATCCTCAAAAATGATGAAAAACGGCGTGCCATAGTATGCCGTACGATATGGGCTATAGCCCACGGTCCAAAATGATGAGAAACGAGGCTAACTTTTTTTTTCAAAATTTCAAAAAACATGGGCTATAACCCACCGTTTTTTTCATTTTTCATTTTTTTCAAATCCTCAAAAATGATGAAAAACGGCGTGCCATAGTATGCCGTACGATATGGGCTATAGCCCACGGTCCAAAATGATGAGAAACGAGGCTAACTTTTTTTTTCAAAATTTCAAAAAACATGGGCTATAACCCACCGTTTTTTTCATTTTTTCATTTTTTTCAAATCCTCAAAAATGATGAAAAACGGCGTGCCATAGTATGCCGTACGATATGGGCTATAGCCCACGGTCCAAAATGATGAGAAACGAGGCTAACTTTTTTTTTCAAAATTAAAAAAAACATGGGCTATAACCCACCGTTTTTTTCATTTTTTCATTTTTTTCAAATCCTCAAAAATGATGAAAAACGGCGCGCTATAGTATGCCGTACGATATGGGCTATAGCCCACGGTCCAAAATGATGAGAAACGAGGCTAACTTTTTTTTTCAAATTTTCAAAAAACATGGGCTATAACCCACCGTTTTTTTCATTTTTTCATTTTTTTCAAATCCTCAAAAATGATGAAAAACGGCGTGCCATAGTATGCCGTACGATATGGGCTATAGCCCACGGTCCAAAATGATGAGAAACGAGGCTAACTTTTTTTTTCAAAATTTCAAAAAACATGGGCTATAACCCACCGTTTTTTTCATTTTTTCATTTTTTTCAAATCCTCAAAAATGATGAAAAACGGCGCGCTATAGTATGCCGTACGATATGGGCTATAGCCCACGGTCCAAAATGATGAGAAACGAGGCTAACTTTTTTTTTCAAAATTTCAAAAAACATGGGCTATAACCCACCGTTTTTTTCATTTTTTTCAAATCCTCAAAAATGATGAAAAACTGCGCGCTATAGTATGCCGTACGATATGGGCTATAGCCCATGGTCCAAAATGATGAGAAACGAGGCTAACTTTTTTTTTCAAAATTTCAAAAAACATGGGCTATAACCCACCGTTTTTTTCATTTTTCATTTTTTTCAAATCCTCAAAAATGATGAAAAACGGCGTGCCATAGTATGCCGTACGATATGGGCTATAGCCCACGGTCCAAAATGATGAGAAACGAGGCTAACTTTTTTTTTCAAAATTTCAAAAAACATGGGCTATAACCCACCGTTTTTTTCATTTTTCATTTTTTTCAAATCCTCAAAAATGATGAAAAACGGCGTGCCATAGTATGCCGTACGATATGGGCTATAGCCCACGGTCCAAAATGATGAGAAACGAGGCTAACTTTTTTTTTCAAAATTTCAAAAAACATGGACTATAACCCACCGTTTTTTTCATTTTTCATTTTTTTCAAATCCTCAAAAATGATGAAAAACTGCGCGCTATAGTATGCCGTACGATATGGGCTATAGCCCACGGTCCAAAATGATGAGAAACGAGGCTAACTTTTTTTTTCAAAATTTCAAAAAACATGGGCTATAACCCACCGTTTTTTTCATTTTTTAAAAATCCTCAAAAATGATGAAAAACGGCGTGCCATAGTATGCCGTACGATATGGGCTATAGCCCACGGTCCAAAATGATGAGAAACGAGGCTAACTTTTTTTTTCAAAATTTCAAAAAACATGGGCTATAACCCACCGTTTTTTTCATTTTTTCATTTTTTTCAAATCCTCAAAAATGATGAAAAACGGCGTGCCATAGTATGCCGTACGATATGGGCTATAGCCCACAGTCCAAAATGATGAGAAACGAGGCTAACTTTTTTTTTCAAAATTTCAAAAAACATGGGCTATAACCCACCGTTTTTTTCATTTTTCATTTTTTTCAAATCCTCAAAAATGATGAAAAACTGCGCGCTATAGTATGCCGTACGATATGGGCTATAGCCCACGGTCCAAAATGATGAGAAACGAGGCTAACTTTTTTTTTCAAAATTTCAAAAAACATGGGCTATAACCCACCGTTTTTTTCATTTTTCATTTTTTTCAAATCCTCAAAAATGATGAAAAACGGCGTGCCATAGTATGCCGTACGATATGGGCTATAGCCCACGGTCCAAAATGATGAGAAACGAGGCTAACTTTTTTTTTCAAAATTTCAAAAAACATGGGCTATAACCCACCGTTTTTTCATTTTTTCCTTTTTTTTCAAATCCTCAAAAATGATGAAAAACGGCGTGCCATAGTATGCCGTACGATATGGGCTATAGCCCACGGTCCAAAATGATGAGAAACGAGGCTAACTTTTTTTTTCAAAATTTCAAAAAACATGGGCTATAACCCACCGTTTTTTTCATTTTTTCATTTTTTTCAAATCCTCAAAAATGATGAAAAACTGCGCACTATAGTATGCCGTACGATATGGGCTATAGCCCACTGTCCAAAATGATGAGAAACGAGGCTAACTTTTTTTTCCAAAATTTCAAAAAACATGGGCTATAACCCACCGTTTTTTTCATTTTTCATTTTTTTCAAATCCTCAAAAATGATGAAAAACTGCGCGCTATAGTATGCCGTACGATATGGGCTATAGCCCACGGTCCAAAATGATGAGAAACGAGGCTAACTTTTTTTTTCAAAATTTCAAAAAACATGGGCTATAACCCACCGTATTTTTCATTTTTTTCAAATCCTCAAAAATGATGAAAAACTGCGCGCTATAGTATGCCGTACGATATGGGCTATAGCCCATGGTCCAAAATGATGAGAAACGAGGCTAACTTTTTTTTTCAAAATTTCAAAAAACATGGGCTATAACCCACCGTTTTTTTCATTTTTCATTTTTTTCAAATCCTCAAAAATGATGAAAAACGGCGTGCCATAGTATGCCGTACGATATGGGCTATAGCCCACGGTCCAAAATGATGAGAAACGAGGCTAACTTTTTTTTTCAAAATTTCAAAAAACATGGGCTATAACCCACCGTTTTTTTCATTTTTTTCAAATCCTCAAAAATGATGAAAAACGGCGTGCCATAGTATGCCGTACGATATGGGCTATAGCCCACGGTCCAAAATGATGAGAAACGAGGCTAACTTTTTTTTTCAAAATTTCAAAAAACATGGGCTATAACCCACCGTTTTTTTCATTTTTTCATTTTTTTCAAATCCTCAAAAATGATGAAAAACGGCGCGCTATAGTATGCCGTAAGATATGGGCTATAGCCCACGGTCCAAAATGATGAGAAACGAGGCTAACTTTTTTTTTCAAAATTTCAAAAAACATGGGCTATAACCCACCGTTTTTTTCATTTTTCATTTTTTTCAAATGCTCAAAAATGATGAAAAACGGCGTGCCATAGTATGCCGTACGATATGGGCTATAGCCCACGGTCCAAAATGATGAGAAACGAGGCTAACTTTTTTTTTCAAAATTTCAAAAAACATGGGCTATAACCCACCGTTTTTTTCATTTTTCATTTTTTTCAAATCCTCAAAAATGATGAAAAACGGCGTGCCATAGTATGCCGTACGATATGGGCTATAGCCCACGGTCCAAAATGATGAGAAACGAGGCTAACTTTTTTTTTCAAAATAAAAAAAAACATGGGCTATAACCCACCGTTTTTTTCATTTTTCATTTTTTTCAAATCCTCAAAAATGATGAAAAACGGCGTGCCATAGTATGCCGTACGATATGGGCTATAGCCCACGGTCCAAAATGATGAGAAACGAGGCTAACTTTTTTTTTCAAAATTTCAAAAAACATGGGCTATAACCCACCGTTTTTTTCATTTTTCATTTTTTTCAAATCCTCAAAAATGATGAAAAACTGCGCGCTATAGTATGCCGTACGATATGGGCTATAGCCCATGGTCCAAAATGATGAGAAACGAGGCTAACTTTTTTTTTCAAAATTTCAAAAAACATGGGCTATAACCCACCGTTTTTTTCATTTTTCATTTTTTTCAAATCCTCAAAAATGATGAAAAACGGCGTGCCATAGTATGCCGTACGATATGGGCTATAGCCCACGGTCCAAAATGATGAGAAACGAGGCTAACTTTTTTTTTCAAAATTTCAAAAAACATGGGCTATAACCCACCGTTTTTTTCATTTTTCATTTTTTTCAAATCCTCAAAAATGATGAAAAACGGCGTGCCATAGTATGCCGAACGATATGGGCTATAGCCCACGGTCCAAAATGATGAGAAACGAGGCTAACTTTTTTTTTCAAAATTTCAAAAAACATGGACTATAACCCACCGTTTTTTTCATTTTTCATTTTTTTCAAATCCTCAAAAATGATGAAAAACTGCGCGCTATAGTATGCCGTACGATATGGGCTATAGCCCATGGTCCAAAATGATGAGAAACGAGGCTAACTTTTTTTTTCAAAATTTCAAAAAACATGGGCTATAACCCACCGTTTTTTTCATTTTTCATTTTTTTCAAATCCTCAAAAATGATGAAAAACGGCGTGCCATAGTATGCCGTACGATATGGGCTATAGCCCACGGTCCAAAATGATGAGAAACGAGGCTAACTTTTTTTTTCAAAATTTCAAAAAACATGGGCTATAACCCACCGTTTTTTTCATTTTTTCATTTTTTTCAAATCCTCAAAAATGATGAAAAACTGCGCGCTATAGTATGCCGTACGATATGGGCTATAGCCCACGGTCCAAAATGATGAGAAACGAGGCTAACTTTTTTTTTCAAAATTTCAAAAAACATGGGCTATAACCCACCGTTTTTTTTCATTTTTCATTTTTTTCAAATCCTCAAAAATGATGAAAAACTGCGCGCTATAGTATGCCGTACGATATGGGCTATAGCCCACGGTCCAAAATGATGAGAAACGAGGCTAACTTTTTTTTTCAAAATTTCAAAAAACATGGGCTATAACCCACCGTTTTTTTCATTTTTTTCAAATCCTCAAAAATGATGAAAAACGGCGTGCCATAGTATGCCGTACGATATGGGCTATAGCCCACGGTCCAAAATGATGAGAAACGAGGCTAACTTTCTTTTTCAAAATTTCAAAAAACATGGGCTATAACCCACCGTTTTTTTCATTTTTCATTTTTTTCAAATCCTCAAAAATGATGAAAAACGGCGTGCCATAGTATGCCGTACGATATGGGCTATAGCCCACGGTCCAAAATGATGAGAAACGAGGCTAACTTTTTTTTTCAAAATTTCAAAAAACATGGGCTATAACCCACCGTTTTTTTCATTTTTCATTTTTTTCAAATCCTCAAAAATGATGAAAAACTGCGCGCTATAGTATGCCGTACGATATGGGCTATAGCCCATGGTCCAAAATGATGTGAAACGAGGCTAACTTTTTTTTTCAAAATTTCAAAAAACATGGGCTATAACCCACCGTTTTTTTCATTTTTTCATTTTTTTCAAATCCTCAAAAATGATGAAAAACTGCGCGCTATAGTATGCCGTACGATATGGGCTATAGCCCACGGTCCAAAATGATGAGAAACGAGGCTAACTTTTTTTTTCAAAATTTCAAAAAACATGGGCTATAACCCACCGTTTTTTTCATTTTTCATTTTTTTCAAATCCTCAAAAATGATGAAAAACGGCGTGCCATAGTATGCCGTACGATATGGGCTATAGCCCACGGTCCAAAATGATGAGAAACGAGGCTAACTTTTTTTTTCAAAATTTCAAAAAACATGGGCTATAACCCACCGTTTTTTTCATTTTTTCATTTTTTTCAAATCCTCAAAAATGATGAAAAACTGCACGCTATAGTATGCCGTACGATATGGGCTATAGCCCACGGTCCAAAATGATGAGAAACGAGGCTAACTTTTTTTTTCAAAATTTCAAAAAACATGGGCTATAACCCACCGTTTTTTTAATTTTTCATTTTTTTCAAATCCTCAAAAATGATGAAAAACGGCGTGCCATAGTATGCCGTACGATATGGGCTATAGCCCACGGTCCAAAATGATGAGAAACGAGGCTAACTTTTTTTTCCAACATTTCAAAAAACATGGGCTATAACCCACCGTTTTTTTCATTTTTTCATTTTTTTCAAATCCTCAAAAATGATGAAAAACGGCGTGCCATAGTATGCCGTACGATATGGGCTATAGCCCACGGTCCAAAATGATGAGAAACGAGGCTAACTTTTTTTTCCAAAATTTCAAAAAACATGGGCTATAACCCACCGTTTTTTTCATTTTTCATTTTTTTCAAATCCTCAAAAATGATGAAAAACTGCGCGCTATAGTATGCCGTACGATATGGGCTATAGCCCACGGTCCAAAATGATGAGAAACGAGGCTAACTTTTTTTTTCAAAATTTAAAAAAACATGGGCTATAACCCACCGTTTTTTTTCATTTTTTCATTTTTTTCAAATCCTCAAAAATGATGAGAAACGAGGCTAACTTTTTTTTTCAAAATTTCAAAAAACATGGGCTATAACCCACCGTTTTTTTCATTTTTCATTTTTTTCAAATCCTCAAAAATGATGAAAAACTGCGCGCTATAGTATGCCGTACGATATGGGCTATAGCCCACGGTCCAAAATGATGAGAAACGAGGCTAACTTTTTTTTTCAAAATTTCAAAAAACATGGGCTATAACCCACCGTTTTTTTCATTTTTTCATTTTTTTCAAATCCTCAAAAATGATGAAAAACGGCGTGCCATAGTATGCCGTACGATATGGGCTATAGCCCAGGGTCCAAAATGATGAGAAACGAGGCTAACTTTCTTTTTCAAAATTTCAAAAAACATGGGCTATAACCCACCGTTTTTTTCATTTTTCATTTTTTTCAAATCCTCAAAAATGATGAAAAACTGCGCGCTATAGTATGCCGTACGATATGGGCTATAGCCCACGGTCCAAAATGATGAGAAACGAGGCTAACTTTTTTTTTCAAAATTTAAAAAAACATGGGCTATAACCCACCGTTTTTTTCATTTTTCATTTTTTTCAAATCCTCAAAAATGATGAAAAACGGCGTGCCATAGTATGCCGTACGATATGGGCTATAGCCCACGGTCCAAAATGATGAGAAACGAGGCTAACTTTTTTTTCCAACATTTCAAAAAACATGGGCTATAACCCACCGTTTTTTTCATTTTTTCATTTTTTTCAAATTCTCAAAAATGATGAAAAACGGCGTGCCATAGTATGCCGTACGATATGGGCTATAGCCCACGGTCCAAAATGATGAGAAACGAGGCTAACTTTTTTTTTCAAAATTTCAAAAAACATGGGCTATAACCCACCGTTTTTTTCATTTTTCATTTTTTTCAAATCCTCAAAAATGATGAAAAACTGCGCGCTATAGTATGCCGTACGATATGGGCTATAGCCCACGGTCCAAAATGATGAGAAACGAGGCTAACTTTTTTTTTCAAAATTTAAAAAAACATGGGCTATAACCCACCGTTTTTTTTCATTTTTTCATTTTTTTCAAATCCTCAAAAATGATGAGAAACGAGGCTAACTTTTTTTTTCAAAATTTCAAAAAACATGGGCTATAACCCACCGTTTTTTTCATTTTTTCATTTTTTTCAAATCCTCAAAAATGATGAAAAACGGCGTGCCATAGTATGCCGTACGATATGGGCTAAAGCCCAGGGTCCAAAATGATGAGAAACGAGGCTAACTTTCTTTTTCAAAATTTCAAAAAACATGGGCTATAACCCACCGTTTTTTTCATTTTTCATTTTTTTCAAATCCTCAAAAATGATGAAAAACTGCGCGCTATAGTATGCCGTACGATATGGGCTATAGCCCACGGTCCAAAATGATGAGAAACGAGGCTAACTTTTTTTTTCAAAATTTCAAAAAACATGGGCTATAACCCACCGTTTTTTTCATTTTTCATTTTTTTCAAATCCTCAAAAATGATGAAAAACGGCGTGCCATAGTATGCCGTACGATATGGGCTATAGCCCACGGTCCAAAATGATGAGAAACGAGGCTAACTTTTTTTTCCAACATTTCAAAAAACATGGGCTATAACCCACCGTTTTTTTTATTTTTTCATTTTTTTCAAATCCTCAAAAATGATGAAAAACGGCGTGCCATAGTATGCCGTACGATATGGGCTATAGCCCACGGTCCAAAATGATGAGAAACGAGGCTAACTTTTTTTTTCAAAATTTCAAAAAACATGGGCTATAACCCACCGTTTTTTTCATTTTTCATTTTTTTCAAATCCTCAAAAATGATGAAAAACTGCGCGCTATAGTATGCCGTACGATATGGGCTATAGCCCACGGTCCAAAATGATGAGAAACGAGGCTAACTTTTTTTTTCAAAATTTAAAAAAACATGGGCTATAACCCACCGTTTTTTTTCATTTTTTCATTTTTTTCAAATCCTCAAAAATGATGAGAAACGAGGCTAACTTTTTTTTTCAAAATTTCAAAAAACATGGGCTATAACCCACCGTTTTTTTCATTTTTCATTTTTTTCAAATCCTCAAAAATGATGAAAAACTGCGCGCTATAGCATGCCGTACGATATGGGCTATAGCCCACGGTCCAAAATGATGAGAAACGAGGCTAACTTTTTTTTTCAAAATTTCAAAAAACATGGGCTATAACCCACCGTTTTTTTCATTTTTTCATTTTTTTCAAATCCTCAAAAATGATGAAAAACGGCGTGCCATAGTATGCCGTACGATATGGGCTATAGCCCAGGGTCCAAAATGATGAGAAACGAGGCTAACTTTCTTTTTCAAAATTTCAAAAAACATGGGCTATAACCCACCGTTTTTTTCATTTTTCATTTTTTTCAAATCCTCAAAAATGATGAAAAACGGCGTGCCATAGTATGCCGTACGATATGGGCTATAGCCCACGGTCCAAAATGATGAGAAACGAGGCTAACTTTTTTTTCCAACATTTCAAAAAACATGGGCTATAACCCACCGTTTTTTTTATTTTTTCATTTTTTTCAAATCCTCAAAAATGATGAAAAACGGCGTGCCATAGTATGCCGTACGATATGGGCTATAGCCCACGGTCCAAAATGATGAGAAACGAGGCTAACTTTTTTTTTCAAAATTTCAAAAAACATGGGCTATAACCCACCGTTTTTTTCATTTTTCATTTTTTTCAAATCCTCAAAAATGATGAAAAACTGCGCGCTATAGTATGCCGTACGATATGGGCTATAGCCCACGGTCCAAAATGATGAGAAACGAGGCTAACTTTTTTTTTCAAAATTTAAAAAAACATGGGCTATAACCCACCGTTTTTTTTCATTTTTTCATTTTTTTCAAATCCTCAAAAATGATGAGAAACGAGGCTAACTTTTTTTTTCAAAATTTCAAAAAACATGGGCTATAACCCACCGTTTTTTTCATTTTTCATTTTTTTCAAATCCTCAAAAATGATGAAAAACTGCGCGCTATAGTATGCCGTACGATATGGGCTATAGCCCACGGTCCAAAATGATGAGAAACGAGGCTAACTTTTTTTTTCAAAATTTCAAAAAACATGGGCTATAACCCACCGTTTTTTTCATTTTTTCATTTTTTTCAAATCCTCAAAAATGATGAAAAACGGCGTGCCATAGTATGCCGTACGATATGGGCTATAGCCCAGGGTCCAAAATGATGAGAAACGAGGCTAACTTTCTTTTTCAAAATTTCAAAAAACATGGGCTATAACCCACCGTTTTTTTCATTTTTCATTTTTTTCAAATCCTCAAAAATGATGAAAAACTGCGCGCTATAGTATGCCGTACGATATGGGCTATAGCCCATGGTCCAAAATGATGTGAAACGAGGCTAACTTTTTTTTTCAAAATTTCAAAAAACATGGGCTATAACCCACCGTTTTTTTCATTTTTTCATTTTTTTCAAATCCTCAAAAATGATGAAAAACTGCGCGCTATAGTATGCCGTACGATATGGGCTATAGCCCACGGTCCAAAATGATGAGAAACGAGGCTAACTTTTTTTTTCAAAATTTCAAAAAACATGGGCTATAACCCACCGTTTTTTTCATTTTTCATTTTTTTCAAATCCTCAAAAATGATGAAAAACGGCGTGCCATAGTATGCCGTACGATATGGGCTATAGCCCACGGTCCAAAATGATGAGAAACGAGGCTAACTTTTTTTTCCAACATTTCAAAAAACATGGGCTATAACCCACCGTTTTTTTCATTTTTTCATTTTTTTCAAATTCTCAAAAATGATGAAAAACGGCGTGCCATAGTATGCCGTACGATATGGGCTATAGCCCACGGTCCAAAATGATGAGAAACGAGGCTAACTTTTTTTTTCAAAATTTCAAAAAACATGGGCTATAACCCACCGTTTTTTTCATTTTTCATTTTTTTCAAATCCTCAAAAATGATGAAAAACTGCGCGCTATAGTATGCCGTACGATATGGGCTATAGCCCACGGTCCAAAATGATGAGAAACGAGGCTAACTTTTTTTTTCAAAATTTAAAAAAACATGGGCTATAACCCACCGTTTTTTTTCATTTTTTCATTTTTTTCAAATCCTCAAAAATGATGAGAAACGAGGCTAACTTTTTTTTTCAAAATTTCAAAAAACATGGGCTATAACCCACCGTTTTTTTCATTTTTCATTTTTTTCAAATCCTCAAAAATGATGAAAAACTGCGCGCTATAGTATGCCGTACGATATGGGCTATAGCCCACGGTCCAAAATGATGAGAAACGAGGCTAACTTTTTTTTTCAAAATTTCAAAAAACATGGGCTATAACCCACCGTTTTTTTTTTTTTTTTCAAATCCTCAAAAATGATGAAAAACGGCGTGCCATAGTATGCCGTACGATATGGGCTATAGCCCAGGGTCCAAAATGATGAGAAACGAGGCTAACTTTCTTTTTCAAAATTTCAAAAAACATGGGCTATAACCCACCGTTTTTTTCATTTTTCATTTTTTTCAAATCCTCAAAAATGATGAAAAACTGCGCGCTATAGTATGCCGTACGATATGGGCTATAGCCCATGGTCCAAAATGATGTGAAACGAGGCTAACTTTTTTTTTCAAAATTTCAAAAAACATGGGCTATAACCCACCGTTTTTTTCATTTTTCATTTTTTTCAAATCCTCAAAAATGATGAAAAACGGCGTGCCATAGTATGCCGTACGATATGGGCTATAGCCCACGGTCCAAAATGATGAGGAACGAGGCTAACTTTTTTTTCCAACATTTCAAAAAACATGGGCTATAACCCACCGTTTTTTTCATTTTTTCATTTTTTTCAAATCCTCAAAAATGATGAAAAACGGCGTGCCATAGTATGCCGTACGATATGGGCTATAGCCCACGGTCCAAAATGATGAGAAACGAGGCTAACTTTTTTTTTCAAAATTTCAAAAAACATGGGCTATAACCCACCGTTTTTTTCATTTTTCATTTTTTTCAAATCCTCAAAAATGATGAAAAACTGCGCGCTATAGTATGCCGTACGATATGGGCTATAGCCCACGGTCCAAAATGATGAGAAACGAGGCTAACTTTTTTTTTCAAAATTTAAAAAAACATGGGCTATAACCCACCGTTTTTTTTCATTTTTTCATTTTTTTCAAATCCTCAAAAATGATGAGAAACGAGGCTAACTTTTTTTTTCAAAATTTCAAAAAACATGGGCTATAACCCACCGTTTTTTTCCTTTTTTCATTTTTTTCAAATCCTCAAAAATGATGAAAAACTGCGCGCTATAGTATGCCGTACGATATGGGCTATAGCCCACGGTCCAAAATGATGAGAAACAAGGCTAACTTTTTTTTTCAAAATTTCAAAAAACATGGGCTATAACCCACCGTTTTTTTCATTTTTTCATTTTTTTCAAATCCTCAAAAATGATGAAAAACGGCGTGCCATAGTATGCCGTACGATATGGGCTATAGCCCAGGGTCCAAAATGATGAGAAACGAGGCTAACTTTTTTTTCCAACATTTCAAAAAACATGGGCTATAACCCACCGTTTTTTTCATTTTTTCATTTTTTTCAAATTCTCAAAAATGATGAAAAACGGCGTGCCATAGTATGCCGTACGATATGGGCTATAGCCCACGGTCCAAAATGATGAGAAACGAGGCTAACTTTTTTTTCCAACATTTCAAAAAACATGGGCTATAACCCACCGTTTTTTTCATTTTTTCATTTTTTTCAAATCCTCAAAAATGATGAAAAACGGCGTGCCATAGTATGCCGTACGATATGGGCTATAGCCCACGGTCCAAAATGATGAGAAACGAGGCTAACTTTTTTTTTCAAAATTTCAAAAAACATGGGCTATAACCCACCGTTTTTTTCATTTTTCATTTTTTTCAAATCCTCAAAAATGATGAAAAACTGCGCGCTATAGTATGCCGTACGATATGGGCTATAGCCCACGGTCCAAAATGATGAGAAACGAGGCTAACTTTTTTTTTCAAAATTTAAAAAAACATGGGCTATAACCCACCGTTTTTTTTCATTTTTTCATTTTTTTCAAATCCTCAAAAATGATGAGAAACAAGGCTAACTTTTTTTTTCAAAATTTCAAAAAACATGGGCTATAACCCACCGTTTTTTTCCTTTTTTCCTTTTTTTCAAATCCTCAAAAATGATGAAAAACTGCGCGCTATAGTATGCCGTACGATATGGGCTATAGCCCACGGTCCAAAATGATGAGAAACGAGGCTAACTTTTTTTTTCAAAATTTCAAAAAACATGGGCTATAACCCACCGTTTTTTTCATTTTTTCATTTTTTTCAAATCCTCAAAAATGATGAAAAACGGCGTGCCATAGTATGCCGTACGATATGGGCTATAGCCCAGGGTCCAAAATGATGAGAAACGAGGCTAACTTTCTTTTTCAAAATTTCAAAAAACATGGGCTATAACCCACCGTTTTTTTCATTTTTCATTTTTTTCAAATCCTCAAAAATGATGAAAAACTGCGCGCTATAGTATGCCGTACGATATGGGCTATAGCCCACGGTCCAAAATGATGAGAAACGAGGCTAACTTTTTTTTTCAAAATTTCAAAAAACATGGGCTATAACCCACCGTTTTTTTTATTTTTCATTTTTTCAAATCCTCAAAAATGATGAAAAACGGCGTGCCATAGTATGCCGTACGATATGGGCTATAGCCCACGGTCCAAAATGATGAGAAACGAGGCTAACTTTTTTTTTCAAAATTTCAAAAAACATGGGCTATAACCCACCGTTTTTTTCATTTTTCATTTTTTTCAAATCCTCAAAAATGATGAAAAACTGCACGCTATAGTATGCCGTACGATATGGGCTATAGCCCATGGTCCAAAATGATGTGAAACGAGGCTAACTTTTTTTTTCAAAATTTCAAAAAACATGGGCTATAACCCACCGTTTTTTTCATTTTTCATTTTTTTCAAATCCTCAAAAATGATGAAAAACGGCGTGCCATAGTATGCCGTACGATATGGGCTATAGCCCACGGTCCAAAATGATGAGAAACGAGGCTAACTTTTTTTTCCAACATTTCAAAAAACATGGGCTATAACCCACCGTTTTTTTCATTTTTTCATTTTTTTCAAATTCTCAAAAATGATGAAAAACGGCGTGCCATAGTATGCCGTACGATATGGGCTATAGCCCACGGTCCAAAATGATGAGAAACGAGGCTAACTTTTTTTTCCAACATTTCAAAAAACATGGGCTATAACCCACCGTTTTTTTCATTTTTTCATTTTTTTCAAATCCACAAAAATGATGAAAAACGGCGTGCCATAGTATGCCGTACGATATGGGCTATAGCCCACGGTCCAAAATGATGAGAAACGAGGCTAACTTTTTTTTTCAAAATTTCAAAAAACATGGGCTATAACCCACCGTTTTTTTCATTTTTCATTTTTTTCAAATCCTCAAAAATGATGAAAAACTGCGCGCTATAGTATGCCGTACGATATGGGCTATAGCCCACGGTCCAAAATGATGAGAAACGAGGCTAACTTTTTTTTTCAAAATTTAAAAAAACATGGGCTATAACCCACCGTTTTTTTCATTTTTTCATTTTTTTCAAATCCTCAAAAATGATGAAAAACGGCGTGCCATAGTATGCCGTACGATATGGGCTATAGCCCAGGGTCCAAAATGATGAGAAACGAGGCTAACTTTCTTTTTCAAAATTTCAAAAAACATGGGCTATAACCCACCGTTTTTTTCATTTTTCATTTTTTTCAAATCCTCAAAAATGATGAAAAACTGCGCGCTATAGTATGCCGTACGATATGGGCTATAGCCCACGGTCCAAAATGATGAGAAACGAGGCTAACTTTTTTTTTCAAAATTTCAAAAAACATGGGCTATAACCCACCGTTTTTTTTTTTTTTCATTTTTTCAAATCCTCAAAAATGATGAAAAACGGCGTGCCATAGTATGCCGTACGATATGGGCTATAGCCCACGGTCCAAAATGATGAGAAACGAGGCTAACTTTTTTTTTCAAAATTTCAAAAAACATGGGCTATAACCCACCGTTTTTTTCATTTTTCATTTTTTTCAAATCCTCAAAAATGATGAAAAACTGCACGCTATAGTATGCCGTACGATATGGGCTATAGCCCATGGTCCAAAATGATGTGAAACGAGGCTAACTTTTTTTTTCAAAATTTCAAAAAACATGGGCTATAACCCACCGTTTTTTTCATTTTTTCATTTTTTTCAAATCCTCAAAAATGATGAAAAACGGCGTGCCATAGTATGCCGTACGATATGGGCTATAGCCCACGGTCCAAAATGATGAGAAACGAGGCTAACTTTTTTTTTCAAAATTTCAAAAAACATGGGCTATAACCCACCGTTTTTTTCATTTTTCATTTTTTTCAAATCCTCAAAAATGATGAAAAACTGCGCGCTATAGTATGCCGTACGATATGGGCTATAGCCCACGGTCCAAAATGATGAGAAACGAGGCTAACTTTTTTTTTCAAAATTTCAAAAAACATGGGCTATAACCCACCGTTTTTTTCATTTTTCATTTTTTTCAAATCCTCAAAAATGATGAAAAACGATGGGTTATAGCCCATATTTTTTGAAATTTTGAAAAAAAAAGTTAGCCTCGTTTCTCATAATTTTGGACCGTGGGCTATAGCCCATATCGTACGGCATACTATAGCGCACCGTTTTTCATCATTTTTGAGGATTTAAAAAAAATGACGAAATGACAAAAACGATGGGTTATAGCCCATGTTTTTTGAAATTTTGAAAAAAAAAGTTAGCCTCGTTTCTCATTATTTTGGACCGTGGGCTATAGCCCATATCGTACGGCATACTCTAGCGCGCCGTTTTTCATCATTTTTGAAGATTTGAAAAAAATGACGAAATGACAAAAACGATGGGTTATACGTAGCCCATGTTTTTTGAAATTTTGAAAAAAAAAGTTAAGCTCGTTTCTCATCATTTTGGACCATGGGCTATAGCCCATATTGTACGGCATACTATAGCGCGCCGTTTTTCATCATTTTTGAGGATTTGAAAAAAATGACGAAATTACAAAAACGATGGGTTATAGCCCATGTTTTTTGAAATTTTGAAAAAAAAAGTTAACCTCGTTTCTCATCATTTTGGACCATGGGCTATAGCCCATATCGTACGGCATACAATAGTGCGCCGTTTTTCATCATTTTTGAGGATTTGAAAAAAATGACGAAATTACAAAAACGATGGGTTATAGCCCATGTTTTTTGAAATTTTGAAAAAAAAAGTTAACCTCGTTTCTCATTATTTTGGACCATGGGCTATAGCCCATATCGTACGGCATACTATAGCGCGCCGTTTTTCATTATTTTTGAGGATTTGAAAAAAATGACGAAATGACAAAAACGATGGGTTATAGCCCATGTTTTTTGAAATTTTGAAAAAAAAGGTTAGCCTCGTTTCTCATAATTTTGGACCGTGGGCTATTGCCCATATCGTACGGCATACTATAGCGCGCCGTTTTTCATCATTTTTGAGGATTTGAAAAAAATGACGAAATGACAAAAACGATGGGTTATAGCCCATGTTTTTTGAAATTTTGAAAAAAAAAGTTAACCTCGTTTCTCATCATTTTGGACCATGGGCTATAGCCTATATCGTACGGCATACTATAGCGCGCCGTTTTGCATAATTTTGGAGGATTTGAAAAAAATGACGAAATTACAAAAACGATGGGTTATAGCCCATGTTTTTTGAAATTTTGAAAAAATAAGTTAACCTCGTTTCTCATCATTTTGGACCATGGGCTATAGCCCATATAGTACGGCATACCATAGCGCGCCGTTTTTCATCATTTTTGAGGATTTGAAAAAAATGACGAAATTACAAAAAAGATGGGTTATAGCCCATGTTTTTTGAAATTTTGAAAAAAAAAGTTAACCTCGTTTCTCATCATTTTGGACCATGGGCTATAGCCCATATCGTACGGCATACTATAGCGCGCCGTTTTTCATCATTTTTGAGGATTTGAAAAAAATGACGAAATGACAAAAACGATGGGTTATAGCCCATGTTTTTTGAAATTTTGAAAAAAAAAGTTAGCCTCGTTTCTCATAATTTTGGACCGTGGGCTATAGCCCATATCGTACGGCATACTCTAGCGCGCCGTTTTTCATAATTTTTTAAGATTTGAAAAAAATGACGAAATGACAAAAACGATGGGTTATAGCCCATGTTTTTTGAAATTTTGAAAAAAAAAGTTAACCTCGTTTCTCATCATTTTGGACCATGGGCTATAGCCCATATCGTACGGCATACTATAGCGCGCCATTTTTCATCATTTTTGAGGATTTGAAAAAAATGGGGAAAAAAATCCGCAATTTCCATTTCCGCAATTACCATTTCCGCAATTTGAGAAAAACGATGGGTTATAGCCCATGTTTTTTGAAATTTTGAAAAAAAAAAAGTTAGCCTCGTTTCTCATAATTTTGGATCGTGGGCTATAGCCCATATCGTACGGCAGTGATACTCAACCTCAGGCCCGCGGGCCACATCAGGCCCGCGGGACCATTATGACTGGCCCACCAATGAAAATCAAAAAAAAGAAGAAAAAAATAAAATCTGGAAAATGAAATAAAAATAAATAAATCCGAATGAAGTTATCTTTAATTACATTATTATAAGTAATACTATTAGAGTTGTACTATTACTCGAACGAAAATAAAAGCTTGGGGGGGGGGGGGGGGAGATGCAATGCAAATGAAAGACATATACTGTGTATCCCTATTCCCTGACATAATTTTATAGCTAAACGGACAGAATTCTATTTTATTTGAATGATGAAACCCAGCTGCCATTAATAGTTGGAAATGGAAATTGCGGAAATTGCGGAAATGGAAATTGCAGAAATTGTGGAAATTGTAATTGCGGAAATTGCGGAAATGGTCGAAATGGAAAATGCGGAAATGCGGAAATGGAAATTGCGGAAATGGTAATTGTGGAAATGGAAATTGCGGAAATGGAAATTGTCAATTGCGGATAGACAGGCAGACAGCTACTCATGGAGAATTGGACAGGCAGGCAGACAGCTACTCATGGACAATTGGACAGGCAGGAAGGCAGACAGCTACTCATAGACAGGCAGACAGTAAGACAGCTACTCATTGACAGACAGACAAATAACTACTCATGGACAGACAGACAGACAGGCAGGCAGGCAGGCAGGCAGGCAGGCAGGCAAAGAGCTACTCATGTTATGTTATGTTATTATAACAGCTACTCATGTTATGTGCAATAATTTGTGCAGTTATGGAAAAAGCTCTTTGTGTTTATGCAAGAAAATGTAACACATTTATTTATTTACATATTGTGTGCATGCACATTGTACTTTGATACATTTTGCGAAAATAAAGCAATTGAAAGAGAGAAGTTATCAAGTATCATTATTCATTAATGTCGTAATTTTATCTACTGGCCCCTGGCCCCTTGCCATTTTTGTAATGTGGCCCACAGGTAAATCTATTTGAGTATCCCTGTCGTACGGCATACTCTAGCGCGCCGTTTTTCATCATTTTTGAAGATTTGAAAAAAATGACGAAATGACATTTGAACCATGTAAATACAACAAATTGAGCAGGGCACTGCAGGGAGTTGAACCCCGTTCCGGTAAACCAGAAGTCCGACACCAGTGCCTTAGTTTTTGTGTTGTTAATTTACAGGTCCAGGTGTGCATACGCATGTGCGCCTGTGCGTGTGTAGGTGCATATGTGCATTTGTGCAAAAAGAAAAGTTAGCCTCGTTTCTCATCATTTTGGACCGTGGGCTATAGCCCATATCGTACGGCATACTATGGCACGCCGTTTTTCATCATTTTTGAGGATTTGAAAAAAATGACGAAATTACAAAAACGATGGGTTATAGCCCATGTTTTTTGAAATTTTGAAAAAAAAAGTTAACCTCGTTTCTCATCATTTTGGACCATGGGCTATAGCCCATATCGTACGGCATACAATAGTGCGCCGTTTTTCATCATTTTTGAGGATTTGAAAAAAATGACGAAATTACAAAAACGATGGGTTATAGCCCATGTTTTTTGAAATTTTGAAAAAAAAAGTTAACCTCGTTTCTCATCATTTTGGACCATGGGCTATAGCCCATATCGTACGGCATACTATAGCGCGCCGTTTTTCATTATTTTTGAGGATTTGAAAAAAATGACGAAATGACAAAAACGATGGGTTATAGCCCATGTTTTTTGAAATTTTGAAAAAAAAGGTTAGCCTCGTTTCTCATAATTTTGGACCGTGGGCTATAGCCCATATCGTACGGCATACTCTAGCGCGCCGTTTTTCATCATTTTTGAAGATTTGAAAAAAATGATGAAATGACAAAAACGATGGGTTATAGCCCATGTTTTTTGAAATTTTGAAAAAAAAAGTTAACCTCGTTTCTCATCATTTTGGACCATGGGCTATAGCCTATATCGTACGGCATACTATAGCGCGCCGTTTTTCATAATTTTTGAAAAAAATGACGAAATTACAAAAACGATGGGTTATAGCCCATGTTTTTTGAAATTTTGAAAAAAAAAGTTAACCTCGTTTCTCATCATTTTGGACCATGGGCTATAGCCCATATCGTACGGCATACTATAGCGCGCCGTTTTTCATCATTTTTGAAAAAAATGACGAAATTACAAAAACGATGGGTTATACGTAGCCCATGTTTTTTGAAATTTTGAAAAAAAAAGTTAAGCTCGTTTCTCATCATTTTGGACCATGGGCTATAGCCCATATTGTACGGCATACTATAGCGCGCCGTTTTTCATCATTTTTGAAAAAAATGACGAAATTACAAAAACGATGGGTTATAGACCATGTTTTTTGAAATTTTGAAAAAAAAAGTTAACCTCGTTTCTCATCATTTTGGACCATGGGCTATAGCCCATATCGTACGGCATACAATAGTGCGCCGTTTTTCATCATTTTTGAGGATTTGAAAAAAATGACGAAATTACAAAAACGATGGGTTATAGCCCATGTTTTTTGAAATTTTGAAAAAAAAAGTTAACCTCGTTTCTCATCATTTTGGACCATGGGCTATAGCCCATATCGTACAGCATACTATAGCGCGCCGTTTTTCATTATTTTTGAGGATTTGAAAAAAATGACGAAATGACAAAAACGATGGGTTATAGCCCATGTTTTTTGAAATTTTGAAAAAAAAAGTTAACCTCGTTTCTCATCATTTTGGACCATGGGCTATAGCCCATATCGTACGGCATACTATAGCGCGCCGTTTTTCATCATTTTTGAGGATTTGAAAAAAATGGGGGAAAAAAATCCGCAATTTCCATTTCCGCAATTACCATTTCCGCAATTTGAGAAAAACGATGGGTTATAGCCCATGTTTTTTGAAAAAAAAGGTTAGCCTCGTTTCTCATAATTTTGGATCGTGGGCTATAGCCCATATCGTACGGCAGTGATACTCAACCTCAGGCCCGCGGGCCACATCAGGCCCGCGGGACCATTATGACTGGCCCACCAATGAAAATCAAAAAAATGAAAAAAAGAAAATCTGGAAAATGAAATAAAAATAAATAAATCTGAATGAAGTTATCTTTAATTACATTATTATAAGTAATACTATTAGAGTTGTACTATTACTCGAACGAAAATAAAAGCTTGGGGGGGGGGGGAGATGCAATGCAAATGAAAGACATATACTGTGTATCCCTATTCCCTGACATAATTTTATAGCTAAACGGACAGAATTCTATTTTATTTGAATGATGAAACCCAGCTGCCATTAATAGTTGAAATGGCAATTTCCATTTCCGCAATTTCCGCAATTTCCATCTATTAATGGCAGCCGTTTTTCATCATTTTTGAAGATTTGAAAAAAATGACAAAAACGATGGGTTATAGCCCATGTTTTTTGAAAAAAAAAGTTCTCGTTTCTCATCATTTTGGACCATGGGCTATAGCCCATATCGTACGGCATACTATAGCGCGCCGTTATAGCCCATGTTTTTTGATGATTTGACAAAAAGAGTTCTCATCATTTTGGACCATGGGCTATATCCTATATCGTACGGTATACGATTCAATTCAGTAAGGATATAAGAACACAACACCGATCAGATGGGGTGATCAGAAATCAGGGTCAATCGTCATTCCAAAAATAAAATAAAAATAGGGGGCTACCATATTATTTCGCGAAAACCCGACAGAACGGTTCAGCCAGAACTGCCATTTTTGGTGGAAGGAGAAGAGAAAAACAAGAGTACCTTCGGGCTTGTCCCTAAATAGACTTCAAAATCAGGAAGTAGACAGGCAAATCGACCAATGACAAAGCTAGAAACATCTTTGAATGCAGATTGTGGCCCCAAGATGTGTCAGAGACAAGATATTGTTTTACCCATTGCTGGCAGTCTGAATACCAAAAAATAAAAAAGTAATTACATTTGACATATTGCTTATAGCAGCTTTAATGATTCAACCCATTAAACGGCGACTTCACCCCTTTTGTAACCAGAGCTTATTTTAATGATGTTTGGGAGACAAGAAACACTTTCCTGGGTTTTTTATGTGGGTAATCGTCGTTTTTAGATATGTAGTATTTCAAAAGTGTCCATGGGCTCCATGATGTCATGGACACTGGGCTCACTTCCTCCCTAGACTACATGTTGTCTCAGTAAGACAGCCCTCCCCTATGCACAAGGAGCAGTGCACCAAAGCATTATGGGAATTGTAGTCTGGGTAGGAAGTGTCCATGAAATCATGGACACATTGAAATACTAAAAACACATAAAAAGGTTTTACACCCAAACATATGTAAAATCATATGTATGACAATGAATGGTCAACTTGACATGTAATGGTGACACAGCCCTTGTTTCTACTACAGCCACATGTAATCCAGGTACATACCTGGTACATAGGTCCGTCGCTCGGTTGAAGATAGCCGGTATTAATAGAGCCGCGTAGGTTGTATGGCACAATACGTCCCGAGCACCGTACGCCTCGTAATCTCAGGGAGCGTTCGTTGACACCGTTATAAGTTTCAGCTCAGCCGAGTAGACACTCTATTACCAATACCAGCCATCTCCTGATGACTGCAGCCAAGGTCACCGCATGACACCAAGGTCACATGATCAACCTGTAAGACACAAACATACACCAACATTACTCTTTATCCAGATTTTATACATTGTAGAAAATACATCTTTAGGAAATTCTTGCATTTCTCTTTTGCAACCAGATCTTATTTTAATGATGTTTGGGAAACAAAAAACACTTTCCTGGAGTTTTTATGCATTTAGATATTTTAGTATTTCAAAGAGTCCATGATGTCATGGACACTGGGCTCACTTCCTTCCTGGACTAAATATTGTCTCAGTAAGACAGCCCTCCCCCTATCCACAAGGAGGAGCAGTGGACCAAAGCATTGTGGGAATTGTAGTTCAGGAAGGAAGTGAGCCCGGTGTCCATGACACATTTGAGTTTTCCATCCAGCAGAGACATTTAGCTTAATCTTATGAATGTGTCTGAGCCAGTTACAACTTGTGTTACCATTATGTACTAAAGTAAAAGGGTATGGCATCAAAATGTACTTAAAAAATGACCAAATGTACTCATTACGCAGAATGAGTACATTTCAAATGTTTGAAAGAAAAAAAACATCTGAAAATAGCAGATCTACAATCTTACAATGCATTGCATCACAATGCATTGTGAGATTGTAGATCAGCTACTTCCAAATGGCCATAATGTGGTTGTAGCCAGTGGTAAATTGCAATGTAGCCAAAAGGATTTTTACATCTACAAAATAACTAGTAAAGTGTCCAAATAATAGAATATAAAAGTACAATATATTGTCCACAGTACTTCAGTAGATGTAATTATTTACTTTCCACCATTTGTTTGTTTATTTGTTTGTGTCTCAAAAAGTACCAACACATTACTCATATTGTTGTCCTTTTAGAGTCACAATAAACAACCAACAATCCTTCTAACAACACTAATGTTTAAACAATAACAGAGTTAATGTTGGCTAAAAACCATGCGGTTCTCAAACAAATCTTACCTTCCAGCAGCTACGCCCCAAACACACTACTATGCCCCGCATGCGCCTCCATTTTAAATCATAAGCCCCGCCTACTGTATCCGGCTCTAGACCGCCGGTCCGTCACAGTGAATGGATCACAGCTGTGTGGGTTTACAAGCCTCACGCCTCACGCGCACACACGCACGGCGCGCACACACGCACGGCACGCACACACGACAGACGGACGGACGGACAGACAGACAAATAGATATTGTATACATTATATAATTTGTGGGTCCTTGACAAGGACCCACAAATTATATAATATGAAAAGGTTTGTCAAGAACTGCTGCATCCATAATAATCTTCAGACACATGCAGTGTCTGCTGGTGAACACTAGATGGAAGCAAAACGTCGGTTTCCCAGTCAGACTTTAAACATGTAGTTTCACCTGCTCTCTCTCTCTCTCTCTCTCTCTCTCTCTCTCTCTCTCTCTCTCTAGGGGCCTGATTCTTCAACGCGTTTACGCTGATATAATGACGTGAAGCTAGCGGAAAGGCATTTACGTGGATTTCCCACATTAATTTGGAATTCATGGAAATGGCCGTGAACTTGACGCTCACGTACGTTGGTCGGAAACTCCGTCAAATCCCACGGGACGTCTTTAGGTGGCGGAGACAAATGCGGAAGCATACACTTGCGGATAGATTTATTCAGAAGGCTTTAGTCTTCATGCTGAATCAATAAATTGTAAGCATGTGTCCCCAACACTCACACGCACACCCGTCAATCCACGTCTTTTAGGTCAGGGTAGCTCCTAGATTGTTTAGGATTAATTAGCGAGCCATGGGAGTGACACCTGTTATACTAGCACCACCAGAAGGTCGGTTTTGCAAAACACATTTTTGGAACAAAATGCCTCAAATCATGAATGCAGCGTCCAATTGCCGCGAAAGGCAGAACACAAAATGCCACACTTTTCACATTGGCCTTAGCACCACAAGGAGGCCACAATAACCTACCTGCCCTGGCAGAGACCTGTGCTCCAAGGAGCACTTTTTCTAGTTTTGCAATTTTTTTATGCAATTTACTTATGGGAACTATTGATAGATTAAAAATATTTGTTCTGAGGCATTATGCACTTTGGGAATTGTTTATTATTGTTAAGCTGATCACAATGTGTCATCTTTATTCCATGCCTTCCAAAAACAAATATCTACACTGCTGTGTAGCGTGTGAGCGTCTTCCAGTTGCAAGTCATTTTCACAGGCTGCATGTGTTCATTCTGGCCACAGACAAATCGTTCTGTAAAAAAGGATGAATATACGTTTCTTTAGTATGGTGCTAAATGACAGTGTACTGTATACATTATAACAATGATGCAACTTACTTCCTGGGAGTTCTGCAGGATCATAGTGGATGCTCAGGAAAAGCCGTGTCTATACTCATTGAGTTTAGTCAACATTTCCTGTTTCTGCCTCCCCCAAACTTTAGAGTTGTCCTCTAGCTGTAATAAATGGTAAATGGTGCATTTTTATAGCGCCTTTATCCAAGGCACCTTATATAGACTCTGGGGGAGCCTGGGTTCGAACAGGCAACCTTGCGGTTCCCATCCAGCCACTCTACCCCTGAGCCACCGCCACACTATAAACATAGAACCACTTTACCGATGCACAAACACATCTGTTATTGATCAGTGGCCATATAAATAGGCACATTTGCCAGTTAGAATTGAGCAAAAATAGAAATTTTCTTTGTATTTAATACCTGAGTTTCCAGTGTATTAACTTTTGCCTCAGCTTTTTCCAGTTTACTCAGCAACCTCAGCCTCACTTGGTCTGGTATCATCTCTTGTGCCTGTGAGGGATATTATTCACATCACTTCTTGACCCTTTTCTAGACTGTAAAACAAACTTAGCTGTGCATTAGTGCCACAATTTTTGAGTGGTGCAGCTACTCCAATGCCCAGCAATGTCCGTCCCTATGTCCGTTTAGGGTATCCTTTTTGGCAAAAGATGGAAAGTTAATAACCGTTATTAACTTTGCACTTTTTGGGGACCCCTGAGCTTGAGCCTCCGTGTGACAGCAATGTGGTCGCGTGGAGGCTCAAACTCAGGGCAGGGCCCCCCTAGCTCAGGGGCCCCTGGGCCTGGGCCCAACAGGCACTTTGGATAATCCTCCCCTGTGAAGTACTGGACCTGTGTTGCATGTGGAGTACTGGACCTGTGTTGCATGTGGAGTTCTGAATCTGGACCTGTGTTACATGTGGAATACTGAACCTGTGTTGCATGTGGAGTACTGAACCTGTGTTGCATGTGGAGTTCTGAACCTGTGTTGCATGTGGAATACTGAACCTGTGTTGCATGTGGAGTTCTGGACCTGTGTTGCATGTGGAGTTCTGAACCTGTGTTGCATGTGGAGTACTGAACCTGTGTTGCATGTGGAGTTTTGAACCTGTGTTACATGTGGAATACTGAACCTGTGTTGCATGTGGAGTTCTGGACCTGTGTTGCATGTGGAGTTCTGAACCTGTGTTGCATGTGGAGTTCTGAACCTGTGTTGCATGTGGAGTTCTGGACCTGTGTTGCATGTGGAGTTCTGAACCTGTGTTGCATGTGGAGTTCTGAACCTGTGTTGCATGTGGAGTTCTGGACCTGTGTTGCATGTGGAGTTCTGAACCTGTGTTGCATGTGGAGTTCTCAACCTGTGTTGCATGTTGAGTTCTGGACCTGTGTTTCATGTGGAGTACTGAACCTGTGTTGCATGTGGAGTTCTGAACCTGTGTTAATGGCTGGATGATGGGTAAATGGTGCTGCTGTCGCAGCCTTTCCAGCTCTCCTCGGAGACGGGCGTTCTCTGCCGCCAAGGCAGACTCTATCTCTTCCTTTCTGCTGTCCACTAGGGGTGGGCAGCAAAAAAACTCAATTCAGGGATATACGTTATATTTTTAATGCCACGATATTAAAATTGTATCGCCATGTTCAAAATCAATTTCTATTTATCTGGATGCATTGAAGTGTATGATCGAATCGCAATATAAATCGAATTGGCACCATATCAATATCGTACCGAATCGGGAGGTAAGTGAATCGTCCCATCTGTCCACCTCCCCTACTCTCACATCACACGGCGACATGCTCAGTGTTGATGTATCACTGAGAGTGATACATCATGAAACTGAATTTCAACCATTCTTTAAGACAGTGGTTTTCATTAACCAGTGCCGGGACCACCATGCAGTGGTCCTTGAGGGGGTTCCAGGTGGTCCCCAGCTAAATGGAGAGTTGGTAACCAAATGGACCCTTATAGATCTTTAACTCTTAAGACTGTAAGATGAAACCAAACCATTTCGTTTCATCTTACGCTCTCAAGAGTTACATTATTGTTAAACATCTGCCTTACTTAATTTACAAGAAGTCTACACAATTAGAGAATGTAAAATAATTATAATTTTCATCGTTTGTCTGTTATCTCTCCTAATGGTACCAACATCAATACAGTATGGAATTGTGGACAAAAATCGTATCCAATGATAATAAAATATTCTACGTTTTTATTTGGGTGTGAGAGGCTAAACGTCATCAAATGGTGGTCAAATGCCGTATAAATACTGGACCGTGATATGAATAGGGTTGAAAAGCACTGCTTTAAGACATTGTTTAATTAACAACATTGATGAATTCAATACATTAAAGTCCTACTCCTGACTGTATAATGATAGTTTCCACTTCATGCAGTCATCTCACCAGTTTGGATTTTGGCTGCTTGATTTTTCACGACATTTTGTCTGTGCTTCTCCCTCAGGCGGTTATCTAGTGCTTTCTCCATCTTCTCAATGACCTGAAAAAGAATGGGTCCAATTAACGGGTTAAATTAACGATATATTTATATATAACACTAACTACTTGCACTTACGCGACTTTAATTTTCAATTACGCGACTTTAATTTTCAATTACACGACTTTAATTTTCAATTACGCGACTTTAATTTTCAATTACGCGACTTTAATTTTCAATTACGCGACTTTAATTTTCAATTACGCGACTTTAATTTTCAATTACGCGACTTTAATTTTCAATTACGCAACTTTAATTTTCAATTACGCGACCCCCACCCGGGCGCGAGACCCACGGGCAGAGTCCCCGAGGTCGGCCCGGTCTCAACGAGATGTTCCCCGTGCGAAACGGACCAGGGACGGCTGAGATACGCTGGGGACCCCCGCGGACCCCCACCCGGGCGCGAGACCCACGGGGCAGAGTCCCCGAGGTCGGCCCGGTCGCAACGAGATGTCCCCCGTGCGAAACGGACCAGGGACGGCCGAGATACGCTGGGGACCCCCGCGTATCTCTTAAAAAATTAAAGTCGCGTAATTGAAAATTAAAGTTGCGTAATTGAAAATTAAAGTTGCGTAATTGAAAATTAAAGTCGCGTAATTGAAAATTAAAGTCGCGTAATTGAAAATTAAAGTCGCGTAATTGAAAATTAAAGTCGCGTAATTGAAAATTAAAGTCGCGTAATTGAAAATTAAAGTTGTGTAATTGAAAATTAAAGTCGCGTAATTGAAAATTAAAGTCGCGTAAAAGAAAATTAAAGTTGCGTAATTGAAAATTAAGTAATACTGCCTCATCAAAGTTCATGTTGTGACTTTATATATTGTCAATACTTGCATGAGAGGGGAAGAGGTGGTGGAGTTAGCTATTTTAATTTAGCAGACAGTTTGATGGTCCAATGGAGTTAAGAGGTTTTGTCTTTTTACTACTTTCCATTGGTTCAGTAACACAAGGACGTAAAGGGTGTTTAAAAAAAAATTAAAAAAATGGAGTAAGGAGATTTCCTCCCGACAGCAACGATATAGTATAGTGACTTCATCCAGTTGTTAAGTCAGTATGTACAGTACCTTCTCTTGCTGTTTTACTGTGAGCTCCAAGCTCGCCATGTTCGTGAAGCGAGTCTGGAAGTGTTGCAGATCCCCCTGCTGTTGCTTGTGCACCTTCTGAAGCACCAGCAACTCCTTCTCACTGTCATTTTTCTGCACAGCACACAGAGTGAAATGGTCACTGGTGGATAGTTGTTTAAGTACTGTACTTAAGTACAATTTTGAGGTAGGCTATTTGTACTTTACTTGAGTATTTTCAATTTCCTACAGTACTTTTACTTTACTTGACCACAACATTTATTTGAAAACTTTAGTTACTACTAGTTACAGTACGTTGTAGCTTTTTATCATTGTTATTACAAAATATACATTAACCACTTCAGCCCAACACATTTTGGCCATGCGTCGCAATGCGTCGCAATCAATTGCTATTTTCAAATGATTTTTATACATTTCAAAACATGAAATGGGACATTCTGCATAAGGAATACTTTCTACTTTTGTACTTGTACATTCTGTATAATTGCCAAAACTTCTGTAGGCCTACTTTACATTTTGAATTCTGGACTTTGTACTTGTAACAGAGTACCGGTATATCTATTTGCAGTATTAGTACATTTACATAAGTAAAACATGTTGAGTACTTTGCAAGGACATTCCAACACTGTAACACAGAGCCCACGAGGAGGCATCGAACCGAACCGCTCTACCCGCTGACCCACTGCTGTCCCATAGCCTGGGCAGCATTCTTTTTCAGGTTTATGATCCGTTCGGGGGCGGACGATATCATTACTGTACGTACGTCATGTTGTAGTCATTAGTCTGGAACTTTCTCTCAAACTGAATAATGAAGAATAATAACTCACTGATCTTTAAAATATGAATGAGACACGTCGCACTGCGACGCGTTTTGAGCTTGTATATCAGCTATTTTTGTTATTATTACATGATATTTTTCAATTGGAACCTGAAAAGTTAAATATTTTTTTTGTTATGTTAACTTCATAAACTAAATACAAATACATTGGAAATAAACAAAGACAATAACATTTTAATATTACTCATTAAGCTACTAATTTAGACTGAAGTAATTAAAGCGGGTCATGTTTGCAAATCAATAATACAGTATCAGTAATCAGTATTCTGATATATCAGCCAGTTGTCCATGTATGCAGTAGACTAGAAATCATTGTGTGTATTCCTGCACTATCTGCATCGAGCAACCTCCTCAGTACATTGATTTATTGGAGATTCTGACTTTCAATTGTACATATAGGCCTACACTTTGTTTTGATTGTATTATTCCACTTTTTGCTTTGGCACTGTAAACTGTTTTTTATGACCAATACAGCTCCTTTGAATTGCATTGACAGTATTATTTTTGGACTTGTGATCAGCTGAGCAAATATCAAATAGTGCATAATGTATACCGGTATATTTATTGTCATAGCTTCTGCTCACCACTAGAGGGCACCAGAAACTGATGCATGTTTTCCCTCTAATATCAGGGACTGTTAGTTTCGCCTTGTTCATCGGTGTCAGTATACCCCTTTATTTAAATACCCTAGAGTCACCAACCCTGTGCTTACCTGTGTGTTCGGTTTATCTTAGTGCTTGCACGTTATCATTTGATTTCCTCTTTTGATTGCATCTATCTATCGATCTATCTATCTATCTATCTATCTATCTATCTATCATCTATCTATCTTTGTCAGATATGTCTTAGCCTGGGTTTCTAGCCTGATTTCACTTCAACAGTGACGAAATGTTTGACGACGAGTTCTTAGTTCTTACCCTGATGAGCTCATTCTGCAACTGTTGGATCTTGTCCTTATGGGAAGCAGCCTTTGTAGTCTCACTGGCCAGTTTAAATTTCAGATCAGCTACAAGATAATAATTAAACAAATTAACATTTAATTCAAGACATTTAATTTGGCTAATAACAAACATGGATTCTGGACACACGTTATAGCCATATTTCAAAGTGTCTTTTTGTAATATTCAGCAGTTGCAAAGACTTCATGGACTTTTAATTGGAAGTCATGTCGGGTCTGAGTCTCATATATGAGATTAACAATGAGCAACACTGTCCTTCAGACTCAGCATGGAATTAAATGTGCTGTCTTTGCTTTGATGCCAAAAGAGAAGGATTTTTTAAGCAGCCCTTTTACTGAGGGTCACAGACTGTCCTTTAGCAGATAAAGCGTACTGCACACACAGTTTATCAGTGTCTGTGGCCTCATTAAAGCGTGACACAGACTGCCAGGGAGGCAGACACTCACAAGGAATATCTCACACATAGAAACAAACCTTCACATCACTGTTTCCCATGGCAATGAACTAAACCCGCATTCATAACAGCATGGAAATCAAGTGAGGTTTCAACAACTATATACTCGAATCTCTTTGCCAAAAATAGCAGACCTACAGTACTCACACAACGTGATGCATTGTGCCGCGTTGTGAGCTTGTAGATCTGCTATTTCTGCTGACTGTTTGCCCCAGAATAGGGATGATATAGCTTTCAGGTGCGCATAGTCGAGCCCCATATGGCTCATGGCCTAGCTTGAGACAGCTTTCAAATGTAACCAAATGTCTCTTCTTTTCATAGACAATTGGCCTTCTTTACCTTCGATGCATGAAGTTGTATTGACCAAAAGGGGACGAGACACTAATCCCGTTTTGTAATTGCAGTGGTGGACATTAAATAAGTATATTTACATAAGTACTGTACTTAAGTACAATTTTGAGGTATTTGTACTTTACTTGAGTATTTCCAATTTCCAATACTTTTACTTCTACTCCACTACATCTCAGAGACAAATATTGTACTTTTACTCCACTACATATATATTTGAAAACTTTTGTTACTATTTACTTTGATTATTATTACCAGTAAGACGCCCTGAGGGCGAGGTCATGTGCACGGCTGCATGCATCAGCCTGGGTGAGCAGAGCACCCACCCAAGCTCACAATGCGCATTATGAGCTTGTAGATTTTCAAAACAGTTGAAAGCTTTAAATGGGACATTCTGCATAGTGAGTACTTTCTACTTTTGGTACTTTAAGTACATTTTGATGCCAAAACTTTCGTACTAGTGTAACGCCCGCGATTCAAACTCGGGTCTCCCGCGTTAAAGTCCAACGTCTTAACATCTTAGGGAGATATTAGACTTTTGAGGCTATCAGGCTGAGGCTCTGAGCCACTCTGCTACACTAGGTTGAAGCCGTACCTATCCGGTCAGTGATCTCCGCCTTGGTCATAACGTCTACATCGGTGTCGTCCAGCAGATCTCGACCCAGGTCCTGGTGCAGGGACATGTCACTGCGGAGCTGACTGTTGTCCGTCTCCAGACTCGCCACCTGCTTTCTCAGGGCGATAATGTCCTCTGCCATCTTGCTCATGGCTGAGCGGTAGTTTTCCACCTCCTGGAGGAGAGGCAGAGAAATGAGACAGATTTGTCACAATTGATAAAGTAGAGCTATAGAGACTATGACAAACTCAATGGATCAAATATCAGGTCCGTATTAGGTCCATTATGTATATTTTTCAACATATATAAGAAACATTTTATTATTTATTTATTATTATTCTCAGTTGCCGCCCCCACCCTATGGAACTCACTCCCAGCTCAAAGCTACACCCAGTCCCCCATCCTATGGAACTCACTCCCAGCTCAAAGCTACACCCAGTCCCCCATCCTATGGAACTCACTCCCAGCTCAAAGCTACACCCAGTCCCCCATCCTATGGAACTCACTCCCAGCTCAAAACTCACCTTTTCAGACTTAAACATAAAGTATTCAGAAAGCTATACAAATTGCAGCTCACATTTGTTGCCTACTGTTTCATCACCACCACTAGATGTCTCTGTAGGCTCATTGGTTAACAGAGGGGGTTTTCAACCCATTTCATGTTAAGGTCCTGCATTTAAGCCATGGTCCACCTTGATGACATTTAGCCTCTCAGACCCCAAATTTGTCTTATTTTGTTGTCATTGAATAACATCATGACCACAATTCAATGCTGTATTGATGTGGTACCATCCATAGGAGAGATAACAGGCAAACATTGATCAAAATAACAATTCTTGTGTAGACTTCTTGTAAATTAAGTAATGCAGTAATGCAATAATTTAACTCTTTAGGGCTTACAATGAGCTTACATTTTAAGCTTTCAAGAGTTAAAGATCTATAAGGGTCCATTTGGTTACCAACTCTCCATCATTTAAGTTTAACTGGGGACCACCTGGAACCCCCACAAGGACCACTGGTCGTCCCCGGACCACTGGTTGAAAACCACTGATCTACAGTGTATCCTCAGCAGAATAGCTCAGGAAGTCTCTCTGCGTCCTCAAATAGGATTAAAAACGATGTCTCGCCTGAGCACCAACGCATGTCTTTGAATAATTAACACTGATTTCCCATTGGTTTCCCTCAAGCTCAAAGTATTATAAGTGGCGGCTATTAGAACACGATGCAAAGGCAAAACAGGGACTTTTATGCCGCTTCTGTAATCGATTTTCTGAAGTTGTGAGCGAAATTGTAATCGAAATTGTAATTCCTCAGTTTCAAAGGGACCCCCTCATGTCAAGGTGTTTTGTCACAGGGATTTGGTATAAACCCTGCTGGTGCATGCATGGAGTGTCCTGCTATTAACCTCTTACACCCCGATTTAAAACATAAATAAATAGAGAAAATAACAGATCTACAAGCCAAAACGATAGATAGATCTAATTATTTGTTCTCTATTGTTGAACAATTTGAAAGTCCATTTCCAGGATAGTAAAGGTAAATCCATTCAAGAAAAGTTGAAAATAATACAATTATATTATTATTATTATTATTATTATTATTATTATTATTATTATTAACATAGAAAAATGCTTTATTTAGACATGGAAGTGGAGATTATACGATAGTTATGGAGACATAATTGAACATGACAGACATCAGATTGGTCAGCTGTCAACACAAACAACACAAACCATAAGCAAACCATATAAACATGGTCTATTTCTTTTCTTTCATGAACAAAAAAAAAGTACAAATGTTCTAGCTTCACAACCATATTATTTATGTTATAACAAAGGTGAGAAGAAGCAAAATACCAGCCTTATGCTGATGAGCAATTACAGCTGGCCTCCCTATTGTTAGAGAGCTCTTTTATGACAGCATTGCACTGCAGAGCCAGAGCTTGTTGTATGACAGCATATACCAGCGCATTGTTCTGTCCGATGTCACATGTTCCACTCCATCAGTGGTGTCGGAGCGTGCACAAAGAACACAATGCAGGGGGGAGGCCTATAAGAGCTGGGTCTGGGACGTACATACAGTATGCACAAGGGCCGTATCTATTTGAAGATTCCAATCTGGGAATCTGGGGTGGTTGAGGCTCCCCTGGGACACCGGCATGAAATTGAGCGTCTAATTGAAAGGGCAGGGACAAGGTGACAATGATGATGACTACAGATGAGGCCAGAGATACAGGGGGGACCCACAGGCATGATGGGAAGGAGGGGGTCCCAAATGATGAGTATGGGGAGCCCCATCATCATCTGGGTATAGAATAAAGGGGGGGGGGGTCTCTGTCTCGCTCTAGGAATGCTGCAGGACAGGTGGCCCCTCCTTGCAGTGCTTTGAAGACATTATAAAAAGGGGGGCTGCCTTCCACACTCTCCGTCGCTCTAGGACAATTACATCACAAACAGATGGCAGCCACCGCATATAGGGAGTGTGTGTGTGTGTGTGTGTGTGTGTGTGTGTGTTCTCGTGCATGTTTTTTTTGTGCTTGTACTGTATAGTGTACGCAAAGGGAATTTATGTGACCCATATTCTTTTACGGCAATTATCATAAAGGCTGTAGTAGTAATTTATGCATCCAGTCACCTTGAAATTGCCCGATTCAGACTCAAATCTCTGTCTTCTGTCAGATTTTATCAGACAGATGCTGGGAACGTTTAAACATTTTATTTTATTTTACAGAGAACCTTGTGTTCATGTTCACTGACAAACACAACTCCTCTCCACTCGTGCGGCCACCAACTCAAGCACGCCTAACTTAGGAGGAAATTAGGAGAGGTTATCGAAATGACAATGGATAATGTCAAGTTATGCACAGGCCGCAGGCGATATAATGCCCTTCAGACTTCCGTACAGACATCACAAGTATTGACCCATATCAGACTGGATGAAATGACTGGATGAAATGTTAATCTATTCTACCACGCAGTCATTTTGTCTCTAGAGTGTCACACTGGTAGAGCTCTCTACTGTGTGAGACATGAAACCGCCTCAGTCAGGTCTCTGATTTAGGAGCCAGGCCAGAGATAGAGAGATGCTTCCAACTGGGTGTTGCAATAACACAGGACGCAGCATGGCGTCCTGTCCCGCTGGGCTTTGCGTGGCACCGTCCCTTCAAAGCTAATAATAACCATATAGCCGGCATAAGGCACAATCTCTAGATCTGGGATTTTGGCCAGTGACAATTTTGGCCATGGTCCAATTATTATGTATCCATCTTAACATATATCTTTGTCTACCCATGATCCACTCATTTACATTTATAATGATGATGTATAAGATGATTAGAGGATAGAAGAAATAAATCTATAGTACTGGATTGTCTAAAAGTCTTCATTGTTGAAGATCACATTAAAGTAGTTTGAAACCAATCAACAACTTTAACAGATACTTTCAGAAGTGTCCAGATTCAGTCAACATAAACCATTTGGTATTCAACAGCACATTAAAACAATGACGCAATGACTTCACTTACTTCATATGAAACCCTTGATGCTGCTGAGTGCCAAGCAGGGAGGCATTCTGTACGATTTTAATTGACTTAGGTAATAGGTATATGACCTGGCCGGGGATTGAACCCCTACCTCCGAATTGCAGGATGGACACTAGTGGATAATATTTTGGTAGAGTATAGAATGATTAATGTCAAGTCATCATAGGTGCCTTGTCCCCTCTTAAGATCCTCTGGGGAGATCATGGGAGGGACCCCATTTTGAAAGCCACGTACTGTTCTGGGTAACAGGGACATATCCGTGGTACAGTAAGTAATGCTTTACTTTTTTAACTTTTTATTGAAATAGAACAGTAAGGATCGTAGGATAGTGAGTGAGGAGAGACATGAGGGGGCAGTGTAGTAGGAATCAGTCCCACAACGTTGTTGTTGGCACATTGACTAGTTCAGTCACCAGCACACGTTTGTAATTGGACTTGTGTTTGGAGGTAACTGTTTGGAGGGTTCAGACCTGTGTTTGGAGGGCAGAGATCTCTTGCATGCGGGCGCCATTCTCAAAGTCAGGGAGAGCAGGTCTGGAACACGGAACATATTCAACAAACATGATTATAATCATATTTATTATACCACCCATTTGTACAAATGCAATACATTTCACAATTATATAGGCCCATATGCAAAAAAAAAGAAAAAAGAACAAACATCAATATGTTTGAATGAATTCTCATTAGTATCTATTCATTCTCAGTGAAATAAAGGTTTGTCACTATCTACGCATGATGTGTCATCACCTTTTCTGTAGATGAGTTTGGTTGATGTTAGATCCCTGGCCCTGTTGGGCTGCTGTGTGGTGGGACTCAGACTTGTTTGTCTGGAAGAGGTAGTGATAATCTGGTAGGATCTTGGCCAGGGCATCATAAGATGGCAGATTGTATCCATCTGTCTCAAGCTGGAGGCGGAGAAAATACAAAGTAAAACCATAATAAACTAGAACTGCACTCTGCCGAGTGCATACTTGCTTGTTGCACACTAGTAGGCCATAAATGGCCTATATATAGTTTTAGCTTTGTGTAGAATCACTGGCTAAAACATAAGCGCCAATATTCTCCACTTTTCCTCATCCAACAGCTAGATTTCCATGTAGTTTACTATTAACGCAACGTCAACTTCACTTTAAAGTTGCATCACAACTTTACTCATAGTATAAAAAAGTGGAGGAAATTCTTCGGTGCAAGCTCTCCAACTTGACGGTATCGATGGAAATAAATATTATATGGCATCTGCTGAGGAGGTAAACATTAATTAGCAATTGTCAAGGCATAATAATAATAATAAATAAAAGACCATCAAAATTCACATAATATACTGTAGGTTAGTGTACAGTATTTTTACAGTGCAACTGGTACACAAACACACGTTTAGTTTAAAAAAGATTGTAAGCCAACACTAATTTTCATACATAGCATGTTTATATATGCCAATGTTTCAAATAACAGCAGCGGTCCTAACCTCTGAATACTCACACTGCTTGTGTATGGCCTGTAATACCTCTTCATCTCAACATGGATGCCGTTACATCACTCTGGGAAAACAAAATAAGGACCAAAGTGTCCACTCTAGAACTGGAGAGCCATTAGTCAAACAGCCCAACGCTGCTGTATGTATAATATATGGAGTTCTCAACACCACTGCATGCTCAGTGTGCAGCCTACAGTCTACAATACATGATGGTATGGTTGCCAGGGAGAAGAGACTAACCATGATGACATGGAGCGATGTTTACCTGCCTCTCCCTCTGTGACAAACTGTCTAGATCTCAGCCTATACCTCAATAGCTGCAGGGCTGGAGAGAGACTTCGTCTTTTTAGAGGCTTTTAATTGATAACACATCCTGGAGTCCTTTAGCTTTATAGTAGAATGATTAACGACTATATGATAGACAAACTGAATGTTATAGCACTGCACACACAGAAAGCAGAGGAAGTTATGGTGAAAGGAGTTATCTCGTAACCACAACACAACAAGCCATGGCAACTTTTCAGTGCAGTAACAATGACTCCATTGTGAAGTGAGAAAAGGACATACAGTAACATAATCATGCCATGCCAGCTTTTCCAATTCAACTGAGATTAAAACAATAAGCAAAGCAATTATTAAAATCACTATATGAAACTGGCAGTTCAAAATCCCTCCTGGGGCATACTAGCACGAGGAGAGAATCCCAAACCTTATCTTTATATGCCTGGAAGCAGCATGGAGAAAAAAACCTCAGACCCGTCTGAAGTGAGTGGTACTGTACTGTACTGTACTGTACTGTACTGTACTGTACTGTACTGTACTGTACTGTACTGTACTGTACTGTACTGTACAATCCCTCCTCTCTGGCCTGTGTGTGTGTGTGTGTCTGTCTGTGTGTTAGGCTGTGCAACAGTGACTCTTGGTGGTGAACAAACGCTATAACGCTATTTTCGTGCTCGAACACATCCAGGGACACAGGGACAGACCCAGGGACACAGCCACACACTGTCTATAGGAGTGGTTGCACCACTCAAAAACAAATCAATGCAACAATTAAAGGGAGCCGACTCAGTGAAGGCCAGGCCCCACATGAATGTGGTTTTAGCCTTGAAGTGGGTAGAGTTTAGGTGACCAAGGAGAATCTTCTCCAGGTGTAGAATGAATCAGAATCAGCAAAAGTATTGGAAATTCTCAAGTATTCTTACGTAGGCCTACAGTACAGTAAATGTACTTAGTTACTTTACACCACTGATAAAATCCCATGGTAAAACTACTTTCATAGCCGAACATTTAGAATTACATTTAGTAGTGTGCTTCAGTATATTTATTCTCTATTATACACACATGCACGCGTACACTCACAGCAAACCCACACGCACGCACACACTAGCACGCACGCACGCACGCACGCACGCACGCACGCACGCACGCACACATGCACGCACAACCAATAGCTGTAGTGTATAGATCAATGACTATCTTCTGGCCATGGATCTGTCTAGCTCTCATTAGTCAGGGGCCAATATACGTACAGATCATGGATCTGACTGGGAATCTCAACTCAATTAGAAAAGATGGGGGAGGGAGAGAATAGACTTAGCAAACTGAAACACTGCTCTTATCCCTCTGAAGTCTGAACTAGACCTGAATGTCTTCATCCCTCCATAGACCAGTGGTTCTCAACCTTTTCAGGCTGTGACCCCCCCCCCCCCCCCCCCCCCCGCCTCACCACCTCTTTCTTGCAGTTTGACCAATGTTTCACCAGGTTTTGTAGTATACGATAAAGTTTGTTGATTACTTTTGATGCAGTAATGTTTTTTTTCTTTTCTTTCTTCCTTTTTTTTAGGTATTAAAAAGGTCTTGAAAGTCCTTAATAAATGGTCACTTCACTGTCATCTGGGGACCCCCCTGTGGGGCCGGACCCACAGGTTGAGAACCACTGATATAGACATGCATGAATTTTATCCATATCCATATGTAATAGACGTGCATTTCATCTTCGAACAGCTGCGTAAAAACCATGTTGATCTGATGACAGGATAGAGGTTTATACAGTTTTGCACATTTAAATCATGAATGCAAGAAGCAGGAAACAATTCTAACAATTTGACATCTTGCAATTAATCTGTTAACCCCCTAAATCCAACCTTTGAAGGTAGGTGACAAGCAGGGAGGTTATTGGGGACGCCTTTGTTATGACCTGGCTGGGGGATTGAACCCCTGACCTCCCAATCTCAGGGGGACACTCCAACCACAAGACCACCAACTGGGCCAAAGGTTTTCAAAGGTTTAAAAAATATTAGAACTAGCCTTGCCCCAAACAGCAGACAAGCAATTTAAAACTTACACGGATATTTCAACAGCCATGTGTTAATATTTTGATAACTGACTTATTTTATTCATGATGAATAATTCACTGCTTCCTTGCAGCTATGTGCTCTCTTAATCTCATCAGCCGTTCCAACATGTGGGGGGGGGGGGGGGGGGTATGTAGCACTTTGAATGTAGCAAAAGGAATCCTAATTCACATACAGCAAACACTGCATATTGTATGCCCCGAATGGAATCAGTGTAGAGTTGGTGAGGGGGAATGGGAATGCATGAATGAGAGCAAGACCTTTGTGTCACCCGGTTGGCCACAGAGGTCGCCGGGAGGGAACCTCTGCAAAGCAGCCATCAGAATTCCAAACACACCCTGGCTGCAAAATGCAGCAAATGGCCCCTTCAGTGGAGTGACAGCTCCGAGTCCAACACCACGCACGCGCCGCTTCAATTAGCCTGCCAGAACACAGCCGCTCCCGGGAGCTTTCTCTGCCTCCACTGTCTTCTGCTGTCCCTGACATGGCACCTCTTCTTTCTCCCTGTTTTCATGACCGACCCTGTTCATTTTCTTCGTTTTCTTGGGCGGTGGCCCGGTGGTGCTTGTTTTGTCTGACAAAATCCTGATTTAGTTTCATTATACAACAGGTAGTTTCGAGGAAGCAATCTGATTGGATGAAATAGCCGTCTACTCGTGCTTCAAACGAGCAATGATGGCACACCTAATCAAAAACATTAAAAAAATCACACCTGTGTGAAATGAGGGGCGCTCTTATCATCGTACATCATCATGACGTAAAATGAGGCAATATTTGCTCAGACACTATGATGTAAAATTCTCCATTCATTGTCAATGGGAATGTAATGTTTGTGTAGGACAAAGTTTGTGGACACACACCAAAAGCTGGATATAGGATCGGGCTCTAAAAAAAAATCAGGCATCATGGGACATTTTCGGTCGTAGTGGCAAAATCTGGCATTACAATGAAATTGAGTTGAAGTGGGTTTTTTTTTAAAGAGTAACTGTCAGTGATGTTTGCGGAACTGTGTTAAAGCCTCGTTCCTGACCGCATCACTGGTGTGCCAATAATCACGGTGAAGCACATCCTCTCGTGTAATTTTGCTAAATCATATCAGACGGTGTTGTTTGACGTGTCGATGCTATGCGCACTGTGAGTTTGTAGGCGTTAGTCTTTTACTCTTTTTCTCTCCGTCACATTTTTTTCCTTCCCTTCCTTTCCTTTCTTGCGGTGCCTCTCTTTCTTTCCATCCGTCCATCTGGCCACAACAGGCTGGAGAGGAAATGGCAGCCCGGGCGCTAATGGAGACGCAGGTGAAATGGGTGTGAAATGAGGAGGCGGGGGAGAGTTGAAGCTAACTGAAGCAGACAGAGAAAAAAAAAGAGAGAAAAGAAATATGTTTTTCACAGCTGCTCTTGTCCTTCAGCATTGGAATCCATCACAGTGCTATAGTTGGTTGTAGTTTGATGTCAGTGCTGTTGCTGTGGTTACCTTAATTAGACTTTTGCTCAGTAAGTATCAGATATGATACAGTACAGTACAGTACAGTACAGTACAGTACAGTACAGTACAGTACAGTACAGTACAGTACAGTACAGTACAGTACAGTACAGTACATAGTATACTATGTTTCTCACAACAATCCACCTGCCGCTTCCATCTTATTTCTGGTCTTGCATATTCAACAGTTACAGCCAAAATGGTATACAGTCAAATTGTAATAAAAAAGGACCAAAAAGATCCATTAGGGAGGATGGTGATGGTACACCACCCATAATAACTAACAATTCAGAACACCAGCAGGAAATCTGATTCATATTCACGGACGATATCCAAAACAAGGCACAACTATAAAATATGATGTAATTATCATAGCCGAATAAAAGTCCTTCTCAAATCTTTCAGATAGAGTCATTATGGCAGTGGCCACACAGTCTTCATACTGACTGATGCTATTTCCCCCCCGAGTCAATATTCATATGAACATGATTTACAAATAGAGGCTTTAGAGACGTCAAGGTCATAAGGTCTCATTACTAAAATCATGTTAGCATGGTAATGACTAAGCTGCAACTAGACAACATCCAATAACATGAAATCCAATTTCAACCAATTGTTTAATGTAATGAAAGTGGCATGTGGCAACTAAAGGAATCTAATTATTGGACTCCCAGGAGTGCAGGCATACATAGTCCCCCTATATAATCGTATATGCTTGGTCAGCACAAAGCAATAACAAAGCATCTTCTGTGGGCAGTTGGGACTGAGGGTATAAGGGTATGCAGAAATATGGCGTTAGAGAAACTTGCGCGCACACACACACACACCTGAATGTGTGCACACTCATGCGTGTGCGTCAAGGACAATGCACAACTGCAACTCAAGGACATTTGGGGTTGACAGCCGATGAGCCGATGCTGCGCCCTATGGGAACACAGTGATAGCAAAGCCAAGGATTATCAATACATCAAGCACTGTCAATTACCTGCTGCTGTGAGACCTGATCTTCACACAAACAGATCACACATAAAATAGGGAGCGCATAATTAAGCAGTACAGGTTTGTAGAACGTAACCGCAATTATGGTGGGGTTCTGTCTTTTAAGAGCAAGTTGTCTGTGATCCAGTTATAGCACTGACGAAGGTCCTAGGTTTATGGGCATATAAAAAAAATATATATATATTTTCTTAAGTCTCAGTTTTTCCTCTATGTTGGTTTAATACCCTCAATCATAATGGATGTAGGGGTGGCAGTGGCTCAGCCGGTAGAGCCCCCCAGAGTTAGTGTCGAAGTGTCCTTGAGCAAGACTCTGAACCCCTAATTGCTTATGATGTGCAGGTTGGTGCCTTGCATGGTTTCCGACGTCATCTGTGTATGATTGTGTGTGTGAATGACCAGACCAGACAGTGGCCTTGTGGATAGAGTGTCCGCCCTGAAACTGGGAGGTAGAGGGTTCGATCCCCGGCCGGGTCATACCAAAGACTGTAAAAATGGGACCCAATGCCTCCCTGCTTGGCACTCGATCTGCATCAATGGGTTGGATTGGGGGTCAAATCAACTAATGATTCCAGAGTGCGGTGCACGCTGCTGCTCACCGCTCCAAGAGATGGGTCAAATGAGGAGAACACATTTCACTGCGGTAACGTGTGTGACTAATTGTACGACTTTGACATTGAATGGGTGCACAATCTACGTAAAGCACTTTGGATGAAAGCATTTCACCATGGTATTATCGGAAGGACATGCATATTTTGGGAAACGTTTGGCAACCATCTCAAGAGAGACCTGAGATAAATGATTATATTCTCGTAAACCTATCTGTTTTATTACGATGATGTCGCAAGTTGAAGTCCCAAGTCACGTGGAAGGCTTCTATAAATGACTGGAGCTCCTCTCTGTATCAATAAACACCTATAATTCAACCAACTTTGCCGGCATTCTTTGCAACTATAATACACTCCAGTGCTTGAGAAATGCATGTGAAATCCGAGCCAATCTACAGTACAGTACACCCAGTCCCTGAAGCCTAACTAACAGCAGGCTCTAGGCCATGTTGCACCATAGCCCAGCTGTATCGGTGTCTGCTTTCCCCCCCCCATCGCGTCTTGACGTGACCTTTCCAAAATGCGATACAAGCCGAGTGTAATGACGAACACACCAGTTGACATTTACAGAAGGCAGCATGACGTTGAGTTGCTCAAAGAAACATGAAAACGATAATGTTGCCTAAACCCACAAGGGACCCTGCCCAAGCGTGCACGTAGATTATGTTTAAAGCTCAGACATTATAACATGGACATTGGATAATAAAATAAAATCCAATAACCGATCCCACATGATTCTCTGTTGACAATTGCTCAATATATTAAGAATATTTAACGTGTCGTATACATTCATGCATATGAATGTGTGCTATCAGAGACATATCACATCACGTGTATGTGAGCCTATTGAAAGGGCAGTAGGATTGATGTGTGGGTGTTAGGTGTGTCTGTCGCTGCAATGCATCACTCCAACTGTGGCATTTCTGTCACCAGGATTGGATTTAAATCAGAGGGCAAGACTGCAAAGACACCCTTCCTCCCCGCAGCGCCGCCCAAAACACAGGTCAGAGAGGGTCAGACAGTCAGATGATGTGATTAAGGTTCAGGGAGCGCGCACACACACACACACACACACACACACAGTACACACACACACACACACACACAGGATGGAAGCCCATGCAGAGTCTAAAAATGCTGGCAACCTGCCACTCCATTCCCATCTGTGTCTGAGAGTGCAGGTCAATAGAGCAATCGCCATAAAAAACTGGTCCAATGAACCGAAGGATGACCAGATAAATTGCGCACTGTGTGTGTGTGTGTGTGTGTGTGTGTGTGTGTGTGTGTGTGTGTGTGTGTGTGTGTGTGTGTGTGTGTGCATTCCGTCCGGAGGAGATGGCTGCTTGTATTGCATTGCATTGCATTCTATGCAACCTTGAAGACGACCATTAATCACGTGCAGAGTAGAATTAACAGCATTAGATGAGGGTCCATTGGAGGGTTAAAGACTTACATTAGGGGGGGGGGGGGGGGGGACGACGACGACTGATGGAATATTGTGCACTCCCCGTACAACATTTACATTTCCTAACATCAGATACGACGGAGGAATGAAGTAGTTAACCCTTCAACCCTGCTTTTGTACGGGGACATTGTTCGCATCTCACATGACCGCGCCGGGCTATTCATTGGGGTCTCTTGATAGACACGGCCCCTCCGTAGACGGATGATAGGCCATTAGCTGGGCGCTGAGCTGTTACAAGACAGGCAGACAATGGCCCGGCAGGGCTGGGACAGCTTCATCTGTAAGAGCATTACATCTGTATGTTGGTCGTTGGAGCTGAGCAGCACCGTGTTGCATGTGAAGCTGCATGACGGGGAGAAGGTGGGGGGAATGTGAGAATAGCTCTATTCGACACGCATTCCACAACAAGCTGCACAGTGCAGATACACAGTTCCCCGCCGCCTGGCACTTCAAACAGCGGCAGCCCGGGCCGACCTGTGCACCAAGTATAGCTCCCTGCCAGCCTGCCTGCCTCCCCACTTCGGCCTTATCTGAGAGCCGCAGGAGGAGACCGTAAACACAACAGCGGAATTGCCAGTAAATAAGCCTGATAAGAGCAGTCTTAATGACTCCACTGTTTATTTTAGAGGTAGAATTATAGAGCGTTGCACTGAATGCACTCAGGGCTTTTGACAGTGAAACTCCCATGCAGTGGAACCCCTGGAGGGAATTGTGAATTCTACGTCCTAAAAAAAACTAAATGCCAGCTGAAACATGAATGAAAATATTTTTAATCTGAAGAAATGGCAGACTTCCAGTGTGTGCCAAAGGAGGCTGAAAATCAGCCAAAAGACATGCACATCTAAAAACCTTAGTAGGCTGGGTGCCGGAACAAACAGAGTAGATAGATAAGTAGATAGATAAAGAATAAAAAAGTCTGCGCACCAATTTAGGCTCCCAGACATATATTATTTACTTGAAAGTGGTAAGGTTTCGGGCCGAAGCCCTTCCAGTGTGTACCTCGAAGTCCAAGGGGGAATAATAACCGTGTGCCTGGAGCCCTCATGCCATATAACACCACCACCCCCCGACCCTCCTCATTCACAGCCGTGGCTGTTGATAACCCTGGGAGGGTCAAGGTCTCCACGTCTCTCTCTCAGCTCTCGTCTTTAGAGTCAGACCGAGCCACCCACATTCATGAACCACCCACGCATGCCTCTACTCTCCGCTTTTGTCTCTCAAGGCCAGCTCGCCATACGGTATATTGGCTTCGCCTGTAATTGCTATCCAAACAAAGACTAAATTACAGTATATTATGTGGGCTTCAAATGCTTATTAGCCTTGACATTAAATTGTCTGGGGCTGGTACAGTAGCTGACATAGTTATAGTTATAGTTAGTCGACCACGTAATCGGAAATGTCCCATTGTCCCCACTTAAATTATGGTTGGAGAACTTCCACTTCTCTGCCTTGAGAGAGAGAATGTCTGCATTCTTATATATTAACAAGGAGACAAGTGGAAATACTGAAAAAGGCCTATTTCTGTACTAAAAAGTCCCATTTGTTTCCTTTGTGTTTAGATCAAAACAACATGGCTGATAAGGAGAGAAGAAGCCAGTCTGTCAAGGTAAGAGTCCATATCAGAGGAGTCATAACATTTCACTCCACAGACATATACAGTATAACATTAGGGTGGACGACTCCTATTATACTGTATGACAATGTCATTAACCATGAAAACCAGTGCCGTTTTCCAGTGCCGCAATTAAAATTGCCAGAACCGCATGCGAATAGAACACAAGAAGATGACCGTGGTTACTCACACGGCACATCTCACGCTGACAACACAGATGCCACTAGATGTCACTGTGGCACCATTCCATTCCATTCCATGCCATGCAGTGACCATCCCAGGGCCCTGTGTGGCCTCTCTGAGACAGACAGCTCCCATAATGGGATGCTCCGTGGATGCTGTTTCTAAACTGCACAGCTGCAATGTGATGGAAAGTGCTGCTAGTATCATTATTACTATTCAAGACCTGTTTCCACTCCTCCGCCTCCCCCTCCCTTGGCCTGCAATACTCTCAAACCACAACAGTGCCCGGCGGCGGCGGGGGGGGGTCTCGGAAATTACTGTACATCGCAGCTCTGCTGGAGCAGCACTGCATATATTATCCTCCCCATGAACCCCTGGGCCGAGCCTGCAGAGAGTAGCTTGCGACAACACACTGCCAATAATAAAAAATAATACATATAGGCTATAGTACGCTTTTCCGTTAACATAGACATAATTGCAACGCTAATAATCCTTTCCGGAACTGGAATTAAAAGCATTATTAACCACGTTCAACCTGGTGTCGCTATTTTGGCAATGTCATTATAGTAGAAGATTATGTAATGCGTTGTGTAAAATGTAGGGATTAAGTGGAACAGACAGATAGTTTCACAATCAAGAACCAGCAAATGGTTGGTTCCATCCAAGCTGAATCCTTGTTGAGTGTGCGTTTAGGTCAATGTAATTTCAGTGCATCATTTGTATGCAATGGGACAAAGCAAGGCCAGAGAGGGAAATTATAGCGACGTATCAATGTTCCTATTTTTTTGTTCTTTATTGTATTTACATCTCAATCTTTCAACTCTACCCAAAAAGCCAGGTGGAAATAATAACCATTTGCAAAAGATCAATCTGAGGCTATCAAGCCTCAGTTCTGAATGCAACAGAGAGAGAGAGAGAGAGAGAGAGAGAGAGAGAGAGAGAAAGAGAAATCAGATACTTTATAGAGCAGCCCATTGCACAAAATCAATACCTTATAAGCAGGCCTGATGAATTTGAAATGTGTCCGTATTGATCAGTCTCAATCAAAGGGCTTCTGAAAGCAGCAATATAGTAGCGGAACGGTTTTTATACATACATATTTAATTCCAAAAGGGTAAAAAGTACTGGGACATAATGTCACAAATAGACAATTATGGTGGTGTTGAGGATTATACAAAAAATAACAGATAGATTTTACAGCAACTGGCTTTTTCTTTACTCCTTTTCTATATTTACAGATACAGTCTCTCTTTTTTAAGCATTAAAAAATATTGTAACTTTGAGAGTGAGTGTACAAACAAAACCAAATTGGGTTACATTTGTACACTCTCTGTGCCGAGGATAATTCCTGTGTACAGATCTCAATCAATTTCAAAGAGGTCAGACTCACAGTCACAGAGCGACGATTCTGGGTGTGGTGGTGGTTACTACTGGGAGGAGGGGCTATGGGGGCCTCTTCCTCCTCTTCCTCCTCCCCCGTCTGAAGGCGTAGCGGTGGGTCAGTCTCGGCGGGCGTGTCCTCTCTCTCCTCCAGGCTCTCGGGGTCAAGAGAAGGCAACTGGCTGGTGTCCACCGCGGCCAACGACGACGATGGGTCTGGATGCTGGAACAGCAACAATACATTAATACCACTGGACGGTAATGCATCATAGACGGGTGATAATACAGATATGGTCTTAGCGGTCCTGGGTTGACTTTCATGTCATCTTGATAACCTTGAAATGAAAGCCTTTTAGTGCAGGTGCAGGTTGCCCCCCCCCCCCTTAACTATAAAGGCTTGAGATACAGTGTGGACTCTGCTCAGTAAAATCATCAGTGTTATCCATTTGTAACTCAACAGAGAGTGCAAATGTAACGATCTATTTGGTGATATTTGTATTGATTGAGTTAAATAAACACTGAGGATTTGACTGTGTAATCACACACACACACCTCCTGTCCCTCCACATCATCAAAATGGGAGCTGTGTGCTGAAAAACATTTTCCAGACTCCTCCGAATCCGAAACTAACAATATTAAGAGCGGAAGAACCGGCTGAACTAATCCAGCTGTTCTGCCACAATTACATTTCTAGCCTCTTAGGCATATCTGACATAAGTTTATTGCAACATTGCTTTCCGGGGACGAGTTGCTGATTGGGTTACACACAGGGTGAGCGAATATCTCAGTTCGCAGCTGAGTGGCTGCTGGTCAAAACAATTAATTTATAGCTTCATTATGCCATGACTTCATGGCATAATGGAACCATGTTCAGTATGGTTTTATATATTGAAAATATATAAAAGAACAAATGGTAAATGGTGCATTTATATAGTGCCTTTATCCAAGGCACTTTACATACTGTAGATTGTGCATTACATTCACCCATTCACACACACATTCACACACCGATGGCGGAGGAAACCATGCAACCAGCACATAGGGAGAAATTAGGGGTTCAGTGTCTTGCTCAAGGACACTAACTCTGGGGGAGCCCGGGTTCGAACTGGGAACCTTACGGCCCACCGCCGCCGCCCCATAACACTAATTAGTTAGTTTGACGGCAGTACGGTTCATGCTTATCGGGCAACGGCGGAACAAGGGAACCAGATCAAAGTTTAAGAGTTCAATTGGAGCAGAAGAGATGTGTTCACATGAATAACCACTGTACAGGGACATGGTCGGGACAGGACGAGCCGGCGTCTCTCTATGTGATGGTCTCTGGGACCCACTCTGCTGCTCTGCATCCTGGGATACATACAGTACGGATGTTCGCTCACAGGCAGAGCCTTCATTAAACTGGCATCTGGAGGCAATCTAATAAGCAGAGCTCTGTATCGAGCACACCCCTGCTATACTATCTCGGAGAAATAAGGGGCGCAGGACTGCCACATGCGTGCACTAAGAGCACGCTGTGTGCTGTGCGCGTGCCTGTGGACGCAGAGAGGTAGTCACAGGGGTAATGAGAGGGACGGCGCATAGGGCAACGCTAAACTATGCACAGTCACAGAATCTATAACAGCTATATTCGGTTTGTTCTGCACCGCTGGGCCACCCACTGACATAAAAAAACAATACCATGGGGGGATGTGTTACCTCGCATGAAATCAAAGTCACGTTAAAAAAACACAACAGAACGGTTTACTCTTTTAGGGAAACGCACGGTTCTGTGTTGACATCAGTGGCGATAAACAGTGATCTTGTGCAACTACTAACTAGGGGTGGGCGATATGGTGATAAATTGTGATAAAATGTCTCCACGATATGCCTTTTCAGAGATATCGTATAGGTTGTACTGTTAAGCAACGCATGAAAAATTCTATCTATCTATCGTGATACTGCTTGAAAAGATATCGTGATATTATATTATTCCATATCACCCACCCGTATGTGCGCCCCTCCATCTCCATCCAACTAGTTGCAGTGAGTGAAGCCCCCCCCCCCCCCCCCCCCGGCGCTGTCCAGCGCTGACGAGAACAAAAGCATCAAAGCACAAGCTCTCCTCCCTACTACTCCACCACTCCCCCTCATACAGGGAGGGGCCTTACACTGAGGAGGGAGGGAGGAATGGGGAGGCACCATGTGTACTTGATTCAATTAGCAAGTCCCCTGGGACTGTAGGCTGCAGAGATGGGGGCCGCAGTGCAGACCTGTCTAACAAAGACGTACAGCGCGCCCGTGCCCTTACTGAATCCCCCTCATTAGTCAGCCAAGCAAGTGTGCATCCCGAACAGCACTTCACCACACCACACAGAGCAACAACATTCATCTTGACTCTTGGCAGAATGCAGCAGCCGGGCAACATCAAATATCCCGCCTTTGTTTGGATTTTCACTGCATTGATTAACACTTTGCACAGCAGGGATTAACTGACTATATGCAGAAAGCAGAGCTCCCTGTTTTGTTTGTGTACTCACTCTGTATGTATGCTACACTGTATAGCTTACGGTCCGAAACTCCATGCTTTGCTACATTTCTCTGATCACCAGTGTTTGCAAAAATGCAGCATAAAATACATAAATATTCTGTTGAATCTGTTCAGTTGATGCAAGAAGTCAGTTGCAGGAGGAAAGAAACATTTTTGGACTGTCTAACTGTTAGACTCTAACAGGCACTATAGCAGAGTATATATGCTATGCCTGAGCATCTGACTAAAATATCTCTTGGAAAACATCTGCCATATATCCACCAACTGACTCGCATCACTGGAAAAGGGCCTGGAATTTTTCAAAAAATCCTCTGCAATGCATCACAGAGAATAAACAGAGCCTTTACCTCCTTTGAATGTCAGACAGATAAAGTGGTCCTGCGATTTATTAGTATTCATGTGGCATTCTGACGCTCCTTTGAAACACAACAGATGTCTGCGTTTCAGCATGTCACAGAATTGCTTAGTTGCAAGTGAGTGATACTGGAATGTGAAAGTAAAAAAACAGACATGCTTAACACCACCTGTTTGGTACGCTTCAAGTCCGAGTTATACTTGGTTGAACACGCAACTAAGTATAAATCACCCTTTATTTAATGCTGTGTCGTATCTGTCAACACTAATTTAAATGCAAATGTATTTTCCAATACTGTGAGTGGTATGGGACAGTTAACTGTGAACATATAGTAACATCTGAATATGATGAGACGAATCTCATATTTGCATATAAGTATCGTACACAAAGCGGCGGTATAGCTCAGGGGTAGAGTGGCTGGATGGTAACTGCAAGGTTGCCAGTTCGAACCCGGGCTCACCCAGAGTTAGTGTCGAAGTGTCCTTGAGCAAGACACTGAACCCCTAATTGCTCCTGATGTGCTGGTTGGTGCCTTGCATGGTTGACGCCGCCATCGGTGTTTGAATCTGCATGTGAATGGGTGAATGTAATGCACAATCTACAGTATGTAAAGCACCTTGGATAAAGGCACTAGATAAATTCACCATTTACCATTTATCTGCTGCTACGTTATATGCAGTTTCAGTCTTCTAATGCAGTGGTTTTAAACCAGTGGTCCTTGAGGTAGTCCTCAATGATTTGATAACCAAATGGACCCTTATAGATTCTTTACTCTTGAGAGCGTAAAATTAACTCATGCTTTCATTTCACACTGCCATGAGTTCATTGTTACTTGTTAGACATCTGCATTACTTAATTTACAAGAAGTTTACACAATTAAGATAATTGAAGAAGAATTGTTATTTTGATCAACGTTTGCCAACAGCATGGAATTGAGGGCTAAATGTCATCAAATGGTGGTCCGTGGCTCATAAGCCAAATAAATAATGGGCCTTGATATGAAAAGGGTTGAAAACCACTGTTCTAATTGGTTTATTGACAGATAAAATGTAGTAAATGCTCACTAGATGCGAAGCTAACGGTGTCATGGATAAGATTAAGAGTGATATATGATGTTGGATCCCCTTGGGAGATGACCAAATAAAAAACGGGCGCAATAGATCAATCCCAAGTCATTCGCTTTTAATGAAATGCTTTTGATTTGAAGACACAATCTTAATGTGCTAATGTCGTTTTTGTCTTTTGAATGAAATTTCATTTAGTTTTAGTCACATTTTAGTCATCTGAAGTACTTTAGTGTTAGTCTAGTTTTAGTCAACTAAATGTCACAAGATAAGTAACTAAATCTACACTTTTCTACACTAAATCTACAGTTGATTTTGTCGACTAAAATGTGTTTTGGCAGGCCTTGATGGTGTTGTAATGCAACACTAACACTTGGTTGCACTCTGAAAATAGCTGATCTACAAGCTCACAACGCGTCGCAATGCGGCTTGTTGTGAACTTGTAGATCTGCTATTTTCAGAGTGCAACCAAACATAAAAGGACTTCTCTTGTCCACTAGTCCCTCCTTAACATTTTAGTCTAGTTTTATTTGTTGATGAAATATTCAATATCTTTAGTCATTTTTATTCAGTTTTCACCAGTGAAAAAGGTATACTGTACAGTCGAACATCTTTCGTCATAGTATTAGTCGACGAACACTACAGTGGTGGTAGATGCATTCACATCGCACCTGCTCATTTATCTACCAACCCACCCACCCACCCACATGCACGGACAGACAGACACATCTGCTGTGCTCTGGGGCCCCCATGGCACCTTTAGCAATCACTATCATCATATGAACCACAGATAATTACACCGCGTCTTCCACCCACCAGGCTGGTCTGCTATAGCTTGCTTCTCTAAAACCATATTGCTCCAGTGCAGCAGCAATAACACTTCTCTAAATGAATGCACTTTACTACATGACTGCTGGTGGCGCCCATTTATTCTGCCGTCCAACTGGAAAGGGAGAAAAAAAACAAATTAATTTGGCACTTAAGCACTACCCCCCCCCCCCCCCCCACCCTCGGCGCCCCTCTGTGAATAATGTATCACTGTTCCCTCAACACCCGCCGCCCCTCCACCACCCATCCATCCATCCATCCCAATCTCCAATTCCAAGCTATTATTCAACCCTCTCTTTACGATTCCGCTGCTGTCCTCTGTCGAAGCTCTTTTGCGTTAATACACTGAGATAAATCACCTGGCATTTGATCTCAATCTGTTCTCACCAACTGTGCCATTCATCATATGTAATTATTACATCCATGTAAAGTACACATGATTGCATCATTTCTCACCACAGTAGAATATAGTATATAGATAACTGAAAAAACCCCAAAACTGGGATGTCAGAGGAAAAATGGACATACCTGTCGTATGAGTATGTCAAGGATTAATTATTGTACGATAAATACTATAATATATAAGCTGATTCAATACAGTGTCAAGTATAGATACCATTATTAATTACCATTGATAATTTTCCTTCTGTGTGAAATAAGTAAAATAACGTGCCACTTGCATAATTATCTTTTTCTGGTCTTGACCTCTACTACATAATTTTTGACAAAAAAATCAGTGGACTGATTCAGAACTGGATCTCTTTGGATACACATTTGCGTTTTATCATTATTATGCTGTTATTATGTACGCTGCTGCATTGTCTGAAGGAAGCCAAACCAAAATAAGTTTTACTCATATGTACCTGCAATGTACACAAGATGTAACAATAAAGTACAACATTGAACCCTGATTTGTACTTGCGGTTGCGTGCAGTGTCATACACCGAAAATAGTCGATATACAAGCGTGCTTTTTTTTTGGTGCATGACACGCACAAATCAGGCTTGAGACTGTAGTCTGAATCTCCATTTGAGAAGCAAACCACAGGTCCGATGGTTCAACGCTAAACGTTGGAGCTGCTGCAGTGTAGGACTTTGGTTTACTAGCACTACAAACAAATACTTCCATGGCATGTTATGTATTCCTACACGGTCTAGAGCAGATGTTTTTTTCTATATACTTCCAATGAAAAAGTCAATAACACTTGTTTGGTCCTCCTCGCCATCTCTTTGTTCACTACACGCCCACGTTCAGTCAGACGCTCAAGCCAGAGAATCACAGCTCACTGACAATTATCACTGCTGTTCAGTTACACCTCTCCTCTCTCTCCAGGGGATGACAGACGCTGGGCTTTACACTCTCATGTGCCCCATTATTTCTATGCAAATTAGACCAAAAAAATCATGGAGGGGGCACCCTTTGATGTTAGTGCTAATTAGAGAATCTTGCCATTACATGTGTGACCTCTAGCTGTATACGGCTATAGTATGCAGTACAGTACACTACAAAAATGTGATTGTGCATCATGACCTTGAGCAACAGGCTAAAGTTTGATGACATTCTAGATTTCTCCTTATTTTAATCATGTAAAAGAGAAGACAAACTACTCATTGTACTGAATAAATCCCATGGCATTTTGTTGTCAATACACTGTCATGTGTATACCGGAATTATGACCCCGGCGATTGTTTTCTTGTCTTCGAAAAGGGTCGTCTGGGGAGGACCAGAATATATTCGCGGCACACAGGAGAGCCATAGTGGCATGCAGGCAGCACAAATATCTATTAATCTCATACAACCACTGCCTGACAATGAATCACTAGCTCATAAAGAAGCCAGACAGCAGGAGTGAGGGTAACCAGGCACAGATAGAGGGAGATCCAATGGCCTGCTCTGCTCCCAAGAGCTAGTAAATGGCACTCTCACTCTCAGAGCCCATAAAGGAGGCTGCATTAAGATAATAATGTTGTATGGCAATTATTAAACAGCAATAAAGTAAGTTTAGTACCCTCTCCAGGCAAGTGGCGCCTGCACATATTTTCTTTTAGTATCTGAGGCATAGTGCTGTGTTGTATCCTTGTACGTAGCTAGCTAGGTGGCTCTATGGCAGGGGTGGACTAGCCTGGCTAAAGCCAGACGCGAATCAGCCGTTGCCAAAAAAAATTGCCTGCCGACCACACGACAGTGTGATTTGAGTCTAGCTTATTATCCAGGCTAGGGGTGGGCATCCATGTCTTTTAAGATTTTTGGGGGCCGACCGCAGAGCAATTTGGAAATCCAGACAAAACTCAGAGATGAGATGAAAAATCAGTCCTGTCTAAACTGAGTGGTACTGTACTGTACTGTACTGTACTGTACTGTACTGTACTGTACTGTACTGTACTGTACTGTACTGTACTGTACTGTACTGTACTGTACTGTACTGTACTGTACATGCAGCAAAGGTCGTCATGAACGGGACTCGAACACACGACACACTGTCAAGCCAGAGCCTATATGTCCTGGACCGCTATAGGCCAGCGGGCACGTTTGTATTAGGTATTCTAATTAGCAGCCTATAATAAGATATACAAGTGGTGGTGGTTTTCACTGTGTGGTGATGGTAGATCGCACCCAGCCTTGGACAATGGCTAAGCAGATCTTAGTGCCTGAAAAGGTTGCTCTATAAGAGCATGTGAAATATGGCTGAGAGGGAAAAAAAGGGATTTGTGGACACAGTGACCCTCTGTAATCACATAAGGGGTGTACAGAGTTGGGTTATACGTATGTTAAGGCTGACTCTCTGAAAAAAGCAAATCTGCTTTTCCAGTCAAATCCTATTTTGCAATGAAAGAGAGTTTCAACCTCAGCTGAATTTAGAGCACTGGTTCCCAAACAGTGGGTCGGGACCCATTTGTGGGTCGCAGACACATTTTTATGGGTCTCTTTATTTTTTTGTTTCCTAATTTTTTATTTATTATTATTTGAAAACATTTTGTAACATCTTTTACACATTTGTAAAACATTTACCAAAAAAAATCCTGTAAAAAGCAACAATTTTCATGAATTGAAAACAAAATTCAAAGATTTTTTTCTTCAATAATTTCAGGAAGAAATAAAATAAAAATCTAAGAAATTCCATAAATTCAAACGTTTAAGAAGTAGTGAAAATAGCCGATCTACAAGCTCACAACGCAGCGCTTCGCACCGCGCTGTGAGCTTGTAGATCGTCCAGTTTCACTAGTTTAGGTCCCGGACTCCCAGGTAAACGTCTAATTTCTGTTTTGGTCACGGGCTAAAACGTTTGGGAACCACTGGCTTAGAGGGTTCATGGTTCTTAAGGTTGCTGGTTGCATACTAACAGGGACTGATATCACCTTGAACAAGATATATTGATTTCTTGCATTTCTCTTATGCCCGAAGAAGCTGACAGGCATCAAACTAATTGATCATATACATAATATGAATTTAGTATAGACAGGAAACTAAATTTACTCATGTGTAATGATTTGTAATGTATCCAACCTCCTTTTAAGCAGATTTACCCCAGCAACCACGGTCTGGACCAGAACGAATTAGTGACGTATCGATTGGGGCCAGATCAAGTCAAACCAAGTCTAGTCAGATCTGGCCCAGAATATCACCTGATTTAAACCAACATAAATTCTGCCCACTAAGACGGATTTCCCTAGAGAGAGTCCGATCGAGGCCAGATCAACTTAAGTCATATCATAACTAGTCAGATCTGGCCCAGAATAAGCATTATTATTAATTGGTGAAGATGTCCTGGAAATGATATAAAGATCATCCCCATATGGGCTGTGATCTGGCCTAGTCCTGAACGTCCTGAACGTCACCTGAGGACGTCATCATAACGTCATCATGACGTCATTTGGCTTGCTGGGACATCTTGGCAATTAATAGATATTTAATTATTAGTAATTAGTCAAATGTGAATAGCGGAGACAATTTTCAATTGTTTACATTGTAGTTGATTACTGATTTCACGCCCATAAAGCACACATTATGCCAGTTTGATATCGGCGATGGGAGTATTTGACCTCTCACCTCTGAACAAATGAGACGCAGAGCTACACTGACAGCTGGATTAGTGTCTGAGGTTGTCTGGAGGGAGGAGCCCTGGAATTCAGAGGGCAGACATTAATACACTCATATTATGCACAGGAAATTCATCAGTGTTAATAAAACTCAGAGTTATATCAGCACACCACTGTTATTACCAATATTCCGAGGGATTTTTGGGTAGTCTACTCTATATTTAATTGCTGAGGGAGGCTAGGTATCTTTCATTGCGGTAAAGGATATATCTCTGCTGTCGGGAAGAAACCACCTAACTCCAAAAGGTTCATTTTTCAAAATGAAGAAAACTAAAGAAAAATAAAAAAAGCAATACTGCCTCATCAAAGTTGGTGTTGTGACTTTATATATTGTCAATTACTTGCATGAGAGGGTGAGAGGTGGTGGAGTTAGTTGCTTTAGCAGACAGTTTGAGGGTCCAATGGAGTTAAGAGGTTTTGTCAGAAGCGCGTTACTACATTTCATTGGTTCAATATTATTTTAATCAACACACAGTGTTCAATAGCACTGATTCATGCAAAAAAAACACACACAAAGAATTGCGGTTTCCTCCCGACATGGTACATGGTTTAACGATAAAAAAAAAGAGAAGAAGAAAAAAAAAGATTGCTAATACTACAATAACAGAGCGTAAAAAAGATGGATGTAAAAAGAGCTCTTTCTCCTCACTCACCCTCAGGGGGAGCTCCACCCTCATCCCGCGCTGCCCCGTCTCAGACATGAGCTTCCTGTAGAGCTCGGGGTTCAGAGGCAAAGCGGAGAAGCCCAGGGTACTGCGGAGGATGTGGCAGCCAGCTGAATGCATCACAACACACACACACACACACACACACACACACACACACACACACACACACACACACACACACACACACACAAAACAGCACCACCAACAAAACAGCACCACCAACACTAGTACATTAATTTATTTTCTAGAGCCTGAGCCTTCTAGAGCCTGAGCTTGTAGATCTGTTATTTTTGGAGCATGACACCAGTAAATTAAACATAATATAGTTAACATAAAAACATGCTTGACTTTGTTTTCCTCGTTTATACCCGTCGACGTGGGGTAGTACTCCAGCACCAAGGCAGCGGTACCGCTAAACATGGTGGCACAGTCGCGTTCCAGAAACAGAAAGCAGTGGTTCCACACGGGCTGATCCTCCGGGGAGCCAACCTTCGAGACCTGGGAAGTAGGCGGGGCGGGGGTTTGGGGGTAACAACACGCAACAATGACTCATTTTAGCCTCATAAAAAACGGATTAACGGAAACATTCTCAGAAGAATATTACACTTGAGTGCATCAGTGTTAAGCGCCGCCTGTGCCCAGAGATTAATGCCAGAACTCTCCGGGTGGTGAGACTGTGCGAAGACATGGTGATCAACAGTTGGCTCAGAAGAAGAGGCTGCTCCCAGCAGGCAGTGCTGTTGTGGCATGGCTGGAGTGAGAGCATGCCCAGCAGCGAGCACCTGCCTGGCTGACGTCCCGCGGGGAAGCTGGCAGATGGTATTTGACGCTTGGGTGTGTGCGTTCTTACAGAGGACGACAACTAAAGGCCTTCTATTCCTGGCAGGCACTTCTGAAGCAAAGAGGGCGGACGGACACCCATATAGGTGAGACGACGAGGCGGTGCCAGGGAACGCTGTGGAGCTCCAGCTCATAATCTAACGGGGCTGGGAGGGGTGCGAAGGGTCGCTATGTGCCCTGCAGGCCAGGCCAGGCGGGCACACAGATGTTTCAGCTCATTAGAGCTGGTCTGCATGCCGAACGAACCATGCCAACTGAATTATTAACGTCTGCTTATTTTTGTGACCTGGCTCTTAACTTGCATGCAGCATCATATGGTTCCATACTATACCGTATGGACTATGGATGGAACTATGCAGAACGTTGTTTAGGGCAGTGGTTCTCAAAGTGGGCCCCAGGGGTCCTTGAAGGAGTTCCAGGGGGTCCCCAGCTAAATGATAGTTAGGAACCAAATGGACCATTATGGGTCTGTAACTCTGAGAGTGTAAAAATGGAACCAAATGGACACTCTCAGAGTTAAATCAACATTGATTTTACAATATAAATTGGGGTAAAATCATGGGCTAATGAGTGTCCTTGACATGAAAAGGTTTGAGAACCAATGCTCTAACTTGGTTCCATATGGAACTATATGTGATGGTTCCAGCAAGCAGAGCATCGTTTAGGGAGGAGCACGGACTGTCAGCAGTGTCATTTACACTGCCCCCAGATGAGTGGTCGCCCGTGGGGCTCGACCTCTCTCTCTATGCCTGAAATGTCATTGGCTGGGGGCGTCTCTGAGCCCAGACAAAGGTCAGCAGTGACACCGGCTCCAGGGATCCTTATTGATTCCCAATCCAGTGCCATAATAATGCCTGGCAATTACACACCTCTAAATGACATGCTAATCATGGATGTTCATTCAGATTCTAAGGATTTATTTTGAATCGTTAACTAGTGCCAAAGCACCCACTTTGATCTAATGTCAGTTCAGTGGTTCCTCTGAGAGTCAACTAAGATTCCTGCAGCATCCCAGTCTGCTGTTCTGTTCCAATGTGTGTGTATTAATGTGACAATGCAAATGCAACACACTATAATGCATAATATGAGTAATGGTTAACCTCACATGAGTGATAGAAAACGACACATGAGGTACAATAAAAGATTTATAGGCTAAAAGGATAACACAAAAAAGTCCTGGGGACTTGTTTCCATTGTGGTCCATCCCATGTATTCAATTCATCAACATAACATATTACCCACTAAAATCGGGATAGCATATGTGTCTTTATAGATTGTTGCATTGGCTATAAAAACATAGCAGATGTACAAGCTCACAGCACAAGCTATTTTTGAAACCAGTGATTCACATGCTTTAATGGATGATGTCAGGGCATTCCACATTGTGGTGGCAGTGGCACAGCAGTAGAATGGTAATGTTAGTAGAATTTGTTCTGAAGTCTGGACCATGTGTTTGGTCACTGACCTCATCTGAAAATAGTTTGTGCAAAGGGGAAGATTTGCATTGGTAAAAATGATTCCACATTGTTCACAAATTTTCCAGAATCTAAAAGATTTCCAAGCTCACCATTGGTTTAGGAGTGAGGTTTTAGGCATGCAGACAATGAATCTAGCAATACAGCATTTAGCAGTTCTTGAGGCACATTTGTTGTGTAGCAAGTAGCATGTAAATTGGACTCATCACTCATATGTCATGGGATAGGAGTTATGACTTTTCAGGCATCATTTAAAAATGGGTGGCTCCAACCTCATATTTGTTGTTCACACAACTTCAAATTATTGGTGAAGATTTTATGTCATGTTTATGAACAAAGATGAGCCATGCCATATTGTGTTACTTCCCCATGTCTGTGAGTGCATACACATACAGTACAGTGTATCACTAATACATCATATATAGTCTATCATAGTGACCAACATAGTCACAGCCTTTTTATGCAAACCAATGCCATTTATTATTGGAAACGTTTCCACTAACTGCCCACGGTCTATCCATCCACATAAAATATGGGCTCTATGTGAGCTGCATGTTAATGACCGTATAGATATGCATGGGAGTGAGAGTGGTGTGGCCTGTTGCCTGCCTGGGCACAGATGGTGTGAGAGCAGGATGTACAGAGATGCAGTTTTGCCCAGACACACGCACGCACGCACACACGCACACACGCACACACACGCACACACACACACACGCGCACACACACACACACACACACACACACACACACGTGCATGAGCACCTACACAAACCGTAGGGTCAGAACACCCAGGATGGGAGTTGGGAGGGAGCATATTATTTGGACCAGAGGACGCGCTTATGTTTTTTCCACACCTACAGTGGGAAAGCCTGCTCATATTGTGTCATAGCTATACTATATGTCCCAGTGTTAACTTTTCAATCTGTAATCAAAACAGCCGATCTCCTTTAGGACCGGTAACACGGGACCTGGGGACACGCACCATGATCAAAGGCTTGATTGGGGCTCATTGAGGCATGTGGGACCAAGCTAGGATAATTAGTGCACTGGGACGATCAATACACCTTGTGTGTGGGGGTTGAATGTAGACGGAAAACACAATCTAAAAGGGGGATTGCTGGAGAACTGCAGTGTCAAGCACAATTCGAACAGACAAGGGTACGTTAACGGCACAAATCATGTGAGATTTACATCAGCAGCAGGAGGGAGATCCCTCTCAGTGTGCATGGAACGAGTGCATGCTGGGTACAGGATGTCCAGCGATTTAGCATCCACATTATTACTTTGAATATTCGTAATTAATATTCTGAGCAGGGAGGCGCGCGCACACGCACACACACACACACACACACACACACACACACACACACACACACAGATCGACAATTAGCGCCAAAGGATATCGGGATCTGCACGGTCGACGGGGAGCAATGGACATACAAATGGACAGGAGACACGGGAGATAAATGGAGGCATATAAAGACAGGAAGACAGATGGAGAGGTTGACGAATGAAGGCGAGGGGGTTCGTTCAGTGGATCGATCGAAGCCAGAGCACAGGTCCCTCGGGAAGACGGGGCCTTTTTAGCACCGGGGTGAGGAGGGGAAGGAGCAGGGGGGGATGATGATGACACGTTTCCCCTTCAGAGAGGTATGTGTACTGGGTCTGGGAAAGGAGCTGTGTGTTTGTGTGTGTGTGTGTGTGTGTGTGTGTGTGTGTGTGTGTGTGTGTGTGTGTGTGTGTGTGTGTGTGTGTGTGTGTGTGTGTGTGAGAGATGCAAGAGAGAGAGAGGAGAAAGGGAGAGAGCGCGCGTTCCCGACGACGCTCTGTGTGGTGCGACAGACGGTGATAGGGAGCGACAGCTCTCTCTCCCTCCCTCTCAGGGAGAAGAGAGAGAGAGAGAGGAAGACATGCCGCTTCGCCAGACTCCCCCCGCTCCCCGCCGTCGCCCCGGGAACGAAGCCATCGCCCTGCCCAGTGTTGATTTTTCGTCGACTAATACTATGACGAAAAATGTTTTGTCGACTACCTTTTTTCACTGATGAAAACGAAATGGAAACTAAATGAAAACTAAGCTATGATGACTAAAACTAAGACTAAATGTATTGGCAATTTCGTCAACAAATAAAAACTAGACTAAAATGTTATGGACTAGTGGACTGTGGACAACAGATCCAGTATAAGTATAAGACACCACATAGAAATGGGTCAAACGGGTCTATTTGGTTCCATTTGATTTCTACAATATATATTGGGGTCCCAGAGATAGAAATTCCATTAATGGGGGACCGTTGAACTGAAAATGGTTGAAAATCACTGCTAGAGCCGTAAAAATCTTCTCTTATGGGGGTCCCTGGGGCATATATTTTCAATTTGGGGTCTGCAGGCTAGTGAGTATCATTTTCGGGGTCCTTTTTGATTGATTGACCTTTATTTCAGGGGAATCCAATTGAGACCAAGGTCTCTTTTTCAATGGCGCCCTGTATACAATCAAAGAACATTTACAGCAATGGTTTGACATACATGACAAACACACGGTACAAAAAGATATAATACAAAAACACACATACACCAGAAAACAGAATCAGAATCTTAAAACCACATATTACAAAAAGCAGGTGCATACGCCTTCCTCGTGTGAGGTCAGTTAAAATTATTTAAAAAATAGCCTATGAAACAAGGACATGCATCCAGCATCAACTTGTCTTGACAGATATTCCATATTCCTTGACATGAAAAGGTTTGGGAACCACTGGTGTGGAGGGTGGAAGGAAAGGCATACCTGAGGACGGCCCTGTGCGCTGAGGTGTGGCGGGTGGAAGGCAGACTCAGGAGGGTGTGGAAAATATACTGGGGTCATGGTGATCCCTGCCGCGGAAGGGCTGCAAAGTAGCGTGGCATCCCTGTGAAACAATTTTGACAATACAGGAATTAAAACTGTGTGAGGAATTACAGATAAACGAATTAGCAATCAGGCAAAAATGCCTTGTTTTCACTCTGCCAAATGTGCAGATTGATTGATGGAGACATAACTACCCACGAAATAGATTTTCTCAGCCGATCTCCAGGGTAATGAGAATTTGTAACGGTTTATTCACACAGAAGGCATGAATGAAAACATGAGGTGTCGACTATACCGCGTCTCGCAGGGAGATTAGGGTTCCCGTTGTAGAGCTAGGAAATCCATTTGAGCGAAAAGGACAAGAAATAAATAAAACATTAAACCACAATGCTTCCAAATTGCGCCCTGGCAACAGCTTCACTATTATTAGAAGCGCGCGCGGTAAAGTGCCAGAAGTAACGCGCAGCATTCTGTGGACATGTTGGACTGAGTCAGCCAACGTCCACCTGTGTCCGGACAGGCCAGAGTCATTCACACCACCCACTGTTCGCTTCCAAGTGGCTTTCCACTTACAGCACGACAACATAATACAGCATACTGTGTTGTGTGCATCATGCAGGAGTGTATACACAAGAAAATTACCTGGACAGATAGAGAAAATGAAAAGTGTATAGCATAGTGTTAACTTTACTCTAAGAGAGTACAACATTACATTTGTATTTGTATAGTTTACACACTTGAGTTGCAATTAAGGACAATTACTGTCCCCCCCACCCCCCGTTTCTGAGGTGGCTGAATGGGGTGAGGGATATCCCCCCCAATATGTTAATGACTTATTTGTTACAGTAAGTTACATGCATGTTGGACAAAATCAACTCCAACTAATTACACAAACGGAAGCTGCTGACAGTGAAATAACATTATGGAAATTATGCAACTTCCCAAATCGCTTTAAGTGAGGTTCTTGGTGACCCAATGTCACACAATGCACGCACTTAATTATTCTGGGGGGGGGGGGTCTTTGAGGGGTCTCATTAGTAACTGCAGCACGTCTAACTGCACTGCAATCAGGCCTCGCACATGGCATTTTGCTTCACTCGTCATATTTAAGTCTTTTTTTTAGCACTCTAATTTTAGCGCATGATGCTGCACAGGGCGGTTGTCCGTTGTGCCTCTTAATTGATGGCAAGGCCCCGAGGTGCATTAGTGTGAGGGATTAAGTGCCCATGTTGTTGTGTGGTTCTCTCTGTGAGGGAGAGTCCGGCCTCGTCCCCACCAGCTGCACAACCCACACTGAGCGATTTTTACGGTCCGTCTATCTGGAGTTCATCGTGCCAATTAACCGCTGGACCGTTCAGAGCAGAATTAGGGGCCAAACCCGATGGGCAAAGTTTTTGTACCGTTTTTTGAGGGCCGCTAGCCCCTCCTATATTCAGCTATTATTAGTGTAGATTTTCACACTAACTATATACAGCTTTTGTCCCCCACGTCTCATATTTTCCATTGACAATAAAAGGAGAAATTAGGTCATATGTCAGTCAAATATGACGTAAATTTGTGGCAACACAAACATTAAATGCCATTGACAATGAAGGGAAAATGTATGTCATACTGTATGTAGACAAGCAAATCGGCTAACCAATCACATATACAGCTTTTGTCCCCACACGTCTCATATATTTGCCATTGACAATGAAAGGAGAAATTAGGTCATATGTGCCTCAAATATGAGTATGACGTAAATTTGTGGCAACACAAACATTACGTCATATGTAGACGAGCAAATCGGCTAACCAATCACATGAATTCAGTTGTTCATGAGATGATGTATGATGATTGATAATGTATCATTTCACACAGGTGTGATTTTTAAGGGGCGCTAGCCCCTTCTATAAACAGCTTTTGCTTAGATTTGCCATTGACACGGTAAGAGAATTCCAGTTTAATGTCCGCTAAATTTTGTCCCTGCCCGAGCTGATAATTCCACTAAATATGACGTAAATTAAACATCAAAACATTAAACGCCATTGAAGGAAAAACTTAAGTTACATCCTATGTAAACGAGCAAATCGGCTAACCAAACACATGTTGGTGGGAGCGCTTGGCCAAGTACCTTATGTAGCAATGTCAAATGTCCGATAACTTAAATTGATGAACAATGACAAGAGCGGCCCACTCGAGGCAGTGCGGTGCCCGGTGTCGAGTTGTTCGGATCAGCGGTTGTCCAGAATTGGCCGACCCGACCAGTCTCATTATCCTTCGTTGGATCGTCAGACAAGTGAAGGCAGTATATTCGTCACTGACCTGTAGGAGTGGTAGTTTGGCACAATACGGGCCACGGTGAGCAGGGAACCAACTGGGTCCTTCAGGGGCTTCTCCATAGCCTTCAGAAGCACCTACAGTAGGATTAAAAAGGATATTTGAAGCAACATGTAATGAATAAGGTGAGGGAGGTTGGGGAGAGACAGAGATAGTAGAGGTTTGCATTGGCATTTGGCACTGCCCTCACAATTCCATTCGATTACAATTCACCAGGTAACGATTCGATTGTACGATGCATCACACTTTTCTATATTACTGCACAACATGGCAAAAATATCAGTGAATACAAGTGGTCAGATATACAACATATTTTATTTAAAATTATATACAGTATTACAATTATACAGTATAGGCTTTGATTATCGATTATGTCACGTTGTTGCATCGACGCAGAATCGTGCACGGCCGAATCGCGGTGCATTGCTGAATTCAACCTTTTTGACACCAATAAGTGATAGAGGTGAAAATAGAGGGAAAAGAAAAGTCACATGGAGTGAGAGAAAAGGAGAGAACAAAGAAAGAAGGCAAGAGGGAGAGAGTGACACACGCAGCGAGCTTCCATTGTCCACTCTGTAAACATAGCACATCTCTAGCAGTCAGTTTTAAGTAATGCAGCACCACGCACAGAGCAGGAACGCATTTGAACTCATGTGCCATTCAATATCTCCTGGTCTACAGGAGATCAATGGGAAGATTCATTTGATAGCAAATTCACACTCCGCTTAATCAAGTTAGCATCTTTTTCATTTAGGAAAATGGAGATTGGATGTCTCCTCTAATATACTGAGATGTAATTATTATAAAATAAATCTTCCTCGCCATCACCTCTAAGTGGCATAATGCATTGATGAAACTCATAGTTACTGCTATGATCTGATATTGCTATGATATTGCATATTCAATGTTTGAATAGCATAATGTTTTTTAACTCATTCCGTGCTGTTGGCTCAGAGCGCCACTGTTTTCAAGCTGCACAGCCCCATTTTGAAGCGACACCAGCGGAATTGACGTACTTCCGGTAACACAGAATCATTTCCGGGGCACACGGCAGATACTTTCGTTTTCGTCGCGAGCACTGAAACGGTCCCGCGAGGTCGTGATGATTATTTATTGACCTCCAAAAACATGGATGTTTTTGTATGATCACCTCGATGTGAGCTCAATTCCAATACAAAACATGTTTTAGATCGCCGCTAGCCCTGGACCCGATGATCAATGACGTCACCAACAAAGCCTTGCCTGGCGACGATGATGCCAAGAGCCGGTAAAAATCATTATAACATTATAAACCCATATCTCGTCCGATCTTGCCCTAGGGCCTAGGCGACTATAAATTGAACTTGCCCAATCTCGCAGGGAAGACGTATGTATCATTTATGAACTATTTGTGTAATACAGTAGTAGTAGTAGTAGTAGTAGCAGCCGTAGTAGTAGTAGTAGTAGTAGTAGTAGTGGACTGGACAGAATGCTACTTACCTCAAAGCCAGTGAAAGAGAAGTGTGGCTGTCTGGGAAGGATGCTGACCTTCCGGACCACAGTAACATAGAGACGCACCCCAGCTGGAACCGAGTGGTGAGACTATAAAACACACACCAACACAGGCATCCAAATATCACTGAAGGTCCACTTCAGCCCAAAATTACTTTTATTCTTTTTTATGACTGTTTATTCCTTTTTCTAATTTTACACAGAAAAATAGGAGATGAACGAAAAATGTAAACACAAGAATCGATCACAAATGACCCCCCCCCCCTCACACACACACACACACACACACACACACACACACACACACACACACACACACACACACACACACACTATAGTACATGTCTGATCTTATAGATTCAAAATAAGTAAAATGTCCCTTCCATATTCAACACTATACTATGGACATTTACTGTCCATAGTGTTGAATACAATGTCTTCTGCAACAGCTGCTGTATAATTCAACAAGCAGAAAGCTGGTGAGGCTAACATAATTCTTTGAGGAGTTAAAAACAAGAAGAACCACAGGACTTCACCAGCAGTTATTATGGCCCAGGGGTCTCCAGAGGCTCCTCCATTAAACACAACACTGCCCAAATCAATGTTTATGACCACCATAAAAAATAAAATAAAATCAGCAAACTAGGGAGGCCATAAAATGTGTCCGTTGCACAGCATCACACGCAGTGAAACTTGAAGCGGGTTTAGATAGGATTTAGCCTGATAGCAGTCCAAGACCAAAGAGTCAAGTAAAGTCATCTTCTTTTATATGGCACTTTTCAAAGCAACAGCACTTGACCCAAAGGTGCTTTCCAATTAAGGATGCCATAGAATTAACGAGCTACAGTGGTGAATTTGGTCGTACTAGACCGGTGTCCACCTGTAGAGCACCGAGGCGAGATCCATGCCCAACTAGCTAGAAATATTTTAGAAATATTTTACTCATTCATTCAGCGACTAGTCTGTCAGTCTGCCTGCCTGCCTTTCTCTTTTGGAGGGGCTGGGTATCCCAAAATTACAGCGAAATTAAAACAAAATACCCCATTTTTTTCCCCGGCCGTGCGACCGAAACGCCCTGGGGGGCCCTGAAAGATTGTCTAGCCAGGGGGCCCTTGGAAGGGTAAATCCGGCCCTACAGTACACCAACTATCAGCATCGTTCCAAGGTGAAGCGCTATACTGTAAGTTTACGGTGCAAAGCGCTTTCCTGATAAAAATGAGCAAACACGGTCTAGACTTCAGACAAACACTATTAATAAAATGAAAAAATGAATCCTGCTAAATACAAATACAGGAGATGGATATCACGGAAAGGCATCAGGGAAACGCTAGTAAAGAGAGCATGGATTATTCATGCCTATATTCCCTCAGTGCAAACAGTCCTCTCTTTTGATGGATTGTGCCCGCGGCCATCCTTCCTCCCTTGCTCAATACCAACAGTCCCATCATGCAACACTGCCTCACACTGCCTCCACTCAGCCCCCGATGATGACGAGCTCTCCCGGAATCACAGACACGGCTGGCGGCTCTCCTCTCCTCGTCTCTGTCTCTACGCCCAGACATAATCATCTGAGGTGAAGCTACATTTAAACCGGGTATCAAGGAGAGGGAAGCAGACTAGAGAGGCTAGTATAGACCAAGGAAGGTGTGCGCCCGTGGCTGATATAGCGTTTGTCTGAACTCATTTTTTTGTCTAACCGAGGGATGCAAAGACCATGCCATTTCTGCTTTATGTGGCACAGCTGGAGCAATGGGAACCTGTCACCCCATTCAGCTTACACAGATGGAGTGCAAAAGTGCGTGAAACAGTAGGCACACAGCAGTGGTTGCCAAAGTGTTCCAGGGGGTCCCCAGCTAGATGATAGTTTGGAACCAAATGGACCCTTATGGGTCTGTAACTCTGAGAGTGTATGGAACCAAATGGACCTGTTAAATTAACATTGATTTTACAATATAAATTGGGGTCTCCGAGATAGAAATGCCATTAAATGGAGGTTCGTAGACATGTCAAACTAGGGGGGGGGTCCTTGAAATGAAACGGGTTGAGAATCACTGCTAGAGCTGTAAAGATCTTCTCTTATGGGAGTCCCTGGCATATCTCTTCAAATGGGGGGTCCGCGGGCCAATTAGTGTCAATTTGGGGGTCCTTGACATGAAAAAGTTTGGGAACCACTGGCATTAGCATTTTCAGTGGTGGCAGAGAAATGAAATGTACAGTATGCATTATACAGCACCAGTATCATATTGTTTCAACAGGAAACATTTTTATCTCTGTATATTTTTCTTAAATAAATCTATGCCATGTTTTACACTTTTATGAGGGGTGCTATCCCGCTTTGAGTGTTTGTGTAAACACAAACATTGTGTATACACAAAAATTTAAGATTAAAGTGTGTAAACACAAAGATTGAAGACAAAAGTGTGTATACACAAACATTGAAGACTAAAGTGTGTAAACACAAAGATTTAAGACAAAAGTGAGGACTTTTGTGTAAACACAAACACTGCAGACAAAAGTGAGGACACAAATTGTGATTGGCCGGAATGACATTTGTGATGATTTAATTGGTTGAGCAGTGAGCACGGAATGTGATGTATGATGATAAGAGTGCCCCTCACTTCACACGGGTGTGATTTTTTTATACAGATCTTCAAGCTCACAATGTGTCACTATGTGACATGTCTGCTTATAGATCTTTTTTGCTTATAATGACATGCCCAAAACAGGGCTTCCTGGCTAAAAGTGGTGATCGGACTGTGGGTGTTATAGATATGGAATCAATGACCATGTGTGGTTGAGCTCACCTGCACTAGCTCCAAGTGGTAATGCTGAAAAGGCTGCAGACACCCGACAGGTAGGCGGTAGTGAGCAAGAAGTTCTTTGCTCTTACTGTCGGCCACATCGAGGACCACCACTGTGAATACAGAATAAGTACATGATTCATAATAGCCAGTATCTGAGATGATTGCTCATAAAATGATCAGAACAGGAACTATGGTAATTTATTGTATAAGGCATTTTGTGCAGAAAAAGGAATTCGGTCACTTGACTTGAAATGGAGTAGATAAACTGTAACTCAATCTAAAATATTCAATATTGAAAGCCATGTCCTTAGTGTAGCACTGCAACATTTCAAACAAAGAATATAGTCCATTGCAGAACTGAGAACTAGTAGGAAAGTGTGTGAAACATTTCATGTAAATTGCATGCTATTTTTGTTCAAAACGGGCCAATCCTGCACACTTTGGAAGCCAATGTTAGCCAATTAACCTTTAGCTAAGCCTCTCCAACTTAGACACTCCCACTTGGACACTGTCCAGCCAGGCTCATTCATTCCAATGTAAATATCATGGATTTTACACATTAAATACTGGTTCATTTTTGGAACCAGACCTTCAAAATCTCTTCCAAAACCGTCAACAAGGCCTGCCGTATGCACTGGAAAAATATGTGCGTGTCATTAATTTTTTTAAACAATGTTTTATCATATAGGACAACTATTGGTGGAGAAGTTTGTCTAACCCATGTTATGCTTAGCTTTGATTGGACCATAGCAGTTTGGGGAGGGGCAGACAAATCCGTCTCTAGCACATGACTATAGAGATACTATGTAACGATGTGCAGGATGTTTGGACAGAATCTGGAGGAGTAATATAATTTTTTTTACAAAAGTCAGCCTCTTGGTGGCGCTATAAAAGGCATATGTGGAAAAATGCAGGGCAAAGGTTTTTCCTTGGCCTCTGGGGAGTGTGCATGCAACGTTTCATGCAGATCGGTGCAGTTATAGATAAACATGTGAAAATCTGCCTCATGGTGGCGCCATGACAGGTCGCCCTGGACATTTTGGGGCAGAGGTCGTTACTCGTTGGCATCCAGGGAGTGTGTGTGTGCAAAGTTTGGCATCGACCGTTTTAACGATGCTGGAGATTAGCTCTTAACGGACGGACACACAGTCGGAAATACGGAAAGACGGAGAGCAAAACATACTCTCTCCCCATGCCTTCTGCCTGGTGGAGACAATAAGTCTTGGTATTGAGTATGAGCCTGGATTACAGAATTTAAAGTGAACTCAACCATGATGTGTTCCAGTGATGTGTTCATTCTGTACTGTCAAAGGGGAGGCTTCGCCTCTGTATGAGCTCAGTCTGAACTAAAGATGAACTCTGGATGTTTTCCCCCTGCTCCATTTAAAGCAGGCCTATCTTTCTGCAGACAGCAGCAGCTGTTGCTAAACTTCTCTTTACAAAGTGTGGAAAGGACCAGCAATCCAACAAGTTGTGATTAAGAGATGTTGTCTGAAGCTTTGATGTTTTTCATTTCATGGGCTCATCACATTCCTTGCAATCGCCTAGCATTAGGAGAAAAAAGGAACGCTATAGTAAAGATGGTCCATGAACTCTGGAAATGGCCAGCTGACCTACAATACCTTAGCAACAGTTAGAACCGTTTACGCCAAGGACCTGCTGCTGTCAGCACTTGTCAACGCTCTGTCTTTGCTGCCCTCCAATGAGGTTGCCTCGCCGCAAAGGGGAGGAGGCTGAATGCGAATAAAAGGCGGATGCAAACAAAGGGACAGAGCTTGGTGTCTGAAGTGTTGCAGTGCCACTCTCTCTCTCTCTCTCTCTCTCTCTCTCTCTCTCTCTCTCTCTCTCTCTCTCTCTCTGGACCATCAGTATTCCCTCCACATCAACAGCAATCACTCGCTCCCCTCGTTGAGAGAGCCATTAAGCCTTGTGTGTAATTATTCTGTCACTAGTGAACTGGCAGGATCCAGGCTGCAGGAATATGCAGGCCCACGCTCAACAATTATCATCTGAGGTCTTTCAACTGGACTGATAAGCAGATGAAAGCCGAACGATTTCACACAGTATGCTTTTAGTGGTTGCTATTCTTTTTTTCCCCTCTACAGCCCAAAGAAAAAGGTCTGTGTTGAATTAGATAGTGGCCAATGTGCAAGTGCAACAATGGCTCATTATGAAACCCATTATGTACTTTTTCCCCAAATCAATTTTTTTCAGTGGTAGAGACTAGAGACATCAGGGACATGGAGGCATGCAGAATGATGCATTCTTCTTCCCCTTATGTTGGGAGTGGTTTCAAAGGTTGCAAGGTCACGTGAAATGGTATGCTTACAACAGCAGGGCTTACTACACTAGTAGTGTATAAAGGAATACAGAAACAACACACTCAACACAGCAACCTATTAAGGCCTATTCATACTCCAGTTTTAGGTGATAAGGTGACTATGAGTATGAATAGGCCTTTAGACTTTAGAGAAACACAATTGTTGATGTGCAATTCAGTTAAATGCTGTTGATTACCTGGTCTACAGAAACAATATATGATACAACCCATTCTTTTCTAGCTCTATGAATTTTGAAGCACCGGCCTGACATGTCCTGTGGATGCCATGTTGTACACATGATTGGAACATGCACGGTACAGTGAACAGTGTACTCTTCAAATTCTTGTTTATGCCCAAAATGACTATACTGTAGTATCACAGGTGTTCAACCAATTTGTAGTATTTGTAGTAATATTTAGCCTTAAATGTATTTTTTTTTAAATCACACCTGTGTGAAGTGAGGGGCGCTCTTACTATACAGTACATCATTACATTCCGGCTAATCACCTTTCTCACCTTTCTGTATATTCTTTCATAGCTCTTACAAGCTCATAACGTGTTGCTGTAGGACAGATTTTTTTTCTTTCAAGATAATAAGAATTGTCTAATAAGATTAGTTATAAGGTGCCGTGCAAAATAGAGGCCCTAGTCTTAATGTATCCATTTGTAACTGTGAGAGTGTATACAAACCAAATGTACGCAGGTCCACTCTCAAGAGTTAAATGAACAGTGAACACTGATTTACTGTGCACTTTATGTGAAATGTAGGACTGTATAATGTCTGTTTCCATCTTTCTCCTGCTCGCATCATGCAAAACTCTACAGGCCTATCGGGTTAAAAGACAAATCAACCCGAGACTGTCAGGGGACTGCAGCAAACTATGAAGACTTTTGGCACACACGCCACAAGCTATCTCAAATTGCTATCTAAAAGGATATGCTAGAAATCTATCCATGTTTTCTTGCTACAGTAATAGCTCAACCCAAGCTAGTGAAACCTAACCAGGGCACATCATTTCTTCAGTTCTCTTGGCTGTGCTATGCCCGCAATCCTCATTCTTTGTAATGTACTAGTCTAAGCACCATACATCATTACCCAATTGTCTGCTTGCTTACCCTCTGCCTGCAGCTGGACAGAGAGCGTCTCCCTCCACAAGGGGCACTGTGTGGGCTGCTGGGTGCAGCAGGTCACCCCCACACTCCTCCCCGCAAGGGACTCATCCACTCCACTCTTCCTGCAGTGCACACACACAGAAATACAAATGCATTATACTTGTGATTTTTTTAAGATTCTTTTTTTTTTTTGCTTTTTGCTTTCATTTATAGTTACTAGTGAAGAATAACAGGAAAGAGTGAGGGAGAGAAGGGAAGAGACATGCAGCAAAGGTCGTCACGAACGGGTCAGGCTTCTATAAACACACGTATCAGCAGTCTGGTTCAAATAGGTAATCACATGAACACACACCTTTGAACTATGCCCCCCTCCCAGAGGCTTAATCCCTCTTTGTGGGGTCGTATGAAACGTGCCACCTGCTTCCAATCGTAGTGCTCGAGGGATGATTGGCCCTCGTGAGTCGTAACACAGAGCTGGCCTAATCTCACAAACTTAATGCATAGCTATCAGTTCTCTTACAACACATTCAAGCTCATTAACAGCTCACAATGAACACAGACGTCCATGTCTTTCCTACCATCATTAGGAATTATGCGCCTCATATGCCGAGCATTATATTCATACAGCAGCTATTTTGTTGTTATATGGGATGAGAAGCCACCCCCTGATATCCTAATGTAAACATTATGGTCAATGGAGATTAAACTACAAAATAGCTGACAAGGATCCAAGTGCACAGTCTGTAGACGCCTAAACGGAGCTCCGTCCAAAGACCATCGGAAGATCCAAACACATTTCGAGATACCACTTGCGGTCCGGGAAGAATCAGAATCCTCTTTATTTTCATCACAGGTTTACAGGTGTAACACAGTGAGTGACATAGAAAGAAAGGACAAATAGGAGCTGGTGTACGGTATACTGTTCATGACGACATAGTGCAAGAAACAGTATCAGTGTGTTGCACTGCTGTGCATGAGATTAAAGATGGGGTGCAATGGCCTTTTCGGTCATTTTATTTTGACGTTTCAGTCTGAAACGGAAGCCTCTGCCTTTCTAAACCAATTAGAGCGTTGCGCCGTTGCATCCATTCAGGCTATGGGACGTTAGTGTCAATGCTGCATCCGCACGTGGAGTCTGTTTGTTTACAAGACAGACAGACAGCCAGTTTGCTACTACGTGTCTTATTTCTAACCTATAATGTTTTCAGATATATATTTTAGCGTGCTGATTACGTTTAAAATGTCTGGATGTCATCTTCAATGAGATTAAGGACTGAGTTCTGTAATCAAAGAGGAACCCGCAGCAATGGGAATCAAACAGGTGAATGAAATCAAGATTCATTTTTATTCATGCATGCTTCGACATGTCATCACGCAGCACGTTTTTGTTCAAAGGAAGTAATTCAAGTTCGATTTTTGTCTGGGCCTGCCCTATATTTGATTATTTGATTATTGTGATCTATTGTTAGGTATGCCACGGATATGCTCTAAACGATATGCTCTAAAAGTGTGAAAATACTCAGGTATAATCCACGTTTAGGTCCATGAGGAAAGCAAAAGTCCCGAACGACAGTCGTGGTCATGTCTCGTTCAACATTCTGATGGTAGCCAGGTGGAAGCTGTTCATAAACCTGCCGGTCTGGCCCTTGATACTAAGGTAGGCCGCTTCCCCCAGCCACGGTCGTTGCAGGGGTTTGAACAGTTTGTGACCAGGGATGTGCAGAGTGTTAGAGAGGCAGGGGCTGGGCACTTTTGGACAAAAAAAGTCTGAAAATAGTAGATCTACAAGCTCACAACGCGTCACGTTGAGAGCTTGTAGATCAGCTATTTTCGGGGCGTATGACATAGATTTCTAAACTAATTTGTTCAAAGCAAAATACTGTGTTCAAGTTCAGGAGACTTTTCTCCTGAATGGTGCTTCCGGCATGGCATGGAAAGGAGGGGCATTTGCATTTCTTTCACCATAGTAAATCCTGCATTCGTGGTCTGGAAAGGGCAGTTCATGTTTTACAGAAGGTTAAAAGGGCAGGGGCTCCCTTTGATGTCTATGTGTGCACGTCCCTATTTGTGACTGATGCACTGAGCCTTGACTACGCACCTCTTCTGCTGACCGCACCACCCGCTGTATGTTTTTATTTTCTCGGGCAGTGGAGTTTCCATACCAGGCTGTCCTGTCAGGCTGTGTTACAACACTAACACACAAAACAACAACCTACCGGTATATGAATTTCTGCCACACATTCCTCCATTCATATGATATAGGCCACAATTATCTCTCACAATGCGTCGCGAAGCGACACATTGTGAGCTTGTAGATCGGCTATTTTCAAAAGATTTTTATATATTTTAAATCTTTTAATAAGACATTCTGCACAGTGAGTACTTTTACTTTTGGTACTTTAAGTACATTTCGATGACAATACTTTTGTACTTTTGAATTGCGGACTTTTATTTGTAACAGAGTAGTTCTACATTGCTTGCAGTATTGATACTTTAACTTAAGTAAAACATTTGAGTACTTTTTCCACCACTGAGTGCAAGTAAACTGATCTCATATCAGCAGCTGGCAGACTCATCGTGGTTGATAAACCGACCTATCACTGTTGTGTCATCAATCAGCATATAGGCTGGCTTCAGTGGCTTGGCCAGCTCATATCGTGGATTCACTGAGGCTTCATCACCGGAGGCGTCAGTGAATCCACACTATGTGTCTGGCCAACCCAGGCTATCATTCATCAGCACACTTCAGGACAATGAACCATGCATGTGTGGCTGCACAGGGAAGAAGTTTCATATACTGTAGATACGATTGTTATGTATAGGTTAACATGAATTCAATCATTGATTAATTCCTTCATAGTGTGTGCCATCTTGCATCCTTTTGGATGTACAAGTGTTTTGTTGTTTGGGGAAAAAAAGTTTATTTATTTTATTGTATTGTTTTATTTTTACAATTACAATTACACTATAACTTTGACAAAAGACAACTGTCCAACTGTGTTCAATGTGTTGTATTACCGATCTCCAAAGTCCCTACAAATTGATATAAAGGGCGTATTCAAATGAATAGTATCTGATTGGAAACAAAAAGGAAAAAATAAAGCACAATATGCTTTGGAATAAAATAGTCAACTCTGCAGTGATGTCAAGTATACATTGAGTTGTAATCAATGACCTTAACATGGCAGACCACCGGTATGGTCCTTTCATTCTGTTCATACTGTACATGAATTCCAATTTCAGGGTCCATCAATCAACCAAACGAACTGACACATACAATATACTGTACTGTACGTAAACAGCGGGTCTAGCCTGCTAGTAAGACAAATGACCATATCCCTCATTCTCTAAATGGTGCACACGCAACTGATTCAGGTCGTCAGAAGGAATAAAAGTGTTTGGATGTCCTAAAGTTGCAAATGGTTATTGTTGAAATAGCCAAAATTAATGAACAGGACTGATGCCTTTCAGGTTTCTTTCAAGATTATATCAAGAAGCAGATCAATCTAAATGGGACCCTTGCGGTTCTATCTTTGCCCTCTCAGAGTAAATGATAGCTTAGAATTAGCTGTGTTTGAGTTCTTGGTAATGCATGCATGTTTCTAACAAAGAACTCTGCATAAATACTTGGCCCTGATTGGTGACCACAATTCAACTCTGAACTTAACTCACTTCCACCACAGCACTACCAGTCCACAAAGCACAGTCCCACAGGGAGCTACATTAAGTTATCAGCACTGGGAAACATCACTGCTCATCCCTTATCTGCTTCGATGAAAGACCCTTTGAGAGATCTAAAGAGGTGTATTATATCTACCACAGGGAAGAAAATACTTTTCCCCACTTAGAAATTTTACATAGCTGGTAAGACAACCCATGAAATATTACACATCATCTCCAGCAAAACATGCACTTTCTACCAGTGTGTGAGCTTTGTGCCACTCAAAAAGGTTTCTAAAATGATATGATACTCTTAAATTATCTGAGGTCAGGTTCTGTATGGAGCATACCACTTGGATCTACAGTAGGGGTGAGAAATTATTTTTCAACCTGGCAACTGTAGCCATGTTTAAAAGATTGTAGATCTACAAGCTCACGATATATGTCACTCTGCGGCATGTTGTGAGCATGTAGGTCGGCTATTTTTGCAGTGTGACACGTACGACAAAGTAAACAAAAAACTACAGCTGGCTAAAAGTTGTGTACTGGAATATTTTTCTTTCATAACCTTCCCTTAATTTCCCTTTTCATTGTGACTCATTCAGGATGGTTGTTTAAACAAGGTAGGAGATGTCAGCTTGCATCAGCATCCAGACAGGCAGACTCTGCACCCACAGGACTATGGCCAATGCTGGGAAATCACTCATTAAATTTGCAGCGATTCCACAGCGCTCTGTCTGTCTGTGTGCGTATGGGAAGCAGGGCAGTGTTGCATGTCTTCACTACATCGTGGTTCATATTTCTGATTGACCACATGGATAAGAAAAGATGTCCGTAAAGGTTTTGAGAAGATTTCCACGGAAAGGCCAGATGGACAGAGGTATAGAAAACACTTTAAAAACTCTGAATCGGGGTAGAGATGGACTGCCATCTCTGAGCCGAAATGGCCTTCAAAGTGCCAATCAATAATTTATTATATTCATTCAGAAAAGAAAGAATATGGAAAAACAAAGACCTTGTAATGTACCTGCCATATTATTCTTACATAACTGACAATGGAAACACAGTTCTTATCATTAAAACCTGTAAAAACCTATACCAAAATGACACTTATTTTACAACAATAATACTAATACTAAGCATCACAATAACTAATTAAAAAAGGCTTTTCTTGTTATATATATATTTTTTTTAATTGTGTTATAGGTCCTATGCTATACTTTGTAACTGTACACATATATATATATATATATGTATGTACAGTTACAAAGTATATATATATATATATATATATATATATAATTATATATAAAATGTATTGTACAATGTAATTTAAATGTATTAACTGAAAGGTTAGCATGAGCGTTTTCCTAAAAAGAATTGTAGTAGCTGCCATCGTTTGAATACTGTTCACACTAGGCATCCAACCATTTTTCCTTTGATTGCCTTTGTTTGAAATTGTTGCCATTCAACACGGTCAGATAGCCAAACGTTGATGTCAATGCGACGCTCTTTGTACAGTATATCTGCTGTAAATAACGAACAGTTGTCCTTCTCAGTTCAAGTTCCCTTCCCCCTGTCTGTCTATAGTTTGTCTCCAAGCGCCCAGGTTCGCTGTCAGAAGCCTTTCCTTCGAAGCCCGGCTGGCCTGCCCCCTCTCTCTCCTGCCTCAAAGCCAGTCGCATTATGAAAAATGTATGACTGTATGCCGCCTTGAAACCCCTTCAGATTCCATTTGAAGTGCTGGTTCCTCTGATGCCCCCCCAGCCCCCACCCCCCAAACAGCACTTTTCTCCACAGTGGGAGAGCAAATCAGAGGGATGGATGGATTTTTTTCCTGCTTGTCTACAATGATCAGAAATTGATTAGACTTCCACTACTGACTGTAAAGCCAAAATTAAGACCCTTCCCTCGACACGTGCAAAGAAAGAAAGAAAGAATGACACGTAGGTTGAGAGAGAGAGAGAGGAGGATAAAGAAGGGGGGATAAACATTTCTCTGATCCCCATTGCATTTGCATCTTTCAGCTGTATTTTGTCTCATTTTCCCCACAGTTGCACTGAACAATAACAATTGTATTTATTATTGATGGGGTCTCATCTCATCTTGAGCAAGAGATCACAAGCCAGATGCACATAAGCACGCGGTGTCTTTCTCGTGACATTGAATGAATGAATGAATGAATGAATGAATGGTATATTTCGATCTTATGCCATTGGAACAAAAATCATATATTAATCTCTTTTGACATGATCGAAAAGGTATAGGCGGAAGGGGGGGGGGAGTTTCCCAGGTTGGACATAGCGCGTGGAAGGAACACGTTATTCCAACCAGTTCCTTTCCCCTTCATCAGGCACCCCGGCTGGCCAGGGGGAGGCAGTTTAGAGACCAGGATTACTGCATGTTTTTTGTGAGGGTACCTAGGGGACACGGGGAGAACATGCAAACTCCACACAGAAAGACCCTTTCGCTAACCCCGCCTCATGTATGGGCACTGATGACACGGAGGAGAGAACACGCCGCCAGCACCCACAGCGTCCCCAGCGGGAATCGAACCCAGGACCTTCTAGCTGTGAGGTCGACAGCACTACCGACTGTGCCTCCATGCCCAGGCCAGCTAGCAACCTGATGCTAACGTGAGTAACATTATAATGATTTGATCAATCAAAAGCACTATAAAAGACCAATTACCGTAAAGCTATGGCATTGGCGGGGAGCGTAACATTTATCAATTGCCATTAATTGCCGTGGATCTATTCTACCCCGATGGTGGACTAAGTGTTAAGAACGGAGTTTAAATGAAGAACAAAATGGAATGTCCGCACGCAATATAATTATGTCTGCTCCCCGTTTTATTTCAACCTAACAAACAACCCTCTGGGCTTTCTCTTTTTTGATATTTTTTTGGGTCCAGCACCATATTTAAAAACTGTGGGGATGTGCATTTCTTATCTTCTTTTTTTCACATACTGTACATAAGAACGGTGTTTACTCACACTATGGCGAATGGCCGTGGAAGCTCTCCGTCACTCAGAGGGGGGAGGTTGACAGCACCATGCAGGGTGATGACAGCACTCTCTGTTCCAGGGCTGGATACATGAAAGTCATCAAGCAAGGGTTCTCCTTCACTTGGATCCTCAATAACCTGATGCAGCACGTGCACGCGCGCGCGCGCACACACACACACACACACACACACACACACACACACACACACACACACACACACACTGAACATAAGGGTTCACACATTTTCTTGGGAGGCTTTCAAGGGGTGCAAGTACAAAGGAGGACAAACAAACAAGCAAGGTCACTGAGTCACAGGTGAGATGAATGCTGAGGTGTGAATGAAAGACACCTGGTACACTGATTATCATTCATAACCATGTTGTCCCACACTGTGAAATAAGGGACCGATAGTACTTAAAATACAACATACCGGTAATATAATTTATATAAATTGTGTATTTTATTTAATTCAATTATTATTTAGAATGTTCAATGAAATCTTTGAGTAGTGTTGAATGGCAGTCGATCAGCCCCAGAACAGCTGATGCACACTGGTTACATTGTATTGCTGATCTCTAGCGGCAAAGGCTCCAGTGACGCATGGATACATTGTTGATACTGGAATTATAAAGGAATTATAAATAACAACTGTGCCTGTGTCTTTAAAAAAAATGACAAAGAATATGTTTATAAGCTTAGCTACTGTACTAGCTGTAAACCTTCAGTATTTAGCAGGATTTGGGGAATTAAATCTATTTTCTGAAGCAAGTTCACTTGCTAAAATGTACAGTATGAAGAATTGGCTTTGGCACATTAATAAATACACATTCATAAATACACTCAGACAGCAGACTCAACTAGACAGCACTCCTTCTTTCTACCACTATTCAGAGCTAAACTCCAATGTATCAAGTCACAGTTCCTAAGCAACAGGTGAGTCTCAGCATACAATTTTGTGCATGCGACGGCTTTTCACAGCTGGGTTACAAAGCATTCTCCAAAACGTCAATTTAAAATCACCTCATATACAGCGACCTTGAGCCACTCTGCATTGCTCAAAGCCTGAGGGGGCAATGTCAGACTTTTCAGTGGAATAATCATTTCAAGACAATGAAGCAGAATCCATCTTCAACCCAAGGTCCTCTCCGGCGGCTCACATGGATCAACATTCCTGTGCATAATGGGTGGTTTCCCAGCATAAATGAATATGACGATAAAGCCAACTCCTTTCAGACCCCTTGTCAGCCATTTCAGCGAGAGGCTTCTATCCCTACAAGCTGAAACAATTCAATTAAAGGACAACGTTAGTTTTTTTTCAACCAAGGTTCATGCTTTAGGTAGAGAAAGTAAAAGATGAGTGTTATTTTTTTGCTGCTTTCTTTCGTTTTAGGGATTTTAGCTCTTTTTGACAGGGGGGGCGGGGGCATTCGAGCATGGGGCTAAATATGTATTTTTTACAAAATGTTATGGTGACTTTTATTTTAATTATTTACTATAGTCTAATAAACCAGGAAATTACATCTGGCCACAGAAGATCACAGGATCTACTGAATGTGAAGGTAGCCTACTGGGGGAAGGCTTATACTGTGTGTATAGGCTCAATATGTCAGTTTGTCACATTTAATAGATCCTGTGATCTTTTGAGGCCAGATGTAATTTATTGGGGTCTAGTAGGACTATAGTAAATAATAATTTAAAAAAAAATACATATTTTGCCCCATGCTCGAATGTCCCCACCCCCTGTCAAAAACTGTGAAAATCCCTAAAACGAAAGAAAGCAGAAAATGAAAGAAAATTAACATTCACCTTTTAATTTCTCTAACAACAACCTAAAACATGTTTGAAAAAAAGTTGTCCTTTAAATGAGAACCTACAGTACCAGACCAAAAGGAATTATTAATGACGAAAGCAACACCTTCAGTATTTAGCAGGATTTGGGGAATTAAATCTATTTTCTGAAGCAAGTTCACTTGCCAAGACAATGTTCAAAGGCAAACAAATCAATCAAAACAAAGTAGACTCACATGTTTTTGCACAAATGCATTTGCAAAACACAGAGAAAAGGTAAAAGGTTGAAAATCAACATCTTACTCAATATATTGGAGAGAGAAATAAATATATCTTACACAATTATATTAGAGGTAAAGAAATATATACTGTGAATAAAGTGTCATGCTGTATATTCTCTGCATATTCACATAATGCGGTCAAATTCTGATATATCTGCTTCCCCAAAAGGCAGTCTGAAGTCTCATATTCTGCTACCTTTTGGATGGCTGGCAGAGAAATGCTATCACAACCATTCTGTCAAACTACATATGATAAGCCCTCAAATGTTGTTTTTCTTTGGATATATGTGGTATTGAGAAGGAGAGAAAAAAAAAAGAAGCTCTATGCTGCTGAAAATGGACAAGAACTCGCCGTCAGCTGGGTCTCACAGGATTGACTGGTCAATAATTCAGTGCTGGCCGAGAAATTTCATACAGTAAGCAGACAAAGACTGTAGACTGGGAAGACACACACACACACACACACACACACACACACACACACACACACACACACACACACAGGGAATGAGAGGAGAGTAGAGGCTTACTTCAGTTTGCTTGCATCTGACCCAGAGCAATATAACATGTCAACTGGATTTGGTGAGATTCAACCTGTCAATCACCTACACAGCCATTATAGGAGAACGGTCAGTGTGGAGTGTGTGTGTGGGGAAAACAAACTGCATTTTCTGCAGACAGTGTTTTATACAAGATACCCAAAAGAATAGATCATGCATCATATACTGTACTACAATAGGTTCATGTTTTTGTTTGTTATTAGAGAAAATAAAATAGGAGTGTTTTTTCTTTTTTTTTCTTCGTAAGCAAACTGAATCGTATTAACGAGGGGGCGGGGCCATTCGAACAAGTGGCTAAATATGTTTTATATCTGGCCACAAAAGATCACATGATCTACTGAATGTGAAGGGAGAGGTAACAAACTGACATAATGAGCCTACGACACAGTATGGCAGCCCCCTAGTATCCCCCTTCGCATCCAGGAGATGCTCGGGATCTTTTGTGGCCAGATAAAAATAAAAAAAGAAAGAAAAAATAAAATATTGTCCTCTAAGCAAATACAGACAGCAGAAATTATTAATAAGAGAGCAATAGCACAATGTCTGCAAATCGGATGCAAATCACCACAGACAAAATTTGCATTCCGAATGAGTGATGATGTGAATTATTAAAGACAACCAGTGATATGTGTATGCCTGACAATGCTGTGACAAATGGTGAAAATGATGGGCAAAACTAATGTGATGTGGATTTCACAGAACACTGTGGGTGATCAGCTCAGCAGAGGTTTAAAATACATCATCATTATGATGATAATGAAGCCACATGTGAGCAGAGATAAGATAATAATTGAAATTGAACCTTGAAACCTTTTCTGTTTTATTCAATAGTATGCATGTGTCTGACACAGGATGACACAAGTTTTAACAAGCATCTTTACCATAGAATGTATAACCTAACCGAGGTCTAATAAACATTTTTTGTTAGGATCACATGTGCCTTAATAGGCCTATATTATTTTGCTTATATGGATGCAGTTCTTTATGTCCATTTCCTCTAATACAGTATGTTTTGTATATTGTATATTTTGTATTTCAACAGCCTGTTACTTATATTAGCATATTAGCTTTGCAATAATATTTGATCATGAAATGAATACAAAAGAAAAGGGCACATAATTCACAGAAATCTAAACTTAACAAGTAGATGTTGTGCCAATGTTAGAACAAAGCGCCGTTTCTTAATACGCTCAGATAAAAGGCTTTGTCTTTCAACTACAGCAAACAGCCAAAGGCCTGCAACGTGTGAGTATGTCTCTTGCTATATGAAAGAAGGAGTCTCACAGCGCCATGTAGCTCAAATCTCTAGAGATGGAAAACTCCCAGCGGGGGAACCCTTTGTCTGGCATTGTGCAAGGAAAGGTACAGTTTGAAAAAATAATGGTTCTCCATAGAGGAGTTTCCCTTACCTATTGTACATATCAAGTGCCACTCCAAATACACCTCTGAATAATGAATAGAATGACATTCAATCAGGAGGTATTTTCATTACCTTCATTATCTTGGTATAAATTGAATGAATTATCGAATACAACACCCCACAAAGTCACATACTGTAGCAAGCAGATTTACATTATTATTTGATTTTGGAGAGTAATTGAGCTGACATTTATTTGCCTTGGTGGTTGGAAATTATAATATTTTTGTTCACACCAGGAAAGGTGTTTCTTTCTGGCTTCCCAGTGTTCATGGGGCTGCTCTGTTGAATGATTGCAGGTGAAATCAATAGCCGGGGGGGGGGACTTTTGATATTGGACATCAAAAGTCTCACATTAGTGGGTGTATTATTATAATTAACAGAGGATAATTAAGCATTGCGCAAAACAGGCCAAAATGTTTCTCATTTTGAGTCAATTTCCGATGCCCAACGAAAAATAATTGCATCTACCATCACAATTAGCAATGATAACAACACCTCTGAATTGACTGCGCCTTCAGGGGGTCTGTCAAGCAAACGCTCCCTGAAGTGTCACTATCCTTCATGCCCACCCCACCCCCACCCCCCTCCTCCAGCGGGACGTGTACATGCAAATGACAGTCTGTTGCAGGCAGCACTAATGAAGGGCTGGGTCAAATGAAAGAGGACCGTTATGAGGTTAAACTCAATGAGGAATGAGGAAGATTTGTTTTGATAAGCATCGTGTCGAAAGTGGGAACAGTGGGTGTATGATGAGTTTAAGTGCAGCTCAGGCTGCTTGTGAATAGCATTTTAAGCACCTCACTTTAAAGATAGGGCAACAGATAAGGGACAACTTCAGATATTTACATACAAGTCCACCTCTAGACAAAAATCAGTTGCTTTATTACACCGTATGAAAATGACTTACAATTAGAAAGGTTCTCCATAGCTGCTGAAAAAATAAATCTGGGCAGCATCACGAGTAGAGGAAGTTGCAAGTTATATTGGCCGATAAATGTACATTGTAAATGTCTCACATTCAAAAACAGCTATTCATTGTGTTCAAACACCAATTTCCAAAATGTAGTATAACATACGTACAGTATAGTAGCTATATTCTCAGAATGCCACATTATAACATATAGGTCCTACTGTTTTTCCCACATTATTTGAATTTCATCTGTTGTCCTGTCTTTGATCAAACAAACATGATTCATTCTGGTCCATGATGACTTATCCGGGAAGCATGACTCACTGTCTGTCATCTGAGGAATCAGCACCATGATGTCATTGCGACAGAAGCTGAATATCACATCCCTGCATCAGGGGACCAATACGGTACAAAAGATGCAGTAAAATAATACTGGGCCAGATGTGTTCAAAGGAAGTGTAAATTATATTGTATACCAGGGGTCAGCAACCATGTCTTTAAGACCGACTGCTGGTACAGCCAGCAGTCCCTGTCTTAACGAATCACTCTTAAAAAAAGAACGAACAGTGCAAGAGCTATCATTCTGTTGTATTAAACAGGATAAACATGAGGGAGGCCTGCAGGGCCTCATACCATTTCCGGGTTTTTGATCCGGTCGGGAGCGGATCATGTTGTAGTCACTCTGTCACTGGTTTGTAGTCTAGGCCGGAGCCACCAAACCGGAATCAGAATTACCCAAAAATAATTCCCTGCTATCAAGGGTATCATCATTTTAGGGCCTACCCAATAAAAGCCTTGATGCGGCGTATGAATCGGACAATTTTCTTTAAGTAATTCTTGGAATAGTTTGTTTGGTATATCCATCTTTTATTCCAACTCGTAGCGACTGGCGAGATTAAAAACAAACAAGGGGGACCCACATTTTGGAACACAGTGCAGGCTTTCCTCCGTGGTGATGCGAGGTTAGGTACCACCTAGACTCTATGGTCTATATCTTGCGCCACCCCTTACCCCCTTATGCCTAAACTTATTTGCCATTTTTTACTATTTTGAAAAAACTTTTAAAATAGTTAAAATAGTCAATCTACAAGATCACAACATGCCGATACAGATCGTCTAGCTGAACTATTTTAGAATTGTTCAGCTAGCTGATTTGTAAGTAAGTAAGTTTAGGGATAATAGGTATAGGGGGTGGCGCAAGATAAGGCCCTATATCCCATAGCCTGGAGGGCCGATTGCTCTATGATTGGCTAGATCTCAAACTTCCATTGAAGAGTCACACAACTTGGCCATTTGCAAACGATAAAGGTTTATTCTAGCCTGACACTCAGTCCATCTGGGCACATAATGAGCAGACAGCCGCGGACAGAAGAAGCTGCGTTTTACGTAATTTCCGAGTTTTTAGACAGTGGATGGAAAAGAAGTTCCACCCCCGTTTCCGGGAATCTGTCCGTCACGTCAGTCAGCTGCGGGTGTGGAGCTTCTTTTCCATCCACCAGCTGTCTAAAAACTCGGAAATTACGTAAAACGCAGCTTCTTCTGTCCGCGGCTGTCTGCTCATATGTGCCCAGACGGATAGTAGTCTGAATTTTAACGGGTGTGGCTAGCGATTCGAGGGGCTGGAGCCAGTCAAGGTTTATTCCTCAGACAACTTAATATCGTGATAGTTTACCTATAGATTTAATTTACGGCCGCTGGCAGTGAATATAAGGCCTTTAAGAGTGCGGGTAAGAGCGAACCGTTTTCCTAATGGAGTGTGGTGTGAGTGATCGACTTAGCAGGGGATCGACTCATGGGTGGCGGAGACCAGTACACACTAAATGAAATTCAACCAGTAACTTCACGGAGCAATGTCATGGTCCTTTGTACTGAAGTGACTTTTACAAATGATCACGCTGGCCATTTCCCTGCCTTCAGAGAAACACACAGAAATTCTTTTGTCCTGATGGACATCGGATTGATTGGTTCTCAGGGTGGTCCTTTAGCATGGGGTTTATTTTACATCAAGACTAAACAATGTTAAGGAATGAATGAACAACATCAAAAGTTATAGTAAAGTTCCTCTATTTTACATTGAAACCATTTAGCATAATCTACAGTACACCTACTGTGGGTAATAAACGCAACAGCATTATCTGTCTGGCTTTCGATTGCAATACATGCTGTCATATTTCTTTATCTTTCCTGCATGATAATAATTTGTTTGTTTTGAGGAGTAACGTAACATGGTTATCTCTCCTTTGACCATCAGCACTTTATGACTGCCGGTCAAATTCCTTTAGTTGATCGAAGACCAGATAGAAACCAATATCTGTAAAGATATAAAGCTATCTATATACAGTACTGTATATTGCACTGTACAATAGCATTTGTTATGAGCAGGCAACAGATCTGATTATATTTATCCCACGTGGAACCGATGCAATTCTTAATGTTGATTCAATTTGGCAGTAGCCTCAGATTTCAGCCCCTATAGGGCCTATAATAAGTTCAGTGGGTGAGAAAGAAAAATTCATATAGTGTGTGTGTGTGTGTGTGTGTGTGTGTGTGTGTGTGTGTAGACAATATTTTAGTCCAAAATGTTGACTGCCGGATATATTAAATATATCAAGAGGAATTAATACACCATATACTGTAGAAACTACCTTCAGGAGGAAAGAAAGATGTACTAGTACTAGTGTACTAGTGTACTGACTAGTGTACTAGTGTACTGACTAGTTTACTAGTGTACTGACTAGTTTACTAGTGCTCCACCTATTTGGCCGGAAAGATAAATGAATGTGAATACTTTCCAGTGATTTCGTCGACTATTATGACAAAGAAAAGGCGGGCGACAAAAACTAAATGGAAACTAAGCTATGATGACTAAGGGACTAGTGGACAAGAGATCCAGTATAAGTAATTTTACACTTGGTTGCATGCTGAAAATTAGCCTGGGTTCCAGCCTGATTCGCTACGTTCTGCGGATCTGAAAATGTCACTGGGCTACTCAGTCTGGACAGAGGCTCCTTGACTCGCATTTCATAACGTCAACTGTTACGTAGCCACGTTGTTGCTGATACGTCATCAGCCGTCACTCTTTCCATGCTTCTCACTGTTGACAAAAATAGCGCCGTTCGAGACTTGAGAGTAAAAACCTACGGTAAAAAGTAAACGATTCAGTAGTCCATTGTCAGATTCAGTAATACACAGACCAATCAGAAGCCTCGGCTGCATTTCAGCCTTCATATGTCCTGCCTCCCTGTGGAGAATAGGAGACTCTTCAGGCCGAGTAGCACAGTGACATTTCAGATCCGCGGAACACAGTTAATCAGGCTGGAACCCTGCAGGCTTGCTGAAACCAGTAAGACGCGCAAGCGCGGGAAGCGAACGCAGCTCGTACATATTTGGGTTTACGTGTAGATCGGCTATTTTCAGCCAGTGTAAAATCAGTCATTACGACGGCATCAAAACCCGCCAAAATACATTTTAGTCGACTAAATCAACTGTAGATTTAGTCGACTAAAATCTTATGATATTTAGTCGACTAAAACTAAAATCAGCCAAGACACTAAAAAAAAAACTAAATTCTTCCCTTTTCTACCTTTCTGTCTAGAAGTATATCCCGTTACACAGTTGATAACCAGGAATCTCTTGGCTCAGCATTCACTTTCATTTCTGCAGGGACGTGTGAAAACCAAGAGTCTCTGAACACACACAGATATCCGCAGGCTTTCAAACCATGAATACATTATTCATCAGAAATCGAATGGCTTAACTGAGACAAAATATGATGGTCTCATAAAAGATATGCCAACTCATCTGATCTTAAATTAGCTTTGATTAAACCGCTACAAATACATGATTTACTCGGAGAGAAAAAAATACAATATTATATAATAATCCAATATTAATTGCACCATTTATGCTTTCTAACACTGTGGTAGCTAGGGGAGCCAGCAGTCTGCAGGCGAGATTGGCAATCAGCCAATGTCCTCATATGCTGTTTAAGTCCTCTAAATCCAGACACAGTGTACGTTATAAATCTCTGCTTATAGGATAGGCCATGAAAATAGATGTAAATATGTGTAGAAATTAATAGAGCTCTAAAGAAGACTTGCATTTTGTTAAATTCGTCAGAACTAAATTTCTACATTGAGAGACAGTCAACAGAGACGGAATTACCCGCACAGCATTACAATCCAATCTGCATTATTTGCCCATTAGTTCTTTTGGGACATTTTAACAAATCTCTCATTTTGATAGCAATTATGTTAGGCATGCTGGGGCTACAGTATATTTACTATCATAATTAAAACACAGCCGAGATAAATGCACATTTCCTAACCAGGTTAGACAGTAGTCCAGAGACTCCAGACAACATATACAAGGCAATCAATATTCATAGCCAGGCTTCTGGAATGATTTCCCTGTGTGTGTGACTGTGTATATGAATATTTTTCAGTGCAAATCGTTCTACCGATTTAAAAAGCATGTTTGGTTGCATGTTCTCGTGCATACATAAAAGTAACATCCTTCAGCTACAGTGAAAACACGAAAAGCTCAATCCTGTTTATCAGAATATCAGGAAGGGAATAAAAATTAAAGGGTATGAAAACGCATCAATATGAATAAACCCTGAATTGTATGTGTGTGTATATATATATATATATATATATATATATATATATACACACACATACAATTCAGGGTATATATATATATATATACACACAGCAATAACCTATAGCCTACAGCAATAACCTATAGCACATGAGATCAGATAGGCAAACACAATCCGTTAAATGTATGCTGGTACACATAGACCATACAAACTAGACAACCTCGGAGAGGTCGCAATTTAAAAAAATTGCAGAGTGTGGTTGCCGCAGTGGCTTACATATATATACCCCTCCCACTGATATTGCCAGCCTGTTACAGTTTCAAGTCACACCTTAAATCGTGTGTAAGTAATTCGGAGGGGATTTAACCCCCGAAATTCTGGTTTTTCGACAAACGGTTACATTTATCGCGTTTGCGGCGCCCCCTATGGATGAAAATGGAATTGCTTTTGGAACTCGGTTGAACGAACCACCCCGGACATGTGATTCAAATTTTGGATGGATTGGACATTCCGTTCGTGATTTATGGCATTTTTCGTGATATAGGCCCCTCCTACTGACTTCGGAAGACGATTACGGCCGAACGATACGCACTACCGAAAATCTGCGTTTCTGTTTTAATCGGATGGGTCCAGAGATCACGTGTACAGATTTTTGTGAGATTTGGACAAAATCTGTAGGAGGAAAAGCAAAAAGTGTGTTTTGGACAAAATTCAAAATGGCGGAAAATCCATCATGGCGGATATGGGGAGATGCGTCATGACCCAAGGAATCCAGGGAAAAAATAATTTTGATTTTACGACATACGGTTCAAGAGTTATGAGCCAAAAGGTAAAGTGGGCTGTTATAGCGCCACCATGAGGCCGACCTAAAAATATATATTTTTAATTAATTTTAGTGATAATTAGGAAATATTCCTCCAAGTTTTGTAACTATAGTGCTTACAGTCTCAGAGGGAAAAATACTTGAATGTGATTTTTTGCATTTTTCCATTGAAGTCAATGGGATAATTTAATTCACTAATAAATTCATATCAATTAAACTATACAACATTTCTCTTAGCAAAGTACACGCACACGATTCCCTGAGGGAAACTGAGGGAGGGGTAGTGCGTCAAAATAAAGACTAGTGGAAGAAAAATAATAAAAATAAAGTGTTACAATTACAAGAGTCTGGTTGCCTGTGGGCAACCACACTAACTATATGCATTATGCACGCATGCACGTGTGTACACACACACACACACACACACACACACACACACACACACACAAGGCACTACATACAATATTTACAGATACGCAGACACACATGCACATAACCCATCACATAAATACCAAAATAAATTTCAAAATATGTCTAAGCTTTGTTTAGTTTCACAGTATGAGTTTGCACTTTGTCTTGATATGTATAGCAGGATTAGCTATAACTGGATATGCTCGAAAGGAATAGCTTAGTAAAGATCTTAGAGCGTACTCCAAAATGAATGTTGTTTTACTTCGCCGCATGACGAATTAGAAAAATTGGGAAATGTTGAAATTTTCACCCATAATGAATGGCATGCCCAAATTAGCGACTCCAGGTTTAAAGTGGTTAATTTGCATATGACGCAGACCCTCTCTCTATCTCTGTTCCCGTCATTATCTAAGAAAACAGAAATTTATTTTTTTAAATGTTTTACAAATACATTTAAAAGAGATGAAAATCAAGCTTTCCTCCTGCAAAGAGCTACAGTACCCGGTAGGTGTTCTCCAGAAGAAAATAAATGGCTAGGATGTCTCTATAATAAACAACTCTATTTTACAGCAGCTCTGAAGCGAGCCCGTCTCTCTCCCTACTATAAATTCAGAGCGCTCGTCTGGCAGCACCGGCGTGAGCGTGACAGGCTGAGAGCTGTGCGGTGGCATGTCTGTTGCGAGGTGATCATCACCGCTTTAGTAACCATCAGGAAGATTTGTACATGTCACTGGCTTGGCTGTAACATCTCACTTGCAGTACTCATAACTGCGGGGAGATAAATCTAAACCTTTCATACTCAGCAGCCTGCCCTACAAGAATAACAGGGGTAAATCACAACAACAGAAATGACCCGCATGACTGAAATTGATTTTTTTCTTTTGCTACCGGTGGCCATTTTGAAGATCCAATCAACATTTAATGTCAAAGGAGCTTTTTATAATCTGATCCACCACTGTATTTGAGGACATGACTGAACGTATTTGATATCTCTGCTGTCAGGAAGACAGCAGTGATATCAACAGCAACTCAAAAAAATTGCATTTTTTAAGGAAATTAAGAACACTTTATATTCATCAAAGTTGGTGTTGTTGATTTATATATTGTCAGTTACTTGCATGAGAGGGGGGAGAGGTGGTGGAGCTAGTCGCTTTAGCAGACAGTTTGAGAGGGGGAGAGGTGGTGGAGTTAGCTGTTTTAGCAGACAGTTTAAGAGTCCAATGGAGCTAAGAAGAGGTTTGTCCAAAGCACATTTTACAGTACGGAAAAGTACAGTACAGTACAGTACAGTACAGTACAGTACAGTACAGTACAGTACAGTACAGTACAGTACAGTACAGTACAGTACAGTACACTGGCCACCTGGATGGCGTGGCGCGGCGCTAGAGTGAGCCCGGCCAAAGGCCGGTCGAATTCTAGTTCTCTTTATTCACAGTAACTGAGCTACTACTATGGGGCGGTGTTGTGAGTTTTCTCCATGCTGTCTGAATGGCAGCCTCTGGTGGACAGTTCCCATTCTTTGCATCCCCAATGAGACACATGTGCCATCACACCACTTAACTCATTAGCCAATGACAGTCCGGGTATGCCATATAACCAGTCACTCACTACACAGTCCTCACTCAGTTTCCAGCTTTCACATGCAGCTCTCACTGAGTCTACTCTTCAACTCAACTCCAACCCAGGCAGCCATGCGTACTTGAACTATAAACCATGGCTCATGGCTTAATGGAGAAATAAAACTGCCATTCTGTTGAAACTTACTTTGGTGTCACAAATCCTCTCTCTGACCGGAGAAACTTGGGTGATCAGCTCATATCCAACCATGGCAGATACAAACAAATAATATTTAATAATTAATATAGGTGAAAGGAAAACATTTGCTTCTATACCATATGAAATAAAGTGAAATACTATTAAGATTGCATGGAAAATGCTTCTGAACATTAATGACACCGTAAATCTAAATCGTTGTATTGATGAACTAAAAGCAATTGGTTTTGATAGCATCTGTTCGTGGATGACTCTGCTCTGCTTGTCCAAGTCACGTCATGCTGGATTCTATGGAATCCAAATGACTTAAATCAGACTGATAACTTTAATCTATGAGATTGGCAATTTTTGCTGCATTACTTGTGCCATATTGTCAAGTACAATTTCAACTTAGATAAACATAAATCAAAACTGTCCATATCGGCCGACCTGCGGATGGCCGATATTAGGTAATATTGGATAACCGTGGGTGAAATAATGCACAAAATATCAGGGTACAGTATAGAATCCCATGTGCTTCCCTGCGCTGCTCGCGGTTGGCAGATGATGCGGTTAATATAATTAAGATTATATAATTAATGCGGTTGAATAACGGGCGGATAATGAATTTGTGGTTGCGGGTGACAAACTCCATCCGCAGGTCTCTAGTCCATATTAATCAATGTGTGAGACAGGTGTACAGTATACTATCCAGTAAGATGAATGCAAATATACACAATGGACAGAATTCTTGCACACTGTAAGTGTAAGGCCAGTCTACAGTGTAGCTCCAGTTGTCGACAGAGATAAGCAGTTCTTGTCAGGTTAATGTCCATGTTTTCCAGAACGAACATGCACATATCTATAGGTTACGAATGTATTTAAGTAATACGAGCGAAGTGACTCCAATTAGTTGTAAATGAGTGTTACAAGGCTCATTGATTATGAGTGACACAGGCAGCATGGAAGACGACGGCAAGGGAAGATTACCACAGTAATTACTCCCATTAGACCAGAAGGCCCACATCTGGGATGATTGATGTAACTTCAACAAACATGAATAACACAACTTCAAATGTAAAAATTGCCTGTTGGAAGTTCTCAGTTCAGCTTTTAGTTATCCACATTAACCTTGGCATCCCTATTTGTTGTGAGCTTGTAGCTATTTTTATTTTTTTTAAATAGCTTGTGTATGGTTTCAATGCAAGTAGTAATGAAGAAACTGAAAATATGGTAAACCTTAATACAAATATAGTATGGCACTGCAATGTGCAAAACCCACATTGCGCTCACTGTAGCTAAAACAAATGATCTGTCGTCAAGCATGCAGAATAGAGGAGGATTTAACGTACTCACTTTCTTGTATGGAAAGGGCTCTGGAGTTTGGGTGAGAGAGAACTGGTTGCATGTGGCTGTGTTATGGGTGTACTGGTCTGGAGTTGAGGACACGTTGCCCTCTGGACTGGATGGAAGGTTTACACTGGAGTGCTCCGTCTCAATGCCAACAGTAGGAAGCTAAAGACGGGAGAAGAGTATAAGCAACAGTTCATAACACCAAAAATATACACTCATTCAACATTTATAGAACCGCCTCTCCTTGATATAATATCTTGGCCTAAACTTTCAGAGAGCATAATAGCAAAAACATTTTATTATGTGTGAACTTTTGTACCATATTAAAGCAACAAACTACCGTACCTGCTCCAATTGTGTTTGAGGTAGGTATCGTGTGGATGTCTTAGTGCACGTTGGTGTGGAACAATCTGACCCCAAACTCGGTGCAGGTCCAGGAGGTCCCTCAGCGGTTGCTTTAAAGAGATTGTGACATAGAAAAAGGTTTTCTGAGCTCAATTGCACCCCAAAAAAATCTGAACTTTTAAGTCGATTTTCTGTGGACTGTGAGGACTGTGAATCCCGAATTTTCCAGCAGATTTTTGCCTTTTTTCATTGCAGCTCAAAAGGCTTCGAAACACACAGAGAAAAACCCCAGACCACAGCAAATACACTGAATGTTCAAAGTTCGGGTTGTGTGGGTGTAATTGAGATCATAAAACCTAAAAGAAAAACATAAAAAATATTATAAATTAATGTCACGAAACCTTTACTATGGACGCCTCCCGAGAGTGGAGCCACATGGGTAGCACAGCGAGGGTCCCTTGAGAAGGGTCTGGCCTCATGGAAGGACACAGTGTACGCCAGCCGACCACAGTGCATGGACAGATAGTCATTGTGCACGCGCAGCAGCGCCATCACTCCACTGTACTGGTACAGCTCTTCGGCCTGACCGACAAACAGGTTGATGCGTGGGGTGTTGGTTCGTGGGTAGATGGCAAAGAATCCCTCGCCAGCTTTGGTACCGTGCCCTGCCGTGTTGTCTGACTCTCTCACGCGCAATGCCTCGACCTTTAGACGAACGTCGTGGTCTTGGTCGTTCTTACAGAAACCTGCCGGACCGGAGGAAAACACGTTGGTCAGACTAAATCGCACAAAAGGCATCTTTGGGCAGGTTAGTCATTTCATTGTTATTCATCTTTTTTAGTCGCAGGGCTGTGAGGAAAAGAAAACATAATTTTAACCAATCTGTATGACAGCATGGTATGTTATAACTTGCACATCTGCAGTGGTTGGAGGTGGTCTCCATACTCTTCCGTTGAGAAATGTAGACCCTAGTGTTAAGTAGGACTGCCTGAAGTTCATAAGTGAATACATCTTCTGGCCTCCCACACTGGAGATCCAGGTTCAAATCCCAGATGGGACGATGAAATGTACAGATTTCATTTCATTCTTCAATAAAACAAAAATAGTGTGAAGTGAGGGGCGCTCTTATCATCATCATACATCACATTCTGTTCAGCATCACATTCAGCCACAAAGCACAAACGCACAAAGCTGGGCCACTCGAATCATCACAAAATTTGTAAATGTGGTACTGAGCGCTCTGGTGGGCGCCCTATGCCCTGCCTCGACATGGTAAAGAGGATTAAAGTAAGTAAGTCAGCTCCCAACAAGCCAAATTACGTCATGATGACGTCATCCAGTGACGTTCAGGACTAGGCCAGATCACAGCCCATATGGGGATGATCTTTATGTCATTTCCAGGACATCTTCACCATAATATAGTTATATAATATAGCTTATTCTGGGCCTGATCTGGCCTCGATCGGACTCTGAATCTCTGATTCATCCAGGCATGTCCATCTTAGTGGGCAGAATTTATGTTGGTTGAAATCAGGTGATATTCTGGACCATATCTGACTAGTATAATGTGTTATTCTCCATACCTTTGGGTAAAGTGAAGACAAATCTATTGTTGATGCAGGTGCAGACCTCATTGGGTCCGGTCTGCTCGATGGGGTCTGTGCGTCCACAGTTGGTCTGGAGGACGTGTCCATCGCTGACTCGAAGCTGGACACCCTCGCCACAGTCGCCCAGCAGGGGGTTCTCCACAGTGAGGACCAGAACATACCGGCCCACGCGATTGAACTGGACATTCACCACTTCAAATTCAAAGTCAAGCTCCGTCTCCTCTACCTTCATGCGACTCCTCAGCATTTTAACAAAGCGTGTGTGTGTGTGTTTGTGTCGGGTGGGGGGGGATTTGCGATAAGTGAAATATGTCGGAATAAGGGGCCGATATGACTGCAAGTGTTCTCTGTTCACAGAGTTTGTTTATGTTGCTGTGAGCTACCACAGTGCCAATCCCTCTTTCAGATGAAATGTCAACATTGATGAGCGGCACCAATGACTGCCTTGGCTATAAAGGTTGACAAATAGTATCAATAGCCTATACTGTGTTTTGGATCTAACGTGTGTGTGTGTGTGTGTGTGTGTGTGTGTGTGTGTGTGTGTGTGTGTGTGTGTGTGTGTGTGTGTGTGATACTGTATAAACCTAGTAGGTAAGGTTACTATAATACTTAGTTAAATTATAATGTTAATATTCAAAAGTATCATAGATCCTGGGCTTAAATGAAGAAGACAGGTGCATCTTGTAATACTGTTAATTCATAGATAAGGGTCACAGATCCTGGACTTAAATTAAACTAGACTACATTCCTAAGTGTCTCCTCCCCCCCCCCCCCCCCACACACACACACACACACGCACACACACACACACACACACACACAATCTGCATGCACCAGCAGTTTTTATGGTGCTGGAGGCTGGAATAAGAAGATAGAGGCAGGTCAAAGTCCCACACATTGCAAACTAGCTGGGGTGTTCTGATCAGATAATACAAAGCCATGTTTGTTGCTGACAATTTTTGTTTTGTTTATGTATTGTCCGTTTCCAAAGTGGGTGTTTACTGTTTACACACAGTAAACACACATACACCACCACGCGCATTATTGGCCTACTTCATAAAACAAGAGAATTTCTAACCTGTGATAAAGAGTTCGAGACGACAGACGAGATCGAGAGGTTCCTCCAAGGCATGAGGTAGGCTGTTTTTCCTGTCAGAACTTTTATGGAATCCGTGAGGAAGGGGGGAAATGTAGGCTTTAAGTATACTATACTTCATGTTGTCCAGATGTCCTGTACAAGCAGCCTACTATACAACATGTACATGTACTGTATAGTAGCCTATACACCAGTGGTTCTCAAACTTTTTCACGTCAAGGACCCCCAAATTGACATTTATTAGCCTGTGGACCCCCATTTGTATGGGTCTATAGGAGTCACTTTCAACCGTTTTCATTTCAAGGACCCCCATGCAGTTTGACATGCATTAACCTATGGACTCCCATTCCAAAGGCATTTTATTTATGGGACCCCATTTATATTGTAAAATCAATGTTAATTTTTAACTCTGAGTTACAGACCCATATAAGGGTCCATTTGGTTCCTATACTATCATTCAGCTGCAGGAGACCCCCTGGAACTCCCTCTAGAGGGCGTTATTCCATGGGGTCCCCTGCAGCTTGGGTCCCCTGCACCTTACAAGGATTTATGTCCGCGTTCTATCATTTCAATACGAAAACAAAGAAATGGGTCAGCCCGGTCCGGTTCGGATTGGGCTGACCCAGGGGGGTCCGAGAGGGGCTACAAACACACGTGTTGGTCGGTGAGTTGCTCAATCATTGGAACGTTTAAAAAATATATGTTCAACTGAAAAGACTTTCCGTCGATTTACTCCAGTTTTTGTTCCTATTTAGAAGTCAAAAGAAAATGCTTAACTATAACGTCGAAATGATCCGAGTATTATTATGAGCGTAACGTTCAGCCAAAAGCATTTATAGAATGATTTGAATGAATGGTAGCTACTCAGCACCGCCAGCGACTCTGCATTTGCATGATCGGGCCAAACCAAAATGACAGCAGGTCCTGTATGACGTTCCACCGACGGGACAACAGAACAGAGACATAATCTAAACATTGGTTGGAGTTCCCTTTGATACTCACCTGCTGCGTTCTTGTGTGTGTGTGTGTGTGTGTGTGTGTGTGTGTGTGTGTGGGCCGAGTGGTTGAAAAGCTCCATTGTCGTAGCCAGGACAGATCCATTTCAACTTCAAAGGCCTGCATTTAGCATATCATGTCGCTATAAAACCTTAACCAAGTAGATCACGTTCCCCCATAGATAATGACAACGTTTGGTTGCTTGCAGCAGAACGCTTTCAATCCCCATGGTCAGGGCATAGACTGTAAAAAATATGGACAAAGCGTTCCCCGGGTCTAACGTGAACGTAAAATGAAGCCTGAAATCCCTTGCACTGTAAGTCGCCATCTTTTGAGCCCAGTTTGGCCATTGGCTGGCCCAGACAACGAGGCGGGACTTCCCCCCTTCTTCTTCGTTGGTTTTTATTTTGACTCGAGTGGGTGGGGAATCCCGTTCATGAACTGTAACGGTAGCCACGCCCCTCAGAACATGCGCGACTTTATGGTCATTTCTTTTATAAATGGGGCCATCATTTTCCAAAAAGAATATTATGACATTAGAAATGAGACTTTAAACTAGTGACTGGAAGCGAAAAGTATTCATGACCATGTTTATTAAGGTAATACAGTCTAGGTGAAGTTGGGCCCAAATACATGGACTTCTATGGGGCTATGGGTTTTTTTGAGCCCAATGATAGCGCCACAACAGGCCATTATATGAACTTTCATTTCCTTAGTGGCTTCACAAAAAATCTGTCTGACTGACTGCCCCCCTGGGTCAGGGACATAAATAATCCTAGCTAGCTAAACACAACATTGAATCGTTCCAAATATCCAGTGGTTCCCAAAGTGGCGTCCGGGACCCCTAGAGGTCCTTGAGAGAGTTCCAGCGGGGTCCTCTCCCCAGCTAAATGATATATAGAAACCAAATGGACCCATATGGGTCTGTAACTCGGAGAGTGTAGGCCTACTACAAATGGAACCAAATGTACTCACCAGAGTTAAATTAACTTAAATGCCATGAAATGGGGGCCTGTACTCCGTAGCGTAATGCAGGTCAAACCTGCAGGTCCTTGAAATGAAGAGAATCACTGCTAGTGCCATAAAATTAAAATTCTTCTCTTATGGGGGTCCTTGGCATATTTTCTAATGGGGGTCCGCTAATGAGTGTCAATTTGGGGGTCCTTGACCCCCAAAGTGTTGCTTGATCAAGTGGATGATCAATTGGATAGACTGATGCTGCTGGAGCAGCATCAGTCTTTCTTTACCACAGTTTGGAACAGCAGTGGTTCTCAAACTTTTTCATGTCAGGGAAAAGTATTTGGCTGTGGACCCCCATCTGAAAGATGTTAGGACCCCATACAAGGCTTCTCTTATCATCGTCTTATCGTATATGACGTAAAATTGTCCATTCATTGTCAATGGGAATTTAATGTTTGTATAGGACAAAGTTTGTGAACATGCCGTAAAAGCTGGATATAGGAGGGACAAGCACCCCTCAAAAATATATTCAAACATTCAAAGAATGTCAAGATTGTTTTGAAAATGATGACCCTGGTTGATACTTTGAGAACGTACCACCATAATAATCCATAATATAACTCTGAGAGTGTACAAATGAAACCAAATGAACTCGTTAGGGACCATTTGGTTCCAGTTGTACACTCTCAGGGTTACAGCCACATCAGTGTCCATTTGGTTCCTATTCTTCCTAACTATATCCATCATTTGTCTGGGGACCCCCTGGAACCCACTCAAGGACCCCTGGGAGTCCCCAGACCTCTGTTGGTCCCCAGGCCTTGTTGTTAAAATGTATGATGGCAGCCAGTAGGCTATAGTGTTTAGATTTGTAAGTATGTCAATAATCCAATTAAGAGTAGGCAGCCTACGTTCTATTATGACAAGGAACGTGCTTCATACATTTACTTTCAAGTAAATGTATCTCATCTAACCACCAGCAGCAATGTCAAAACCTGATACAAGGGAACTGACTGGCAGTGGTACAATCAAACTGCCGTCGTCCATGATGTAATTATAAGTCTTCAAAGCATTCTTTGTTCATCGACCCCAATATTTTTGCAAGGCCACCTTTTCTTTTCTTTGGGAACACATTCGATTTGGGGGGCTCAAGATAGTGTTTTCTCAGGAGTTTTAGAAGTAGGATTTTTTGTTTCCTTTTTTTTTCTTTCTTTAACAAACTCTTGACTTTAATCCCATCATAATGAGTGTAAACTGACATGGAGGCCGGATTGCAAAAGGTGTGTGTGTGTGTGTGTGTGTGTGTGTGTGTGTGTGTGTGTGTGTGTGTGTGTGTGTGTGTGTGTGTGTGTGTGTGTGTGTGTGTGTGTGTGCGGGCATGCGTGCGTTCGTCTCTCTGTGCGTGCGTGCATCTCTCTGTGCGTGCGTCTCTCTTCGTGCGTGCGTGCGTTCGTTATGTTTATGCACTGTCAAATAGGTCTACATCGATTCTAAGGTAACGATACACTTGTATAGACAACATACCCTTTGCTCATATACTGTGCACAAATGTAATTACATAAATCTCGGTGGTTGAACAAAAAATGCATTTTGAGGACCTTTGCGTGCACGCTGTGCGGCCCCCCACAAACAATCACTACAGTTGTGGCCCCCGGCCTAATCTAGTTGAATACCCCTGCCGTAGGACCTGATCTGGAGTTTTTGGGTCTGACCCTTGACTTCAACTTTCCTCTATAAAGCACCCATACAGGGTCAAGTTCTCCCTTGACTGGGTGCTCATATGAAATGTCTAGATTTTGCATTCTTTAAAGGTGATTTTGCATTCATGCATCTGTGTGCATCATCATATTGTTAATCTACTTGTTGTGAATGCATTTCATTTATTCTTTGAGCATTCCGTTGAAAATATGGGTTTGTTTTGTGTACTGTATATGGCCCTCAATTATGATGCTGTAAATCGATGTTATTTTACATTGATCAAATCTATGGGCTTAAATAAGTCTGTGTCTGAGTGTTAAAACAATGTTGTCTAGGATGAACCTGTCAAGATCTAATTCTTGATAAAAAAATTATTTGCCACCATTCCCCAAACATCCACACATTTAAGATGACACACCAACAAAGTTAGAAAAGTTTTTGAAGCATTTGAAGCTAATCCTAAAATATATACACACACACACCACAAGCTTGTTATCTTAATTGTTTTATCAGCTGAAAACAAAGTACTGCGCTGATTTCACTCTTCCTTGATCGTTATCGAGATGAAGGTGCAGAGTTACATAGTTATGGATACATACTGTGTGTGTCTACATATTCATTATGATCTCATCTGCATTGCAGAGGCGTGGAGTTTGGTTCCACAATGCAGGAGGTGGGACACATTTAGGCTCTGCAGTGGCAACCTTTCGTAGAGATAACCATGCTAGGAACAACCATAGAATTTCCCTGTTGTCACTGATCTGATTGGCTGTCCCTGTCCCGTCCAGGCAGCAACCCACACCATCCTAGCTGGGGGGAGGGGGGTTATAAGTCTAAAACACCTCGCCCCCCTCTCACCACCAGCCACAGGTCCAAATAACTTTACATCTAATCCCTGGGTGTAAAGCTTCAGGTGGCCCAGCAGATTGGCTACTACAAACACTGAATATTTCTCTCTCTCTCTCTCTCTCTCTCTCTCTCTCTCTCTCTCTCTCTCTCTCCAGTGTGGTTGTAATCCTCATCTGAAAAAGTTGGGCCCTGAAGTGTGTGTGTGTGTGTGTGTGTGTGTGTGTGAGAGAGAGAGAGAGAGAGGGGGTGGCACGCTGCAGCCAGGACTTGTCACATCACTCTCAGCTCCGCAGTGGGACCAGGGCCACCTGAATACAGCCTGAGAGCCAGGAGAGTGAGAGAGAGAGCTGAGGGAGAGGAGACCAGACACCAGACAGGGGGGACAAAGACAACCACCACCACCACACGAGGCACTTGTAGCTCAACTTGGGAGAAAGGTTTTCCCCCTTCCTTCCTTCAGGAAGACCACACCACTTGAAGAGTTTGGGGGACCACCGGTGAACAGTGTCTTATTCTCGTCATAAGGATCTGTTTGAATTAGAGACTGCACGATGGGGGACACTATAAAAGACTATGAGTACCCCGATCTAGAGCCATACCCACCCAGAGTTCAGATTGAGTAAGTATACACATACACTTTAACCATGTTCGCTTTCTTAGTTTGATGAGGATGTTTGTGTGTTCTGCCTTTGATCTCCTTCCCTAATCCCTATTTACTTAAGTGGCATACATATTCAAGCACTCATAAAAGTTTGTATGACCTCTACACAGTGGATTGAATATAGCTGCAAGGCTAAAGCCCAAGACCGCCAACCATGAGACATAAGCGGTACACAGTGTATGCAGTGTGTAGACGTAACAGTGCTTGTTAAATCTGCTGTTATGTCTTAACATTTGTAGTGGGATAATGGATTTACAGAGGGATGAAGGGGCAAACCAGTACTGTAGCATATACAGTACCTATTCATACTATGGGATCAACGATATATTGTATTTGAAACTACAACTAAGCCAAACTATTCAATATGGATGTATTCAAAGGCCATTCTTATTTACGACTGGAATGCTTTTTTTTGTCAGAAATGAAATCATTTTGTTAACAGAAATGCAGTACTAAACTAGATATTAGTCCAGATAATTAAAAAAAGGCCAGTGAACAATGTCCAGTATTACATTCCCTTGGATAACATACTGTAATTCAGGGCTGCTGGGCCCATCCCACAACACAAACAGCCAGACAGACACCATGAAGGGTTTCCACTGTAAGTCTTCCTGGATCCATCTAGTCTGCCTCTCTCTGCTATAAGAAAAAGCTTGGTGCTCCAATTTCATTGGCTTGAAAAGGGGGTCAGATATGATAATGGGGAGATTATGACAACGTTTTAAACACATCAAGTTATTATCAGGCACATCGTTCGTGGCACCGGTTAACATTTACATTTTACTGCTGCACCTCCTTCCTATAGCCAGAATGTTCAATATGTCCTGAGAATTCCGAGATTATATGATGCTCTGAATTATACAGAGCTGTAAATGTGCTAAATGGCTCAGGTTGCTGCCATAGTGTGTTCTATCGTTCGGAGTGCCAAGTTATGAATGAACCCAATGTTTGGACAGCTAAGACACTGCTGTGAAAAATGTAATGACATCCATGCAAGAAGCTGCCAACTACACACGCCCATAGGCTACATAGGGTAAGAAGAAAAAGGCACCATGCGTTGGTGCATGTCACACAACAATAGACTTTGTCGAACAACTGTATATCATGAGACTTGTAATTACTATCCCACCAGCATGCTTTCCAACTCCTCTGGTGTATGTATGGGAAGTTGGGAACATGAGTGTACAGTCTGTACACACATTTGTTGTTTTCCTGTGTCACGTTGAAACCAATCTGGTTTAAATACAAATCTCTGCTATACAAAGAGAGAGAGAGAGAGAGCTATACAAAGCCAGTGGCAAAGTTTCCAGTTGGAAGTGAGTGGTTCACAGAGGAGTGGGTTTGTGTTCCATGAGCCATGTGCCTTGTAGCTACACTCAAGCAGCTTATCATTGTTTGGTGCATAGTTTCATTATATATTCCACTGTTAGGTTATTAGTTTACGTATGATTCATGATGACTATTTTTATGTATTTTATGTATTGCCAAGTTTTTGTTCTTGAATACTGTAAATTAAGAGCGTCTGCTAAATGTTGAAATTGTAAATTGGTGGTTTTTCTTCTTTCTTTTTCTCCAGAGAAATTCTACCTTGTGACCCCACTGCCAATGACAGGCTCTACCATATATGTATCTCGGCAATATCTGTGAGTCCCTTCTCGTATTGTTAGCCCGGATTTGGCTGTCCTGTCACCCTCTGTCATTTATTCATGGTGTGTGTGTGTGTGTGTGTGTGTGTGTGTGTGTGTGTGTGGTAGCCTACCAAGCCATGTCATTCTAATGTTAATCATGTCGTCATCGTGATTAGATTTTGATTTAGATTAGGTTAGATTTTATCATTGAGATAATGAAATACATGACTGTAACACTCCTTTTCTTTGTTTAATTACTTGATATAATCCGGATTATATAGAGAAAATAATGTGCAGTCGCTCCGTGCATAAACTAATTCTGAACAAAGTGACCTGCTGTGGAGTGTTGGCAAAGTAGTCAAAGCAAAAAATTGTCGAACTCAGCTAATATTTCATACAATAAAGCCCATTGCCTTCAACAATAGACAGTATGCTGCACATACCAGTAGTATGTTATGTCAATGTGCTTGTTTAGCTATATATATAGCTAAATAAATACTGAAACCAGATATAATCATTAGGGAAGGTGCATGCATGTACTATGTGTACTATATGTAAAATCTTAATTCTGACTTTCCAGCCATTCAGTTGCAAAAAAAAGAAGATGTTTGAGCTATATAGTAGTACAGCCAATGTGAAAAACGCAGTGAAAAACTGTCGGTTTAAAAAGATTCTTTGTAATTGGCCCATGTCATTGCATGGGTATTTCTCCAGCAGTGTGTTTCCTAAACTGATTTATGTCAATCATTCAGATCGGATCCAAGGAGAGCTCTCTAATGAAGAGAATCAGGGTTTAGTCTTCTGTGGCATGACCTCCCCTCCCTTTGTTTTGGGCCTGAACCAGTCTTATGCCTAATTTATGCTTTGTCATATGAAGGCATGCTGAAAATAGCCCATGCACAAGCTCACAAGTCGCATTATTGTGACCTTGTAGATTGGCTAGTTTCAGCGTTTCTGTGACACCATTGTACGATGAAACACAAATCCGTCTTGAGCCAGACTGAACCCTGGAGTGTGTTAACTTCACTATACTACGCAGGGTACTTTGTTCTGGGGCAGAAGGCGGCTATATAGGGCCAGTCAATCTAAGCTAAAAAGGGGCCTGACCCAAAATCATAATTGTTCAAGGTTTTGTATGATCCTTAGTTGGGGTTGAACGTTGGGCTACCATTGACAACCTATATAAGCATTAGTTTTGCACGAAAAACACAAGTCCAAATGTGATGATGACCTCATCACATTTGTGATGGTGGCTATGGCTGTTTTTAGCCGAAGGAGTGTTGGGTTTAACCGAGGTATCTCTTGTGTTCTAGCTCGTAGTCATGCTGGTCCTAGCGATCTTAGCCAGACGCATGAAGCTGTCAGATGGACAGAAAGGATTTCCAGGTTTACTTAGGTGAGGCGGTGTCTTAATTTCCACCTATTTTTCTCCAAAATTCACTTTGATCAGTTGTGCTCTATAATAAAAATGTCTATCGAATGTGTAGTTGGTAGTATGTATACTCTAAATACTTGATGTTGCTTTGAATCCTCAGTCCTGTAAACTTTTTGGACCATACCCAGCACAAGGGCCTGGCAGTAGCGGTGTTTGGAGTTCTCTTCTGCAAACTGTGTGGCCTAGTGATGTCACCAAACCCCCTCCCTTTCATCACAGACTCCCAGAACAAACGTGAGGAGGTCATCTTTGTTCTTTTTGAGTGATGCTAGTCACTCCTATAGACAGCTATGTGTGTTCCTGTGTCTGTCCCTGTGTTTGTGTTTCTCTGTCTGTCCGAGTACGGAAATAGCATTTGTGCAGCCTAAAGCCCAAACCACACCAAAGGGTCGGGTTGGGACAAAACATTTTTTTCAGGTAGACCACACCAATGCAACTCATTGAGGTGCGGGTCTGATCTTTTTTTTTGTACATTCTTGCCATAAGCAACCTTTCACAGCATGAGGAAATCCCCCTTATCTTGTATTTCTTTTAGCTTGCATTACCTTGCGTTATTGGTTATTGTTTATTAGCTTAAACCTTATTTAGTTGTAATGGTGTAAACAGTAATAGTTTTGTGTTTTAATTTTATGATGGTGTATACTTAATGTAAAATGTAAAGCTTTTCACGGACCACCCAAGTCTGGGAAACGTTGCTCATTTTGTGAGACACTGTTCAATAAAATGTATCATATGAATGTGATTCACCACCGGCCCCTTTTGAAGAGGTGGGCATGAGTCCAAAAGCAATGTTTGGTTGACAGCAGACTGAACAATACACTATATATCAGGTGCCACACACTGATCCATCATTACAAGAGCCGTATAAGCAACTGGTCTTACTTAAAGAATATTTTGTTTCTATTATACTTACTGTTGTAGGGCCTGGACTGTTTGACTGGACCTTCTTTCAATCATTTTTTCCCTCTTTTTTTTCCCAGACTGGACTATTTATTTAGTTTATTCTGAAATTAAATTGCATACAATCTCCAAACTGTGAAAACAGTGTTCTCAATAGTCAGAGATATGACTGTTACATAGCGTTTGAACTATAGTCTACATTTTTACTCGCGACCCATAAAAACGTGTCCATGACCCATATATGGGTCCCGAGTCCCGACACACATTTATTTTTAAAAGGTGTCTCCAGTTGTGTGTGTGTGTGTGTGTGTGTGTGTGTGTGGGTGGCGGTGGTGGGAGGGGAGTAATAAGTATATTTGGATGTGAAGTGAAGTGGATAATAGTCTACAGATTCCAAGCAGTACTTAATATATTAGATGTGTACACACATTACTCTGATTCCTAACACATTCCTCTGTTGTATTTGCAGAGAATTGGATGATTCTGGCTGTGATATACTACCCCGTGCTCTACTACCCTCTCCTGGCATGTGGCACCTTACGTAATAAAGTTGGCTATGTCCTTGGTAGCCTGTTATCGTGGACGCATTTCATTGTACTGGTCTGGCAAAAAATCGACTGCCCAAAGACACCTCAGGTAAGCATGGTTTGCATTATTTTGTGTAACAGATTACTCGCATATCGCACTCGGTAGCTGTAGGGCGATAATGTGTGCTTTATGGGAGTGGAGTCCCGGGCTCCCCCAGAGTTGGTGTCGAAGTGTCCTTGTCTTGAGCAATTGCTCCCTGCAAGTTGGTGCTGCCATCGGTGTGTGAATGGGTGAATGTAATGCACAATCTATAAAGCGCTTTGGATAAAAGCGCTATATAAATGCACCATTTGTATGTACCACATACTATATAGTGCATTAACTCTTAGAGTAAAATGTTTCAGCCTCTTTAATGTAAGTGCCGATTCATACTCCTATTTTAGAGCCGAATAAAAGTCGGTTCGGCGCTGTAGAGCCTACAATGTGACGTCATTTTGGGTTCGGGGGGCGGGTACCGTCCTAAAGTCGCCTCTTCGGTGCTACTGAAATTTTCTGACGAGCCGAAATCATTTCGGCACTACAGCGCCAAAACAGCGGTAAAATAGGAGTATGAATCGGCCCTAACACTGACAGTTTCCTGTCAGCATACTCCCCCTGTTTAGAGGGCTACCTAGCTCTCTGAAGTCTCTGTAGTGTCTCATTTTGTCCCGCCTTCAGGGATTATTGCAAAGACAACCGCCGGTTTGTTCTCGTCTGGACACCCGTTGACGCGAGACCAAAGCCGGGTCTGTGTGATATGCGGGAGATGTGATCATAATAGAAGAGTGCAAGGCTGTCTGTATGGATTCACGGTCACATGATTTCATCTTCACAGCTCACGTCTTCTAGCTTAGCTGCCCTTAGACTTTGCACAGGTGCTGTATTGTGTGGATGTTTTAAGCCGTGAATGCTCATGACTGACTTGAAACAATCGGCTCTGTAGTTTTGTCTTAATAGAGGGGGTTTGTCACAGTTAATCTCTTTAGTGTCTTTTCAGTGAAAGCCTTGTCGTTGTGCCATGGTCTTCTCCTGGTGCTAAACCCCCTGGGGCACCCTGTTGGTCCTACTTTTGTACTGATGGGCAGTGGTGTACTTATTAAGTGAAAGTATACTATAAATACTGCAATATAGAAATACTTTGTTACAAGTAGAAGTCCGGAATCCAAAATGTACTTGAGTACAAAATGTTAAACAGCAAGGAGTATGGTGCAGAAGGAGAGGCCAACTGAAAAAAATCTGAATATTTTTCTCTCGTTATATCAATGAAAATGCGCTAGCAACCCGTCGGTTGGATTAGTTATGACGTTCCCACACGTCGTACGGTCTAAATGGGTTAATGATTTCATCTGCTTCTCTCCCTGGCGATTAAGAAATTGCTCAATGATGAGAACCACGTGGGAATGGCATGGGTCGGTCCAGTGTGGATCTCGGACTTCCTGTGGCCATTGTCTTAAGACGTCAGTCGTTGACTCCAATGTGACTCCAATTTTGTGCAACGTTTAAGCCTGATCAGAGCCCCCATTGACTTCCATTATAAAATAGTTAAATATATTCAATAGGGGAAAAGGTACTTCTGTGGCCTACAGGCAGCATGCATACAAAGTTTGGCAGTGATTGGGCCAGTGGCGGCTTGCAAGATTAGCTTCGTGGACTGACACAGACAGACAGACGGACACTCTCATAGATGGATGAAGATTTCCTATATTTCTCTTTGCAGATCCACAAATACTACTCGCTTTTCTCCAGTCTGCCTCAGATAGCCTGCCTAGCATTCCTTAGCTTCCAATATCCACTGGCTTTATTCAAGGGCTTGAAGGGCACAGAGGACAACTCTGGCAAAGAGGTGAGTGTTTGAGTTGAGTGTATGCTTGTTTGTCGAGAAGAGAAAAGGAGGAACCCATGTACTATACATGCACAATTGCACAATTGTTAATTTTGCTACCTTTGATATTAAAAATCACACCTGAGTGAGGGGCGCTCTTAAACCATTTAGGACAAAAATTGCCGATTTGCTCGTCTACATATGACGTAAATTCTCTATTCATTGTTAATGGCATTTAATGTTTGTGTTATGACAACAATCTACACTAATAGCTGAATATAGCCCCTCAAAAAATGATAAGTGGTTATTCTTGGGCAAGTTATAGTCGTACAATGAATAGCGAAAATCCTTGCCTTGTGAGCTTGTAGATCTGCCATTTTTGAAGATTTCGAGGGGGGGGGCATAATGTCATGCCCAAAATGGGAATAAAAGTTGTTAAAATGCACTGACTCGTAAAGAAAATAATGAAAAGGCACAACAATTCTTGTCTGATTCTGTGCACATGAGAAACCGTCATAAGCAGCCAGTTAAGCACTAAGCTTACCGTGCTGGTGTGCTCACACCAGCTAGGCAGAAGGAGAGTGAGCTCCAGAGCAGCATACCAGGCAGTGGCCTAATCATTTTAAGCAGATTTCATGTAATTGGTTTACGTTATGCACCCGACCAGATTACAAAAAAAAGGTTATGTTGTTTTCACTCTTATGTAGGCACAATGCAGTGTTTATTTCATGCTAATCTCTGCATGGTTGTGACAAAACTGTGGTGAGGCGATTTTTGTCTCGTATGGGAATGGGATTGATTCATACCCTGCCCCTGCTCACTCACAGCTGAAGACATAATCCTTACACCACCAGCCTTACGATGTTCACATTTTGGCAACTCATTCAACAATGAGTAAATTATGAAATGCTAACCCTTTTTTTTATGACCAGACCAGATTATCATCACACCACAGAGCATACAGTGTTTTACACGTTGTAAGCCATAGTTTTACATAAACACCTCACACACGTCCTCCAATACCATGATGCCTCCATGATTTTTACTATTTTTAAAAACATTAAAATTGTCTACATCAACACGTGAGCTTGTAGCTTGAGCTTGAACTATTCAAAAATGTGTTTCAATATAGTAAAAAAAGGCAAAGAATTTTAGGGATAAGGGGTTTAGCACTGACGAAAATAGGGCCCAAAATGTTTATTCCATAAGCCTATTTCAGAACAAATATTTGAGACGAAAATAAACCGCTTTAGCCTGATTTAAACTTTGTCGTATGACATTGTCGTGCGCTGAAAATAGCCAACGTACAAGCTCACAACACGTCACATCCGCATGCGCTGTGAGCTTGTAGGTCTATTCTCGTCGTGTGACAACGTTATACGAAAACGAGCATACATTTAAGCATTATGACATCCCAGCAGTCTGAACTAGCCTTTACTGTTCCTATTGTTTCTTATTTGCTAGGATCTAAACAGCAGCTACTATAAAGACTACGTGAAAACAATCCTTAAGAAGAAGCCAGTTAACATCAGGTGAGAATACATTTTCAGATGGATTGTTGTCACACATTACATTACACCAACACTGTCCATGGTGAAACACATCTTGAGGTTCATCAAACTTGTTCTAATGGTCAGCTACTATTTAACTAGGCCAAGTTATGTCAGTAAACCGCACTTTAAAAAAATATATAGTTTGATTAATATTTGTAAGTGTACTAGGTCACCAAACAAAGCGCAGGGAAGACATTTCTAATAGACATAGACACTCCGTGACACTGTTATAGGAGCAGGGGTTTCCCATATACAGGGAACTATCCACTGTTCAGATACAATCAACAAGGGTTTCCACATGATTGCCTGCATAATAATGCAAATAAAATGAAATCCACTTGACTTAAACCAGTCACTTGCCAGTTACCACTGGAAAAGAGGAAAGTGGTGTTATCTAAAAAGAAAAGAACGATCGATATATTAATATATTGAGTGTATGTACTGTATATATATATCAGAAAAGTATTTTTTAAATCAAACTGTATGTACTGTATATTTTCGCATAATTATATGAATACTAGTATTATTATATTACAAAAGCCCAGTCAGATGGTTGGTTGATTTTTTAGGTTTCTTTGACAGTAGTGGGAATGTCTTTGTGCAGACCAATAATTAATGCATTAGTCTGCACGTCTAACACTCATGAATGGATCTTGCAGCAGATTGTCCCTGGAATGCAAATAGCCTGTCAGTGATGCAAACGCCATTGAAAATTAATTTCCTGATGCCATCATGGTGAATGGGTGCTAGGAAAGACATTGTTTCCATCCTGCTTTTGGGGGTTACCTGGGCGTGCAACATATTGAGTAGACATGGGGGGGGGGGATGGAAATAGATTAGGATGTCCAAAGGAATATGGGAGGAAGCTCTTGTATCCTGTTGAGTGCCTTACTCTCAATCATCATAGATCCAGTGAAATGTGAGATGAAGCTTATGTTTTAACCATAAACCAGTATAAGTAATTAAGTATTTCCTCCTCAGGTCTAGCACAGAGAAACCTACACTTGCTGAGAGGATAAAGGATGCAGTGAAGCCCTATATTTATACACCAGAAGAGGGTGAATATGTCTCCTGTGTATTTTCTTTATTTTCTTTACATTAGCTGATGATGGTTTATTTGTCACCTTCCAAATCTCACACACAACTTGTTTTACCCACCAGTTTTCCGGTTTCCACTGAAGTTGGCAATATCTGCTGTTGTGTCATTTATCGCTGTATACCAGGTAGTAACATAATCTATTATTGTAGATTAGATTGTGAAGTTTAGTGGTACTGTAAACTGAAATAGTTGGAATACGTAATATCAGTGTCTTGTAATCCCATGTGACATGGGCCACTTGTGTGGTATGACATTAAATCATTCATCCATCCATACATACATCCATTCATATAGCATAATCCACACGTATGCACTGTTTCCTGTAGTAAAGGAGAAGAAAGAGTATGCAGTTGTCATACACATTCAAACTAAAATGAACGTCCCTCTCTTAGATGGCGCTCCTGCTGCTTTTGGCAGTGGTGCCAACCCTCCAGATCGCCCGCATGGGAGTCACAGAAGAAATTGCCTACTTGCTTCAAGGTTTTAGGATCAATCTGTCTCCAGACAATGCGGAAGTGGTCCGGATAGTGGTCCACTATATGTGGTGTGTGGAAGGTGAGTGGATGCCGGGAATCGAGCCATTCATCGATGGGGATGTACACAGCTCGTATTGATCACTTACTGAATTAATTGGAATTTCTGTTACTTCGGTGGTAATATCACATCCGAGTCCAGTTTCACTTGCCGTCTCAGACAAGCTGTCTCCGCGGGCATTTCCCCAGTACAATTATCAGACCATGCTGATTAATAACCCATATTTTCTTTAAACAAGGTCAAAGGCAAGCTGGATTAGTTGAGCTCAGCAATACGGGCCACTGATTCACATCATGCTTTGTTCACATAGGATGGACTCTTGGTCAGCAGAAACAGATTTCTGCTGATTGAGCTGAATGTCAATAACTGAGTAAACAGCCTATGTGGTGTTCTGTCGTATTGTTTTCGCAGTGTGTTATATCTCCGCCATGACCCTGGCCTGCCTAGTGAACCTGGCTATGCTCATGCGATCCATGGTTCTGCATCGGTAAGTTTCACAATAAAAGCCTTCATCTGCCTATTGCCCCCAGGCAGATTAAGTCTGCGGCTAACCAACCAGGACCCAGTATGCAAATATGGGGCGTAATAAATATTCTGCTGGTTGGGTTTGTGGGCTATGAGCTGACCACCCAAGTATCCCCGGTCAGAGAGAGTATGTGACACCAAGGTATACCTATTCTCAACAAGGTCAGGTTTATTATCTCCTTAATCCATGGTTTCTACAAGCAAGATATAAGAAATGGAATACATAGCTATAGCATGACAATAAAGTAGATCAAATATAGTTCAGAATATGGCAACAGAATGGGTACGTATCAACAGGTAGACTGGGCATTTATACATATGTGAACAATCATAGTAGGCAAGGTGAACATAGCATAGAATACATTAATTCAATACAGAACATAAAGGCTTACTTTGGTCAAGTACACATGGCTGGAGTAATGGGTAGACTCAGTGAGGTCTGCAGGTGCTGCATGTTGCCTGTGTGAAGGCTGGAGACTGAGTGAGGAGTGTGGTGTGAGTTGCTGGTTATATGTGGCACACCTAGACTGTGATTGGCTAATGAGTTGAGTGGTGTAATGGCAAACACATGTGTGATTGTGGATGCAGGGAAAGGGGAGTGTCCACCAGAGGCTGCCAGTAAGACAGCATGCAGATAATTCACAACAGGGCGGGACATTGCAGAAAACAAATCTAAAAACTGAGAGGGACGAGACTAATATCCACGCAATGATATTAGTATCGCTATGCGAGGCTACAATAGAACAGTATGACTGCCTCTATACTCTTTCTATATTCTTTTTTGTAGTAAATCCTATAGATAGTGTGGCAAAAAGAAATACCCTGTGTCTTCTGTGTATTTAGAGCCAGGAAAGGGTCACCAGCATCTGATGTCATTGGGCGTACCTTTATATGCAGTTTGCACACTAAGTACACAGAAGACAAATTTTGTGCCTTACTAGTCTCATCAGAACAAAATGGAGTTACCGGTAGGTCCAAAATCGGTAAAGGTTCCATTTAATACTGTATCTCTCTTTGAGTAATGACACAGATTGCAGTTAATGTCACGCAAAGAGTTGCATACTGTAATTACCCAGAGAAGAACATTGACTGCAGGAAGAATGTAAATGGTTATGTAAATGGTTATTTAATTTGTTACCCTAATGATGCCTTATTGAAAGGAATTAGTTTCTTAATTGAGTATTCAGTTGAGTTGCCATTTATACTTGTTCCTTCTTAATTTGTCACCTAATTGTGCTAGCCTGGCACTGCCAGACTGATCATGTGGGATCACTCACACATGCCCCACGTTGGACGTGATCCCGTTATGATCAGTCTACTGTAGCAGGATTTACAGGCATTCACATTTGTTTTTCTCATGATCGGCCGATACCGATACAACCAATACTGATCTTGTGCGTAATGGGCAAATTTGAACATTTCCAAAATTATTATGTCAAACCCCCATATCAAAATTGTTCCTGTGTGTGTGGGGAGTAAGTTGTTTAGGCCTGTCACAAAGATGCAAAATGATATATCTGATTTTACTTTTATACCACTTAAATGGTGTAAAAGGTTTCTCCAGATAGGGTGGGATGCACAGTGCACACACAGGTTAGGTTAGGGTTTGAAGTAGATTGTCGGTCTAATTGGACCAATAGTATGTCGGAAGTTCGGAACTAAAGCCTGTACACGATAGGGTAAATCACCGTTCGACTCATTTGGAGTGAATATCGGCCGATCATCGATCTGTGGCTAATCTACAGTCTAATCTACAGTCATAGTAATGTTGATGTTCCCCCAGGTCAAACCTGAGGAGCCTGTACAGAGGAGACATCTATAACGTGTACAACTGCCAGAGGAGTATCAGGCCGTCCCGCCCTGCTCTGGTCTGCTGGATGGGATACACCAGCTTCACGGCAGCACACTTCTGCTTCGGTACTTGTGACTTAAAACACAATCTGTGCTGAAACGAGAAAATCTCGTTAATAGCTACTGTACCCCACTGTGCCAAAATGAGATTAGATTAAAATTGGATTAAAACATAAATAAAATATTTATATAATATTATATAAAAGATTTTTTTAAATTATTGAATGTGATTTCTTTTTTTCATCCGACGTGCACACGCCCGTGCTTATTTGCTGTTTTTCTGCTCTATCCCAGTCAATCTGGGATGTTTTGGACCTTAGAAAACCTGAAAACAAGCTAAACTAATGATGCTACCACCGCAGGTTGCTAATATTGTATCCATAGGAGACCATAACAGCTATGGATTGCTGCACTTCCTGGTTAGTCAGATGGCTGCTCCTCTTCTTTGTTTTTTCACTGATTTCTCTGACACTGGTGCCACATTTTCCCTAGAGGGTGCTTGTAATGTGTTAACAGGGGGGGTTCATGTACTCATGTATTCAAGGGCTGGAACTGAAAGTTGGTCTCCCCTACAGGCATGATCATCCAGACCATGGTGTTCTTTCTCTGTCTACTGATCGCTGTCTTCTCCATCATCATGCCCATCTTGCATGGACAGAATCTTATGCTCTTGAAGATGCTGTGGAGCATGTGGTGGGTGCTCGAGCACACTCATCTTTGCTTGTCAACATTCTGCATGGCTAAGACCCTCATTTACAATCTAATAAGTCTGGACTGAATTGCGTTTTGTCTGACCTGGTGTGCATTGAAGTGTGCAGGCCTACTAATTGATGCTGCTTGTGATATCTTGACTGTTGTTTTTCTGAACCCACAGCCTTGCTAATTTCAATATCTAAACTCCATTCTATAATATCCTCTGCTCAGTAACCACTGTGGCCTCTCATATTATCTTCTCATTATGGAATTTGTGTTTTGGAGTAACCTTTTCTTCTCACCATTGATGTGTGATTGTGTATCTGTTGTCTCAGGCCCTTCTGGTTGATGCTGCTTTTAGCAGTATTGATTCAACACATCTCTGCCAGGTTTTGCTTCATTAAAAAGACAGCAGGCACACGCGATCTAGACAACAGGTAAAACTGCTACTGTACTGTACTGGATCTTTTAAATTCAGTTTTATGATGCTTTTATTGAAGTATACTATTTTTGTAAGCTTTTGTAAATAGGTGACTGCACCGTCGAAAGGATGGCTGGGTGGGAATGATCATCAGTAGGTTGACTCAAAGAGATGATTAACTTTTGGGTTTCAAAGGTTACGGTTACCGATTATGCTTAATCGTAAGAGGGTGTTGCGGAGCGAATGTGAGTCTAACCTGAATTATTTGCAGGGGAGTGCTGTTTCTACTGACCTACCTGCTGTTTCCGGTCAATGTTCTGATTGGGGTGCTGCTGGGAGTATGGCGCATGGTCATCACAGCACTGTTCAACATCGTCCATTTGGGCCGCACAGATATCAGTCTGATGAACCGCAATGTGGAGGTATTTGACCCAGGTGAGCACATATCCGTCTGAACCGCCCCAGTGAGCTAGCTGTTGTGTCACCTGTGTGGCCACACAATAATTGTTTGGCCACACACTTGCCAAAAGAACAGTTGGAACATGGAAATGGCTTTTATAGCTTTCTTCAGCTTTCTTGTATAGCTGTGTGGCCCGCATTCTCACCCTGAGAATCGAGCGTCAATGTTTTTTTCCCCGATCACGTGATCCAAACGTGTGACGTGTCACAGATGTCCTACGGAAACCATGTATGTCTTAAAAGTTATCAAAAAACGGCGAATAAAACAAAAGTTGCGAATGTCGTGATCCGCAGGGAGAGATCTTTTTATCAATTAGTCAGGAATGTCGTGATCTGCAGGGTATGTGTTAATATAAGTCAGAAGAAGCAGGCTTCACACCGCTTGGCAGACACAGGTGTTCTCAAAAATATATTTTTTGAGGGGTGCGTAAACACAAACATTGAAGATAAAAGTGTGCAAACACAAACATTGAAGACAGTGAGGACACAAATTGTGATTGGCCGGAATGAGATGATGCATGATGATGTATGATGATAAAAGCGCCCCTCACTTCACTTTATTTTTTTATAAAGAACTGTTTGGTTCCATTTTGAACCTTTGAGAATACTGTGAGATAGTATATCACCATATACAGTAGAAATGTTTTTGAATGCTTCACCATCACCATATAGTAATGCTTAAGTGTGCATCTCATGATGGATTCCAGTGCCTAATTAATGGATTTTAGTTTTCTTTATCATAAAGAATTACATGTAGATATTGACCTGAAGTATACAGGTCAGAACACTATTTCACCTACAGTATGTTTATTTTTCCACCTTGTTAATTATCTGTATTTTATCTCCATTGCTGCAGATACAATGCTTTCAGATCATCGTGCAAAGCAAAGCACTTTACTATAAATGTATGTTTCTCTAATGAGCCCACTTAGAGGCCAGAAATCACATCCACTTTAACAGACTATAGAAGCTTGTTAAAACAAACCCTTTATGATCTCTATACAATACAGTACAATACATACGTGCACAACGATTACAAAAATGGTTGCAGCTATGAGACATCTTTTGTTTGGGAAAGGAAGAGATGAGATTGAAAAAACAATCATGGCTATTAGGTGTGATTGCCTCTGAGGCAGGCCTGGGTGAAATCCCCTCGTGCTTATTGCTTTTGCCCAGTCAGTGATTCCCCACCCTCTGTGTTTCCGCAGCCTACCGCTGTTATGCTCATTATCTGAAGATTGAGGTGAGCCAGTCTCATCCTGTGATGAAGGCCTTCTGTGGGATGCTGCTCCAGTGTGCCGGCCAGGGGGGCAACGCTGCACTTAGCGGGCGGGACGCAGAGGAAGGTTAGTACGCCTAGGTAGATGTACTGTACAGTAGGAATTATACATTTATAATAGAAATGTATACATCTCCATAATTACAGGTTTGTAAAGACTGTAGAATTGTAAATGTTTTTATTAGATTAGTCAATGGAATCAACCAAAAGTATTTGGGGAAAAAAGGAAAGTGTGTGTGTGTGTGTGTGTGTGTGTGTGTGTGTGTGTGTGTGTGTGTGTGTGTGTGTGTGTGTGTGTGTGTGTGTGGGTGTGGGTGGAGGGGGGGTTATACTGCATAATCTTTATTCAAATAACAGGGCTGTGACACCTTTAATTTCTCCTGAGGTGTTAAGAATTCAAACAGACTGACAGGTCACTCAATACATAATAAGATCATGAACACTGTCTTTGCACGTAGAGAAGGAATGGGATTTCAGTGGCTGTGATTTAATTAGTCTGTGAAAATTGAGTCTTCATATGGAATCATTTACAATCCTACTGCTGGCCTCAATCAGACCTGTCTTTGACTAATGGGCCATCCTTATGGTGATGGCTGTATTTAGAGCTCAGCCACTGTGAAAGGCAGTGTTATTTTTACGTAGAAGTGCTTGTTTTTGTATAGGCTTACAACATGTCACAATTGTAGATCGGCTATTTTCAGTGAAGAGATTTGGCTTAGGCTAGATGGAGAAGGGGGGTTATGTGGTTAATGTACAGAGGGAAACAATCGTGATTTGCTAATTGGTAGCCTACTCTAGATAAGTCTTGTGGGTCAACGTGGTTGTTGAATTCCATGATAAGGGCATTCCATGTGAGGGTAAATGGCCACGGTGTCACTAGATGATGTATGGTCACTGGAGGCTCTACCACATAGAGGGATTTGCAAATGCTTTAGTATTCACACAGCATAGTGGAAACCAGCTGCCTGTAATAGGCCTGGAATAAAATAAAATAAAGAAACCAATTGGTGTTATTACTTGTTTGCAACTTTGCATCTAAAGAACAATGCATTGATTATCAGTAATCTCTTGAATTATGAAGATCGGGCATAGAATAGCTGATTCCAGATTAGCTTCTTGAGTCTAATTGACCGTTTCATATTCATGTGGCACACAGGGCTTAAGCTTTCAGTGTGTCTAATGGCAAGAAAACCCATTCTGGGCGGGAACCCCTTTTGGTGTTCTAACCCTTCTGGACGAGAACTCCTCTTGGGGTTCTTTACAGTATTCAAAAATGTTTGACGCTATATAAATATCTGAATTTTTCCAGAAAACTTAGGTTAGGATTTAGAATCATTTTTAGAATCGGCCTCAGTCCAAAATGGGTTAATTAATATGCTCCAAACCACACTGAGGATTATAATGGGATTGCTTCATCTTATTACTCTGTGAAGTAACTGCTGTACCCTTCCTTATCTACAACACTCTCCTTAGATAAGGAAAGACTATTTATATGAACTCTGGTATTCTAGGGCCAATATTTGGCAAGAATTGCAGATCTACAAGCTCAAGATACATTGTGTTGCGACGTGTTTTGAGCTTGGATCGGCTAGTTTCATCAAATGTTTGCATGGTGTAGAGAGAAAGGAAATCACTTGTGTGAAGTTAGGGGCACTCTTATCATCATACATCACATTCCGGCCAATCACTTTTGGCGTAAAATCATCGCTGGGCATAGGAGGGGCTAGCGCCCCTCAAAAAGGAGGGGGCCCAGTATAGACCCCTAGGGGACTCTGGTCAACTATGTAGTGGTTTTAATGTGCTGATCATGAGACTATAGATTTTGGTATTGCCATGATTGCTAACTCACACAGCCCTCGTTATGAAGTCTTGTGACGTGAATGTGTCTGCCAGAAAGACCTCAGTGCTGACGTGGCATTCTGAACGTTCTTAGGGATCCAGCTGGTCCAAAAGGAGAAGAAGCTGAACAAAGTGTCCCACGCTAAGAGGGCTCGTGGACACTGGCAGCTCCTGTACACCCTGGTCAGCAACCCGTCGCTGGTGGGCACCAGGAAGCACTTCCAGCAGCGCCACTGCACCACAGAGAGCATTCTCAACGGGAGCCTCACCAAGAAGGAGGCAGGAAGCAAGGAGACGGAGGCTGCAGTCAGTGACTGAACCTGACGCTGACACACCTCCTCCGGCTGTTAAGGATTGTGTCTCTCGCGAGCAAAGGCTCTCCCGGTTTATGTTTTTTTTTGACAAATGAGTCTGACATATATCAATTGTCTGGCACATTTGTAGCTCGGTGCCTCAATAGAGTCCAATTTACTGTGCATTTACTGCATGCGATATCTATCCTGTGCAGCCTATATCCAACCAAGTGTTGCATTGCATTGTGTATGATAGCCAGGAGCTCTAGTCCAGCAGGCAGGCTGGTGTGGCACTGAACTGTCTAACCATTTCCGTGAGGTTAGATTGTGACTATTTATGAATGTACAGAATGTAATGTTTGACTGTTTTTGTGAGAATTGCTATTAAATGTTTCACTTATTCTGTGTAATTGACTTTAAACAACCTGAACCAGACAAATAAAGCCCATGGCGTTGTTTTATTTGTAGGACTTTATCTTCCAAAAAGAGAGAGAGAGAGAGAGAGAGAGAGAGAGAAAAAGGTGTGTGGTTTCTTTCTTGTTTAGTTGTGAAAATGAATGCCAAGCATCCACACAGGATCCTCTTAATTGTGTTATATCCACATGTCATGGTTTATTTCTACATTTCAGTCCTTTTGGGTGAAACATATGAATGTTGTAGTAATTCTATGAAAATAAGACTTAAAATATATTTTCAATTAAAATGATTGTATAAATTCCCATTGCCTACTCTCGTTTGATTTCTGTTCTCCAAATGTGGCAACTGTGTGACGACGGCTTTCAAGTGACATTTGATTGGACAAAAATAATATTGTGATTGAACAACGTATACTAATCGTCGTGATTAACAATGTAACGATTGCAAATGAATGCATCGATGCGTCTAAAAATATATAAAAACGTAATTGTGTAGGCATTATCATAAACTAAGAATAAACCAAGCCAGTAATTTAGGATATGATTTAGTCTAATTATAGGGTAGGCTCTCTTATTGTATTTAATTTAAAACAAACCACCATTTGCACAAACGAATGTTTGCACAAACGAATGTTTGTGCAAAACGATATGTTGCGTTTAACATATAGGCTATCAAAGCAGCGTCTGTGGCTCTCATACTCAGCCCTTTTGTGTGAATTGTGCAGTAATGTAACAAGCCAATTCCAACAACTAGGCTGTAGCCTTTGTCATAAACATAGCCTACATTTAATTGACCGATGAACAATGAGAAATAAAAACTTCACCTTTAGGCCTACCTGTTTTATTAATTCCACGTACATAAAATTATATAAAAAATCTTGAAAGCTCACGTTCAGTTGATCACAAAAACTGACTATACATAAAATTACAGGACAGTGAAGCCTCCTTTCTTGATACTTCATAGACTTTTTACAATAGTAAAAAAAAACAATCCACATGGCTATATAAGCTACATCACATTAAGATCTAAAGACTACACTAATAAACCACGTGAAAATGTGACATGCCATGGACAAATCTCCGAAAGAGAAAAGACACTTTCAGAATAATTGTAAAAAGCGAAATCAGGCCTGGGCCTATATAGCAAGCACCCGTTGAGCTGAGAGGTTAAAGTCACACATTTTAAAGCCCTACATTACATTTAACAACAGCTGGTAATAAATTGACCTGGTATTCCTCAAAGCACCGGCACAGCACATTCCGTTAAACAAGTAAAAGTGTGTCTTGTCTTTTCTTATAATTTCTTTCTTTCTTCGGATATACGGGGCATTGGGAACGGACGGACCGACAGGCTGCAATGCGCTGTCCAGCATCACAGCCTCCTGAAACTGACACGGTGTTATCATTGATATACCAAGACCCACACAACAGGCAACAACATATAGGATGTTTTCTCGGTTAGAAAAAACAACCCAACAACGTAGAAACCTGTGCTTAAATTGATATTTTGAGGGTTTGATAAAAATGTATAAACGTGCTTTAATAAACCGGTTGTTTTGAGGTCTGACAAAACATGTAGAAAGCTGTGCTTACGGTAAATAAGGCTACATCTTGAGGAATGTCACCAGGTTTGATCTATAACATGTCTCACAGTCTCTCTACAAAGAAACATTTCCGAATCCCCGTCATTGCCGGAGTATATAGGCCTATATAGGCTACCTTCTGACTTGAGGTAACACAATTAGGCTTGTTTATCCTTTTTTTTCTCGCAGGAATACCTTTTTAAAAGTGTGTAATAATGAGAAATGTTGGCTATTTAAAAGTATTATACAATAACGATATGATCCACGCGCGCCGACGTACGTCAAACTCGATCGTTCAGCGACTCGGGTGCTTGTAGTTGCCGTTGATCTCCTCAGATATGTTCACCGCCTCGGCTCCCAGCGGTAACCTGTCGCTGTACTCTGAGCCCATCTCGAACTCCTCGTTGTTGGTTTTCGATGAAGAACTGGGGATGGCTTCCGTTTCAACGCTGCCCTCTATCTCTCCCTCCTCATCCTCGTCTTCCTCTCCCTCGGCCAGCCGTCCTACCCCCTCCCCCTCCTCTCCCAGCTCACTGGGGTTGAAAGTTTTTTCAGACTCCACAAAAGACGCCCTATGATCCCCAAAATCCCCGGCCATTTGTTTCTCCAGCTGATCCGGATTCTGGGCCTTCATGAACAGCTTGTACGTCTTTCCCTGATACTTGTACAACAAATGGCAGCAGGTGGCCCCCAGCAAGGGAACGGTGGCCAACGCCAGCAAGAAAGTGCTGACGACCACGATGATCAGCAGAGAGGGGATTCTCTTTCTGGTCGTGAAGACAACCTGAACTTGGCAATCCTGCCCCCCGTAGGTGAAACAGAGGGTGTAATTGGTGCCGGGCTGCAGACCATGAAAGCGATAGGCATTCACTCCCTCTTCTATCTTGGACCACTGCACCCTAGAGTGTCCATTGCCCGTGTCAACACAGAGATACAGCATATCTATGGGTGCTTCTTTCTTTGGTGTGGTTTGTATTAACTTGAACAGCTCCTTGTACACCGTTTCCAGGTTTTGTTGGCTTTGCGTGTGACTGATGTGGAGGTTATCCTTGCTACTTGGAAGCTTGAGTGGATTGAGTTGCACTTTAGCTTCCGTTTCTGACACCTCCAGTGCGATGACGCCAAAGTCAAATGTGTACTGCTTGAGGTTGTTCACGCTTTGGTTAAACGCGTGGTTGGAGATGTATTCATTTCCATCGTTGACGCCACAGCTGCTGGGTGAGTTGTCTGCAGGTGACCCGTCACCGGCCTGCCCTGTGGCATTGTGTTTGCCCAGTGAACCAGTACCGATCTTGAGCTTGTCTTCAGACTTAATGACATTGTTTTTGGAGGTTTTGGGCCCCACAGGCTTGTGAACCGATGGGGTAATGTCAGACTTGTGAACTGATGGGTTAATCTCTGCCGTATCCAGTATTGAGTTGGTGGCATGTTTCTGGGTACCAGCCAGTGCTACTTTGACACTACCATTCGCCCTCCCTACTTCGTTGACCGCAGAGCAGCTATAGTTTCCATCTTCCTTTTTGCTCATACGAGGAATAATTAGGGTGCCATTTTGAAAGACAAGGAATCGACCATTGGTGGTTTTGTCATTGATGGGTGCATCACTTCTCTCGGTAATAAAAGGCAAGGTGAACAGAATTTCTTCATTTCCCGTTTTGACTTCCCAAGTGACTTCAGGTCGCGGCGCTCCGTTGGTCTCACAGTTCAATGTGACCATGGATCCCTCATAGAGCTCAGTGTTCTCAATGTTAGGCTGGTAGGTTATAGTGGCAACAGGAACCTTGCATTCCAGTCTAGTCTTGGTAACCATGGCACCCTTCAGCTGCTCCGGGGCCTCACACAGAATGGATTCCTGGTCAGGAACGGAGATCTTGGTTGTCGTAATCCAATCTCTCAGCCACTGAAGGTTGCAGGAGCAGGTGAACGGATTGTTAAATATCTGAAGGTGAGACATGGAGGAGAGGGCGTCGAATGTGCCCTGCACAATGACGGTGAACCTGTTGTTGTTGATGCGCAGGGACCTCAGTTCTGTGAGAGTGGAAAAGGCATCTTTGGGCAGGTTAGTCATTTCATTGTTGTTCATCTTTAGGAGTTGCAGGGCCGTGAGGTTGTACAGGTCCTCCCATGGAAAATCGACAATGTTGTTGTGGCTCAAATCCAGATTGCGCAGCTGGATCAGCGGAGCCAAGGTGTCCCTTTCCACGGTGACTATCTGATTGTGGGCCATCCAGAGAGAAGTCGTCTGGGTGACACTGATGAAGGTTTTGGCTTTTAGAAATGTGATCTTGTTGGCAGAAAGACTGAAGGTGGTCACGTTGGGGGGGAAGCCTGTGGTGGGAACCACCAGCAGGTCTTTGTAAGCACAGTCAGCAAACTGGTGGGAATATTTATCCGTGCAGACACATGGAGAAGGGCAGCAATGGACAACGCCAACCATAGTAGTCCACAAGGCAAGGAGCTGCAGAATCCTTGACGCCATTTTCAGCACCTGCAAGATGATTGCAACACAAAGATAGATGGGTTGTTGTCAGCCATGTCATGTGCTTTGTCAAGGGTTCATAGACATAGTCCACAGTGTTCAAATGGACTATGAATTGTGAACTTAACATTTCTGTCAATGGAAATATGTATCAGTGAGGACATGCAACAGCAAGATATGCAGTTTGATGCAATGCCATGTTATACAAACAAAACGGTCTATACTGTAACATGAGGACAACTGTTGTTGTTATTGCCTATCAGGTCATTTCAATGTAAGTGTCCTGGTGGGATACATTTCAAATGAATACCGAATTGACAATGTGTTGTGTCTTTGGTGCTTGTATGACTGGCACAAACACACACACACACGCACGCACGCACACACACACACACACACACACACACACACACACACACACACACACACACAGTGTGTGGTTGGTATATATATATATATATATATATATATATATATACATATATAATACAGGTTTTAACGACTTTGCAATGCGGAAATACAGCAATAGGTTATAATTTAGAGTCAGCAATTCTAAACTGCGCTTGTTGCCAGCGCGCGCCGCGCCGGACGCTGTCCGTGGTACTAGGGCTAGGTATAGTCTATACTGAAATCGCTGGGTTTGCAGGTACAAAAACTAATCTGTGATATTTTACATAAGAAAATCCTAACAGAGTCCAGCCTATAACATACTAAACATAGCCTATAAATGCAGTAAATAATTTGATGATTTATTTTTCTTCTGAGCAATATAGACTTCCTAAATTGCGACTAAATTGAAATTTACCCCCTTAAAAGATGATCTGATTAGGCATGGTTGTCATAACATAACTCCATAATAATTACCTAGACATATTGAATTGTCTTACCTGTCCAATGTCAATTTCCAATCCCGGTGCTTTTAAGAAAATCACTCTCTTGGGGCACAACAAAGTCGTCTGAAATAAAAGTTCAAGTTTAATGGTCGAAAAAGATTATGTCCTCGAATAATTTCAGTCCTTTTGCGCGACTTTTGAGCACCACGACAGTGCTGGTGATGATGGGCGGTGGAGGAAACATTTTTCTCCGGTGGGTAAAAAAAAAACCTGTGCAATCCGACGCCTCTTTTCCTGTCTCCATCCACTGCGCGTTCACGCGTCTGCGGAGCAGCTGAGAGTGGAGTGGAGGGATTGTGCACGCGCAGCCTCTCCCATCTCACTCACTCAACTCACTATTAAAGATACAGAAGCTCTGAGTCTGGGCTGCTCTGCTCTCCAGTCTCCACCCTCAAAGAAAATTCATAATTCGCAACCCCTTGTGTTTTATTTATTACAATGTCGACCTAATCTTTGATCTCATTCGCTTTGGGAGCTTTAAGAAAGAAAAAAAAATGTTTTTGTTGGATCCATTCCATCCGACCGAGTGTTTTCCAACGTCATGTGGCAAATATTTGAAGTTTCTGTGAGGAGTAGTCTGTTATCTTTTGATGCACAAAGACTTGCAGCCATAAGATAAATTAAGTGGAACCCGGTGAGATGAAATTTGACCGGGCGCATATAATGACTTTAGGCTGAGCATTTGGACATACTTTTAAAATGCAACGAAATTGGATGATATTTGGTTATTGTGTTTTAGACTAAAGATTCAGAAAAGGGCTTGGTTTGGTAACTTGGATTCATTATCAGCTAGGATAAACTTCAGTCAATGAGCAGAGGATGTCGATGGCTTTCATATTGTTTCATAAAAGAAAAATACTATAACTTGTCAGTGATTTTATTTAATTAGTCTGCATCCTAAAAACAAACCTTCACAAACTGCAGTCTTCCCTTCTCATTTTTTTTTACTCTGTAATAATACTATAGCTATTTATAAAAAATAACTTCATATAGGCTGTTGCGTTGAAGTGGGAACCAACTAAACTAATAACTATTAACCTCAATCTTCTGTTGAAATACTGCCATCATCTGGTAGGCCGACATACCCACAATCTCTCTATCTGTGCGTGTGTGTGTGTGTGTGTGTGTGTGTGTGTGTGTGTGTGTGTGTGTGTGTGTGTGTGTGTGTCTTGCAGCGCACTATGCTTGTCCTCGTATGACTTGCATAGCCACAGCCCAGTTGTGTGTTCTAATAGCAAAAGTGCATAGACTACAGAGTAATAATGCCCAATGAATCTCTCTCTCTCCAAATGTGAACTATAGAATAAAGATAGCCAACATTACAAATATAGTAGGCAAAAACGAATACAGTAGGCAATACAGACAAGTAGAGATACTACATTTAAATTAAATACAAATTGCAATGTGTTTTGCAATTTTAGTTTAACTGATTAAGTGATCATTGAAATGCTCGTTTGATATTCTTTTAAATCTCTCGCTCTCTCTCTTTAAATTATATTGGGCGAGAGTGACATCTACAGTACATAGCATGCAATTACACTGCTTACACGTAGGAAAGGCATATGCTGCTGTTGTAATTAATGTTCTAGATGTCAAAGCAATCTCTAGTAATAATGTGATTATTATTTTAGCAGCCTATACTAAAACAGGATACAGAGGCCCAGGTGAGGTGAGGATCAGCTGGCTCCTATTGCCAAAATCATAGGTTTAATGAAAGATTCAGGGAGTCTTCTATCCATGCAGCAGTCACTATAGGCTTGTTAATGAATGCTGCAATATTCTTCAAATTATTCATTGCATCTGGCAATTACTTATGCGTATTGATGAGTGTTTACTATATACTGTTAACATATTGTTTGCACATTTATTGTATTGTTAGTATTTTTATAGAACCTGTTGACTTGTTCCAATGGAACATGCAATGCATGTTCATATATTTCAATGATTCTGCCTGGTGGTCTTTGTTGTGTATATTAAATGTCTTTATTAAATGTGGCAAAGTAGTTTCTCCTTTGAGGATCAATAAACGTCATTCAAGAACAAAACATCAGGTTCAGGGTTTTGTTTCAGTACCAAGAAAGTTTTGGGTTGCTTCCAACGTTCTTTCCTTTCAAAGTAGAAGGACAAGCACAAGGGAAACCAACAGGAAACAACTGTAGCCTACTAGAACTACAGAAAAACCCCCCAAAACATCATAGGTTCTCAAGGACTGTTGCACATATTATGCTGCAGACAAGAATGGCATGGTCATGGTTCAGAGCCAAGATTGTAAACTACGCAGTGGTGCCATCAAGACATTGATTTCTCAGTGCTGCTGATAGTGAGGAAGTGGTTAATGAAATTTCAAAAGAAATGCCACTTGAAGGGGAAAAAGAAGACCATAATGGTGGGGGGTATAATTAACCACATGGTGAGATCAGACCAATGACATTCTTTAGATCTGATGTTGACTGCTTTGAGTTCTTTGGATGGCATATCTCTGCTGTCGGGAAGAAACCACCTAACTCCAAAATGTTCATTTTTCAGGAAATGAAAAATATAAAATTTTCAGGAAATTAAGAAAACCTTATATTTTGAAAACAAAGCAATACTGCCTCATCAAAGTTGGTGTTGTGACTTTATATATTGTAGACAGTTTGAGGGTCAAATGGAGTTAAGTTTTGTCCAAAGCGTTTTTTTACTACTTTCCATTGGTTCAATATTTTCTAAACAACACACAGACATAAAGGGTGTTCAATAGCACTGGTTTATGATTTATGCATAAATACTTATGCATACATATATTTATTTATGATTTACTAAACTAAATATGTCGATATTTGACTCAACAAATGATCAGTTTTTTGTGCGCATAGTTTACAATACCCTGATTTTGTGTCGTTTTATGTTGTTTTTCGTTTGGTTTCGTTAGTTTTCTTTTTTATTCTCTGTCAATTGTTTTGTATTCTATGTTTAGAGTATATATTGCTGTCTTTAGGACCCTCTCGAAAACTTGATACTGTATCTCAATATCTCAATAAAATAGTCTTTGTTCCTTTTATTCTCTCTCTCTCTCTCTCAGAAATCTTAGACTACTAAACTGTCTGTTATTTATTTTGTTTATAATTTTGGTGTCAGCATGTTGGCACTGGAAATAGGCCTACTCTGTGTTCTTTCAATAATCCCATAAGGGACGGGCTGTGTCTGTCGAGGCACTCACACACGAAAATACAATTATTCAGCCATTGATTCATTCATTCATAGAGCTTGGGTCAAATTTCACTCTGTCTTGCCTGACCTGGGTCACTACAGCAAATGACTCATGGAGAGTCAGCATGACCACATACAGAATCATCAACTTCCTGTCACTGACTATAGGCAACTGTTACACACCGTTAACACAACCCATATATCTTCACTACTAGCTTAGCTCTGGTCCATAGCGTTAAGGGCTTCTCTAACGCTATGGACCAGAGCTAGTACTAGCTTAAGGCTGACTCAGCCTCCATTTGACTCAACTGATGAGCTGGTATGTATGGTGTGGGTGGAGGTCAAGACATACTTTGGTGATGTGTTCACTATGTCACACGTTGCCATGCTGAGAGACCAGGGGAGCATACATAGTTAACATACTACAAGTATGTGGCCTTATTGCCTTACTGTAACCTAAACAGTTTGGGAGAAAAACGTGTTATACAACTCCATTTTGCTACTTTCGGGAGAAACCAAACCTAAAAGTAAAGGAAAAATCACACCCTTGTGAAGTGAGTGTAACATTTTCCATTAATTGTTAATGGGAATTTAACATGATCAAGGAACTAAACTACCCCGGTCTTATAGACCTGTCATTGAGTTGGAAGATGGTGAAAATCTATTCAGTTTCATTCCAAATTGTTCATAATTACAGTTATGGATCACATTGAGGAGCCTATGAATCACATACAGCATAGTTGTTGAGGAAAATAGACCACATTGGAAACAAGCCCTCAGGGTTTTTTGTGTTATCCTTTTAGCATTATTGTATAGCCTAATAACTGTATCTCTGTACTTTTTGCAACTGTTAATAAAGTCACTCACCAACAGGAAGCTCATGAATTTAAAATACAAATCAATGTCATCTACTGTAAGCTTATTATGACAAAAGATTCTCAGTATTAAAAACAAAATAGATGAGCTAAACCCTATGGCAACCAAAAAGTGCAGTTTTTACTTATAGCAACTCACCATGACACATCTGTTTTTACTGATCAACATCACCCCGATCACTGATTGGTCTAGATGTTGGGTGGGAGGTCCCCTTAAGGCAGGGATGTCAAACTCAAATACACAGTGGGCCAAAATAAAGAAATTGGTACAAGTCGAGGGCCGGACTGTGTTTCAACACACATTTTTGGGGAGAGGGGTAGCTGAAAGTTGACCACAAGTGATATACTTTCACTGCTGATCAATAGTGAAGAGAAGACGCATGCTTGCGCATGGCCTTGAGTTTGACATATATGCCTTAAGGGCTATTCATCATACTCCAGTTTTAGGTGGTAACGGTGGTTAGTAAAATCAGGGAGATGTGTGGGGGTGAGCGGTGAGTCTCTTATCACCGCGGCATGATATAATGTTGTAGTTTTCGGTGGTCACCTTATCACCTAAAGTATGAGTATGAAGGCCTTTAGTTGGTTGCACATCTGAACCGGAGGGAGTATGATGGCCTCGACTCACCGTTTAGGACTTTAGCTGATAAGGCTATGGCCCACACTTGAGTATGAATGGGCCTTTATACTGCTACATTCCATTGCGTTATGCCTGAAAGTCTATAAGCTTGAAATAAACTATGATGTTTGCAGTTTTGACTGTGCAGATTGGAGATTTCGGCCTTTTTACACTCATGTATTTGACTTAAAAATACACTTACATGGCCTGGGCCGGCCGAGCGGTCCATGCAGGCACCTAGGCTGGTAATCCGGGTTCGAGTTCGAGGCCCGATCCCGACGACCTTTGCTGCGTGTCTTACCCCCCCCCCCCATCTCTCTCCTCCCCTTTCCTATCAAACTACTGTTAATCTATCAATACAGGCAAAAGGCCCGAAAAAAAAAACACTTACATGACTTACTTACACTTACATATATTCTTTAAACCCCCGGGGGTCTATTAAAGGTCCCGTCTACACCAAATCTCTTTGTTAAAAAATAGCCGATCTACAAGCTCAACATGACACGTTGTGAGCTTGTAGTTCAGCTATGTTTTGCCAAATATTCACAAGGGTTCATAATATATGGTTGGTTGTGTAGCCCAAACCAAAACAAGATAGATTGGATGTATATCTCATTCAACCAGCGTTTCCCGATTCAACCATTCCTCTATTGGGCTAGCCGGCATCCCCCGCCTCACACACCAGATGAGCGGAGAACACAGGAGATGGACATTAAGACACCCCTTGCAAGTTGCATGGCCTCGTAGCACCGCCATGCAGACTCCCATCTATAGAGCCAGTTTCATGCAGACAGTCCTGCCCACCCAGACAACCAAACCAGTAGTAATATCAAGAAGAAAACACTGCAGCTGTGGATCAGTGCAGAGTCAGACAATGTCCCACCTACTGGAATGTGCCGAAAAATGAAAACTTAAAAAAAGAAGAAAAAAAGAGAAACTTTACAAAAAAGAGAACAAAAATAAATAAACGTGAAAAAAGAAGGTATGTGTGTGTCAGACTGCCACAACAGCTGCGTTCGCTTCCCGCGTTCACGCGTCTTACTTGTTAACTACAGTATAGTACTTTTTCTTTCATTTTTGCTGTTTAAAATACGTTAATCCTTCAGCTAATATAAAATATACTCTCCCACCCAAATTCCCCACCAATAATAACTTTAAATTATCCTTTTTTTCTCCACTTTCAGCCCCATTAGTGAGCAAGGGCTATAAGGATAGCAAATCATTAAAACCGTAAAGTCATGTTTTTTTAAACGGGTGTAAAAGAATACACCCGTTTCTGTCATTTGAAGATCCAGCAAATGTCATTTTGTGTAAAGCCCACTGATAAAGTGTAACCATGAATTGACCCATGCTACAGGTCAGAAACAGGGCCGTTTTCATGGCATGTTTTCCCAAAACATCCAATGGACACGCCTGGTATTAAGCCAGTTCTAACAGGATAGGGAAATGATGTAAGTTCACATGCATGCAACGCAATTTCACTCCACCCTTTCCTGCACCCTCTGGTCCATTACCAGTGATCGCTGCAGGGCATTTTCTGTACTCCTGCCTATCCTCTAGGCGGGCAGAGGTTCCCAACCACTGGTACGCGGGACATGTCCCACTGGTACGTGAGAAAGGAATCCCAAGTTTTCCCGAACGTGAATCTATAACCGTGCGTCACCAGGATGATATAGTCACTGACAATGATAGAACATTATGTTGTGAATGTGATATAATTGCGAATGCAATGAGCAGAAAATGTTGTTATTGCAATTTACGAGCTGCGTTCGCTTCCCGTGTTCGCACGTGTTACTTGTAGCAGCGGGTAGGCTACTTGAGGCCAGTCAACTGTCTTTCGTGTTTTGGTACGATGATGCGTGACCGCAACGCACAACCCCACCCCCCAGTCAGGAACAGTCAGCCGGTTCATGGAAATAGAAAGGTTGGGCACTAGGTCTAGGGCAGAGAGTATAGGCAAGTAAATAACAGTCAACCATGTTTGGGCTTCAGAATAGCTATAATAATGTGTACCGTAATTACACCAATCACAAAGTCGGTTATTATAATTATAATAATAATAATGGATTTTATTTATAATGCACTTTACATTCCATTCTCAAAGTGCTACAGTTGGCAAATGCATGAAACAAAAAGAAACATCAGATGACTATGAACGCCTAACGAATGAAAACAAAACATTCAAAAAATGAGGGCATAGAGCCTAGAGGTAGTTACACAGGATATCTGGTCTTCTGTCTAAAAATAAATGTTTAATGATTTATTTGATATAAATATTATATAAATCTACCATGTGAGCTCATCTTCAAAAAGGTGCAAGTGTGCAAGTTTAGGAAGTGTGAAGTGTTGAACTTACAGTATGTCTCTGGACTAGATGAAGTAGTTAAAGGGCCACTTCACCCCTTTTGCAACCAGATCTTATTTTAATGATGTTTGAGAGTCAAGAAACACTTTCCTGAGATTTTTACATGGGTAATTTGTGTTTTTAGATATTTCAAGTGTCCATGGGCTCCATGTATAATGTCATGGACACAGGGTTCACTTCCTGAACTACAATACCCATACTGATTTGGTCCTTCCTGGACTACATGTTAGTAAGACAGCCCTCCCCCTCTCCACAAGGTGGGGTAAATGCACCAAAGGATCATGGTCATTGTGGTAACCGAGCAATCCAGTCAAACACAGACTACATCATTTTTCTGGCCATAAATTGTGCTACTCTTATCTACTACAAATACTATTAACATTGAGTGACTGGAGTTTCTTCCATACGGTGAAATGTCCCTTTAATTGTTTTGTTGTGTGCTTAATTTGCAGTGCCGAGTATGGATAATTAAACATAAATTTGTCTATAGTTTCAGTCAATTGTTCCATCACAGCCCACACACCTGCATAGACACCTGCTGCAAACACTCAATCAAGCAAATCTCCTCAATTACATAACCCGTCACTCTGCAGGAGTGGATACTATCATCATCTCCGTACCGGCAGGTGACACTCATCTCATACTACTAGAAGGCCTATTCATACTCCGGTTTTAGGTGATAAGGTGACCACCGAAACGGCGGTTAGTAAAAACAGAGAGATGTGTTGAGGTCAGCGGTGAGTCACGTATAGCGTAACGTGACGTCATGTTGTAGTTTTTGGTGGTCACTTTATCACCTAAAACTGGAGTATGAATAGGCCTTTAGATTCAGTCCTCTACCTCTAAACCTTCTCCACCCTTTGTAACCGCCCTCCAGTGAAGCTTACCGTCACCTAAGACATCATTGATGTTAGAAGCTCTTTCTCCACTCTTCCCACTAACAAATTGTCTAACTCATCTAATGTTAACTTACCCTAAGTCTTCATGCCTTCCCCCTTCTGAATTCCCTTCACTGGCTACCAGCATCCACTTTAAAACACTGGTGTTGACCCAAGGGAAACAAGGGCATAGCACCCAGTTGTCTTCCGGACATGATCCACCCCACACACTAACAGTACACGGTCAATCAGCTAACACAGGACGCCTGTCTGTCCCTTCCCTATACGACACCATGACCATAGTTGCCAACACTAAAGCGACTCTTAACCCTCCGTATAGCTCCCAAGCTGTGTTATTGTGATCCACCCCACTCTTTCCACACACTTTAAATATACCGCAGATCAGCTAACACAGGACATTTGTCTGTCTCTCGCCCTGGCCAACACTGCAATCATCCTAGACTCCTCTCCCTCCTTGCTCGGAGCTGTGGAATGAATGACCTCCCTGCCTCCGACGGCCTGAGTCAGTGCTGCACATCCACTGACTCATAAATCTACTGAAGTCTGAAAACTCACCCTTCAGACTCTATACCTCAACCTCTAGCTTTCCTCCATAGACGCTAGTTATACTGTAGATTGCAGACTTATGTTAGTTACTTGTTCACATACAGTATGCTATTTATGTTGTTTAGAGGGACACATACTGTTTGCTGCCTGGTCTTACGCGTCTTACTTGTTAACTACAGTATAGTACTTTTTCTTTCATTTTTGCTGTTTAAAATACGTTAATCCTTCAGCTAATATAAAATATACTCTCCCACCCAAATTCCCCACCAATAATAACTTTAAATTATCCTTTTTTTCTCCACTTTCAGCCCCATTAGTGAGCAAGGGCTATAAGGATAGCAAATCATTAAAACCGTAAAGTCATGTTTTTTTAAACGGGTGTAAAAGAATACACCCGTTTCTGTCATTTGAAGACACTAAAGCGACTCTTAACCCTCCGTATAGCTCCCAAGCTGTGTTATTGTGATCCACCCCACTCTTTCCACACACTTTAAATATACCGCAGATCAGCTAACACAGGACATTTGTCTGTCTCTCGCCCTGGCCAACACTGCAATCATCCTAGACTCCTCTCCCTCCTTGCTCGGAGCTGTGGAATGAATGACCTCCCTGCCTCCGACGGCCTGAGTCAGTGCTGCACATCCACTGACTCATAAATCTACTGAAGTCTGAAAACTCACCCTTCAGACTCTATACCTCAACCTCTAGCTTTCCTCCATAGACGCTAGTTATACTGTAGATTGCAGACTTATGTTAGTTACTTGTTCACATACAGTATGCTATTTATGTTGTTTAGAGGGACACATACTGTTTGCTGCCTGGTCCACAGATGTGAAGTATGTTATTTAGATTGCATGTTTATTAGACAGATGCTATGTTTGATGTTTACTCGGTATCCCACAATCGTTTTCATTGCACTCTATTTACTTCAGTTCATGCTACTTAGCTAAGAGCATCTGTTAATATTTCAATTGTTAAAGGAAGCCAAGTGCTTGAAGATTGCCGGAGTTGAGGGACTCAGACCTGTATGTGGATTTCCTGCAGTCCAACCCATGCCCTGGCCCCGGAAGCGCCTGTAAGGACTCAGTGCACACATGTCAGAACTTCATTAGGATGTATTTAATGATGTGTAGAGAGTCAGGGGTGTTACGGTGATACAGATGTTCATTCCAAAAAAGGATACTATTTGAAAAGCTGTGACACAGTAACTGCAGTTGCTACACACATGACCCATCCCATTGGAGGCACACGTCCCACACCATTACCTTCGGGCACACTCCTTTCGTTCTCAATGCTGATGGTTGTGCGTGGGCTGCTTTGCATTGCGAGCTGATATTCCTTTACCACTTTGGTGTACTGTCTCTCTGTGGACACACACTGGTAGTTCCCGTAGTTCTCCTGTGTCATAGCAGGGATGAGGTGCAGGCAGTCGGACTGCATTTGCTGACAGGGGCTGCTCTGGTCCTGGTGATTCCACGTGTATTGGGCGTGGTACGAGTCTATTGGACAAGACAGATAGAACGGGACGCCCAAGGGAACAGAATGGACTGCCCTCAAAACCCCCTGCATGGCTGAAGCACTCTCCCGCCTGGTCCTGTTTGTTTTCTTTGAATCTAGAGGGAAAGAGGATAACCAAATGGAGAGATTTGGACAGCTGTTCCACACTTATAATCTGTTGGCATGATAATAATGCTTGTAATCTTTATAGTTTACCTCCTACTGCTGCAGTGTTAGGACAGGAGGAGATATTAATTTGGACTCCAGGGATATTTTGAATAGCCCCTCTGTAAACAACAGCAGCATTGTTAATATGTTTCAAACAATTCTGGTTCGACAAGAACTACATTTAAAGCAGCATTAATACTATTTCAGTATATAGTGGTGGAGAGAAGGAAACAACATGAAGGGATCCTTGGCAGTGTCTTCTTTTGCTTCACCACAGGGTAATCTAATGATTAGATGACCCTTTACAGTTTCCCACTAGATTCTAGTGGGAAACTGTCTGGAAATAGAAAGCCATCTTATCACGTTTGTCTTCCGTGGGGCCTGCAGCTTCAAGGCTATAATATTCCCACATGACAGCTCCACTTGATGTCCCACACTGACCCATGCAAAATGCAATTTAACTGCTGCTTCGCTACAAGATTAGCATTTTGTGTCATTTGACAATCTTCCAACTCGCAAAGACTTCACTTTTTAACACGCTGTAACATATTAATAAAATAAAATAAAATAAAAACATATTGACGTAAATAGAAGAAAAAAAAGTCAATATGTTTTATTCTTTACATTTTGGATCGTAATTGGTTTGGGACACCTACAACTTTGATGTAATAGAAAGGGGCAAAAGTGAAGAGACCCATTGCTGCATTCCTCCCTCCCTGACATTTCCTGTCTCATTCCACTGCTGTAATTGTACTATAAAGGCTTGAAAATGCCCAGGAAATAGTGACTAATCAGCAAACACATCAGTATTGGCTGATTCTAGTTGTTTTTTGATTAATCAGCATCAGTCCGATTGTCTTTACAGATAAACGAGCCCAGAGTAACAGCTTGAACAGATCTGCAAGCTCACAATATGAAATATAAAGGTATTAAATTTAAAATTGACTACTGATCATAACACATTTTATTCAGAATGAGATCATATCGACATTGGTAATATCGGTTTTTGGCCATAACACCAATTAATTATATCGGATATTGATATCGGCCAAAATGTCTCATCGGCACATCCCTACCAGGAAATAACCAATATGTGTCAGAGTAATAATTTATTAATTCCATTAAGTTGTCTTAAAGCTCGTTTAGCCTTCACCCCTGGACAGTAAATCAACATGTTACAGTAAGTCATTGTGTCAAGACCAGCAGCTCGCAGCTGCTGTTGAGAGAAAGCTAAATGTTTTTAGCACAATAACCCATTCACAGAGAACAGCGCTCTACTCTCTCCCTCCCATGTCTGGAGGAAGGGAGATAACAGGTTCCCACTTCTCCTTACTTCTCACCTAAAACGGCTCACTATTGTGCATTGTGTTTTTCATAACAAAAACAGTCTGTAGAAACAGAGAAATATCAGACACTATATTTAAGAATAATATTCTTAGATTATTATTACTCATGGGTGCATTTGACTATTTTAGAACTGGACAATGAAAAGCAACCTTGATTGACAGTGGCGGGAGAGCAGGGGGATGAAATTCAGCAAATACTATGGCCGGCCGGAGAATAGAACCAGCAACTTGATGACCAGAGCATTGCAACTCCCTGGTATACTCCCTACGCATTCAGCTATGGACTCACCACTACATACAATATGATGCATGAATCCATATAGGCTCTGAAATTCAATTGTTCTACTTACGGGACTGTAGGTTTGCATCCTAACTCAGTCCAGGCACAGTAAGGGTCACGGGCCAGGACACACGCTTCACAGGAACTGTTATAGTCTTCACATCGCTGGAGGTCCAATATGGAGATTTTCTCTCGGAAGCCCACTATTAGCTTTTTCTGTATGCAATAGCAAAACGGAAAGTAAAAATATATCAAAAGAAAACAATTCTAAATCACAATTTGAGATGCTGCATTTTTACATCAAATCACAAGACAAACATTTGACAAGTAATGATAATTCCACTATCATAATTATTATTTATAATTATACTTTTAATATGCTGGCTGCAATCAGTCAGTTTTAGTTTCAGACTAATGAGAACGTATTGCTTATTTTACTGTCCAATGACATGAAATGGCACAAGGGACGGACCCCCCAAAAATCTGCGCACGCTTTCTGGGGTTTGAGCCCCTGCCCCCTCAGTGCTCTCTGCACAGCCATGTGTCATTGTGTGTCACAACAGAGCTCGATCAGAGAGAGGGAGGGAGTGGGAGGGAGAAAGGGATGGAAGTTATGTGTGAGGTCAGAAAAAGGGCTCAAGCATCGCTACAGAGAGAGACAGGGAGAGTAGAGAAGGTGAGGGAGAGAAGGAGCTTGTGAGCCTCTATTTCACCCATGTAATAACCCAGCCAATGCTGGGTACTGAAACCCGACCACGTTGATCAACAAGCTGCAAAGTGACAATAATCCACAGGCAAGCTGATATTTTTCTGCTTATTAGATGACAAAACACTAATACACTATAATGTATAAACTACTATTGATCACCCTTTACTGTAATGATATTTGTACCTTTTTGGAGTCAAGTGTCATCGACTGAATGGCTGAGTGGTTGGAGAGTTCCGTTTCAGCGATGATAAAAGGTTCAGATCCATCCTCTAGCACTTTGTGGATCTTCCCCGAGTCTGTGTGGTGACGACAGTGTGAATAGTTTGAACAGTGAATAGTTCATGCCATTAGATTGTTTCTGTTTGATTTTAAACAGATATATTTATATATTCTCAGTCCATTGTTCTCAACATCCTCTGACCCTGGGATAAAATCGACTACTATAATAACTAGAACTGCACTCTGTCGAGTGCATACTTGCTTGTTGCACACTAGTAGGCCATGAATGGCCAACTAGTGCGCAAGCAGAGCGCGCAAGTATACTTTCGACCACTATAAACTGTCAAATCTCAGTATCTCTGTGTCTAATTATTAGATGTAACTATTTGCTACATACCTACTTTATGCATGTAAAAAACTAGTATTATTAAGTATGGTTCAAGTTTCTATCTATAAAAGAAATAGTTTTATCGATTTAGAAATATTCTGGATCCCTTTTTAGTTTATAAAAGAAAAATAAATCATTGATATGTGATGAAAAAGAAAGGTATATAAACTGAATTAAAAGATGTTATCACGTATACAGTATAATTATTTTTTTATTTATTGTAAATTGTCAATTGTTTTAAATGTATTTCATCTTGGACTATAGTGATATTAATACTAAATCATGATCAGAGTAATAGGTGTCTCTAACTTCAATTTCTGTATTTGTTAAAATATACATGATCTAAAATACTTCCATAATCTGTAGTTGGATTTGTGATTGTTTAAAGCCTAATCTTGACATGAAGGTATTTATACTTCTACCTTTCTCACTATATTGGTCTTCATTGAAATCTCCCATTATCATAATTGCAGAAGTCGGAGATGATAGATACTTTACCATGTTTTCGAGAAATGTGTTTAATTTCGAAAGGTCTGTTTTAGGTGATCTGTACGTCATTACGTCACCATCGAAAACCAATTACACTCTGGCATTGGGTCCTTTAATCCACATATTTCTTACGTCATCATTGAGAGCTAGTTATACATATACACACCATGTAATCTGGTCCCAGCAAATCAGGCACAATTTGCTGGGACGGTGCATACGCATCAAAAGTGGCGGGTTGGCTGGGACGGTGCATACGAGCCGGGTGAAATTATTACTTGCGCGCTCTGCTTGCGCAAGTAACTAGAAATGCACTCTGTCGAGGTGCCAACTTTGCCTTGCACACAAGTAGGCCACATGGCCTACTTGTGCGCAAGTACTGCTACTAACTAATGTCTATTACAACTGCTTTTCTAAACCCTTTAGACCGTTATTGACCTTATAACAAACTTGAAACGTACCTTAGTTACGTGGCCATCAACGGCCAATAAGGGACCACCATTCGAGCGACGCCACCAATAATACACCCCTGATTGGCCAAGGGGATTCACAATCCCCGATTGGCCGAGGCAGTCACCGACATACAGTACGCAGCCGAAAACAGTACGCAGCCGAAAACAGTACGCAGCCGAAAACAGTACTTGCGCGCTCTGCTTGCGCAAGTAATAATAAAATGGAAAACACCTAATTTATACTTCATTGTATGACAGTTACACAAAAATAACAAAATTAAATGAGTATCATTGTCTATCAATGAAGTATAAATGAGGCTTCTGGGCCACTGAAGCAGACTATCCATCCATGACATACCGGTGGCAAGGAGCAGGACATTGTAAGTCCTCTGGTCTGCAGCCTGTACCCTATCCACCACTATCTTGGTATAGTTGTAGTTGTTTTTGTAGAATGGAGCATGATGGTGTAATGGGTGGATCCAGTCACTCATCTCTGGGTGATCCTTCACAACGTTCACGGTGGCCAGCGACAAGCCCCCGCTGTTTTTCATACACTGCGAGCAGACAAACGGACATGAGGAACTTTTTTCAAGTTCACAATATCCACCAAACCGGGAACCCATTCTGTGTTTTTGCCTCTGGGGGAAAACACCTTTTATTTGTGTTAAACAGGAACTTGATGTTTCTGTATTTATTCCTACTAACAACACTACATGGGAGAGATGCGTCATTGAGGGGTCAGAAACTGAGCACTCAGGCGCTAGTCAAGCAGAGCTGTAGTGTGACAAGTGGTTGTTTTAAATACATTGTATATATCCATTGTACGGCTCACTAATATTCACAGTAAGAAAGTAATAGCCAGCACTCCAAAGTCCTTCTGGTACTTTTAGTTCATATACACCCGGACAGTTGCAGCATACAAGGACACGTTTCTCTGTGAAGCCTTCCTTATCGACTGATCGTATGTCGGAGTGATGGCTATTACTGTAAAATAAAGGTTAAACCCTGAAAAATAAAAGAAAATAGCAGTGGTTGTCTACAAAATACAATACCACATGATTAAAAGATTAGGTTAAAGTCCTACTATTTGTCACAAAATATGTCGGATGATGATGTATATATCCTGTAAAGAAACTATTTATCATAAACCGATTTAATAGCCAGATTGATACGGTCGTGAGTCACCGCAGTGGGGACAGCAACATGTTTGTTTTCCGACGCTGTCGAGTGACGGGGCTGATGGCCAATCAGCTGCTGTGACCGGATTTCCAAACGACGCTGTAGGCAGAGACTCCAGACCTGAATCGCCAGAACATATTTTCTTAATGGGCGTGGCTAGCGATTCAGGGCGGGAGCCAGGCTATCATACATGTGTATGCGAAATTTGTTCTCCGCATTTAGACCAATCTCTTGGAGTGGTGAGCCACAGCCATGCCACACCCAGGAATCATTTTTGTAGTTGATCTAACCCCCAAACCAACCATTTGATGCTGACTCTGAGTGGCAACCATTTTTTACAGTCTTTGGTATGACCCGGCCGGGGATCGAACCCCGACCTCCCAGTTTCAGGGCAGACACTCTAACCACAAGGCCACTGAGCTGATGATCTTAAAGACACTGTGCACAAACAGTTCACAAACTGAGAGCAGACTGCAGTCATAACAGTAGACAACGAATCGGTACCCAAGGCTATTCTAACGGTAACACAGACCAAACAAAATGTGGTTTGAGATGGGTGGAGATAAACAATTTGTACAAATCCAAATCTCAACCGCCTCCTTGTACAGACGTTATGGAGCCCACCACAGTTTTATCATGGAAAGATGGAAACAACTGAGATTGGCGAGATACGTTGGAGAGCAAAACATAAAACCATTTAAAAACACATCATTAGTAGTAACTCTATTTGACATACAATTACAACTGTCTCAACAGAGGTACAGTTGAAAATCTAGCCGAGCTTAACATGTAAATGTGTACACTAGCTGTTGCTAGGATACAACTGCTCTCATGGAGAAGAAACAAGCACATTTTCTACAGTTACTCCCATCTATCAAAACATTTTCCAGCACACCCATTGTAGTTAGTCATACATTCACATTAAAAACAAAAGAAAAGAAGATGACTTACAGTTCCTGGCCGAGGGTTTGGAATCTCCTTATCATAACCCTTGAAGGTTGACTTGTCAAATATTTCTTCAATGTCTGCAATGGAGTAGATGCAAAGTGCTGTGGAGTTCCTAGAAAGAAATGGAGATGAAGTTAGACAGTTCAGCGTTTTCCATGATAGCATAACAAATCTGTTTATTAGCTACTGTTGCTTTATTTTGTCACCCTTATAACCCTGCAACTTGTCATTGAACAAAACTAGTTAAGTGTTAGAAATAAATGTTTCAGCCCATTCAGAACCCAATTGACTTACATTATAAAATTTGAAACTATTTCAAAGAGTATAAAACATAAGTGAAAAGAGATTAGTGGTGGAGATGCTTCTGTCGCCTACTGGTAGTGAGCACAAGAGATTTGGCCGTGATCAGTCCAGCTGCGAGATTAGCTCCAGAGACACACAGACAAGACAGGTAGACAGACCCTCTTCTAGATGGCTTGCCTCTGAGGTGCTATGCCTATGCCATAAGAAAAAATCTGACCCGTCTGAAGTGAGTGGTACTGTGCTGTACTGCACTGGTCTCTCTCTGTGTGTGTGTGTGTGTGTGTGTGTGTGTGGACTAAAGTGTTAATGGTCATATTAAGTGTTGATACTTGGTTGCCAATCAAACAGGGCAGGAGGAACGACTAACCAGCTGCTTGTGAAAAGAGCGTAGACCTTGGTCTTACGCCAGTCTTCTTCAGCGTGCTGCACGTAGATATCCTGAAGACGGTTGAAATAGAGTGGCTCATCTGGAAAGCCACACACAAGCCGGGCCTTCAGGAAAGAGGTCCACATGTTCTGGAAGAATCTCTTTGAACCACCTTCATCCACCTGCAATCATTTAAGTTGGTCAATTAAGAGTTTGGTTTCCAATTTTCATGTAGATACACATGCAACAGTTCTGATCAGTAGGATCGGTTCAGACAGGAAATCTAGAACATACATGGACAACTGGCGGCCCGGGGACCACATGCGGCCCCCACCTTCACTCAATTCGTTATCAGTGATTTCTGCTGTTCCAAATAATTACCGGTAATTACTTCAGTCTATTAGTAGCTTAATGACTATTAACATTTTATTGTCTTTTTTATGTCCAATGTATTTGAATTTAGTTCATGAAGTTAAACATAACTATAACTAAATGCATTTGAAATTGAATAAAAAGTTTACTTTTCAGGATTTCAATTCAAAAATAGCAAAAAAAGAATTCAGCATTTAAATTCAAATATGGCAAATAGCTGATTTACAATTTAGGCATTTAGCATACGCTCTTAATCCAGAGCGATTTACATTAAGCAAGAACAAAAAGCATGGCAATACATCACATACATAAAGTAGTTATCATTAACATGCGTAAGTTACGAACATAACGTGGAATATAATTAAACTATACATAATATACTATACATATACTATAAAGTGCTATGTCTACATAAAATGCAATTCTAGTGCAGTCTACGTAACGTGCTATAAGTCTGTATAAAATGCTATCTAAGTCTACATAAATTGCTTATCTGAGGGGCTAGGGTAAGTGCTACGGGCCATGATGGAGTCTGAAAAGTTGGGTTTTCAGACTACGGCGGAAAGTCTACAAGTTCAAAATGCGTCGCAGAGCGACGAGAGCTTGTAGATCGTCTATTTTTGCTCTGACAGAAATATGCAATGTGGCCCTCTGGAGTGAGTGTGGAAATAATAGTGGCCCTCTCCATCGTCAAAGTTGCCCACCCCTGATCTAGAACAAACTAACCACTGAGAAGGCTAGTATAGTCTTGGTATGTCCAGAAGCCATGGGTATCCATGCCAGATAAAACATAAAACACAGCCGCACTGTTAAAGGTCTCCTTGGAAAAGGACTCAGCTAGGTAAATAGCTACAATGCTGTGCTAGCTGTTCTAACACAGCCCTCACCATTCCACATGATGCCTCCTGACGATGTGATGATGTGTATAGTGTGAGTACAGGTGGTTGGACTGCAAATGGCTGAAGTCACATTGACTTTGGCCTGCATCAAGGCATGGGCCCCTGCACTGTCATGGTTCTGTCCGGTATTTTTCTCCAGTTCCGACACACCCCAACCAGTCTGTTTGGCCTCCTCCCCTCTGGGAGACGTTTTAGGAACCTTGGTTCCAAGTCCAGCAGACTTAGAAACAGCTTCTTCCCCTCCACTGTCATCTACCTAAACTCCTCATCCACTCCTCTCCCTCCCCCAGTGTCAGCCCCCCTCCCCCCAATAGTCTATAGCACTATGTGGACTCGTGCGATATGGCCACTGGACTTGTGGAGTATGGTCTCTGGACCTTAGTCTAGCACTCTGTGCATTGGGCCACGTGCAATAAGGGCTACGTGCAATACGGACAGATCATGTTTTTCTTCCTTCTCATATCATTATTTATATTATTTATTTAAATAACTACTGTTACAACTGTATTAATGTATCCTCCTTACTGACTGTTTGCACTATTGGTGAGATGCGAAAATACTTTGCTGTGCTGTACATGTACTGTACATTGACAATAAATTGAATCTCATCATCTCATCTCACACGTTGGTAGGGCCGACCAATGGAGTGATTTATGTATGGTCTCACAGAATAGATTTACGTTTGGGAGCGTTTTGTTTTGCATTTGGTTGTCTGGGTAGTACTAAATGTCAAATGTTCTACTGCATCCACCCGTCTATGTTTCCAGTTCTTCCTGATTCTTTGTTCCTAGTTCCATGCCAGGTTCCATAATTTAAAGCAGTCATACCGCCTCGGCCTCTGTCTGCACTTGGGTGACCCCGCTTTGGGCTTGACACGCCCACTCTGGACAGAGACTAACCATCGGGTTCTCATGGCCTGAGGCTGTCATTACATACACCTGCTGCATTTACCATCTCTTCTTTCTCAGCGCAGTCAGTGTAATAAATAATTCATTTGAGTGGCCATAAAAAATGCACAAGGTGAAAACAAAGAGATGAAACGCATGAATAGTGGCTGATTAGAGTCTAAACAGAAAACTGCTTGGCAATGGGGTTTCACTGTATGTTCTCAACGTCTTCAAATACTGTAGAGCGGAAATGAAAGAAATGCAATGACAAACATGCAAAGCTACAGTGTTACATTGAGGGATGTCTTATAGATTAGCTCAGTGAAATACGTGTTAAAATGTCAGTAGGCATTTTGTAGTAGATATTGTATGGTTATTATTTTTAATGTAATATTTCATAATTTTCTGCATTTTTCCAGATTTGTTCAACTTCAAAACAATGCTGGTTTCATATTACAGTGTGTACTGTAAATCAGTCGTTCTCAAAGTGGGGTCCGGGGACCCCCAGGGGTCCTTGAGGGAGTTCCAGGGTGTTCCCAGCTGAATGATACTTTGGAACAAAATGGACCCTTGTGGGTCTGTAACTCTAAAATAAAAAATTCGACTAATCTAATATACGGCAACCTTCCCCGCGTTTCTTCACTAGTCTGATCCAGAAGAACACAGTTTGTTCCTGCCTCAAACCAGACCAGAGGTAGAAAACTGTCGTTCCCTGATGTCATCGCTAGGGACACATGCATCAGTAAGCAGGAACTGGGGATGGCAATGAGGAACCGGGAAGTCTGGCATAGCATTGTGAAATCCATGATCTCGACAGCGGTCGAAAAATGTTGATGACATGCAAATGGTTTGAGAACAACTGCTGTAAATATCTATGGCCTGTGTTCTGCACTTACTGTGCATACACATTTTACTTTTCACCTTACTTAAGTAGTTACACTGTGTTCTTATTGTGCCTACAAAAGTCCATATCACAAGTAATGTCCTTACACCACCTTACTTAACGAGATTGAGACCGTTATCGGGCAGGCTATTTGTGCTGAAGTTAAGAAGCTTAATCTCTCAGCAGGGGACACTTCACTCCGTCTGCTTACCGTAGGTGAGCATTGAATTCCTTTCCCAGCAATAACAACCAGGTCACTGGCCTCATTAATCTGTGGTGTGTTCGTGACAGTGTGTACAGTTGTTTGTGAATGTGTACAGTACCTTACAGACTCTGGCCACTCTAGAAATCCACGGGTCAGCTTCTGGACTGCTGTCAGAGTTCTTCTCACGGAAAAATACATAGATCTTTTCGTTGTCTGGGTCGTCCTCCCGCTTCACCCAGGAGGCAGAGATGAAGGTGGGCTCTGTGAGAAGAGAGAAAGTTAATTTAATAACTTAAAGCCTATATACCTACATTACCTAGTCCCCCGGCCTACCTAGCCCCCCCCCCCCCCCCCCCCCCCCAACAACACCTAACACCATGCCCTACCAAGTATTCCATTTCAAGTCAGTACATTGGCAAACTTGATATGAGCCGCAATTACCTCAGGATGGGAAAGTATGATTCTTTATGATTATGTGAACACTCACCTGACACCCACTTTTCATACATCCAGACATTGGTTCTACCTCCTGCTTTCCTTCTGAACTGTAGGGAGCTCCCATCACTATCCAAGGGTGCTGCTGCATATAAGTCTCCCTCTAAGAATAGCACAGACATTACATGGATAAAAGCTCACAGTTTCCATAATGTAGTATCTCTCTGTGTTATTGCACTAGCTAGTCTCTACTTCATGGCTCACAGTGGTTATGTAACACTGCCAGACTTAAATATGCTTTTCTAAATCTAAACAACACATATCAACATTATGCAAGAAACTGTATTTCACATACCTACTATGAGAGACAGTGAGTTATGTGTGTAAACATAGGGAGATATTCCAGTTCCCTCATAGCTTTCTATTATCTCCTGTGACTGATTGTTCATCTGGGAAAACTGCAAAGATGAAGATTAACATCATAGGAAATCCCATAGAATTGAGGGAGCAATGAGCATACAGTGTATTGTATGACAGCAGAACACAACAATTAAAATGTTACACCCAGACACTTTAAATTTAAATGAATGCTACAGCTACAGCTACACTACAGCTTCACGCCCCAAAAAACCACATAAGCCCCTATAAGTCCTGTTTTTGATGACTAGGCCACCACACAAACCAATGTAGATTAAATAAAACGTGAACACATGGTAGACAGATTTCTAGTATCTCTGTGCATAAAACTTCGTAAGTACTGTATGGCGTATGCACACTCACCAGCTTCCAACACTGTGGCGTGTGGCCATTAGTTCCACAGACAAAAAGACTGTCCTGGAACCTCTGAATAACTGTGATGACATTTTGATGTGGGCCCTGCAATATAGAGTCTGTTATCAACAGTACTGCTGTAGAATGCATGCTGCAAATAAAAAGGTATGTATAATTCTACACATCATTCTCTATTTACTAACCTCTGAACCCTCCTGTGTGTCAGTTGTTTTCAGCAAGAATTCCTGCAGGGGAAAGAAATGTTATTGTCCTTTAAATTCAATTTAATACCACTTCAGGTTAAATGAGGTCTCTCAAAAGAAGAAGAAGAAAAGGATTCCTCAAAGCTGTCAAGAAGCAGCTGAACCATCCATCCATCCAAAATCCACATTCCCATGCCCCAGTGCCCAAACAACACTTTTTCCCCCCTTTTTTCTGACCAAGGAATGTCTGGTATAGCTGGACGAAAATTCTCTCATTCAGGCTAAGAGAGAAATTCTCTTTTGTACCAAATGTTATATATGCTCCACCACATAATTATCGGAAATGGGTGCAAAGAGTTGTATGAGCAGAAAACAACAATCATATTGGTCAGGGATAAATTCTGTCAAGGTCAATGGTAGTCCGTTAGTCTGACAATGCTTTGTTTTCATGTGACTAAGCATCCATGGGAGGAGAAAGAATCTGAAAAATGTGAATCAACATGGCCATAGATTTCTGAAATAGAACTACATCTCCTCCGTCCTCTGACTCCTACACCCTGAAACAAGTCATACAAACAAACCGAACTTACCCAAGCTCAAGTTGGGTTTGTTTGTATTATATAAGATCAGCCAAAGACTTTGCCCACAATTTACAAAATAGATGTAACCTGCACAGACTAATTAATCTTCAATTTCCGATTGTAGTTTGGAAATTAACCCTAATGAGCCTACCTCATTTCCACTTGTGGAATAAAAATCACCCCCGTGTGAACTGAGTGGTGCAACCCCCCCCCCCTCTCTCTCATTAGCAGGCAACAGTGCAGCACTATCCCTCTCTGTTTCTGGCACAACAGCGCCCCTACTGGTACTCATAGTCATATACTGGTGCTCATTAACCAACACATAGGCGGACACACAGACACATAGGTGAACACAGACATTGCAAAATCAGACCTGTCTGAACTGAGGGGTGCTGTTGGGGTGTCGGACTATTGGCTGTCCGACTATGTAGTATGTACTGCACTGTGCTGTGCTCTGTGATGGTGTTACACTAAAAACTCAGCGTCCCATCAAGTGTGAAGCTCAACAGCGCCACTTTGTCATCTTTTGGTACAGACATACAAAGGGACACACATTGCTGTTCCTTGGAGTGGACTGCACCACTCAAAAATGTGATGGAAACTACACAGTAGTATCTGTGGTCTTCATGGCCTGTTTGTGTTAGGCATCAGCTGCCGTTGACAAGCCTTGTGGTGCTGCTGGAGCTTTATTCCACTCCAGACTACCTATTCATTGTGTTTCACACAATAGCATAACAGACGACAACCTGTTACAAAACACTGCTACTTATTGCAAGTCTATAAACTACAGTCAGATTTGTACACATACATACATATCAATGACAGACACCAAACAGGCAATATACTGTAGGATTATGTGCTACCACTTAATACAATAGACTAGTAAAGCTTTTTAAAGCACCTAAAAGTAGATTATTTTAAGAGTAGTAAAGTACTCATTTTTGTTATGTGTGATGTCCTGAAAGCGGTTATCTGGTGTATGACTGAATGTCACTTGGTTCTCATTGCGTAGAGTAGACCTTCCAAGCGAAGGGATGTTGTTTTGTCTGTTTATTTTGTTTGTTTTTGAGGAAGGGCATGATTGCTTTCCTTCCTATTTTGGAAATGGATTTCCAATTTCCATAGATTTGTTCTAACACATTTTATTAATTGTAATTAGGGGTGCTGAACCTCTATTGTTTTTATGCTTATTCTTTTTCCTTCTGCCAAGGTTCAGTTCATCACAAAATGTGCCAAACATGTCAACATACTATCAGTACAACTGTATACAACCTGAAAAATATCCTCAATGTTTCATTCAAATCAACCACTAGGGTCATTACAAATGCAAGAAATGTGTGGCTGAACACAAATCAAATTATAAATAGAACATTTTTGTCCAATCATTAAAAAAACTCAAGGGTATATGTTTCATAACAGGGTTGACCCATGTGTGTACAGTGCACTCATTTTGTCAGCTTAATTAAACACATTATCAATCATGCACATGGAACTAATGTGCATGATTGATGAATGTGTTTAATTAAGCTGACAAAATGGGTTTAAATTTGAAAAGTAGGGTCTGATGGCATTGCTGAAAAGGTGCATGGCATAGCACAGATCTGGCTGTAAATTACGAGTAGGAGAAGAATAGAGAAGAAATAAAAAAACAATAGGGTTTCAATCCTTCAGGCCTGAAGCCCTATATATTGAATAAGACAAAACACTGTATTTTAATTGGAGTGGCAAGTGAATGACAAAGCAGCGAAGTTTAGAAATTAATGAATTGAAGTTGAGAATAAAAAACGGGTACATGAAATAAAGCACACAGAGTTATCTGAAGTGACCTACCTCAATAATACTATTGTTATCCACGTCGATTTTTAACACAAAGTCAGTCCCTCCCACATACAGTTCATCAGAATCCTCTGGTTGGAAGAAGACGCTATGGTTCTGAGTGCTGGGATATGGCAGCTGACCATTGATTCTGTCTGGAAAGAGACATTATTAGGCTATTAGTTTCCGTGAGATAGTTGGACATAATAGTCTGTGTTTGTGAGCAATTTTGGAAGACAAGTTGATCTGTGCCAGTAAGTAATTACTGTGTATGGTCAGCAGCACGCATAGCCCCTCTCGGAACCCTACATAAAGCTTTTATGAAATTTGGACTTTAAGCTTTAGGGTAGGGTCCCTGGTCATGCTAAGATTTTCCAATGCGATTGTTGGAACGCGGATATAAAAAACTCAACATATCTTCGATCGGCGCGCTATCACCGCGCTTTTTATTGTGTTCGTTTACGAATGTGCGAACTATAAGTACCTTACATACCTCTGATCAAATCTCCTGTGTCACGGAAGCCGTTAAGTATTTTTAATCCATGTTTGATTAAAAATGTCGCTTTGATTTCTTCTTGTTTATTTACCGTTTATTGTACCGCCTCCCGGTTGGCTTTGCGGGCTATGTCCCTGCCTCTGATCTGCTCCGTCATAGCTGTAGCACCACTAGCTAGCCAGATAGGCGGTACAATGAGGTGTCAATAAACAAGGTAGGAAGAAGCGACATTTTTAATCAATCATGGATTAAAAATACTTAACGGCTTCCGCGACACAGGAGATGTGTCGGTATGGTATGTAAGGTACTTATAGTTCGCACATTCGTATGTCAATACATGAATAAACATGGTAAAAGCGCGCAGAAGTCCGTCTCATGGCGTGTTTACATTGTATTTGTTTGTGCGTAACTGGCGACAGCCCAGCGTGAAGCAGGACCCAATGGGTAAAGTAAACAAAGTATCAGAAACTTTACTACATTCGGGTTCTGCTTGCGGGGCTACAGCACGCATAGATCAACTGCACCGTCTCAGAATGAGTGGATTTCTTTTCGAATTGACTTCAGATAATGGCCATATGTATGTGATGGCTCAATGTCAACAAAGTCATATAGTAATAGTATTGCAATGCTTATTCACAGAATCTGTCCAAAATGGCTCTTTGGATGCAAAGAAAATATATTTTAATTACAAAGTGCAAAAAGCCTAAAGCATCGAGAGCCTACAGTCATAGTTACTTTGCAGATTTAAGTCTTCCCATATCTACAGCTCTTTAGAAAACATAAATTAGGCTACATGTTCAGGTCAGGATATCAATTTCATCCAAGAAGGAGCGATATCTGATATAGCATGCCATACAGGATAAACAAGTGCAATTGGATGATTAAATAAATGAGCAGAACAATTTGGAATTGGAAACTGATTATTTTTTAAAGCTGGACAAACAACAAAATTGTCAGAATATAGCTTTAATTTAACAAAACACTTTGTTTTGATTTTATTAAAACATATCACTTTAATACACCACCTTTAAGTGATACTACAAATCATACAAAAATGTATAAATTATGATGTAGGACAGGTTAAACTACCCCAGCAGCAAAGTAATTAAAATCAAATCAAACCTTTGCCAGCTGGCAGCTGCTGCATAGTGTATTTCTACATAAATAATAATCTGAAAACTTTTTACACCACACTACTTGACTGATTATTTTTCAAACAACCCACAGCAGCATGCAGGCAGAGTTTACCTTGGTTTAACAGCAACCTGGGAATATCCTTCTCTCCGAGACTGGGTGGTGTAGGCCTATCTCTGAATCCATCACAAAGCTTTGAATGAAAATACCAACAAATAAGATAAATGACAATGAATGGTTTCATTTTTCCCCCTCTTGCTTGTGGTGGTCATTGTGCCATTTTCGTGTGTGTTTCCAGCCACGGCGAGATGTGTACGTGAATCATAGACTTCAAGTTACTGTGAAAGTCAAAGGTACTACAGTACAGTACTCACTGGCTGTAGTCAGTGACTAATCACTCAGTGTGGTGTAGTCAGGGTGTAGTGGCTGGATTGTGGATTCGCTGGAAACTCTGAGCCGCTTTGGAAGTGTTGCCATGTCCGCTTATTATAAGCGACTTTGAACTTATTTTTCTGTAAAGTAGCTTGTAAATATTGGTGATTTTGGGTTGCGGTTTTTTGGGTCTTGTTCCTAAAGTGTATACCGGTAGTTGCTGATTTGGGCTTGTTTCCTAGCTAATGTCCTTTAAACCAGTGATTCTCTTTTTTTTTAACAACTTTTTTATTGTAAAAAGGAACAATACAAAACATGAAATAGAAACAATAAAAACATCTCCCACCCGCCCTGAGGGGAGAATTATAGAGTTAAGCACAATTCAATGTGTGTAACAATAGCATTAATAATAATAATAATAATTCGAAACTGGCCCCCGTAAAATCTGAATCCCCCACCCACCCCGGCCTTTCCCCCCCTCACTGTATATGTTTCTTTTCCCTTTTTACCTCAGCCGAGGAGGAGGCTCCTCTATGATGATTCCCTGTTTTGACTATATAGTTGTGTATATTCGTACGTCTCTAAATGTTTTGATGAATTGAAAATGGTGGGCCCCATTGTAAACAAGTGTAATGCTTTATGGTGTCGTCCACTCAGTTGTTCAATTTATTTGTATTGAGTTGTACTTGAAATGTACTGTAATTCTGCAAACTGTTAATAAATAATGAATCAATAATAATAATTACAAATATAAAGTAAGAAAAATATGTATAGAGGGAAAAAATGGGTAGAGAAAAGAAGGTAGAACAAAAATCAATCAATCTCAGTGAGAGAGTTGATATATGCAAGAAATGGGTCCCAGGTTCTGTGGAAACCCTTCAAGGGGCCTTACCTCTTTGACTGTAAGTTTTATTTTCTCTAAATGAAGAAATGATGACAGGTCTTTTAACAGGATGTTGTAGCAATATACTCCCCGGTCTAGCTATAAGAGAAGCAAATGCAACCGGATCTTTCTGGTATTGAATCTGCCTACTGCAGGAGACACACCAAAAAGATCAATGGACAGTGATCGACGGACAGGGTATCAAAGAAAGATGTAGGAAAAAAGGAAAAAAGCTTTAAGCAGAGAAAAAAGTATGTGTGCTGTCTGCAGGGGAATGATGCTCAGCTTGGCCCTAGTAGTGTAATGAATCCTGTGGAGTGTGGACTACTTTGAATTGAACTAAACACATACAGGCACAGCCGCAGGAAGAGTAAATACTGGAGGACTGTCTACTGTCTAGTGCCTTTCTCCCCAAATCCTCCCCCGGCGCAGTCCTAAATTCTCTTTCCCATGTATACTTCAACAATCCAAAAAAGTGTAGGATGTTTGGGAAGAAACAAGAGAACTATAAATTGAATAAATGTTATTCGAAGAATCTGAAGAGGCCATTAAAGTCTCTAAGATGTTTTTACTACAGGGGTAGGAAAGGACGTAAAGTGGGTGCTGGCAAAGTTGAAAAAAAACGGAACAGACTTGTTGATACAGATTTGTTGTATAGTAGCAATACCTCCCAAAGAACTGAAAATTCCCTCACTAAAAGAGACCTTCTCCTTCCAACTTGCTGTAGGTCGTGTCTAAGGTAGAGGGTAAAAACAAATGGTTGTTACAAATAAAATAGGTAACAAACAAACCAGTGATTCTCACACATTTTCATGTCAAGGACCTTCAGATTAATGTATTTGTCCAATTAAGGATCCTACATCTAAAAATATGTTGTGCCAGGAACCGCATACAAGATTTGTGTTAAAATATCTCATTTTTCCAATAGCCTAGTCAGGCTTCTTTTGGGCTTGTTTTCATGGACCTGCTCGCTTATTGCTCTCTCACAATCCGGCAACACTGAACGTGGTGTCTCTCGTGACTATCGCGATACGATAGGTCGTTGACGGAGCAACAACAATAACAGAACACAACTATGGTAAAGTTATTCATTTTTACTGTTTGCTTTCTTCAGTACAAAGTTGTCATACTAACTATTCCCAGTCGCCTTTATGTATAGCTTTCATATAATGTGGTTATATGCATGTAATGCGTTAATTGACCTCGTTTCGATTCAAACAACGATTCTGAATACAGACAGACCAATTAAGTTAGCGAGTTTAGCTATGCTAATAATAATAATGCTTATAATAACATAACACTTAAAACGCTACGTTTCGTCTGTTCTTAGCGGTTCCGTTTCTGTGGAGATTTGGATTGCCCAGACTGGGTGCTCGCCGAAATAAGCACATTGGCGAAGATAGTAAGTACTAGTCTCTAGTAAATGCATTGCTAACGTTAGCTAGCTGCTACAATAAATGAAGCACATAATGATATACTTTCCCTGATCAAAAACACTTTCACATCTCTGCGTTGCCTTGCAGTCAAGTGTGAAGATGAAGCTCCTCTGCGCTCAAGTACTGAAAGATCTACTCGGAGAGGGCATTGATGTGAGTTCAATGATTTGCCTGATGCAGGACCACAATTAGCCGCAATTGCAACTCTAGATTTTGCATATAATGGGATCTAGAGTTGCAAATTGTGGCTTGACCACAATGAATGAATGAATTCATTTTATTTATATTTATTACAATAGAAACAACAAGCCCTTGCAAGACCGTGTGTAATCATTTTAGCTCGTAGATGTTCGACACTACGAGAGGCTTTATTTCTCTGAGGATAGAGGACGGACACCAGCTGAGCACTTAGGGCTCCGAACATGTAAAATATAAGGTGCTTACCCTGATGTCCCAAATGTTAGAGAGGCCTGCGGCGTGCTTGTGTAATGTATTAGTCCGTAGTTTTCAATAAAGAAGGGTTTTAATCCCGTATCTGGCCGAACGCCATTTTCCCCTCATAGTTTACTTCTTGTTTACGTTGAGCGTAATTCCGTCTTTCACCGGATGTGCCCCCTCACTACCGCCATCTATGGCCAGTGGGAACTTCAGATAGGATCGGCCACAAACGGGTTTAAAACACTTCTTTATTGAAAACTACGGACTAATACTGTTAAACAAAGTTAATCACAGCCCCAGCATTGTAGACCACCACTGTAATAGCACCACACTGACGAGGGAAATCAAAAGCATGGAGACGGACACAGACAGCTTAGGTTCACAGCTCCACAGGACGCTGTCTTCACAGCAAGTGAGGCTTTTTATTGAACACACCCAAATCAGTGAAATCACATACACGCCCACCGCAGGTGGCACTGATCAGTGTTCAATTACTCATAAACAAGCATCAAAACAATTTTGAATCCCACCAATGTTTGGTGGGATTCATAATGAGTTATGACGTGTCCTGCACAGCCATAGCCGTGGGAACTACTTTACACTATGGGGGGCTGCGTTCTCATGCACGCGCAAAGCGCGTGCATGGGAGAAAAAAATGCGCGTGCACATGTTAAAATGTGCGTGCACGTGCAAAGAATGACCTTTTTTTTCTCCCAACGGCGCCGGTGCGCCGCATAACAATGACAATATCATCCCTTAATTTATAAGACTACATATAGATCTGATCATGACCAGACATACAGTGACAAAAATGTATATAGAACAACACAACCACAGGTATGGCTGGCGGCGGTGGCTGTGGTGGATCCACATCGTTGTTGATGTTGGCGGCATATATTCTTTCCATTCAAATAAAAAAATATATAAAATACAAACAATTCCAAACAATTCCCCTACAAACCACTGGGGGTGCTACAGCCCCCTCAGCACCCCTACTTCCCACGGCTATGTGCACAGCTCTACCCCTTAGTATATATTAATAGAGACGGCACCTGGAGGAAACCCTGAGGCGAAATGGACATAGTGGCCGACTTTGGTATTGCAGCTCGAGCCAGCGCTGGTCCGTTGACTATCATTGCGCACGTTCACGTTATGGGGCAATGATACGTGAACGATGTTTCATGCGTGAACGCGTGCAATGATAGTCAACGGACCAGCGCGTTCACGATTTGGCCCAATCCATCCCAGAATGCACTCTGTTCCTACCCGGAAGGTGGAGTAACATCGCCTCATGCTCTTTTGAGCAACTTAATGCAAGTGGAGGAGAAATCTGGTGCCGTCTCTATTAATATATATACTCTAAGCTCTATCCTCAGGGAAATAAAGCCTTAGACTCTAGTCTCGTGGATTGAAAATGCCGAAATCGATAAAATACATCTATGAGAGTCTAAATCCTAGGCTAAGTCATATAATATTAAGATGTCGCGCACCTAATGTTTAATTGTCATACTTCTCTTTCAGTATGATAAAGTTGCAAAACTTACTGCAGATGCCAAGTTTGGTAAGAGAATTTGATTCTACTTGATGTTGCACTGTTAAAACTAAGGGACGATTGAACTTAATTGCACAAAACGGTTTTTGCCTCTGGCTATATACACTGTATATTGCTTTTCTTCTAAATTTGAATTGTGTGTGGCTGCAGCTAGACTGGACACTGTCCACCCTTTCACAATAGCAATGCACTGCAGCACTAGCATGTTTCTTTTATTTCTATGCCTTACGTTTATGTTGTAAATGTATTTTAAGAGAGTGGAGACATCAAAGCCAGTGTTGCAGTGCTCAGCTTCATTCTGTCCAGTGCAGCAAAGCATGATGTTGACAGTGAATCCCTTTCCAGTGAGCTGCAGCAGCTTGGTCTGCCTAAAGGTGGGTCCCACACTTTCTACTTGCCTGTGAAGATTTGAGAGGTCTCGTATGTCTATGCTACTACAGGTTGTTTTCAGATGGTGCTCACTTGACAGGCGAGACCAGTTGAAGAGTTATGCTACAAGGCAGGGTTTGGTAAGGCAGACAGGAGGGCTGTTTGACCCAGGGAGAAATAATCCTGCACAATTGGGGTCAGTTTGGCAGAAGTTTCTAGAGTTTCTTGGTGGGGAAAAAAAGCCCCTTTTAGTGAAAAGTACCTAACCCAAGTTATAGAGGGTCAAGGGTCGGGCTTCACCAGAAACGGGGTCTCTTGGTTAAAGTGTTGTACACTCACTGCCGATGCAACATGGTTGTGATGGACAATGGACACTGTTGACATTGTTGAGAAGAATTGCACGAGAAGCATGTTTTCAGGACTCATCTCCAGACAAAACACAGACAATTCCTAGAAAGGGGCATGCTTATTTTGAAGGGCAGCTCAGAATGATTACGTTTTTCAATGTCTCATTGTCTGTATTTGTGAATTGTGAATGTGACATTGTACACCGCGTGAAAGGCGACTCCCTTCATTTTCCCCATCAATTAGACTATGGTGAGCCGCCACAGTCTCATTTGTCCTGCCACAGTTTCATAATGAATGTTGTTGCTGTGTACGTCATTCAACTTTATTGTCAAATAAATCACAGGTTTACACATCTAAACAAGTGGGTGAAATTCTTTATTTTATTATTATTATTATTTTAATATCTTATTTTAAGATATTGTTTGGGGCTTTTTTCCTTTATTGATAGATTACAGTAGTTTGACAGGAAAGGGGGAGAGAGATGGGGGGGGGGGGACATGCAGCAGTCGTCGGGATCGGGACTTGAACCCGCTACATGCTGTCAGGCTGGATTACCTTCTGCCTTTATTGATAGTATCAAGTGAACACTGAAAGGAAAGGGGGGGAGAGAGAAGGAGGGAGACATGCAGGTCGTCATGAACGGGATTCAAACACACAACGCACTATCAGGCTAAAGTGGCATGCGCCTGGAGCACTTGGCCAGCGGGCGCCCCACGTGTGTGTGTGTGTATATGAGAGAGATGAATATTCATTGGGCATTATTACTCATCATTACTATGTATATGCATTTTTGCTATTAGAACACACAACTGGGCTGTGCAAGTCATACGAGGACAAGCATAGTGCGCTGCAAGACAAACTGAGAGAGACAAGCTTGAGACGTAAGTATCTCCCCCCACTTCAACCTGTCACATCATTACTAATGACAAGTACCCCCCACACACACTTCAACCTGTCACATCATCACTAATGACAAGTAACCCCTCTACCCCCCCCTACACACACACACACACACACACACACACACACACACACTTTAACCTGTTGCTGTTTTGACAAGGACTTTCATAATGACGGTGAGGACACCACTTTGCTATGTTGTGTTTCAGTTGGCCGTCTAGAGGCAGTTTCCTGGCGGGTGGACTACACGCTGAGCTCCAGTGAGCTGAGGGAAGTGAACAAACCGACGGTGCAGCTTAAACTGCAGGCGCAAGGTGCAGAGTCAGGCTCCACTGAAACCACTGTTGTCTCCATTTCTGCTGACAAGTTCAGAGTCTTGCTGACAGGTTAGTTCTGTGTTTTGTTAAAACTGATGAACAATTATTGTCAAAACAAAATAAAGAATACAAGAACCGCCGCACCGAGCGGTCTGTGTGAGGTCGGCAGGAAAAAAACCAGGGCGAGATGGATAATGGGCGACGGTACCTGATACTGCTGATAGATCTCTGATTATCTGGGTATGCAAGACTAGACCAGTGGATCAGTAAAGGTTGTTACAGCCAGTTACAGGTTTATGCCTAATGACAGTTTTTCCTTTGTGTTTTTTTACAGAGCTGAAGCAAGCCCAAGCTATGATGAATGCACTACAATGAAGTATGCACATCAACTGGTGGATACATGTTATTGTGACTGTGACTGAATCTGAATGGTATCTCACAACCAGAGATACAGATAGACTTCTTAAAGTGCCATATTTATTTGTCAGTGATTCCTAACCCTGCCTGATCTCAGGGGCCCCTGCCATATTAAATAAAGAAAAGGGCTCCTGCTGCTTTATCTCAAAACATAACCCCATTGCAAAATTATTCTGTGACATAGCTACCCAAGTAATTATTGAAATGGACCGGATCAGAATGTTTGTAAACAAACAGATATTTCTGGGTAGGAGTATCTGTGGATGTTTTCTCAATATAAAATAGTGTCCAGAACATTACCTATCTAGTTTGTCAAGGTTTGGATATATATATATATATATTTAAATAATACATTACTAATAATGATATCAGTATCCTGTTCTTCCATAAGTAAGCGATAATGTAAGGCTGGGTGGTCATTGTTGATAGATAAATCACAGACAGGGTGATTAACCCATTCAGGACAGGAACCCCTGTTGGTGTTTTAAGCATTATGTTATACTTTAGCTATTGAAAAATAGCAGATCTACAAGCCCACTCGGTGCTGCGCTACGGTTGTAGATCTGCTATTTCTTTTTAAATTGTGAAAATGTGCCGAAAATCTTTGAATATATTCTTTCACAGTGAACGTTTTTAGCTCAAATCTTTGCTTCCTGTAACAACATATTTTCAGATGGGGGTCGTTGGCCAATTACATATATTTTTGGGGGTCCTTGACATGAAAATGTCACGACTGACTGACTGACTGACTGCATTTGTAGAATCGGCCTTCTGGTCTAAATGGGTTCATCTATAAACAATGACCACCCAGCCATACATTATCCTGCTTATTACACAGCTACTTAATACACAAATTAATAAATTGACCCAAAAGTGACAACAAAACAAAGTTATTTCCTTGCTTACGGTAATGAAAGTATTCCAAGTTGGAATTGAGTGTTAATCAAATGGAATCAAATTTCTGGTACTGCATCGTCTATTTCTGTCTTCAAATGTTTTCAAAAACAAAGCATTGTTTAGTTAAAATACTGTGTGTTTACATGGCTGTCATATTGGGTACAGCATAAAATCCAAGCAGCGTAGCCAGGTGCTCCTGAGGCTTTGATTAGACAGCGGTCTGTTATAGAGCGGAGCGTTCTGTTATCAATAAATAACACACTGCTGAATTCAGCGATTGACCAATAAGAATCAAGCATTCAACCAAGCCGTGTAATGGATGGTTAATGAATAATACTTGAGGGGACTGTTTCCTGGGATATTCCATGCAAAGTATTGAAGCAAAGGTGTTGTGGACCAGGTTTGTAAATATCGTATGCTATATGTTGAAGTTGACTTGTAATCATTATATTAATTATATTAATTAATAATTGACTTAACAAGATCCTATTTGCTTTATAAATAAAAATGCTTGAAAGCTGACATTAATTATTCTTTGTTCCCAGTCGTTTTTTGATTGATTGAATTTATTTTATTCCACAGTATGCAGAATGGGTCATTCTGCATTTTGGGTCAATACAAAAACGTACTTTGTGGACGAACCATATGATTAAGCACTGATACTTGTTTACAACAGGGTCCATCTGTTTCAATTAATCAGAAAACAGAGATCATCATATAAATGTAAAAGGTTAAAACATATACAGTATGAGTATGGGGAGAAGGGGGGGGGGTCAGTCTTAATTTACAGGGGCCAGTTTCGTTCAATCTCAATCAACACAATGCCTACAAATCCCATAATTGCACTCTTGAGTTATTTCACTCTGATGTTTCCAGCGGATGCACTTTTTGAAACGGCGTTGTTTCAGCCTATATTGGCATATTAGTTTAGACTGGGAATTGGGGACAGGTTGCGTTGCATTTTGCTCATCCGGCCTGTGTCTAGAGCGGACATGGTGCATGGATGCGCCTATGTATGCGTACAAAGGACCGGAATCACCGGATACAGTAGGCGGGCTGCTGTTGTGTTGTGTGGAGCGTTACCTAAAACATGTTTATTAACAATCACACGTGAAGTCTTTTCGTGGAGCTTGCCGTGTTTGTTTCTGTGAGTCAACGTCAACCAACCGCAGCATGCATTGCAAACAAGTCTCTGACCCAACCATTTATCTTTGTTCACCGTGGTATTATACGAGATCCTTTATTGTATCTGTGTTATAGCCTAGCCTAGCCCCTTTCGGGACCCTTGTTTACCTTTTCTGTACCAAATACAGAAAAGGTCAACAACAAGCCTATCCAAGAGCACAAGATCAAATTAAAATGTAACATTGATGGAATACTTTTATCAGTTTACAAATAGCAGTATAGTGCTAAAATGATAACAGCCCTGCGGCTGGAGGCTTGTTTCCTTCCATTGTGGTCCTGTGTATTCAATTCAGACATTGTACAGTAAACAGTTGGGGTTAATGGACCAGCATATCGAACACAAAGCATTATTTTATTGTATTGTTTTATTTCTTTACCACCGTACGTTACTATTAAATGTCACCACTTTATTTTTCCTTTCCCTTTTTAATATTTAAACAAGTGTGTTCTTATAGGAGCTGCTGCGGGCTGCAGCACAATGCCTGAAGGACCAGAACTCCACTTGGCAAGCCTTTTTGTAAATAGAATGTGTGAAGGAGTAGTTTTCACAGGACCGGTCAGGAAGTCTGAGGTCAGCAAGAGTCCCGAGGTGCCCTTCACTTGCGACGAGTACCGCATCAAAGCCACGTCCAGAGGCAAGGAAGTGATGCTCACACTGACCCCTATGAAAGGTACACCAGAGAGTTCAACAAACCATGTGCAACCCAGATTCGGCACAAAACTCATTTAGCTCCTATGACACCAAAATGTGGAACGCCCTACCAACAGTCATTAATAAGAATCCTTCAAAACCACTCTCAAAGAGCACGTACGGACGGCTGCAATTCTAAACCGGCCCCCGTAAAAAAGTCTTGAGTCCCCCCCCCCCCCCACCCCCTACTGTATATTATCTTTTAGCTCCTTTTATAATGCGATTTCCAGTTTTTTTGTTATATAGAAGTGTATATTTGTACGTCTCTAAATGTTCCGATTAATTGAAAATGGTAGACCCTATTGTTAACAAGTGTAATGCTTTATAGTTTATGGTGTCGTCCACAGTTAACAGTTTTTGCACTGAGTTGTGCTATTCTGCATACTGTTAATACATATTTCAATCAATCAATCAGATGATGACAAAGCATGCAGCAGAGTTGAGGCCGGGCAGGCTGACCACTGCCAGCCCATCATGGACATCGTCTTCCGTTTCGGGATGTCGGGCTTTTTTCGCTTCACCGCCGAAGACGAGCTCCCCAAGCACGCCCACCTGCGATTCTACTCCAAAGAGCAGCCCAGCAGAGTGCTGAGCTTTGTGGACGCACGTAGGTTCGGTGGCTGGCAGCCCAATGGGGCCTGGCAGCCTGGCAGAGGACCCTGCGTCATGTTTGAGAACAAAGGCTTCAGGTTGGTAGTAGTCAGTGGAGGTAGGTTGGAATTAAATGATGGGCCGCAGATTAGATAAAACTTCAGAGTGTCTTTAGATTTGTATTCCAAATTACCATGGGTCTTGAGTTTCTTTATTGCTGCAGTGTTTGTGAATATCAGCAGCTGACAGGAAATACAATTGGAATCAAACTATTCCGTAGCAATGTAATTCCTCCCTGCCAAGGTCTATAATGAGTGACGGTCATTATAATAGATTTGTTGGTTGTATTACTGGTTCTGTTACTTATCCTCTTTCAACCTGGTGTCGTCCCTATTTTTTGGGCATGTCATTATAGGTGAAAACAAACATTTCAGACATTTTCCAAAAGTAAAACAGTTCTTAAGCAATGGTGAAAAATAGAAAATAGCATATCTATGAGCTCAAAACATGTCACATTGCAAAGCATTGTGAACTTGAAGATCTGTTGTGTATGACGAAGTGTATTGGGTAAATCATTGGCTCCACGGCCTCCACCAAGGTTTGACTTTGTGTATTTCCGCAGAGAGAACGTCTTGACACACCTATCGGACCGTGCCTTTGACAGGCCCATCTGCGAAGTTCTGCTGAATCAAAAGTATTTCAATGGCATCGGCAACTACTTGAGGGCAGAGATTCTTTTCAGGTAATTGTAGAAAACTCATAACTGCTTTTCTTCTCTGAACAATTGTTCAATTGTTTAGAATAGATCACTGTTTCCCAGTGGGTCCCTTTATTTTTAGTTTACTATATTTAGTTTTTCATTATTATAATGAAAAGCAACATTTTGCATGAATTAAAAACAAAATTCCAACGATTTTTCAGTAATTTCATGAAGAAATCAAAGAAGAAATTCCATAAATAGTCGTGAAAATAATCAGATCTATAAGCTCACAATGAGCTTGTAGATATGCTATTTTCATTATTTTGGGTCCCGGGCAAACGTCTAATCGCTTTTTTGAGGGTCTTGAGCTAAAAGGTTTACTGGCTTAGATGGTGATTCAAACTCAGCTCTGAAATTAATGACATTCCATAGTGTTTTTCCCTCCTACAACAATCATGGGAGGCAATGATTAGAACACACACACATTGGGGAAAAAAACAATAGGGTGTTTACTTTTGAAAGAATAGAGCCTCAATTTCTCTTCCTTCCTTCCTGACAGGCTAAATATACCACCATTTGTGCTGGCGCGGAAGGTGCTGGAGGGCCTTAACAGGTCAGAGGAAGTCTTTGAGAGTGAGACGGCTATTAAGGATCAACTCATAGACATGAAGGTGAAATACCACCTTTGATCCAGAGAAGCTCAAAATGTACGATTATCTGATCTTGAGAGGCAACTCCATTCATTGTGCTTTTTCTAACAGCACCACTTTGTATCCTGATCAATAGACCTGTGACGGCACCACAAGGAAGAATGTGAAAGTGGAGGCTGCTGCCGACCTGCTAACTCTGTGTCACACAGTTCCTCTGGAGGTGGTCAACTTAGGTAGGCAATATTGTGTTTGCTGTCTTGTCTTCTATGACAGTGTTTCCCATGTGTTGGTGCTAAGGACCCCCAAATTGACACTAATGACCCCCAGTTTGACATGTATTAGGCTACGGACCCCCCATTTTATGGCATTTCTATCTCTGGGACCCCAATTTATATTGTGACATTTTTGTACCGATCCATGGGTACGTTTTGGTTCCTAACTATTCATCATAGCTGGGGGACCCCCCGGAACTCCCTGAAGGACCCCACTTTGGGAACCTCTGGTCTATGGAGGCGTGTTTACCATGCAGAGTAAAAAAAAAGAACATGCCTTGTGGGTTGAAACCGGCGTACACACCATATCAGCTGAGTAAGCCTCAGTAATTCATTTCACTCCTATGCCACTAAAATGTGGAACGCAATACCAACAGCCATTAAGACATTTGAATCCCTTGACTCCTTCAAAACCGGTCTCAAAGAGCACCTACGGACGGCTGCAATTCTAAACTTGCCCCTGTGTAAATAAAGTCTGAGTCGCCCCCACACCCTGTTTTTTTCCCAACACTACTTGTTTTTCCCTTTTTAACTTTCTTTATATGATGATTTCCTGTTTTTATAGAAGTTTATATTTGTACGTCTCTAAATAATGTTCTGATGAATTGAAAACGCTGGATGGACCCTGTTGTAAAGTGTAATGCTTAATCATGGTGTCGTCCACAGTTAACAGTTTTTGTATTGACTTGTTTGAAATGTACCCAATCTGCATACTGTGAAATAAACATTTCAATCAATGACTGTGTTTTGGGTAGCATGTCTAGCATAAGTTGTAACACAGTTTTGAATAAATATTTCTGTCTTTGAAGTGCATGCATGAGTTTCTTTTGACACATTCCTTTGTGATTTAAACGTTCTAAGGTGGAAAGGGCTATGATCCCGAGAAGACAGATCACTCTGACTTTAAGGCATGGCTGAAATGTTACTACGTGGATGGGATGACATCTATCAGAGACCACAATGGAAGAACTATGTGGTTCAGTGTAAGTATGCTAGCAGGCAATGTTTACTTTAACCCACCTCGTAACACTGACATTTCCAGGTCCTAACATACAGCAGGGCAGCATTCCTTTTCGGGTATACGATTCCTCCGAGGTGGAAAGCCTGGTGCAGCTTACATAAAAATCTATTACCTGACACAAATGCTAACTGTACTTTGTTTTATATGTTACAGTAGGTATTTTATTATGACTGCATAATAAGAGTTATTCTTATTGTATTACTATTGCAGATGGATTTGTCATTAATGAGTCGTGTAAGGAAAATATACAGAACAAATTTAGATTGTTTTATGTTGCTCGACACTAAAACCCACTGTCTCAATTGCAGGGTGATCCTGGGCCCATGGTACCTAAGGGTAAGGAATAGTTTGTATTGAATAAAAAAGAATGTGACTAGGCCATCTTGTTCTTGCATGACTGAACAAATGTCTGGTATTGTCCCACAGATTCAAAATCACCCAAAGCAAAAAAGAGAGCAAAGAAAGACGATGATGATGATTACAAAGGCAAGAAAAAGGTATATATAAAATAAAATAAAACACACACAATTTTCATCCTGTACACTACAGTGGTAATGACTCAAACACACTAAAATACAATAGTTTTGATTTTTTTTTTCTTTAGGTGGTCAAAAGCCATTCTGACCGCATAAAAAAGGAAAAGCAAGTAAAACTGGAACCAGTAGTACCAAAGCAGCTAAAGAAAGAAATGGATTCAAAGAGACTGAAGTCTGGACATAAAGGCCGGTTAGTTAATACAACTGGGGACAAAAACAGCCTGGCCGCACGTAGCAGGAAAAGCAGCAGTGCAGAGACACCAAGTGAGTAATGTGGGTGGTGATCCATATTTTTTAATTCAAGTCTAGGAATACGTGAAGCAGAATATTAATGAATGGACTTGCTGGTAGATCTGTACTGTTGTAGAGGTGTAACTCGAGTCCTTTTTTTTTTTGCAGTTCCACAGAGGCGGAGTGGGAGAGTGAGCAGACTAAGCACACAATAACCACATTAATGATGGCGCAAAACTACTGTATGGGACCAGTTTTGTATTGTTTTATACAGACATACATTTTGTTTTAGAAAACAGAATATACTAGTGTACAGTATATGAAACTATACCATTAAAATCAAATACATGTTGATGTTAAGTGTCTAGCTGAACAGGTATTGTACATTATATACTATTGTACTGTATATAACTACTGTATACAATATCAAAGATATCAATGTCCAAGAGCATCTGTCTCTTGGATACAAAATTCTTCAGCCTGCCATGAACGATTTTCAAGTTAACCCATTTAGGACTGAGTCAGATTCTAAAAAATATAATATTCTGAAAAACTTCAAATATTTATTCAACAAATTACAAAAATCAGCAACAAGACCCCCAATACGGGTTCCTGTCCAGAAGGGTAAAACTCCCAAAAAGGGGTTCCTGTCCAAAACCACACGTGTCATGATTCATTGAGACATATAGGAACAGAGTTACCTTCATATACTTAATTTCAATCATACTATTCTTTTAATTTGATTCTAATAAAGCATTTTGCAGGAATGAAAATCTAGAACAGGAGGGATGCTACTTCACTTACAGGCAGAGAAGCAGAGACACAATTTGAAAGGGAGTGAAGCTCAACATTATGCCACCGTTGGTCATTTTTGCTGGCCGAGTAGCATCCACACGCTCCAGAAGATCACAACTAGGATGGAATGGAAAGGCAGATTCAATATCATCTCATGATATAATAATAAAATGTAAGAAAAAACATTGCTTGACGCAAACTACAGGTAGCCTAAATGGTGGAAATACTCACTGCCAGGCTTCTTGGACAGGGAGGGAAGTGCAGAGAGTTGCTGTCACGCTGCTTCCATGTGACTCGTACAGGCGGACAACCAGTGAATCCTTTCTGTCCTCAGCCTGCGTAGGGGAAATAAATCAGCATCAGGGAATAACTTCACATAGTTCGGGAATATTATCAGAATAATGTCAAATCTGGAAATAAAATTCTTACCAAAAATCTTCTTTTTGTAAAGGTACTAACATATCCCACATTGGTTTCTATTCAACCACCCTAGGGGAACTTTTGACAGATGCTGAAAGTTGGGGTACCATTTTAGAACCAATAAGGCGAAATGTTCTACATTTCATTATGCTTTAAGTAGCATGTGAAACGTGTCAAACTAGGGGGTTTTTATGATTGTGAATCCATTCCAAGCATTAGTTTTGCACGAAAAACACTCCCTGGGCTAAAAACGTCTATAGCCGTCATCACAAATGAGGTCAGCACATTTGGGCTGATGTGGCTATGGCCGAATTTAGCCCAAGGAGTGTTTTTCGTGCAAAACTAATGCATGGAATGGGTTAAAAAAAACTACTTTGACACGTCACATGCTACTTAAAAGTATAATGAAATGTAGAACATTTTGCCATATATTGGTTGTTGATGGTACCCCAACTTTCAGCAGCTGTCAAAAATTCACATTGGTGAAGAAGATTCTTGGTAATAAATGTATTCCCAGATTTGATTAATATCCCCTGACAAACAGGTTTGAGTGGAAAGCTGAGAGTGGGAGCATATTACCGGTTTAATCGTTTCAAGGATGACCGCTGAAGCGCTGACAGAGAAGGCACTCCACGGTGCAGTGTGTGGGAAGCACTCGATCAGCCTCAGAGGGTAGTTGAGGTTATATGCACACTGGATAACGGATGCGTCCTGGAAAGTACCTGTCACTCACAGCACACATGAAGTCAAATCTCTGTTTTTCACCATTCACACAAAGCTCTAATTCAGTGTTGATTTTGACAGCAAATTGTGATTTTAGTTTTAGTCATAGTCTTTTGAATAGTTTTCATTTAGTTTCAGTCACATTTTAGTCATCTGGAATGTTTTAGTGTTAGTTTGGTTTTAGTCGACTAAATATAAGATATATTTATTTTTTAAATATTTTTTATCCCACGATTTTGTAACCCATTTTTCACCCCTGTGTCAATCATCTAATGTGATCCTGGGCTCTACACACCCTCCACCAACCTAGTCCCCATATATGGGGGACAAGGAGAGAGCAACGGACTTGAACTCATGCTTCCTTCATGCCTGAGTGTCCCAAGTTGCTCCTTTACACCTGACAGGGGGGAGTTTCCCTGGTTGGACGTAGCGCGTGGAAGGAACACGTTATTCCAACCAGTTCCTTACCCCTCCATCAGGCTAAATATAAGATTTTAGTTGACTAAATCAACTGTAGATTTAATGTAAATGTAAAATAATGTGGCGGGACTTGATGCCGTCTTAATGGCTGATTTTACACTTCTACAATCTACAAGCTCACAGCTATTTTCAGCATTCAACAAGTGTAAAATGACTTGTCTTTTACTTATACTGGATCTCTTGTCCACTAGTCCCTTCCTAATATTTTAGTGTAGATTTTATTTGTCGACAAACTTGTCAATAATATTTAGTTTTAGTCATCATAGGCATAGCTTAGTTTTCATATAGTTTCCATTTCGTTTTTCGTCAGCGAACATTTTTCGTCCCGGTATTATTAGACGGAATCAACACTGCTCTAATCACATTTGAAACCCACCTGTATGGGGCATGACGGCATACGTGAAATGATGTACCCCCATGTCTGCGTTGGCATCTGGGGCCTTTGGAGCTCTAAGTCTGTGAGTGAGAGAGACATTCACAGTAAAGTCTCATACTTGCCCTGGTTGAACAAAACAGATTTCTGGTGAGCGACACCGTTGTAGCTGAGCTAGTTGTGAGGATTCATATTTTGTGATGGTGGTTGTACGTAACAATAATACTCACAGTGATAACGTCATAGTGTTCTTATGAACAGAGTAGCCATATTTGCAGTCGTTCAGCAGAGCAACGCCAAAGCCGTGTTCCGACAGGTCGGCCCACTTGTGACTCCAGACCTAAGAATTTAAACAAGACTGCATGTATTAAATACTTAGACAGTCACACCCTTTCATGTTTTGTACAGCTTGACATTCTCACTGCTATTACTTTCACATCACATCACATAATTTCATATAAAGTATGTAATACTTAACAAACCAAAACGTCTTTGTCTAAATACTGTATAGATGAAAGTCAATTGTACTATACCTCAAACCTGGCCCAGTCCCAGGATGTGTTCATGTGTGTGGGTCTCTGCAGGTGGCCAAACTGGATCTCGTATGTAGCGTTGGGGCTGCGTACTCGCACTGGGAATTCCACCTTGAGGAACTTATGCGACTCTGCCCATTCCACCTGGAATTTTGATTGATAAAACAGTTTAGTTAAAATGCTATGCTAACGCCAGGGTTCCCACACATTTTCACCACCGAATTTCCAAAACATTTCCTGAATATTTAACCCAATTTCCAGGCCTATATAACAATAAATGCACAATAATGCGTATCTTACTTACTCCTATGTGCATTGCACAAAGACAGGTAGTGTAGCAAAAATAAAGCATAGAATTAATATAGAATGGTATAATTCCATTCCAAATTTCATGTCAACCTTTTTGCTATACCTATCCTAAGGCATAGGATTATGCGACTGCAGCATGTTGTGAGCTTTTAGATCTGTCAATTTCCTCACATACCGGTACACATTAGGCTGAAATCACGCAGACTGTTCGGCGAAAAATGCATATTCGAATACATTTTCCAGGACCTTTGATAAATTCCAAACCTTTTCCAGGACTGGAAAATGTTTTTTCTAATTTCAAAATATTTCCAGAAATGTTTTTCAGCAATGATTGTGTTGATATACAGTACCTTACAAGTACATAAGTGGAACAAGAATGGCACACCTGTGTGTTGAACTTGATGAAAGGACTCATGGCGTCCAACACAATCTCCTGAGTGATGGTGCTCTTGTCACTGATCCTGAGAGTAAAGCTGACACTGCCCTTTAGTCCACCTGCGGACACCACCTTGACAGGCTGCGATACCTCCAACACTGGCTTCCTGTGGGGTCAACACAGCTGCTGAGCTTATGTTGTGCTTAAAATAATCAAACTGAGCTGATGAAAATACGTTGTATTTCATTGATACATTGAATATGCTACAAGTGAGTTTGTTATTTCCTATCCAGCTTTGCCAACAAAAGTTAAAATTTTTGATTAATATAATATAGATGAAAATGCAGTTAGTTGTATTTTAGAAAGAAAACAAAGGAAGGTGAAAGTAATGTTTGTAGCAGAGACCTCGTCTGAAGATGGTAGTCCATTACGTCCCAAGCATCCCAGTACAAGGGGACATCATCAAACATGACAAACTGGTTTCCTTGGCAGCCGTCAGAGACGGCCTCTCTGAAAGCAACAAGTGGCAAGAGGAAGCAAGTCAACAACTGTGTGTGTGTACTGTGATCATCGATTAAAGCAAAAATAAAATCTCACGACTGAAAAATGTTGCTAGGCCAAGTCCTAATGTCATTTGTAATGTAAAATGTAATTTGTGAAACAGCGTGAAAGGAGCCACCATACACTAGCGCCGTGTGTCCTTACACACTTAACACACAATATGTACAATTATGTTGTTTTTGTAGCCATACAACTAACCAGTTGAAGAAATTGCAGATTGAGGCATTAATGATTGCGGTTACGAAACATCTGAGATCATTAGGGTTTTCTGGAAGACTGAAATAACTTTTATTTTTTGTGCAAAACATTTCTATAGAAGACATGCTGACTTCTATGGAATCCAAACTGAAATCAGTCGCTGCGACTGAGAAATCCATGTGTAATGTACTGCAGACTACACAGCCCTTCCCAATGTTGTGTGGATCCTACCGATTTTCCTTGATCAGATATAGACGTGCCAAGCTTCCATCCTTGTTAACGATGGCTTGTAAAATCCCATTCTCCATGAGGACAGTACCGTCTGCCTGCAATATTAGAAGAGGCCTGGAGTCACGCAACTTCAATAATGCCATAGCAGTTTGAATAAAATGTCATATATGCACTACAGCAGTGGTTCTCAAAATGTTTCATGTCAGACCCCCAATTATTATGTTTTTATTTTTTATCGCACGATTTTGCAACCCATTTTTTTCAAACAGTGTCAATTATCTAATGTAATCCTGGGCGCTACACTTCCTCTGCCAACCTGGGGAGGGCAGCGGACTGACCTCATGCTTCCTTCAATGCATGAGGAGCACAAGCTGCTTCTTTTCACCTGACAGGGTGGAGTTTTCCCGGTTGGACGTAGCGCGTGGAAGAAACACGTTATTCAAACCATTTCCTTTCCCCTCCATCAGACGCCCCGGCTGGCCAGGGGGAGGTAGTTCAGAGACCAGGATTACTGCATCTTTTTTGTGAGGGTACCTACCTTAGGAGACACGGGGAGAACATGCAAACTCCACACAGACAGACCCTTTCGCCAACCACGCCTCGGGTATGGGCACTGATGACGCGGAGGAGAGAGCACGCCCCAAGTGCCCAGCTGGAATCGAACCCAGGACCTTCTAGCTGTGAGGCGACAGCACTACCGACTGTGCCACCGTGCCCCCAAGGACCCCCAAATTGATATATACGGTATTTGGCCATGGAACCCCGTCTAAAAATGTTTATGTGCCAGGAAACCCCAGAAGAGATTTGTTAAAAAATGTCATCCAAAAAATAAACGCTGTTAATGTTGCCTTGTTGTGTTTGTGAATAGCCAACATATGGATAAAATGGTTAAAATGATTGTGATGCTAGGGACCCCCTGGAATCCCCCCCAAGGACCCCACTTTGAGAACCAATGCACTACAGTAGGCCTATAGCATACCTGCACAGTGACAGAGACCGGAATCACAGGTTGTGTGTCTTCGACCATGGTCAAACCAACACTAGGAACTTTCACCAGAGCTGCAATACCATGTAGTGTGTCAGACAACAAGATGTGGTAAATAAAATGAATGTAAAATAAATTGTGCATTTTATCAAAAGCGCTTTGTGCATTCGTGCAGATTGTGCATTACATTCACCAATTCATACACAGATGGCGGAGGAAACCATACAAGGCACCAAACCTGCACATCGGGAGCAATTACGGGTTCAGTCTTGCTCAAGGACACTTCAACACTAACTCTGGGTGAGCGTGGGTTCGAACTGGTAACCTCACGGTTCCCATCCGGCCATTCTACTGGCCACTCTACCCCTGAGTCACAGCCGGCCGCCCTGTGTGGATTTGAAAGCTCAAAGCACCACCGAAAAATACCTAATGTAACAAAATGTGTGATGTACCGAGACGAGGTTGTCCGGTGGCATCTTGAAGCTGTATGACTTCATTGCGCTCCCATGGCAGTGCATTAAACACGGCTGTGGAGTGGCCCTGCTGTTCCCTTGGCCCCAGAGATTTACAGGCATCTTGCAGGAGCTGGCCACCGTCTCTACGGATGTCTGAGAGAAAAAGAGACCAGATTCTACAAATGTATTGTAAATCATGACAGTTTTCTGAAAAACCTATATTTCTATACCAGTGGTTCTCAAACAATTTCATGTCAAGGACCCCCACAATTATATGTAATTGGCCGTGGACCCCCATCTGAAAATATTTTGTTTCAGGGAGTCAGGGAGTCAGGGACCCCCCCCCCCAGAAGCAAAGATAGGAGTTAAAAACATATGCTGTGAAAGAATATATATCCAAATATTTTCACACTTTCACGATTTTTCAAAATAGCAGATCTACAAGCTCGTAGCGCGGCACTCGGTGCAACACTATGAGTTTGTAGATATGCTATTTTTCAACAGGTAAAGTTTAAGAGTGGTTAAAAACTAACGTGACACAGATGCATTCCAGGTCTTAATGAGTTAAACACTGTTAAAAAGAATGGTCCTTCTGTACACCTAGTACCTACATGTACGTCAAAGACAGGCAGTAGTCAATGGATGAAAAAAGTGGATCCGGCACACCGTCTTCACTTACATAGTATTTATTGAGAATACAATACCTGATGACGGTCAGCGTCATCAATCGTAATGTTGCATTCTCATTGTCTCAATAAATACTATGGTTGTGAAGTGAAGACGGTGTACGCCGTACGGGATTTCCCCTTTTTTCATGCATTTCTTTTAAACCCTAAGATGGCTGCAGTGCGGCACAATTTTACTGTGGTGAATATATATACACCGGTACACACTGGAACACAAATGATTCAGAGTACCTTGGTAATAAGCGAGTGCATCGTCCACAACCATCTCTATACAGCTGCCAGGAATCACATCATGGAACTGGTTTAGAAGAAGCAGCCTGCAAGACAGAGCATACCATAGAAACCATGCCCATCAGACCATCTAAACCCACTTTTTCTTAGCCAAGTGGTGTTGATTTCGTCGACTATAATACTATGACAAAAAATGTTCTTCGACTGCCTTTTTTCACTAACGAAAACTAAATATATTGACAATTTTGTAAAATAAAAACTAGACTGAAATGTTGGGAAGGGACTAGTGGACAAGAGATCCAGTAGAAGTCATTTTACACTTGGTTGCATGCTGACAATAGTCGATCTACAAGCTGTATAACGTGTCGCGCTGCAAGTGTAAAATCAATCATTATGACAGCATCAAGGCCCGCCAAAATACATTTCAGTCGACTAAATCAACTGTGAATTATTTATTCAAAAGACTATGACTAAACTAAAAATCTAAAATGTACTGTCAAGATCAACAATAATTGTATGTGTACCTCCAGAGCTCCTGTAGCCGCTTTGCAGGGTACTGGAAGGCCTTGTCCTTCCACATGGCCAAGCTGCTGGCTACCTCAATGTCGTGGAGTAATACCTCACACTGGCGGTTCCCAAGCTTTATCTGGGAAAAAAGCGGTTTTAGCAGCTATATAGCACCGCAGTCTCACCCCCGACGAGCGGCACGGAAGAGAATTTACAATAGACGTTTCAGAAAGCTCACGCTTGTCACCATGAAAGTGGGTGGGACTGCGAGCTAATTCTTTTGAATACACACCATTTAGTCTTAGTCCTATTTTAGTCATCTGACATCGTTTAGTCTTAGTCTAGTCTTAGTCAACTAAATATAAAAATCTTAGTCTTTAGTCTTAAGTCAACAAAATTGGGGGGATGGATCATTCCAAAAGTCAAAAGTCGAACAATTTTGTCACACACGTTACAGCAGTGAAATTTGTTCTCATTTGACCCATCTCTTGGATCGGTGAGATGCAGCCGCACCGCGCTCGGGAATCATTCGATTAATTGGTTTGATTTCCACAGCTTAGGTTCCACAGAGTATAGGTTGCAATTTGTAGTGTCAATAATAACATTTTTAGGGCTGAAGACAGTGAGTGGAATATTAGCATTGAGGGTTGAAATCAAAGACCTACCTGTGCCTGTGTGGTGTAGGTTCCATTGTGCAGCTCTAAGAAGAGTTCTCCAACCCATGTACACAGCAACGCTGAGTCAGCATGGAGTTGAGAGAACAGCCTGTCAGGACTGGACATCTGCACTCTGGGGAATAGCGGTGCAACAGTTCATTGAAATGAGCGTTGCGCCCGTCACAGACATGCACAAAGCAGGTCCAGTCACTAAACTCAGTGCAGTTGCTGCCGGCCGTTCATTGCCTCAGCATCACATTCTCATTCACATGGTTCGCTTCATCCAATCACACACTCATTCCATCTTCATACCGGCTATTTAAACTGAAAGTTTGCACTGCTCATCCTGCTTGCTTGCTGCTGCACACTGATACTGCTGCGCTGCTGTCTGCTTAAACTTTTGCTGCTCAACCTCCTCCACCCCAGCTACTATCTGTCGCTTTGGATCTGCCGTTTAGGTACGGGGGATTCGGAGTCCCTATGGTTGGGACTGATGCGCACCTAAAAAGCAGATCCAATTCATCGACAAACTATAATAAATATATTACTCATTTTATATTCCAAAGACTACAAAATCTAAGTTTCCTGCCAAAAAATAAATAAATCACCACAGGAAGTGACCTGGGAAGTCCATCGGTATCCTGGACGCGGCGCAGTCTGTCCAGCATCACCTGCGTGGGTCCACCTCCGCCATCTCCGAAACCAAACAGAGCTGCGCTGTGATTGGCTCGGCCTTTGTCCTTGTTGTTCTTCACCGTGTTTACCAGCTGGGGAAAAGAGAGAATGACGAACGTGAGCCATAATATGACCGTTTCCCTCAAACATGTAACACTCAAAACCACGTGTTGCCAGAGAAGGCTCACTCACTTCCTCAACCTTGCCCATCATTCCGTACGAATTTCCTGGCGGGAAATGAGTCAGTACCTGGGAGCCATCCAGACCCTCCCAGAAAAATGTATTGTGCTGCAAAAAGGAAAATATAATTTGGAAATTTTACGTATTATTTATTTACTGACATTGGTGCTGCCGGTTGTGGTGTGTGACTTACGGGGAATACGTTAACGAGGTTCCAGCTGAGCTTCTGTGTCAGGAAGCGAGAGATGCCGCTGCCCTGCATGATCTGAGGAAGCTGGGCAGAGTAGCCGAAGGTATCTGGTAGCCAGAACTAACGAGGAGGACAAGGACAATTACTGTACAATAGGGCTGGGTAATACAGACAAATATTAAACATTTATTTACCTCAATATCGGTATTGTGACGATAATATATACAGTATATGTTAAAAGTTCAAAATTTGAAAATGTGACACGTTATTTATTACAATATCCATCTGTTTACATTCTCTGTGAATGAAACAAGCGTTGTGATTGATCAAAAGATATCGTATCCGGGGGAAATACATCTGACGGATGTTCCGGCTAGACACTTCCGGCTATGCACGCCTTAGGTTGTGACCAGGCTTTTCTCTTGGCAGATGAGTAAAGCTGGGGGACCGAGGCTAACCTCTTTGCAGTAGATCCCAAACTCTTGATGAAAGAACCGCTGGCCTTCCAGGAACTGCCTGACCATGGATTCACCTGAGGGAAGGTTCCCGTCCTGATAACAAACAATTCCTCCTTATATACACAATAATAACAATAGCGAGGGTTAATAACCTATTAAGCACTATATACAACATTGTATGACATAATAGCAGAAATAGCCAATCTACAAGGTCATGACACACGAGCGAGCTTATAGATAAGCTATTTATTTTATTTTTACGATTTTGTAACCCATTTTTCAACCCTGTGTCAATCATCTAATGTGATCCTGGGCTCTACACACCCTCCACCAACCTAGTCCCCATATATGGGGGACACAGGGAGAGCAACGGACTTGAAAATGCATGGCTTTTGAAGATCTATGCTTGTTAAATGCTTGGCAGCCAAGTCTATACAATAATGATGATAATGCCACACTATTAGCTATTGTAGCACCACAGTGGGCTTCACACGAGTGTGAATTTTATTTAAATTACTTTGAAAACATTAGAGAATGTGCTCAAAATAGAGATGGCAGGGTTTAAAGTGGTTAAAAGGTCCAGAACCGTAAAGCACAGTAAAGTAACATATAGTGATTTCATAGGTTGTATACTTGCCATTTCAACCCATGTGCCTCCAACCGGGATGAATTGGCCCTTCTTGACGTAATGCTGAATCTGTGAGTAAAGTCCTGGGTACCAGCTTTTCACCCACTGGAACTGCTGAGCCTGGGTGAACATTGGCAATTACCATAATTTTATTTTTAGCCCTGGTTTTAACTTGCTCAACCACTCGCAATGCAATAATCTATCTTTATTTCAATAACCTATCAATATTGCAATAATCTATCGTTATTGCAATACACTATCGTTATTGCAATAACCTATTGTTGCATTGTGGACTGTACAATTACCTGAGAGCAAGTAAACACAAACTCTGGATTCTTCTCCATAAGGCGGATCACTGTCACCCAACTTCGACCGCATTTGCGAATGGTCTCCTCGTAAGGCCAAAGCCAGGCTGTGGATATATAGGGTGATTTATTTACTCATTCTTCTAAAGTGAGTCAAGTGACCACATGACATGACATGTATATGTAGATCTTCCCAATGAAGTGAGACATTGAGACCTGAGTCTATGTGGCAGTGGCCCATTGCGTGGATGTTGTGCTGGCTCTGTCCGTTGCGCTGGCTGAAGAACTTGTGGGCCAGACCGTGTGCTTTGGGAAAAGATGTGGGATCCACCGGGTCACACAGGTTGACCATCTCATTGACGGTGAAAAGTGCCTGGTAGCCACGTTGCTCTCCTTCACCCAGTTGCTGAGACAGAGACGGGCAGGACAAAGTGTGTTATGGAAATCAATATATGTCCATCCGGGTGAATGTATATCTTAGAAGTTTATTCAGAAGAACAGCAACAAGCAAACAACATCTCTCAGTCCAGCAGGCCTCAGCCTGGATCCATTACATTCTCCCTCAGTTCCATCTCTCTCTCGTCGTCTTCCTCCCACCAGTCTCTCGAGCTCCCCTCTAGGTCCTTTCTTATACCCCAATACAAACGCTGTCTTGGCTATTGCCCCTCCTCCTGAGACAGGAACTACCTAGTGATACCTATTCAGGCCCAGCAGGGTCTCCTGGCTAACAATAGGTGTGACATAGCCTTTTACATACAACTTAATTTGATTGAGACAGGCTTTAAGGCCAAGGTGTCGTTGCTCACAGACACGACCAGACAGATTAGCATGGAACCATATACTATAGCCTATTAAGACATTTGAGTCTTCATATTTCCCACGACATTCCCCCATTTCGACAATCTTGTCGATATAGAAATATATTTTGACAATTTTGTCGACATTACAGAAATATGAAATAAAACGAGTTACATACAGGCATTAAGATTACATACAAACAAATACATGCCTAAAATCATAATTCAAAATTAAGTTCACGAGAATACATAATTGAATATGGACAAAATAAAACATAAAATTAACATTCATTTTCTAAAAGGGAACATATCAAATACTGGCCACATATTTGACTGTCGAAAACCCCGAAATCAATGCAGGTCATAATAATAATACAACAGTCCAACAATTTGGACTATGATAAGAAGCACAAAGATAAAACATTAATGAATTCATTCTTATTCTCACAATACAGTTATGGAACGATTCACCTGAAAAACATAATTACTCTATTAAATGTACCTTAAATTTACATTTGATCACCTATGTGAATACATACAACATTAGCGTCTGACCATGCAAGTAGAACATGTAACATATATGGACAGGCATCCCGCAGGTTTATTTTTGTATTGGTATATTCCATATATACCTAATCACAAAGATAACAGACACTGATAAACGGCTTGAAAGTCCACAATTCCATACACCTCTATCAGATGTCTAATATTTTAACCAAGCCAGGCTGCAAAAGTCCATAATTCCATACACCTCTATAGGTTATAATTTTTAAAAGCAGCCATTTCCCATGTCTATGCATTGACACTGTCCTTTACTGCGACTGTCACTCCAAGTTAACTCTTATGTTCTCCTTTCTAAATAGACAATGGTCATATACTGTATATTCACAAAACATGGATCCTTTGACATAAATCAACCCATAAGTTAATATAATATATGTCAACCAAAAAGGATCAAATCAACACCACGTAATAGAATACATGCAAATGCTCACTCAAAACTTAAAATACAATAGGCTACTCTATTAAATATTCAAAATGCTAAATAGAATCAATTCCCTTCAAAAAGTCAAAAGCCTACAGTATGTGCACAAGAAAGGGTTCTGGACATGACAAATGAACATCTGCAGTTTGTTCATTCAACATGGTCCAGAAAAATCCACTCATGTGACACACAAATTATTTATTATCTACCTTACAATTTCAATGTAATTTTATTCTCAAATTTTATTCTCTGTTCCCCCCACTCTCACTTACATACACAAGTGTCTGTGAGTGAGAGTATATTTCCAACATAGCAAAAATAGCAGATCATGTATTGAGATTTTAAATTGCTCACTGGTAAATTTGAAAAACACTGATCCAGCAGGATAAGATCTTAGTATTTTTACATTGCTTACTATTAACTAGTACCTACATTTGAAAACTGGGACTGGTGTCACATGGGTTGGTGGAGTGACAATGGTTTGATTTGAATCTCTATAGCTTACCCGTCCCTACACCTACACTACAGGCCCAGTCCTTTGAAATACAGCCTGGTCAAAAGACCACGGCTGCCGGTTGAATTTGATTAGACATATAGCCACAGGTGAGACCCCCCCAAGGTGCCATTATCTACTTTTGTTTCATTTGGAAACTTGACTTACCTATATTTAAACATAAAACTATTTGTGACATCATTTATTTTTACATTTTTACTTTGTAAGCTATTTCCTCCTAATTGTAATGTGACATAATTAATTATAGCCTGAAAATACAGATTAACATTAATCCAACATATTATGCTAGTGCTGTGAAACAAATATATGGATATCAAATTTAATACTGCGTTGTCACTTGGAAATGAGTTACTTAAAACAAAACACTTGTGGAATACTTCCACGCTAGTCTCAAATGTCTTAATGATCAATAACATTAATCAGCTTAATTATGGTGAGCTTGTTTTGAAAGGCTCTTGTCAAGTTGCATGCACCGTTTAAAACACAGAAGATCCCTGCAATGAGTCATAAAGACAAAACAATTAAAATATATATGTATATATAAACCAAAAAGGATCCATTTGACTGCCTTTGTACTATTAACACTAACATTACATTTTTTCATTTTTAAGGAACGCATATTTTGAATGCTTTAGCATCACAAGAAAGATTTTGACAATGCTTAATAAAGGCTTGAATCCGTGGCACACACATCCTTTTGTCAAAATGTCATCTCACTTGCTAGAAGTGAGGGCGCTAGACAGGTTCAAATGTACTGGTCTGGTATTGTTGTTGTATTAGAATGGAAAACAACAAAAATGTTGGCATTTACCTCCCTTGGGTTTATTTCCTGACTGCTTGTGTGGGCAGTTGTGACGGATATGATCCCCGCTACCACAGTTGTAGCAAAGTTTCCATCGTCTTCTCTCTCGGTCTTGCTTCTGCCTTTGATGAAAACGCCATCCATCTTGCCTTTCGTGATTCCTGCACTGTTGTTGTTGCTGGAAATGCATCTGTCGTGCTGGAACCTGCTTTTGTGGAACCAGCTCCTTGTAGACTGGCGTCTGTGGTGTTGTCATTGCATGCCCCTCATAGTACATCAGTTGTGCTGTTTCCAGCTCCTTCTTCCGCGTGTCTTCCTGTGTGATCGCGTGTCGTTCAGCGTGTTTTGCATGTGCCCAGACAGGGTCCAACTTCATACTCTCCCAGCCTATGCATGATGTCATGACTCTGTCATGAATTGATGGCGACAATCCATGTACCAAAACAAATTTTAATAGGTGGTTGTATGCTGCAGTATCATGGGTCAGGCCAGCATGCCTGTTGAAACATTGCTCCATCCTCGTTCTGTAGATGTCACAGCTTTCATTATGTTCCTGCTTAATGGAATGGATTTTTTTCCAATCTGTACGGACTGGGTAGGCCTCCCTTATTCTCGAGAAGAGGCCATGTGCATTCTGTAACTGTCCTGTGACAATTTCCTTCCTTGGTATATTTACATCAAAATCGCCTTTCAGGTGTAGCCATTTCAGTTTGAAAACTTTGCGAAACACTGTTTCCAACTCTGTTGCGGATGGCTGATACATCGATATTAAATCCAACACGGATGTACACCAGCGTTCCACATTTTCGGTCGGACATGGAAGATCCTCCACAATTCCACTTAATTCTTCTGGGGTCCAGTTGTGTCGGACCTGGACTGTTTCAGAGTAAGCATCACAGATTTCCTCTGCAGCTTCAGCAGGATTTGCAGGATACGACAATAATGGAAATGTCTGATGTGGCCCAGCTTGGCTGCGTGTCACAATTTTGTGGTTGGTTTGGTGCGAAGGCTCCACCTGAGGGTTGTCATGGATAAGGGGACCACCGTCGACTGTTCCCTGCTTTGTGTTGCCATCCGTGATGGGGAAGACCGCTGCTGTTGCTAACTGCAAAGCTGCTTCATATAGTGCCTTCACTTGATCGAGTTGCACTGCCCGTGGCTGGGCTGCTGGCAGTACCGGAGTGGCACTGTCTGCTTGTCGTTTGATCTCCCCCCTGGAGTGTCGTGGGGAGCTCGCCTGCCAGTCTGCAGGGCCCCTGGGGCTTGCTGTTCGTCTGTCACCTCCATGTAAACTGTCTCTGTGGCTGTGCGCAGCCTCTGCCTTGTCCTGCAGGTCACCCAAGTCGAGGATCAGATGTGCCTCCTTCATCAGAATTTCACTCAATTGTGTTTCTATAGCATGCATAGATTGTCTCTGTGTCCTTAATTTACTGGTCAAGTCCTCTTTCAGGTACCGTACCCGTTCCAGCTCCCTCTTAACAGAGCGTTTAGTGTCGCTGTCGTCTGGCCGTTGCTCTGATGTCCTCATGTCTCCGCTGTCATGAACTTTCACCTCAGCCTCATAAACCATCGACTGTAACCATTCGGCTACTGGATCACTGACATTGAGGCCTTCCTTACAGAACATATCTAATACTGATAATTCAGTCTTGCGTTTGAGTCTCCGCTCATTCGTTTTCTGATCTGCTCTGTATCCATGCACAAGAACCCTTATAATGTTAATGACTTCTGCATCAAAAGTACCCTCCAGAGGCCATGGTCTGTCAATGTCTGGCCAACGCTCGTTAAATTTCTTTGAAATCTTCAAAATATCCTTGCATGAAACTGAATATTTCTCTTGGACAATGTCCACTGGGATTATCCCTGTTTCCATCATATCTACTAAATAGTAAATAATCTAGACACTAGACACTAAACTTTCACACAGTCACACTGTGATACACTCATGCTGTGTCTCCTCTCACTCAGTCACAGACATGCACTAATTTGCATACTGTCCCCACAGAATGAGTACAAACTCACTTCAAGGAAAACTCTTCCAGCTCTATTTCCCTCCAGCTCATAACTTTATCATGTGCACAAGGATTTGCAGTGTGTACATCTCCGTCTTCCAGTCTGGAGCCATCACAACTAACTTGCAATTGTGTGGTTGTCTAACTTTTGTAGGGCTGTGACAAACTTCCCCAGGGTTCTACTCAACTTATCCTGTAGAGAAAGTACTGTGGCTTCAATCTGTTTCCTTGTCCTTTGTTTCTCTTCGAACTGTCCATTTCGCTTATAACTCAACTTGCCTCCCATTGTCCTCCTAGGTATGGTTGCAAAAACATCTACTTCACCTTCATGTCTTTATTTCAGTCCTTGTGGTTGTGTCGCCGTAGTATGGTTAGTTTCCCTTTTGCTTGATTTGTCTTCCATCTTCTCGAACTGTTCCTCCAAAAATCGTCAAAAAGATTTGTTAGTCCTGAGGTTCACTTGAATGGAGTTATCCGCTTCAGCAGAGTAATCCAGTCCCATCTGGGGTGCCAAATTGTTATGGAAATCAATATATGTCCATCCGGGTGAATGTATATCTTAGAAGTTTATTCAGAAGAACAGCAACAAGCAAACAACATCTCTCAGTCCAGCAGGCCTCAGCCTGGATCCATTACATTCTCCCTCAGTTCCATCTCTCTCTCGTCGTCTTCCTCCCACCAGTCTCTCGAGCTCCCCTCTAGGTCCTTTCTTATACCCCAATACAAACGCTGTCTTGGCTATTGCCCCTCCTCCTGAGACAGGAACTACCTAGTGATACCTATTCAGGCCCAGCAGGGTCTCCTGGCTAACAATAGGTGTGACATAGCCTTTTACATACAACTTAATTTGATTGAGACAGGCTTTAAGGCCAAGGTGTCGTTGCTCACAGACACGACCAGACAGATTAGCATGGAACCATATACTATAGCCTATTAAGACATTTGAGTCTTCATATTTCCCACGACAAGTGTCAGCGTAAGTTTAGTCTTGGCAGTCATACAGTTAAAGTGTCCATAAAAGTGTCATGACCTAATTTCTGACTTAACCAAGCATCTCGTCTCTCGATATTAACGCTTCTGGAACATTTATGCCTCATCCGGGACAACGCCGGGACACCGCTCCACACGTCCCAAACTCTTCTCCCTTCTGGCTCCAAAACTATGGAATGCACTTCCCATTGCAATCAGAACTACAGATTCACTCCCAGTCTTCCACCGCAGTCTGAAAACGCACCTCAGAGTCAGACTCCATCTTAGCCCATAGCACTTTCCGTAGTACTTGCCCTAGCCTCGACCTCCTACAGGGCAGGCGTATGCAAAGACTCAATTTATGTAACTTAGACAGCATTTTATGTACTTAGATGGCAGTTTATGTAAACATAGCACTATATAGTATGCATAGTTTCATTTTATAGATATTCCACTGTCACGTTCTTAGCTTACGTATGATTCATCATGATAACGACTTTGTATGATGTATTGCCATGCTTTTTGTTCTTGCTTAATGTAAATCGCTCTGGATTAAGAGCATCTGCTAAATGCCTAAATTGTAAATTGTCATCTGCTGGGTACTCTAGCAGTATAGACCCCTGTGGGACCCTGGTCAACGTATAACTAACGGTTTTAAATGGTTAAATGTATCATTATATGCCACAATATCTCTGAATTTACCTTCACGATATCAACCAGCATCTCAAAGTCAGTCAGCAGCTCCCTCACGTCGTGGTTGAATACCACTAGCTCTGCCTTCTGGACAGAATACTTCTTGTTTGGGTCTGGGGCTGCTATCATGGACCCTTGACCCGCTCCAAAAAGACCATTGCAGGCCAGTTCCACGTAGAGGGTGATCCTAAAGACCAAGAAACGACATTGAAAAATATGCGTTAGTGGTTGAGTGAGTTGAGCGTTTCATTTAGTTAGAAATATTAAGTGAGGGGCATCATACATCATCACATTCTGGCCATTCACTGTTGGCGTCCTCACTTTTTGAAGGGCGCTAGCCCCTCCTATATACAGCTTTTTGTCCTTAACTCGTGTCACATTTGCCATTGACACATTTGCCATTGACAATTACGTCATGTGTCTGAACAAATCGGCTTTTTGTGGCAACACAACACTAATGATGAGAAGGGCAGGGGTATGAGAAGGGCAGGGGTAGCACCACTGTCTGTCATCATCGATGAAAGGAGAAGGAGAATGGCTGGACACGTACTCCGACTGCCAAGAGAGAGACCGGCAAGTGTGGCAATGGACTTGATGCCAGAAGGTGGAAAGAGGAAGAGAGGGAGGCCAAAGAAGACATGGAGACAGACAGCGAAGGAAGATCTAAGTGAGATGGGTGTCAGCTGGCACGGAGCAAGAAGGGTCGCCAGAGACCGGAGTAAATGGAGAGGACTCGTCGCCCAATGTTCCAATAGGAACGGGAGGAACTAAGTCTAAGTAAGTCAACACTAAATGCCATTGACAATGAAAGTAGAATTTACGTCATATGTAGCAAATAGGCTATTTTTTCCTAACACAAACATTAAATGCTATTGACAATGAATTGTCATATGTGGACAAATCTACTTTTCTAAACACAGTGCAACTGTTTTAAATCAGCTCAGGGCTTATATATACAGTACACACATATGTATGTATATTGTGGGGTCTCGAGAGCGACACCCCGCGATGGTAAGTGCGTTGCCAGGGCAACCAGACACGCTGTCAGACAGAAGAAGCCTCGGGCCGTTAGGAACGCCCTCGGCCGTGTGATAGGGAATATATACGTCCCGAATCTCCTCCTCCGCCAGCTGGAGCTGATGGAGCGACCGCACCCAAATCAGCAAGCGGCCACACCCGTCATATAAAAAGGAAGACTCAGTCTACGTCTGACAGCGGCTGGTTCACACACATATGCTCACGGAGGCACGCACGGCACACCGTCGGGGGGTAAGACACACACCCACCTCCACCGAACACACATTCATGTGAATAGCGCTGCATGTCTTAACTGTCATTCTCCTCTCATCACAGGCTTTTAGGAACGGTCCAGGAAATGTCCGAGGGACAGAGACACTCGGACTGTATGAGTAAAATATAGAGACGGGAGTTCCAAGTCCGCATATCGCGCGGCGGGAGGGTGGCAGCCCCGCCACAGTGACAGCGACAAGGACACTACCCAAAATAAGGTCGGAAAGAAACCTATAATTCTTGAGTCTACTATTGAGACCTGTCTAGCGAACAGGCGCTCATTATATACGCCAGGGCTGCAAAACGGCTAGTGCTCTCTTGGAGCTGGAACCCGCTAGGGGAGAAGACCCGCTACAGTTAAAGATAAAGACCGATGACGTCACGAAGCAAGGCAGCGCCGTCACCTCTTATCGTTATTAAAACCACAGCCCTCCAGTGAGGAGCGAGCTATCAGAGACTGTACAAACCTGAGTTGAAATCTAATCTTCTGTTCTCATCCTTCTCCAGGCTGGCGACGACGCCTGTGAAACTTAAATTGTATGGAATATAATTTATGCTGAACCTACGTGGGGTTTATCCTGCATGCATTCTGTATACTTTGCTGCTAAACAAATAAAGAGCCGTTTGAAACTGCTGCAATCCCCTGTTCCGCCTGCTCCTTGACCACTGAGACTCCACAAGTGGTGGAGAAGGTGGGTACATCAGGTCCTAACCACCGCCTACCATGGAAGCAGCAGCAGCCTTAAACGCCCTGGTGAAGAGCAGCACGGACCTCCAGACGTGCATGCGGGAGGTACTGCGCAGACTGGACAGAGACGCACCGGCCACCAGAACACCGGCAGCGGTGCTCACCAAGCAAACACCCGACGACGACATCGAGGCTTTCCTAGAAGTATTTGAACGCTCCGCCACCCGGGAGAGATGGCCACTGGCCGACTGGGGAGGCATTGTAGCGCCCTACCTGTTTGGACCGGCACAACAAGCATGGCGAGACCTCACCGCCAGAGACGCGCTCGACTACGGAAAGCTAAAAGCCGCCATCCTGTCCAGCCTGGGGTACAGCCTTCCCGCCAGAGCACACAGGTTCCACCAGTGGGAGTTCCGCATGGCGCAGCCGGCGCGCACCCAGTTCGCCGACCTGTGCAGACTCACACAGAACTGGCTCACCACAGGAGAAGACGTCCCACTCCTCGATCGAATAGTGGTCGACCGCGGCATGAGAGCCTTGCCCCCCGACGCAAAGAAAATAGCGGTACACGCCTGCCCCACAACCGTTGAAGAGCTAGTCACCCTGGTAGAGAACTATCAGGTGGGCACCCAGATGTTGCAAACATCTAAAAGTGAACCAGCCAAGGCCGACAACCGACCAGGGCGGGACCGCCGCCGTCAGACCCAGGCGGCCCCCACGCCCAAACCCCGTACGAACCCACCTTCAGAACGGGGCCAGTCCAGGAGGTGCTATGTCTGTGGGCAGGAAGACCACCTATCCTGGGCGTGCCCAGACCGGGCACGGGACCCAGATGTCTCCATGGCCTCAGCCGCCAGTCTGGTAAGCTCCAGACCGTGCCTACATTCGGGGAGCTCGACCCAGTGCCAAGCAGCCCTGCCGGTCCGGGTGGATGGGACCGACACACATGCCCTGGTGGATTCCGGCAGTGTGGTGACGCTGGTGAGAGGAGACCTGGTAACCAGCGGTGGACCCGAGACGATGCCGGTCAGCTGTGTGCACGGCGACCTACGCCGCTACCCCGTGGCCCATATACACATACAGACCCCCCGAGGCAGCGTGACTGTCCCCGCCGGAGTAGTTCCGGACCTCCCCGTCCCCCTCCTGATCGGCACAGACTGCCCACTCTTCGACAAATACTGGGCACCGGGCCTCCGTCCCCCACAGCAGAAGAAAGGGAGAAGACGCCGGCCCAGACCAGAGACAAAAGGACACCGCGCTTGCCCCGCCCTCGGGGAACCCGCAGCAGAGCCTGCATCACCGGCGACGACCGCCGCCTCCGACGAGACCGGCCCAGGCAAACCCCACACCTCGGAGGAAGAGACCCCACCACTGGACGAGGACCCCTTCGTCAACTTCCCCCAGGTGGAGGGACCGCCCACACGGCTACAAGGAGAGTTTGCCACAGCCCAGTGGACGGACCCGAATCTCGCCGGCGCACGGCGAAACCTCACCAGTGTAGAAGGGAAGCAGTGCGATGGGGTGAGTGAAACAAACTTTCCTCATTTTCTAGTACGAAATGGCCTACTTTATCGTGCCGTCAAAGATAAAGTGGGCGCTGTAATTGAGCAATTACTCGTACCTAAATCTCATGTATTACGCGTGTTGTATTTGGCACACTCACACCAGCTAGGCGCTCATTTAGCAGTACAAAAGACATATGATCGCATATTGGCTCGGTTCTACTGGCCGGGAATAAAAAGAGGGGTGGAGGAGTTCTGCAAGTCATGCGAGGAATGCCAACTCACGGCCCCACGGGGGGTCGTGCACAGCCCACTCATTCCCATGCCTATTATCGGTGTCCCGTTCTCGTGCATAGCCATGGATATAGTGGGACCCCTACCCAAGTCGGCGCGCGGGCACCGATATATCCTGGTTATCCTCGATTATGCCACACGATATCCCGAGGCTATACCCCTACGGGTGGCCAATGCAAAAACAGTCTCTCACGAGCTCATGATGCTCTTTAGTAGAGTAGGCTTAGTGGATGAAATTCTGACTGACCAGGGCACATGCTTCGTCTCGCGCATTATCAAAGCACTGTATAGCTGGCTGAAAGTGAAACAAATACGCACCTCGGCCTACCACCCCCAGACAGACGGGTTGGTAGAACGATTTAATCACACGCTGAAGAAAATGTTAAAACGGGTGGCTGAAGAGGACGGACGAGACTGGGACCGCCTCATCCCATATGTCCTGTTTGCCATACGAGAAGTACCCCAGGCATCCACAGGCTTCTCCCCATTTGAGCTCCTGTATGGGAGACAGCCGCGCGGATTATTAGATATCGCCAAGGAGACGTGGGAGAGCCAACCCTCCCCTCTGCGAAGCATCATCGAACATGTAGAAATACTACAGGCGCGCGCCAAGCGCATCTGGCCACTCGTAAGACAGCATATGGCAGACGCACAGGCCGCCCAAAGTAGAGTATATAACAAAGGCGCACAAGTGCGAGAATTCAAGCCAGGGGACCAGGTCCTCGTTCTTGTGCCCACCACAGAATGTAAATTCCTAGCCCGCTGGAAGGGGCCCTATGAGATTGTGAAGAAACTCAGCCCGGTCAACTACCGAGTGGCCCAACCAGGGAGGAGGCGGGGCCATCAGGTATACCATATAAACATTCTGAAAAAGTGGTTTCCGGCGATAACCGTCCCATTACCTGCGCTGTTAACCCGCCTCCCTCCCCAGACCCCGCCAGCTGCTGTAGGAGAGGGTTTGGCCCCTCAGCAGCAACAGGATATCCGAGAGCTCCTAGACCGGAACCGAGATGTCTTCTCCGAACTACCCGGACGCACCGCGGTAGTACAGCACGACATCGATACGACCCCTGGTAAGGTAGTCAGGTTACGGCCGTATAGGATCCCGGAAGCACGTAGGCGGGCCATACAAGAGGAAGTGAAGAAAATGCTCGAACTGGACGTCATAGAAGAGTCACACAGCCCCTGGTCGAGCCCCATAGTTATCGTGCCAAAACCAGATGGAAGCTTACGCTTCTGTAATGATTTTAGGAAACTAAACGAGATATCACAGTTTGACGCTTACCCCATGGCGCGCGTAGACAAACTAATTGAACGGCTAGGCCCCGCTAGACATATCAGTACCTTAGATCTGACTAAAGGATATTGGCAAGTTGGCCTCACAGAGCGAGCCAAACCAAAAACAGCATTTACCACCCCAGACGGGCTGTTCCAATATAAAGTCATGCCCTTCGGGGTACACGGAGCCCCGGCCACCTTTCAACGGTTAATGGACAAGGTCCTTAGACCCCATAGTGCCTATGCGGCAGCATATTTGGACGATGTTATCATCCATAGCGCCACCTGGCGGCAACACCTGGAAAGGTTAGATGCGGTACTGAACGCCCTGCGCCAGGCGGGCCTCGCTGTTAACGCCAAGAAGAGCCGAATCGCCTGGAGCGAAACAGACTATCTAGGCTACACCATTGGACGAGGCTGCATCAAGCCACAAGAGAGAAAAATAGAGAGAATACAAAACTGGCCCCGACCCGCCACAAAAAAACAAGTGAAGTCTTTTCTCGGCCTGGTAGCATATTACCAAAAATTCGTAAAAGATTTCGCCACCATAGCAAGCCCGTTGCACGATCTCACAAAAAAAAGTCTACCCCACCACGTAAGATGGACCGAGGAAACAGAGAGCGCATTTCAAGCGTTGAAAGACGCTCTCTGTGGAAGCCCAGTGTTGATAACGCCTAACTTTAACACCCCTTTCGTCCTCCACACAGACGCATCAAACACAGGAGTGGGCGCTGTCCTGGCCCAGACGCTAGAGGGAGACGAACACCCAGTCACGTTCATAAGTAGAAAGTTGCTCAAACACGAGAGAAACTACTCCACATTGGAGAAAGAGTGCCTCGCAGTAAAGTGGGCAATCCACCACCTACGTTACTATCTGTGGGGGCGGAGGTTCACCTTAGTAACAGACCACGCGCCACTCAAGTGGATGTCCACAAACAAAGATCGGAACGAGCGGGTCACCCGGTGGTTCCTAGAACTACAGAACTACACATTCACGGTAGAACACCGACCCGGTAAGGACATGCGCCACGCGGATGCGATGTCCCGAATGTATGAAGAAGAGGAGGAAAATAAAGACCCTCGCCGAAGCAAGGATCTTAGGGGGGGAGTGTGTGGGGTCTCGAGAGCGACACCCCGCGATGGTAAGTGCGTTGCCAGGGCAACCAGACACGCTGTCAGACAGAAGAAGCCTCGGGCCGTTAGGAACGCCCTCGGCCGTGTGATAGGGAATATATACGTCCCGAATCTCCTCCTCCGCCAGCTGGAGCTGATGGAGCGACCGCACCCAAATCAGCAAGCGGCCACACCCGTCATATAAAAAGGAAGACTCAGTCTACGTCTGACAGCGGCTGGTTCACACACATATGCTCACGGAGGCACGCACGGCACACCGTCGGGGGGTAAGACACACACCCACCTCCACCGAACACACATTCATGTGAATAGCGCTGCATGTCTTAACTGTCATTCTCCTCTCATCACAGGCTTTTAGGAACGGTCCAGGAAATGTCCGAGGGACAGAGACACTCGGACTGTATGAGTAAAATATAGAGACGGGAGTTCCAAGTCCGCATATCGCGCGGCGGGAGGGTGGCAGCCCCGCCACAGTGACAGCGACAAGGACACTACCCAAAATAAGGTCGGAAAGAAACCTATAATTCTTGAGTCTACTATTGAGACCTGTCTAGCGAACAGGCGCTCATTATATACGCCAGGGCTGCAAAACGGCTAGTGCTCTCTTGGAGCTGGAACCCGCTAGGGGAGAAGACCCGCTACAGTTAAAGATAAAGACCGATGACGTCACAAAGCAAGGCAGCGCCGTCACCTCTTATCGTTATTAAAACCACAGCCCTCCAGTGAGGAGCGAGCTATCAGAGACTGTACAAACCTGAGTTGAAATCTAATCTTCTGTTCTCATCCTTCTCCAGGCTGGCGACGACGCCTGTGAAACTTAAATTGTATGGAATATAATTTATGCTGAACCTACGTGGGGTTTATCCTGCATGCATTCTGTATACTTTGCTGCTAAACAAATAAAGAGCCGTTTGAAACTGCTGCAATCCCCTGTTCCGCCTGCTCCTTGACCACTGAGACTCCACAATATATATATATATACATACACATGCCATTCTGTACTTAATGAGGACCATATCCTCAATAATTTTACTTTATACAGTATGTGTACATACACAAGACATTAACCACTTAAGCCCTATTGTATACAGATATTTCAATATATCACATCGTGCACACATTTGTAGATATTACATTTTTGCCTATAATGGCCAAAAATAAATCTGAATATTCTTATCTCGCCCCGTATCATTGAGGATGCGCTATGACGTACAGACACGTTCAAGGCTACAATCGTTTCTAATCCTTATGACGGTCTCATACGTCGTATGTAAAAATTGTGTTAAACAACATTACATTTAAAAAAATAAGTAAACTCACTTTGCCACTCGATTTGCCTCTCACTTTATGCATGCACCTCTATCGCCAAAATGGGGACACAAGGGGGAAAGTGGTTCGAAAATCATCAAATCAACCGACTGACCTGTGTGGCTCCTCGTCTGTCAGACACTCGGTCAGGATGTAGCTGGTCTTTTCTCCTTCTTTAGTTAGCCCCTACAATGACATATGTTACACACAGCTAGGTGAGATTCAGAATAGGAGAACGGTGAAATAAAATCACACCAGCGTGAAGTAAGTGGTGCAACTACGTGTGGGGGTCCCCGGAACTTCCAGACCCGCAGGAACGTGTTCAGGGTGCCGGTCCGGCGGGCAGCCCCGCGTCCGAAACGGTTGAGAAATGACAGTTACAATGTACTGTACTGATACACCTGAAATCATCATACAGTTAATATGTACCGTATGTGTGTGTTAGGGACACTTGGTTTTGAAACCCAACCAAATGCTATTTTCGTGCTCAGACACAGGTAGCCAGCTAGCCAAGCAGCCAGAAACACAAAGCTACTTAATGAAGTGGTTGCACCACTTAAAAATAACCGGAACGCTCGCCCCAAACCACACACTCTGCCATTATTTGTTTTGCAGACCGCTCGCCCCCAGCGGTTCTTGTATTCGTTGTACTGAGGTTAAGGTTAGGAATACGTTTAGCGTTAGGCCTAGTTTTACTGAGGTTACTTTTAGGAATAAAGGTCCCTGCACACGTTTTCGGATTTGTAGCTGTGTTTTTCCGTCACTGGGTGAAAAAACTGGGTTGCAAAATCGTGGGATAAAAATTAGAGATAAAAATTATACAAAAAAATGAAAGAAAACACAGATGCGTCCTTGGGTCTAAATGGGCTAAACCTCGGCTTGAATATCACTGCGGTTGTTATTACCTGAACAGGCTGTTCCTCTCTCCAAACCATCGCCTCCCCATCGCTCTCCCACCGAAGATGAACCTCCTTCCCTCGCCAGGACTCTGGGATCGACATGGTCACTTTGAACCAGCAGGTCCACCATCTGATGTAGACATATCAATCACAGCTTCAGATGAATGAGCATTATTGTTTATTGCCGATATCACATTCGTATTTACAAAGCAAGGCTATAAAAAAAGGCTATAAAAAAAAGTTTATTTGATGATGAGCAAGGCAAATAAATAACAGGTCCTGTTATTTATTTGCCTTGCTCATCATCAAATAAACTATTAAATTTTTCACCAAAGACGGAGTGCCTTAGATTATTTTCTTTTCAAGTCTGCAATTCACATTTTGACAAGCATTGTCACTAACAGATCCCTGCAGCGCTTCCATTCCTCTATTTCTAAATACATACACCATACGTAGTACTAACTTACGTAGGCCCAAAAGGGTCGCCAACTTTATATGGTGCAAAGCTCTGCTTGGCAGCCTCCGTGAATGGAATACGTGTGGGTGACAGGAATGAGGTGAGACATTCCAGTGGATAAGAGTCTCCATAGAGTCTGTAGAGGAAAACCAAAATGATTGATACTACTAGATACTAGATAGATAGATAGATAGATAGATAGATAGATAGATAGATAGATAGATAGATAGATAGATAGATAGATAGATAGATAGATAGATAGATAGATAGATAGATACTATCTATATGGGTAGATGGATAAACAGATAATTGCACACACATACTATGCATCAGCCGTCCTACATTTTAAACATCAGTTTGCAGTTAAAGCTGTGTGATCACAGCCTACACTATACACAGCCAGAGTAAACACTATGATTATTAATTTGCATATAACATGTGCATATTTGCATGCACAAGTCAAGGAATAAATGGATGGGTGGATGAATGATGGATAAATTAAATGAATGGATGACAATGAATTACCGTCCTCTGAGATTGCAGTCTGTGAAATAAATATCAGATATGAATTTCTCTGCTCTTTCTAGAAGAGTCCGTCTGTTCTTCAGTACAGGCTGCTGCTGCTGCTGGTGGTGCATGTTGCATTTATTTATACCTAAACACAACACAATTAACTCAATCACTAAACACACACAGACACAGAACACAGAAGCGGTCAACTCAACTTCTACTGCACAAAGTCCACAAGACCCGGAAGTACAACTCAGTGTTGTTGTACTTACAGGTACTGGCCGCTAGATGTCAGCAGATCCAATGATGGTGATACCAACTCGTCACCTCTGTGTGTGTGGTTGTCAAATAATTCATAACTGTTAGGTCTGCTCCCAGACTACCGCGGACTAGTAAACAGTAAACACAAAAGTCTAGTTTTGCGATACAAATACATTTTGATTGATTGATTGATTGATTGATTGATTGATTGATTGATTGATTGATTGATTGATTGATTGATTGATTGAAATATGTATTAACAGTTTGCAGAATTACAGTACATTTCAAGCACAAACTCAATACAAAGACCCAATTAAGCATTACACTTGTTTACAAGAGGGTCCACCATGTTCAATTCATCAAAACATTTAGAGACGTACAAATAGACACTTAATATAGTCAAAGAACAGAACAGGAATTCATCATAAAGGAGGTAAAAAGGGAAAAGAAACATATACTATAAATAAATTCATTATCATTATCATTAAAACGTCAATACAGTAAACTTGACCCTTCACCTTTCACTCTGGTCTTTGATTAATTGATTGAAAACTTTATGAACAGTTTGCAAAAAAAAGACAAGCACAGAATGTACAGTTACAAAAGGATGCTAAAAGCCAAAGGATTAAACCCAAGAAAACACTAGCCTATATGACTTGTTTATTCAATTTGTCAAAGCATTTTTTTTTTTTTAAGATAGTTTTGGGGGCTCCTTTCTGCCTTTATAGATAGTTCACACTGTTCAGTAAGCTGACAGGAAAGGGGGAGAGAGATGGGGAGTGACATGCAACAAAGGTTGCCGTGATCGGGAGCCTATAGGTGCCCAGACCGCTAGGTTGGCCTGGGCCTCATTGAAGCATTTAATGAAATACATCACATGAATGATTAGTAATCAAAAAGAAAAATATGTAGGCCTACATTAAACAGTTGGGGGGCATTTATTGATCGTGATAGGCTTGGACTTTTTACAAGGGCCAGTTCCATCTGCTCTTTTGTCCCTCTAGCTACACTACCTATTTGCCAAACATATTATAGCCCATCCGAACTTGTATATGCAGCAATCATGGTACAGTCATCAGCATTTGACACAAGTCAAAGAACTCCTTTCAGAGTTCTTTCAACAATAACTGGATGAGAACCTGGATGGTTGGATGGATGGATGGATGGATGGGTTAATTTGCCATGTATGGTCATTCCATGGTCAAAAGCTTTGTCCATGAAATCATTACAGTATTGAGACATTTCAAATTCAACCCACAGAAATTACAAGAGGATTAAGCTCAACCTGGATGCCAATGACTTGCACATTCATGTTTAGAGAACTAACCAGACCACATCTTCCCTGATCTATATCAGCCACCTCCTGCTGGCAGCACTTTGAGATAGATAGCAATATGACAGTCATCAATGTTGTGAAACTCTACTGTACTCTACTCTAGTACGGTAGATGGTAGCCTTGCAGTACCCAAGCTTTTATTTTTGTTACATAGTAAGTAGTAAGTAAGTAATTTTTTATTTATAGAGCACCTTTCGAAACAAAGTTACAAAGTGCTGTACAACAGGTAAAATAATCATGTTAAAACAAGGGCACGAAACAAACAGTAGAAGGTAAAACATTAAAATGCAACAAATCAAGCAAAAAATATATATCATAAAATAAAGTGCTGGCAAAATAAATACGTTTTTAACGTATTTATTTCGCCAGCACTTTATTTTATGATATATATAGATGGTCACTGCATGATATGTCCTTCTAGGTGTATTATACATGGAAATTACCGGTAACACTATGACTACATACAACAGGAATCCCAGTGGGAAACTAAAACTTGGCAGTTACTAAAAGTTTGACCAACATTCATACTACTCATCCAATAAAGACACTGGGGAACTTCATTTGATCAACATTTGACATTCATCAGAGTCATGTTTACGGATCCATTTGCTCCAGTGTCTGTTTCTGGGTTGGTTAGTCCTTCCAAATTGAAGTTACCCAGGCGAAAATGTCTTTATTGATCCATTGCGTTTGTGAAGAATCTCGCTGAAGCACCAATGTGTCTCTTCTACATTAATACTATCCACTTGAAATGAGAATTGATGACCTCTCTTATATAGGCTGTCCAAAGCTTATGACCTGTTGTACAAAACCTTAATGATCTTCTTTTATGGATTCCTTTTTGTCATTCAGGGAAGAGAAACAGTCGATGCCAGAAGTTCATCTGTGACTGTGACCGGACAGCTGCCACATGTTTCGCCAGTGCAGGATACAATAGGAAGTATATGTGAAATTTCCCCAGGCCCTCTATAAATAATCAATGAACAGAGACACCATTCATTCTGAAATGTCTTCTTCTTAATAAATAAAAACTAGGGGTTACGTATGTAACCAAAGTTATATAACAGCGAGCAAGGCTGCTCACTTATGGGAGTTTGCGCCCCCTAGCGTAAACACAGAAGCATTATATAAACTCACAGACAATTTTGGCTGGGACTTTGAGACGTGATGACGTTGAGAACCGCCCACCGGTGCGCTAGTATAAAAGCGCGTCAACGTCCCTTAGTCTCCATTCGATAACAATTGTTCTCTTCTCAAGCAACAAGAAGGGAATCCTAGTGAGCAGCCTTGCTCGCTGTTATATAACTTTGGTTACATACGTAACCCCTAGTTATATTAATCAGCTTAGCAAGGCTGCTCACTTATGGGAGACTTTATTAACTCCCTTATTGTCATCGCGAAGTCTGGACCCTTAGGGCCCGTACCATCTGTGAGCAAGGACCACAGTACGTCCCCAAAAGGACTACTGCCCCTCCTTGGGAAAGCCAACCAGGCTCAGGTCTGTCATAAGCGCCTAAGAGGAGCCGACAGAACAACCAGCTCAGCACCCTGGAGAAGACCAATGTCCCCCCAGGGAGCCGAGTCACTCCACTAACTGGAGGCCACGCTCAGGACCGCATGCGCCATCGGCGCTGCTGTCACATCCAGCCTATAGAAGGTGGCAAAAGTGGAAGACGATGCCCAACTTGCAGCGGAACAAACATCCTGAACAGAGACCCCCCTACAGAGGGCCCAGGATGACGCCATACCCCTCGTGGAATGCGCCTTCAACCCTATGGGAGGCACCATATTCCTACCAGAGTAAGCCCGCTCTATAGCCTCCACGATCCACTGGGAAAGCCTAATCTTCGAGATAGGCAGTCCCACAGTCTTGGGATCCCAGGAGACAAACAGCTGTGTAGTCTTCCTTGTCGCCTTAGTTTTGTCCGAATACAACCTCAATGCCCTCACCGGACAGAGGTTATGCCTCCTCCTCTCCTCCTCAGAGGCAAAGGGGGGCGGACAGAACGCCACCAGGTCCATCGGTACCGGGGTAGCCAGGCGGTTCTTAGGTAAAAACGCCGGATTGGTCTTCATGACCACCCTAGCATCCCCATTAAACCTCATGCATTCCGCACTCGTGGACAACGCATGGATATCACCGACCCTCTTAGCGGTCACCAAAGCTATTAACAACGCTGTCTTCAGCGACAATAGCTTCATACTCAACTCCTCCAAGGGCTCAAACGGTGGTCGGGACAGAGAGTCCAGAACCAAAGCAAGGTCCCATGAAGGAACCAAAGACTTAGTCACCGGAAGGAGACGACTAGCTCCCTTCATGAACTGGCGTACCAGCGGGAGCTGGCCCACCGTCTTGTCCTCAAAACCGATGTGGCAGGCAGAGATAGCAGCCAGATACACCTTGACAGTACTAAAGGCTCTGCCTTTATCCAAGAGGTCCTGGAGGAACGACAGAACGACCCTCACTGGCGCTTGAAAAGGCACCACTTGAGCTGGTGAACACCAGTCCTCAAACAATCGCCATCTCAAATCATAGGCGTCCCTGGTCGACTGCGCCCTCGCACACTGAATAGTGTTGATGACGCTCTGGGGAAGACCCTCCGCGCCAAGATTCAGCCTTTCACGGGCCAGGCCCAGAGGTCTAGATCTTCCGGCCGCGGGTGGAATATCTCGCCCCCCGCCTGAGTCAATAGGTCCCTGCATACTGGAAGCTGCCAGGGCCGATCGTACAGGAGAGGGACAATGTCTGACCTCCAAGAGCCCCATCCTGGGGCCACTAGGATCACCGACAGGCACTGCGTCCTCACCCTCTCCAGTGTGGGAAGGATGAGAGACAGCGGGGGAAAGGCGTAAAGAAGGCCCCGGGGCCAACGGTGCGCCAAGGCATCCAAGCCCAGCGGCGCCGTCCCTGCTATGGAGAAAAACAGAGGACACTTGCTGTTTTCTTCCGACGCAAACAGATCCACTCGTGGCTCGCCGAACCTCTCCCATATCTGCTTGGCCACTGTCTTGTGCAGCGACCAAGCCGCGTAGAGGTGCCGGCCCCTGTACAACAGATCCGCTCCCGTGTTCAGGAGTCCCGGAACATGGGAGGCCCTGACCGACAGAAGGTGCTCGTCGCACCATAACGTCAGTCTGTGTGCTAGCGCATGCAGTTTGGTGGACCTTAGTCCCCCCTGCTTGTTGATATAGCACATCATCGTCGTGTTGTCCGTCCTGACCAGGACATGGGAACCGCTGATGAAATGTTCGAAGTGCTGCAAAGCCAACATCACTGCCATCAGCTCCAGGTAATTTATGTGTAGTCGCAGAGACGACTCTGAGTCCGCATAAATTTGCCAATCGTCCACGTACATTGCTATCCGAACGCCCCGTTGACGTAGCGGAGCGACGGCTGCTTGCGTACCTTTCACAAAAGTCCTCGGACTCAGTGACAGTCCGAACGGAAGGACCAGATATTCGTATATCTGTCCCCTGAAGCCGAACCGTAGGAATTTCCTGTGTGGCGGGTAGATGGGGATGTGGAAATACGCGTCTCTGAGATCGAGAGTAGTATACCAGTCCCCTCGACGCATCATACGCAGCAGAGCCTTGCTCGTGAGCATTTTGAAGCGAAACACCTTCAAATAGCCGTTCAGAGCCCGTAGGTCTAGAATGGGCCGCATGCCCCCCCCTTCTTTTTCACGAGAAAGTAGCGGGAGTAAAACCCGGTGTTGCTCTGCTCCGCCGACACCACACGTATAGCCTTTTTCTCCAACAGAGATGTTACCTCGTCTTGGAGAATTTCGGCTGCCTGACCACTCGCTTGCGAGCAGAGAACGCTCCCACAGGTGGGAGGTCTTCTGGCAAACTGTAGTTTGTAACCTTTCGAAATGGTGTTCAACACCCAAGGATGAGCACCACAACGATTCCACTCCTGTAGACACAGCGCCAGAGGGGTCGAAGCCAGCTCCGAGCCGTTTTGTGGCGGAGCGGCGCAGCGTACGGTCGGAACTCGGGTCTTGAGCCTCTGTTCTGCCGTACGGACCCTGGGCTCTGGTGCCGTGTCCGAGGTGGTTACACTTGCATTTCGGCCGACAGCCACAGGCCCCCTTGGAGGCCCGGGCCGTGGGCCCAACCCCTTGAGTTTCAAATGTCGACCCACGAGACCGGCTTTCAGTAGAGAACACTGCTTTATTAAAGAAAGTGGTGGTACAGAAAACCTTGGAGAGACATTTATTAACAAACAAGTCTTCTTCCTGTCTGCGTGGAGAGCGTCCTGCATGAGGCCCGTGGCCGCTATGTTGCGCTTTAGAGAAACTCGGGGACGGGTGGGGGAGACAGTGTCCGGTGTCCCCCCTTGGGGCGGGTCTGGTTATTTCGGCTCCCCGCCGGGTGGTCCACCCTTCCTGGCATTGCGGGGGCCGCCGGCCGGAGACGCCGAGGGGCGTCTAGGCCTGTCGCCCTTCCTGCGGGTGCGCGGTGGACGGGAGGACGAGGCCGCTGCTGGCGGAGCCCTCTGACCTGCAGGGAACTTGGGCCCCGAGAAGGTGCTCGTCCTGGACCTGGAACGATCGTCCCTTTCCTCGGGGCGGTCGTAGGACGGCCTGTAGGGCGGAGCCTGTTTGGGCCGTGCTCTGGACGCCGGGAGGCAGGCGCCGATGACCTCCGTGTCGGTCTTCGTTTGCCCGTCGCGGGAGCGCATCTCTTCGAGCATGGACGCGAAGAGCGTTGAGGTGGAGACCTTCTGCTTTAGCGGGTTGCGTCCCACCTTGGGGGACAGCTCCAGCCACCTGGCCCTCTCGAGGACCAGAAGCCTCGCCATGGTCCCGCCCACCATCTCAGTCTGGGCCTGAGTGAGACGGAGGAGCTCGAGGTGCAGGCGCCTCAACTCAGCCATGTGCTCGGGGGTAGGTGTGTCACCCGCCTCGAGCAGGACATGGGACGCTGACCCTTGCAGAAGGGTCGCAGCGTTCAGCGCTCTGGCCGCAGTCGAGGCGCACTTGTACGCTGCCTTATTCATCTTGGAATCGTCCTTGTCCGAAGGCAAGGAGAAGTCCGGGTCCTCGTGGAAGACGTTGGGATTAACGCCCATGAGCCATCCGGCGAAGGACTTGTCCATGGGAGGCATGGCCTCGAGGCCTGCTTCCCGTTGACCCGCGCAGTCCAGCAGCTTCATGCCTCCGGTCAGAGAGGCGGAGGCTGAGTAAGGCTGTTTCCAAGACATCATGAGGGATTTCAGAAACCCGTCATCGATGGGGATCTCAGCCTTGATCTGGGACTTCACTGGGTTGCCCTGAATCCTCTTGCGGAACTGCTCGCATAGGGTGTCCTTAGACACCGGAGGTTCGAGGCTGGCCGGCCAGACCAGTCCACAGCGGATTGTGGCCTTCTTGAAGAGGTCGACTATGTCTGTGTTATCATAGTGGAGCTCTGGTTCGGCCGGAGCAACTGGGGCCATCGGAGCTATAGCGGCGTCGGCCGGTGCAACCGTAGCAGTGCTTGGTGTCGCGATGGGGGCGGCGACGTCGGCCAACTGAACGGCCTTGACGACTGGAGGCGGGACCGCCATTTCGGTGTCGCTCTCGCCGTCGCTCTCCTCGTTATCCTCCTCCTCTCCAGAGGTGTAGGAGGATGCTGAGTCCTGAGATGAGGACTCGTCGGAGTCCATCTCAGCGTCGCGCTCTGGGAGAGCTTGTACCCGGCCCGCGTCGTCGTCTGCAAGGATGACGACGTCAGGGGCGTCGGAGAGCGGCGCCTCCATGTAGCGGTTAGGGTCAGCTGCCTCCCTAGAGGCTTCCTGACGCTGGGCCTCGTCCTCTTTCCCCTGTGCGTGGGCGTCCCGTTGGGTTCGGTACGCCCTGTGGGCGCGCTTCTGCCTGCTACGCTTCAGAAAGTCGGAAAAGGTGAAGCAATGCGGGCATCGCTCCGGGTTTTCCATCGCTTCCACAGCATGGCCATAGCCCAGGCAGTAGAGACACTCGTCATGCAAGTCGTCATGGGCGAGCAGGCCCTTGCAGGTCTTGCACGCCCTTTGCATGCACTGGCTGTGAGCGTCCGCCCGGGCGTGGCGGCGTTGGCGACGGGTCGTGGTCTCTGCCATCACACGAGGCTAGGAAGCACGTGGAAACGAAGAGCAGAGTTAAAAGCAGCCACGTAGGTGGAGGCTTCGTGGGCGAACACGTTACAGGCAAGGCTCGCTGGTTCATATAACCCTGGTTACAACAGTAACTGCGAGTTTAATCAACCAGTTTCACAAGGCTGCGCGAACACGTTACAGGCAGGGCTCGCTGGTTCATATAACGCTGGTTACAACAGTAACCGCGAGTTTAATCAACCAGTTTCACAAGGCTGCGCGTTTCAGATCACCACGCTGCCGCGGGCTCGAAAGGCCGCGGGACGTTGTATGTGGAGGCCGAGTAAAGAGCTATTATTAGCTGTTAATGCAGGCCGTCAACACAAACGTGAGAGCTAAACAGAAATATTACTATATGCTGTTCAGAATACCGCGCCGCCACTAGAAGGGCCGCGGGGCGTTGTATGTGGAGGCCGAAAAAAGCGCTATTATTAGCTGCTAATGCAGGCCGTCAACACTAACGTGAGAGCTAAACAGAGATATTACTATATGCTGTTCAGAATACCACGCCGTCACGGGCTTCGGGGCCGCGGGACGTGCGTGTGCTGTGTCGGCTACACTAGCTGTTAAAGCAGGCCGTCGACACAGACGTGAGAGCTAAGCAGAAATATTACTATATATTGTGCAGCTCACCACGCTGTCACGGGCTTCGAGGCCGCGGTACGTGCGTGTGTTGTGTCGGCTATAGCAGGCTAATGGTAGCAGCCACCGATGCCGGCACACGTGTGGAAACTAGCAAAGGGTCGAGACCGTTTCTAGCCCGTCACACGTCCGGGACCTTAAGTCACCGAAGTTTGTGTGGAAGCAAAAACACGCTGTTGCTAGCCGTGTCAAAGACCGTCACACGGGTAAAGAAACTTAGCAGGGCTCGAGCCACCACACAAGTTACATTACCCACCAAGTTATTATTAACCTTGGTTTATGGAAAAAGGACTTACCGTTTTTCTTTACTTCTCGAAGCCTCTAGGAAAGCAGTTTCCGCGGTACCGAGAAGTTTTCTCGTCCTTGTGGAAATAACTCAGATGCTAAACCTTAGGGAGACTTCGCTTGCGCTGTGTTACACACATGAGAAGAAACAAATGAATGGAGACTAAGGGACGTTGACGCGCTTTTATACTAGCGCACCGGTGGGCGGTTCTCAACGTCATCACGTCTCAAAGTCCCAGCCAAAATTGTCTGTGAGTTTATATAATGCTTCTGTGTTTACGCTAGGGGGCGCAAACTCCCATAAGTGAGCAGCCTTGCTAAGCTGATTAATATAACTCACATGCAGTCATATCGGTGTTATTGTTTTACTATACATGTGTGTTGAAAACTCTTAGATATGCACCAAAGGTCACTTCACTGACTGAAATCTAGTTTATCTGGTGTAACAGCCGTTGGCTGTATTTGTTATTGTGTTTGATTAGTAGCCTAGTGATAAATATATATAGGGCTAATGCTATTATCTATATATATGTATTAGTAGGCTTGCTTAGCTGTACTAGGTTATAGGGACGCCTATTATTTTGCTTGGTACTGTGTGTTGCTTCTAAGTTCTCAGTTCTGTCCCCTGCAGATGATGAGTGATGTGTCCCTAATGAGCTGCCACCTTGAGAGGAGGGCCTGATTGGCCCTTACTTGGATTCTATTGGCTAATCAGTCCTGTGGGCTGTGGCACCTTGGAGGCGTAGCTACCTGGACCCATAAAGCTCAGTCCCTGCCTGGACTCTGAGGTCACATTCTCACCTAATACTTCGGTAGACTTGATGCGAATGGGCGGAGCGATTCTTGCATATTTAATTTGCTGCGGTTTGCCTTCACACTGTCATCCGCAGCAATTGGAAACGCAGCAGGGGGGACCTTTATCAATGTGTTCCATTAATAAACTAGCCTACACAGTGAAATATATGGTGATAAATTATACTCATAATGTGTCATGCCGTCTGGGACGGGACTGGACTATGAATGTGTGTGTGAATGTAATGCACATCTATGCACATCTATAAAAGTGCCTTGGATAAAGGTGCTATAAAAATGCACCATATTCTGATGGCACACCTGTTGGGATATGGTGACATGTTAGGCCGGATTGGCCTTTTTAATGTTTTTCTGATTGTGTCCTATATATTTAGCTTTTTTAATGTATGAATATTCAACAATACATTTACTGTAGACAGAACTACAAACGGACAATTAGAACTGCACTTCCCATAAGTGTGAATAAGAGCATATACTGACATTACTAGTCAGTACTACTGAATACATTGATTGCATAGAGGACACTGGCACCATTTACAAGTGGGCAGGACAATTTTGTCCAAATTGTTTTCCGTTCCCTGGGGCAATAATATCATGTGTGGTGATCTTCTCCCAGAATTGTTTTTGACATGAATTCTGCTCATTTCCTCAACAATAAACTTTAGCATTATCGTAATGTAATAAGAGTTAAATAAAATACAATAATAAATACATATATATAGCCCTTTATATTTCTGTAATAATCAAAGACGCTTTACAAAAAACTGAAACAAAATAAAAACCACTATGATTAAGAGGGATTTGGATTAGGTAGGGTTTTGAGTGTGGTTTTAAACATGGCGAGGGTGATAGAAATGTTTTTATTTTTTGTAAAAGTATTCCATAATTCTAAGATTTATTAAACCACTGAACCCCATAGATCAAGTCAAGTAAGAACTCCATAGATGTATTTGTGTATTACTGTATTGTGCTGAACAAGATCAAGGCTTTATGATTTACTAAAGGTTCGTTGACTTCGTTCAGGCAGCCACGCGTCGCGGCCCTCACATATCTAGAACTCGGCCGGGCCACTATGGGCCTAGGCTACGTGGCATCCCAGTAGACAATTTGTTCATGGTTATGTCTGTGTCATAGTGACATGTCATGCTTGTATACAGCCTTATTGGGTTAGTTTATGGTTATGTCTGAGTCCTAATAACGTGGCTGTAGTCTGCCAGCTGGTCGTCCCGCGGCCCGCCAGTGCTCCCAGTAGTCAATTTTAATATGACATGGTAAGGAAATAAAAAAACACTCCAGTTTTAACACCATGATACTTTAATCTCAGATTCTGCGTGAAAGTTATTGTAAACATGTACAGTTATGTAACACCTTAACAATACTACAGTGGCACACTGGCACTTTACCAAGTCACAAATAACTGTGAACGAGGCAAGTTATAAACGCATGATCCACACAAACAGATAGATCTCACGGCCATCTCATTTTTATTTCAAGCCTTGTTTTTAAGCGATTTACACTTCGTCACACGATGGTGTCGCCGGCCGAAGACAGCTGATCTACAAGCTGACAAGTTGACAACACAATTAAGCATTTATAGTGTTTTGTTTTTCTGCTGGGATGATTGTGACACTATGCAAGCCGACATTACATCAATGTAAGATAAGACCACAAGCGGCAATGGGCAGACGACATGGTCTGTGTCGGGGGCCTGGTAAATGACGCAGTGTGGGAGAATATTAAAAGCCACCACTACAACTTAATTATGGGGAAATAGTCACCCAGTAATTATTTTCACTAGTACTAGTACATTATTTAGTCTACCTTTCATAACAACCAGTGGGAAGAGAGACCAGACCCATTGGCATTTCCTCATTTTACGAATTTCTTCAAACTTCCCCCATGAAACTAACCAATAAATAATGTATCTGTTTATTTGGCTCAGTTATGTCTTTCTAATAAGGTCTTAACATGCCTAACATACATGTGCATGCAAGGATCTGTAGCCATAAATGTAGTTTCAAAGAATGGCACAATTCATCTCAAGGACCCACAGACTCCCATTTGATAACCAAATAATTAAACAACTGGTTCCAATTGTACACTCTCCATTTGGATCCCTGGTGGTCCCCGGAACAGACATTGATAACCAGTGTGGAAATATAGTGTGCAGGAAATATAGTGGCCCTCTCCATCGTCAAAGTTGCCCACCCCTGCAGCCCTGCTCTAGTATACTGTACTCTACTGTATGTAGCCTACATCCCGAGAAGGTCAGCAAACTGCCGGGGAGTTTAGTCTTGTGATCGCCATGGCAGAGCGAGGTCAGGGTCCGGGGTCAGCCCACATACTGTACAGCTCAGAGAAACAAAAGCCTTTTTCTCTGCATTATTCACACAGGGAAGGAACAGTGTGGTTCTGGGCATTGTAGGGAGGCTAAGCGCCCTTTTATTATAAAAATCCATAGAGCAGCTCTAAGTACAGGGTTGGTTGAAGCATGTTGTGGCATAGCCCATCCCTCTCTCGGGCCACCCTACCATCAGTGGGATGTCTGTCGACTCTTTATCCCCCCTATTGTTTGGACTGCGGTTGCACTTTCCACCATGTCTGGACAGCAGAAGGGCACAGAGGCCAAACACGGTCAAACTTGACCTGAGAATCATCTGTTGCCATTTCAAACCTGCCATGCATGCATGTCAGCGTTCTCTCCTTGCTTCTGTGTGTGAGAAACGCAACACACCATGTCGGATGAATGAGGAGGACTTTAGAGGGGACAGCAGCTGTTCCTTCCTATACTCAAAGGAAATAGCCACACAGCATAAAAAACACCCTCTTCAATTTGCCCACAGCATGCAGGCGACTGTGTTCTTCCTACCAACCAAAACAGCAAATCGAAAAACAACTGTGTAAGTGCAATGTGACTGGGGAAAAATACAGCAACAACAGTTTTGCTTTCCAAAATGTGTGAGTTGCACGCAAACTTTACCTTCTGCACTGGCTATATGCTATTGCTATCGTGGACATCCACACGGCCCCATACAACAGAACACATGCAACACAAGACAATGGTTTAGCTGGGGTTTGGAAGGTTCTGGTTCAGGTTTTACAGGGCTCTTTCCTGTGCGGGTTCCGGCTTAGAATGGTGTTCTTCCAGTACGAACGACAAGCTACTACACCGGTGAGCCATACTCGTCTTTCTCTCTGATGTTGTACCTGACATCATTGTTTTTCTCTTGGTGGGCGCCAGATCTGAGGATAAACATGCAAGTATACTTGTCATTCCACTGTTATTTATGAAAATGTTGTATGTGCAGTGCATTAATTGCAGCCATCAGCCTTCAGAACAGTTTCTAACCTTAAACCAGAAAAAATATTTAAATAACGCTAGCCTGATGTTCCTATTTTAGGAATGTCATCGGTAGGTGGGATAGGTGGGATTATTTTGTTTATAGGGCTTAATTAGTTAAAGCACACTGAACCTTTGCCTAAATAAACATAAGAATAGCCTGAAATAAAAATGTACTATCAATGAATCAAAAGGAAATCCCCCAAAATACCCCTACTGTATACTATCATGCTACAGTACATGACTAAAGTGGCAAAGCCCAAACCACACCAAAGGGTCGGGTTGAGACACAACAGTTTTAAGGTAAACCACACCATTGCAACGAGTTCAGGGCCGGATTAACACCTGAGGGCCCCTGGGCACTGAAGCTCGAAGGGCCCCCCTTCACATGCACATGTACATCTTTGTGCACGCGCATATTGCCCCCCCCCCCCCCCCCCCCCCCACACAATTGCACTTTTCAGCTGCCTTCTCACCAACAATAAAACATTTATCTTTTTAGACACCATTTATTTCATTCGGATTAGCAGGGAAATTCTGTGGAGCTAAAAAATAACCCCTGGTTGCCCATATGGTAGATCCGGCCCTGAATGAGTTGCATTGGTGTGGTCTACCTTAAAAACGGTTTTGTCCCAACCCGACCCTTTGGTGTGGTTTGGGCTGTTTACTACTGCATGAAGTAAAACAAGCTGTGAGTCCTGAACAAATTATGGTTTAGAGGCAAGAACAAAACGTACACAGCAATATCAGATTATCGCTCAAGCACCAGTACATCAAATTGTTTGCTCTCTTTAAATGTCCCTTGCTCTGACTGTAATGTTTATTATTACACATGATCAGAGGGGGGGGGGGGACTTGCTCTCAATTTAATCCATACCCTTGTGTGACTAAGAGTGGTGCAAGTAAATCTGGTCCTATTAAATCCAACTAATAAATGCACTATATCCCTATAAACATTACCAGAAGTCTTAAAAGCCATAAAATGTAGGCTGCTGAAATTCCAGCAAGTCATTGTTTATACAATGATTGAACCAGATGGAGTAGTGGAACCTTTTCCTGTAGCATCCACTGATGCACAACAAGACAACACGTACTGGATGACAAATGTATGTCTTAAAGTTGAAGATTCCCCTCTTAACCCTTATAGTAGCTGTAAGTGTGATCATTGGCAAAAGCATCGCATGTAAGTAACTATAGCTTCGGCTACGTTGAAAATAAGAGCTTAATTGCCCTCAACTTACTCCAGAGTATAAAGGTGATGATGATGTGGTCATTTCATTATATACTGTAGATATTCCACTGTTAGATGGATGTTAGGTTCATAGCTTACGTATGATTTATTTATTTATTTGATGTACTACCATGCATGTTTTTGTTCTTGCAGCTTACTGTAAATCACTCTGGATTAAGAGCATCTGCTAAATGCCTAAATTGTAATTTATTTTATACGGTGAACATAAGAAAGGCTCCCAGTTCCATGTTCCTCAGCTATACGCTCTCTCCTATAGGGTCTTATGTTCCCAGGGTCCTAATTGTTTCCCAAGGTGGGAACGTGACAGAGATGTTCTCCAGCTCTGTATTCGGGTTAATATGACATGGTTGTGCTGTTCTGCATGGCTGGGATTTGGCAGCAGACACGAGCCCGCAGGCCAAGTTAGGAACATAATCACAGACTATGCTGAATACTGTAGAACACTCCCTCTTGTGTGACATCTCTTACTTACTGTACCTGTATCACTGCTGCCCTCTAAGTTTCTGAATTTTTTAAGGGCGCTAGCCCCTCCTATATATCCAGCTTTTAGTGTACAAACTTTGTCCTACACAAACATTAATTTCCCATTGACAATGAATATTGCCAAAGAGTATTTTTCACCATAGTGTCTGAGCAAATAGGCATAGACAGTGTCTATTTTACGTCATGATGATGTACGATGATATAGAGCGCCCCTCACTTCACACGGATGTGATATATATTTACTTAATAGAAAATAAAACATGCACTGCGGTCTACACATCACAGATAGAAACTATCTAAACTATGAAGTTCAAATAGTCTAGGCTACTTAAACTCACGTTTTTTGGTTAGTTTATTGCTGATTATCAGCATTAACAGCACTTATTTATCTGTTTTAACTAAACTGTAGATTGTATTTGTAACCGTTATGATAGTGGGATGTTTCCTTTAACTTACCTGTATTTCTTTAATAGACCGCATGTTAAAGAGACAATGACAACAAGTCCCAGGGCTGAAGCCATCACTATAGGGACCAGTACACCTGTAAAGCATGGAAGCAATACTAATAAGGACAACAAGGGGAACTGAAATAATGGGCTATATGCATGCAGAATAACTCTTCCTACTTCTGGGCCGCTTCCATAATTCCTTCACAGGTGTTACCGATGATAGGCCTACTAATTAAGGTTCTGTTCCATTTAGTGTGCAGTGGTTCTCAAACATTTTAATAGGACCCCCATAATTCTGGAAGTGTACAAATGGAACCAAATGGAACCTTGCAGGTCCATTTGGTTCCATTTGTAGTACACTCTCACACACATACGGGGCCATTTGGATAGCAGAGTGTTTCAACTTTCCAGTGAGCCAACATGCACAATAGCAGCACCCAGCTGACTCTGGTTGACCAGAATGGAACAGAGCCATCATTAGTATCATCGGTAACCCCTGTGAAGGAAGTATGGAAGTCTTACAGAATATAATAGAGACGTCACTGGATTTATCCTCCCATCCACTTGCATTGAGTTGCTCACTCAGCGCATGAGGCGATTTCACCCCTTCCATTGGGATAGTGTATGATTGTGTAGCCTACCTATTTGTGCACAAGTGACTGAGTTTTTAATGGGACAGACTTGGAGAAGAACAGTCAACAAACACAAGCCAAACCAAAATCCACATGCACGGCACGCTTCAAACATTTCAGTGGTTATACAAATTATGTGTTAACACATTTTTTGTTCTTTGGTTTAGGGGTTTTTACAAAACAAACGTGTCAGTTTAATTATAGCTGGAGAAAGTGTGTTGGTCATAATTCACCAGACAGATGACAGCAATTGGTCTTGTATATTTTACTATCATCTGTGCTCAAAGCTGTGTGCATATTCAATATTCATATTTCCACACTGCGTGACACAGTTGTTATTGCTGGAGGAAACTGATAACACAAAGATAAAAATTAGAGAAGTATGACTTCGTGTTGACATATTGTTTGTCCAGAAGAAGGTCTGGTGGGTAGGTAGGTAGCTAGGTAGGTATACACGTGGGAAGGTATATAGGTAGGTAGGTAGGTAGGTAGGTGGATGGGTACTGTAGGTAGGTAGTTAGGTAGGTTGACTGTAGGTATGTTCTTGTAATCTGGGGTTTTGTGCTTGAATGTTACTTGGTACTTGATAAAGACAAGCATGTTTTAGTAGCCTACAGTCCAGTGTGCATTATGGTAAAACTGACATTATTGGCCAGTATACCTAAGAGGAAGCTGGAGTCATCATGAGTGAAGGAACGGGCGACATGCTGAAGGTATACAGACAGATTAGAGCCCGACCGATATATCGCATTATTTGACTTATTTGATAACATCAGTATCAGCAATAGTTGTGTCCAAATTTGAACCACTTACAACTTGGTGTCCCTATTTTGGGCACAAAGAAAATTTTCGAAAAGATCCGGAATCAAAATTTTAACAATAGCCAATGCGACAGTAAAATTATTTTTATTTAGCCCTTTTTTATTACAAAAAATATCGGCTAAACATCCGTAATCGGTGGTCTATAAGACTCTCCAACATTGGGAATGGTGTTGAATGTAAGAATCTGGCATTGGTCGGGCTCTAATAACACAGACAGTAAAGATGTAAAATACACGCAAGAGTAACATACCAAGGTTCATCCAAGAAAGGTCATCTGAGTTGCAGAAAAAGAGAGAAGAGTGAAAATGTAAATGAAATTTCACAACGGAAAAGACATCACACACTGTCATACTTATGACACACTAGATGAGGATAGTGTCAGAATGAGTCACATTGAACAAATAATACTATTGGCGTAGTAAGTGCAAGTTAATCATCAGTAAGTCACCAAGGTCAGTTCTTTAAAAGGTAGCGGCTGAATTTTTCCACTCAAAATAATTACATTTATATTTTTTATGCAACAAAATAGGTTTGTTGACTGACAACCAGTTTCACACCTCCCTCTATCACCTCAGTCTCTTCTCAAACATGCTTTGCACCTGGTATAGAAAGGTATTGAAAAAGAGCTGCCATGTTTGCTTCACACATAATTCCTTTATTCAGAAAACAGCGCACATCTTGCAGTGTTACTTATTTTAAAAGGCATTTAGACGAGCGGCACAATTGTGAAACCAGAGGTCTTTAAACGCTTCAGCTTTCTCAATTCCAATGGTTTACTATAGCTGCCTTGTCCATTGTCCGAGACCATTACTATTCCCTATGCCAGAATTCCTCTGCCATAGAACAAACGTTTGCATAGTAACCATTTTCCTTGCAGGTCTCTGGTCTCTGTGTGCATTACATGTAACTCCACGTATACAGATTTCCAGGCAAAAGACAATAATGCTTAAAACAGTTCTGCCCTCATCATGGGCATCACGGTCCATTTAAAGTAAAGTGTTTAGCAATGCAAAGCTCTCCAAAGAGACAAAATGTCCATTTTGAGACGTTTCCTCATTCATCATTCTTACAACAAATATCTTCCTGAGTATCTATCATTTCTTGTGCCTTCGCCGGAATAGATTTCCACTGTAAATGTAGTAAATCAACAATAACGAACAACGATGTGCATGTACTACAAACAATAATTTAATGTAAAATAATTTGTTAAAAAGGTATCATCAGGCGATGACAGTTTGATCAGGAGAAGTTTTGGCTACAGTACAATGTGTTCATCAGTCTTTCATTCTGGAACACATTGTCATCTGCTGGGGAATGTAACAAAACCATGCTTTAGGGCTATGCACAATATGTTGTCTGCAAGTTCTCTAGTCTTCCACCTCCATAGGCAGGATCCAGGTAAATTGAGCACCCTGGGTCTTCCCGGGAAGAGTGCCAGGATGGAATCCTTGATTCTTTGCTAGTGGTGACAGAGGTTCGTACTTTGTCAGTGGTGGGAGAGGTTCATACTTTGACTGTGGCACAGGTTGCTTCATTCCTTGGGGGAACTTCCTCAGCCCCATGGTGGCTCTTGTCAGAGAGCGTTCCAATTCAGTAGCCTCGTCTGTCGGCCGGTCGCGGAGAATGAGTCTGACGGTGGAGAGGGCGAGATCTGATTTACACTCCAGGTAACTCTTGAGGTTGAGCTCAGGGAATATGGCATCTCTGAGAGCCTGAACCAACTCGCTCTCACTGTGAGACCTCCTCAGCTGACGCATGATTTCCTGCTCCACTGAGACGTAGCAGAGCGTGTCCTCCGTCAGCCCCGACATTCCCACGTAGCGGTTACTCGGGCTCTTCTTGTGCAGCGAGGGGTTCAACCACTGTTGTTGTTGTTTGGGCTTGGCCGGGGTGCCGAAGTACAGGCTGTTTTTGTTGCTAGTGGCGGGGGGATTCGCTGCAGCCTGCGGTAGGAGCCTGTAGAGCCCCTCGTCAGCCAGGTCTGCCAGGTCACCCACCAGCAGCTGCTGAATGATTCGCTTCCTCACCAGTGGAGATGTAACTGTAAGAGGACCGTGCAGTCCTCTGCCTGCATCGGACACAAAGCCAATCACAACTTGTTAAACAACCCAGCTCGAAGGATATTCTCACGCTATACAGTGTGCCTTTGGACCTACAGGCCCAGCATGCATGAAGCATTGCTGGTACAGTGAAAGGACAGAGCTGTCTCCTGCTGAGCACCACTCGTCAAGAAAGCCAGAAGAGCAAAAGGTTGCTCCGCCGCGTGTCAGTACAGATCTGCCATTAGAGAATCAGAATCAGCCCTGTAAAGTGGAAGCTCTGAAGAAGAGGAGAACATGCAGATTCTTGTCATACCACAGCGTATGGTATATTTACGTCCACACAGCCGGTAAGCCAGCGTTGACTAAAATCAGGCCTTTGAGGACAGATTTATGTGCTGAGTATCTCATTATGGAAAAAGGCATTTGTGCTGTGTTGAGGGACGGCATACTATCCAACAAGAACATCCATGTCAATCAACTCTCAAATGGTTATGAATAACATGAAGGTAACAGCTTGACCACAAGCAGGTGATAATGTACAAGCAGAAGCCAGTGCCAGACAGTGTTTTCCCAGCAGAGGACAGGAGGATTAACAACAACAACTCATCTGCGTTCATAAGCCATTTCAATGCAGCACGGATGCTATGCCATTTCATCACATACGTATGGTAAATTCTACCCCATAAATGGTAAAATGGTGCATTTATATAGCGCCTTTAAGGCGCTCAAACAATAGGCCACACCAAACCCATTGTCCAGACCATACTTACCGTCCTTAAAGGAGACCAGGACAAGGCGGTGGTCAGTGAGCTGCGGTTTCCTGAAGTTGCCATTCAGGGGTACTGGAGCGGAGTCTTGGACATGGGAGGAGTACATGGCAGTTGCTAGGCTCATAAACTAGGGAGACACAACAAAACAAACCACATTAGACACTGAGATTTTCCACAGCTAGAAGGCATTACAATGTAATTCTTTGCAACGACCTATTCCTGAGGATCTAAGGCTAGCAAAATCTTAAATCTTTTAAAATCACTTAATCTGAAAACATACTTTTATATCAAGTCCTTTCCTTAATTTTAGATATTGTCACTTTTAATGTCTTTTTGCTATTTTTGAGTGGTGCAACCACTCCAAGGAACAGCAATGTCCGTGTTCACCTATCTATGTGACGTTAATGAGCACCAGTATATGACTGCTGTTGTGCCAGAAACAGAGAGAGGGCTGCACTGTTGCCTGCTAATGAGAGAGAGAGAGAGAGGTGTGTGTGTGTGTGTGTGTGTGTGTGTGTGTGTGTGTGTGTGTGTGTGTGGGGGGAATTAAAAGATTTCAGTGCACTGTGCCTACACATGTCGCGACCGCAGGTCGCGACATGTGTAGGCACAATGCAAGGAATAAATGCATTCGCCATGTATCCGAAGGAAGTCTGATCCAATCACTTTTAGATTTCTCCAGTTTAATCCTGAGTTTAAGTTTTTTAGTGTTCAAGATCTAATTTTAGGCATGTTTAAGCCTCGAGGAAAATCCGTGTTGAGGTTCTTAATCCACTGTTTTTCATTAAAACGTCTTTGTCCTACTGTCCAGTTAGGATTGTGTTGAAGTCCAGTGCATTTTAGAGCTCCAATGCCGTGCGCCATGAAATGTTGCACCAATCTTGTGGTTGTCTTTTTGGCATTGTTAATATTGTATCTGTGTCGTCCCAGCCTAGTACCTATTGTTTTACCTGTCTCTCCGACATATTGTAAACCACATTTTTCACATGTGATTCAATAAATGCAGTTGCTGGTTCTGGCTGTTATTTGTTGTTTAATCTCCAAGACGCGTTTTGTGGTTCTATTTTTTACTAATTGTTTGGGTTTGAAGTATTCTGGTCCCTGGCGTGCTGGTGTGTTGATTTCTTTTAGCTTGCTGTGTACTAGATAATCTTTAAGGTTTTTATTTTTTCTGTAGGCCGATATAATTTTATAATCTTTTAGAAGATCGTCTGTTCGGTTCTCAAAATTCCTTTTTATTCTGTTGTTGGCTAGTGTCAGTGTGCTCTGTGTTGAATAACTGGTTATCAGGGCCAATTTGGGGCCTGTATCTCGCACTTTTATTTCTAAGAAGGTTTTTTGGGCTTTCCGGAGGAAGGTCCTAGTGTATCCTCTTAGTCTGAGGGCATTAAATAGAGTTTTACAAGCTATTTTGAAATCACTTCTTTGCGTGCAAATCCTATGGAATCTTAGTAGTTGTGATTTGACTATTCCTGTGTAGGAGTGTGTCGGGTGGAATGACGTTTTGTGTAATAGGGCGTGAGTGTCTGTTTCTTTAAAGAATACTTTTAAGTCTAGTTTCCCATTTGTGTTAAAGTTTGGGCCCTTGAAGATTGTTACATCAAGAAAGTCAATCCTTTCTGTGTGTGTCACATATTTTATCGTTATGGATCTATGATGGCTATTTAAAACATCAATAAATTCCTGGAATTCTTCTTGGCTATGTTCCCATATTCCAAATATATCATCTAGAAATCTATAGTAATGTGTCGGTTTAATTCTGCATTTTTCTAGTGCGGTCTGTTCCCATATGCTCATGTAAATGTTTGCATAAGATGGTGCAAATCTCTTTCCCATGGCCGTGCCTTTGATTTGTAAATAGAATTTGTTGTTAAAGGAAAAATCATTCTGGGTTAGATTTAAGTCTAGTAATTGGAGTATTTCCTCCTCTGGTCGACTTGTGTCTGGGTATTTACTAAAGACTTCCCTGACTGCTTGTAGTCCTGATTCTGTTTCAATGTTTGTGTAGAGGCTGTCTATATCTATTGAAAATAGAAGGGCCTCCTTTCCTACTTTAATAGCTTTAATTTTGTCCACAAAATCGTAAGTGTCTTTTATAAAACTGGGGTGTTTTATCGACAGTGGGTTCAGGAAATATTCAATAAACTCTGCTGTCTGATACGTCTCGCTGCCACAGTCCGACACAATTGGTCTCCCGGGTGGAATTTCATATGGTATTGTCCATGAATCCGGGCTTTTGTGTATTTTTGGTAAAAGATAAAATATCCTAGCCCGTGGGCATATTAAGTATTGATGTTGTTTGGCGTTTATGTGCCTTTTGGGGGGGGGGGGGGGGGGGGGGGTAGAGTTGCACCACTCAGTTCACACGGGTGTGATTTTTACTTAATGTATTGTATACTATATGCACTTTATATTCACAGTGGTGGTCAAATACCTGTCTGTGGGAGATGGTTATATGATTCTTGAACACGGTCCACAGCACGCTAGGGTAACAAGGAGGTGTCGTCAGTGAGCCGGCGTAGCGGTAGTATTCATCCAGAAGTGCAGGCAGCAGTGCTCTGATGTTGAAACCTGCCACCTTCACTCTCTGATCTGCCAGTTGACAGTGTTGTGGGTGACATGAGGCATACAGCAGTGATGCTGAGGGTTGAATGCTGATCGACTCATATGAAGGCTAATGCAGGGGTTCTCAACGTTTTGGGCTGAGGCTATGGCCATGTCTCGACCCCCCACGCTGCGCCCCCCTTCCCCACCCCCAATACAAAATTACCCCTACAATAACCTTAATAATAAAGAAAATACATCATAAATAAATACGGAAACCATTAAGGAAAGTTTATGCATGTAATATGTGTACTATGTAAACTCATAGTTTCCATTTTCCAGCTATTCAGTTGAAAAAAATATATATATATATAATAAACCGTATACTGGGTATACGATACGATACAGTATGCATGTGAATTGTTAAGCTTACCTCTGTATTTGATACCATTGATGAACCTCAGGAACTTCTCAAAGGATGGATTGAACTCGCCAACCTGTGTAGGAGGCACTGTTAGAGGGATGTGTTCTCAATGCATTATGAACCGAGTTCACTCTACGTCCCGTCCCGTCCCGTCCCCCCCCCCCCAGCACTCACCTCAATCAGGACTCCCAGCACTGCCAGGCCATCAGATTTGTCCATTGCCATGGAAATATTGTGGTACTTGTCCGAATTATAGTGCACAACATGCATCTGTGAATGTAAAGGGAAACAAATCAACCCCAAGTTCATTTTAAAGTTCTTTCAGTAAGAGCTTAATCTCAAAGATATCTCTGATACTGTATCTTTAGCTCACATTATTCTCTCCGCTTTAAAGACTTTATAAACAGCTTCTTGCAAAGTGTTGCACTAAACATAGCATGTTTTGCACATATACTCTGAGTGTTAATTGGATTTGGAAGTGACATAGTTGGCAATATCACGTTAAATTATTAGCATACTGGTGAGAAGTCGATCTGGAAATGAAATGAAAAGAACACATAGAAAACAGTGGAACTGCACAGTAACATTCTTAGTGTTAGCTTGTTGGTTTTCTTTCGTACCCTCTTTTTGGGATGGTATATACTCCAGTGGGTGGTCTATCACAATTTACGACAAGAGTAGATAATGCATAAGTACTGTATTTCATGTACCACCACAAAGGCAGGCAAGTAGACTATAGGCATGCACGTGGCGATGAGATGGTATTTATGGACTAGCTACAGTATGCTCTGTCCATGGGGAAAAAGGGGGACAATTCCACAATTTATGGGAAATGTTCAATTTTCCGCCATTCCTTCCAATACAACATGTCATCAAGGGAAGTAGGAGACTGTGGTTCTGGAGCCTGGAGACAGTTGAAAGGATGCACACGCTCTACGTGTCCACTGACAAACGCAGGTCAAACCACAATGCTTTAAATGTGGTTCCTCTACAGCAGGACCATGATCCCTATAACTGGCCACATGTCGGCTGAGGCACTAGCGCCTTAGATAGCACTTTATGTAGACTTAATTTTAAATATAGCACTTTATATAGACTTAGAGAGTATTTTAAACAGACTTATAGCATGTTACGTAGACAGCACTAGAATTGCATTTTATGTAGTCATAGCACTTTATAGTACACATGTATAATATATATAATATAATATAGTATAGTATGTATAGTTTACATAGATACTCCACTGTTACGTTCTTAGCTTACGCATGTTTCATGATAACTACTTTTTATATATGTGATGTATGCCATACTTTTTGTTATTGCTTAATGTAAATCACTCTGGATTAAGAGCGTCTGCTAAATGCCTAAATTGTAAAATTGTATGTTGTAACATGCCTCTCCCCGCGGTGATTCAAATTAAATGCAAAATTATAGATAAAAATGCACATTTTATTTTTATCACTATCCGTGATATGTGGCAGCGTTCTTTCCAGAAGTCTTATTTCCAAGTATCAAAAGTAAAATGCAGCAAACTGCATGACTCATCCTGTTGTGCATGGATTGTCTACTGAGCTTGACACGTGAAATAGGACAGAGAAGGATCAAGTCATTTTAAGAGGCGGTTGAAAACCCCAAACATATTAATAATCTAATACTCTAATCGAATGCCGAAAAAAATCATGTAAGAAGGTAAAAAGGGAAAAGAAACATATACAGGGAGGGGAAAGGGGGTTTCAGATTTTACGGGGGCCATGCCGTTTCGAATTGCGGCCGTCCGTAGGTGCCCTTTGAAAGCGGTTTTGAAGGGGAGCGAATGGAATTAGTCCCTTGAGCGAATTCATTTAGTCCCTTGTTTGTGCCAAATCTGGGTTGCACATGCTATGTCTCTGGTGTTGTGGGTGTGAACTATCTTCTTTGGCCTATAAGGTTACACGCCTCTTTAATTAGAATGAATCATGGCTTCAAACGTTTTATACAGTACAAGCATTCAATTATACTATAAAGATGCAAGATAAGAGGTTTCTGTATTTGGATGCTACTGCTTCAACTGCACATCTGCCACGAGACTGAAATATGTAGACAGGCAACTCTTAAAACCTATTTATACTGTGCCGCGAGACAGTGTTTCATAGTGAAAATAGCCGATCAAAAATATCACAACATGTCACGTCGTTTGACTCTGAAGATGTCACATATACTGCAGTCATCAGACTATCAAACAATTTGTCTACATCTCCAAAGCAATGTGATTATACCAGCTCTCAAGAATGAACAGTCCTGTGTCCTACCTGCCAGTCCTTGCAGGAATTGCCCCGGCCAGCCTCCGACGAGAGGCCGGCCTCTCGTCGGAGAGGCCAGCAGTGGAAATACAGTGGAAATAACAGTACAGTGGAACACTACAGTGGAAATAAAGCCTCCAAACAGACTCGACGGCAGCACAAGAGATGCTACATTCCATCCCAGAGGACTTATGCACCAGTACATGGCTGGCGGCATCCTGGAAGCAGGAGTGGGAGTCTGCTGGGCCCTCCTGTATCCACTGCTACATCTGTAACCCGGATGATGGTATTGAAGGAGAGGACCTACCACACCGGCAATGGACCCTACCGCCTACACACTGGAGTCGGCTGCTCCAAATCAACAAAGTGGGGCTTGACAGTGTGCGAGTGTGGTGAGCCTGAGCAGTCTGCCGAACACATAATTAACACCTGCCCCCTGTACAGACCACCTTCGGAGGCCGGCCTCTTCCACGTGGGACCAGAGACAAGGGGGCGTGGCTACTCGATACTGAGTTGGACATTTGACGATGCTACACAAAAGAAGTAGAAGAAGAATAGACAGTGATGTTTAATGCTGGTTACCTCTGCTGCAAACTGGTGGCCCTTGACTGTGTGCTCAGAGCCAGCCGGCCTGTTGGAGGAACCCCAGTGGAAATGGAGCTGGGCTGCGGTGTAACGATGAGGCAGACCAGAGATATACATCCTGGAGGGAAGGGACAATTGCACTGTGGAGAGAGACAATAGGTATAATCAACTAGAAAAGCAGTTCCTGCAGAAACTGTGCGGGCTCGCTGAAAACCTGCAATGTATATGATGTACAGTAGAAATTTCTCTAATCCAGTGATGATGGATGGTGACATATTCACTGCCGCCCCAAGGAAGCAGCAGAGGTTTGAATGCATTGTCTTGTTTGAACTAGGGGCTCTATTTCCGTTTTAGCTTTCTAAACACTATTTGGGGATTTAGAATTGGAGAAGGGGCGTTCCCGCACTAAAGTGGCTATTTTGGTCACCTGTCTAAATCCCTAAAACACCTCTGCTACCCGTTACATTATGCTTGTGGTTTGGGCGTTACAATAATGAAACCAATCACCGTGTCACATGCAATTGCCTTTAAGAGATCCCTGGACCCTTATCCGTTGTCCGTTATGCCCAGTTCTATATTGCTTCATATATGCTCACTTCCACAAAGTATGTGGAAGTAGTTAGATGCCAAAAAAGGTGTCTGTGGAGAATTAGTGTTAGACCTACCGTGCAACTCAAGGTTCCGTTTTTTGAGGGGCACTATCGCCCCTCCAATGCATGGCTTTCCGAACTTACGTCAGGCTAGTAGACAAGTCTAATGTTTGTCAAGAGCCTAATTATAAATGTCCTGTCCCAGCCAAAGTCTATGGATTTTAATGTAAATATAATTTATGCCAGCCGAGTCTATGGACTTTAATATTTGTTTAGGGTAAAGTATCACAATGTCAGACGTCATCTTGCTGATATAAATACATTTTGTAATATATTTATTTCATTTTTCACAGACATGAGAACATCAACGTGCCCCCAAAACTCTGGGCGCCCCTCACTTCACATAAGTGTTATTTTTAGATGTAGTGGCCTGTCCCCTGCCTATATGCTCAACAGTAAAATTGCTGTCTCTGCATATTTTAGGGACACAAGTCACACTGATAATACCACTCAGCTGATGGCAGACATACTGTACGCATAAGCATTTGTCTGGTCTGCACAGTTGATGGCAGGTGACGAAACAGTGAATGCTGGTAGGTGCCAATTTATCTCTGCTGATGTCACAGCCATTGTAATGCTCTGACGAACATAGGGCATGACATATTAGCCTGTAGATGCCATTTTAAAACAGGAAATGCACTCTGTCGAGGTGCCAACGCACGCTCTGCTTGCGCAAGTAATTACTTATACGTAGCAGTTTACGTAGCACCATGGCCCCTCGACAAACCTCAAGCAAGAGGTAACAGTTTTTGTCTGTTGTGCTGCAGTCTACCCAACTTTGACACACAGCATTATTCTCTGTTCAAATAAAGCATAATGATACAATGCGAAGAATAAACACTTTCTTGTTCCCAAGTAATTCAAATAAATAGGGCTTCTGTGGTGTGTGGGTATTGTTTGCTGTCTATTGTTTGTACCATAAGCTATATTTAGATGTAGCAGTTATGTTAAAGTGTGTGTTAAAAATAGATACCGTATTGAAAAACTAAAACTGATACAGAGTCAATTTTTTTGTGACACACCAGACACTGTAAGGCCACTGACTAGTCTCTGCTTTCCGAGACTAAACATGGTGCGCTTACTTTGGGTCAAAGGCCAGCAAAGATAATAAGAGTTATTACCGAAAATTGCTGCAGCTGATGCAGAAAGTGGAGCCTCCTATAATTTTCTTTATGTTGACCCAGGAATTAGGCCACTAAGACAATGAAGCAGTTCTCAGGCAATTATCTGGTCCAAACCTAATATGAGTGTGTGTTAAGTCCAGTTTCATGGTTTTACTGAATATTCAATAATGCTCACTTAATGTACAGAACGTGTAACGAACGTGTAACGATATAGAAACATTGAAATATCGATTTTATTTTATTTTAAATCGAAGTATATCGATATGTAAACAGTAAATATCGTATTGCATCATTTGACTTTGTATCGTATCATTTCGCAATGGAAATTATCAATTTAATCAATACTAAGTACTTAAATGTATTCTCTGTGTTCATGTCAAGGTACGGGTTCATCCATACTGTATGTGTTCAAATATAATGTCTATGTATTTGCCAGAGAATCACTGTGTTTACTTATTTATATCCATAATAATTAATGTAACCCTTAAAAAACCTGCACTATCCACAAGTTTCACACAAATTTAACGTATTTGCTAAATGGTTACTGTATCGGTTACTGTATCGATTTCAAAATTTCGCCATAATGAACCAATATCGTCCATGTATCGTATCGTCAACCATGTATCGTGATACGTATCGTATCGCTGTTAAAATGTACCGTTACACCCCTAGTTGTGATGCATTTCATGGATCAAATTGTGTGACTTACTTGAATGTCCATTGTTTCCCAGAGTAAGTTCCTCATAGGCTGACAGGTTGTAGTTGTGAGGCTCGATGGGTCTCAACGTCGGGTCAAACCTTAGCAGCTCTGTCTTGATGTCTATTGGAGACTGGAATGCTCCTCCACAGAAAGGGTAATGCTTTGGCCAATGGTGCTCTCCTTCTGGCCCTGCAGTATAGTACCAATGACAAAACAATTACCAAAATAAAACTGTACTTGTTACTACCAAAATGCAAGGGATGCACACGCAGATTAGACACACCAACGGACCGACATGCGGAAACAACGGCCGGACATGCGCTGCTCCCGTGCTTGCGGTTAGGGTTAGGTTAGGGTTTGAGGTAGGTTGACAAGTACCTCTTGGTATACAAGTACCTTTACTGCAAAGCATTTAAATGGATGTATAAATTGATGTTTCTGATTATTGAGGGAGCTCACCCCTCCTATAAACAGCTATAGTGTAGATTCTTAACACAAACATTAAATGCCATTGACAATGAATGGAGATTTTCATATGTGTCTGAACAAATCGGCTGTCGGTATGTCGGTGGAAACCCTTGGCCAATAAGGGACCACCATTCTTGGTAACTAAGGTATGTTTCACGGCCCTCCCTTCACACGGGAGTGATATTTTTCCTATCTATATAAAAAAGGATCACGTTGTTGAATGCATGCTAATGGGGCTAACCAATGAGAATTTCTCTCTCTTTCCTAATGAGAGGTTACAATAAAGCACTCAACGCAACACCAAAAATGGCCACTGTTGCAGATGCAGTTGCGCACTTTATGGGACCTCTGCTCGTAAGCGCTGTCTTTGGCCAAGGAAAGAGTGCCTGAAGGAGAGAGAACAGTGCACAGCGGTCCTGGAAATCAGAGAAAGGAAATACTCATTGCAAATTGATTTAGAGAAGAAAAACAAATCAGGAAGCTATTTATGTGTGTGATATTTAAATTTGGCGAGTTGACAAAAGAATGAGGCTGCATGCATACTGGGCGTTTCTGCTAGATACTGTAGATGCTGCCTTCCAGTAGAAACTAAGAATGTCCCTGTAGAACAGTGCCAACCCTCAACAGTTATCTGAATAGACAAAGACAAAGTGTGCTGAATGTAGCTGTGTGTTCACATCACTGTTACGTTATGACAGTTTGCCCATTCAGCGTCCATTTAAGGAATCCACCATTCAGCATATGCCAGATGAATATCATTAAGCAAGCATGAATGATACAGATGACGTCCCCCCACCACCACCACCTCTGTCACATAACAGAGAGAGATTTGAATTCATTCTACATGACATGCTGAAAGGCACCAAGAGAATTATGTGAGTGTGAAGTCACTGCATACAGTTTGCTCAAGGGAAAAGCTCAAAGTTCAAGCTGGGCAAAGTATTCCCTATAATAAGAAACTTAAGTTATTCTTATGGCTATAATTACCCCAGTGTCCAGTTCATTTGCTGTTTTAATTAGAGCCAACATGCCCTCTCGTAATCACGCCAGTGGCCTGTGGTGGCCCTCAAGTGTCCTTTAGCACAGCTTGACTGCTTGTAGTTTTTTTTTAACCTTGGCATTCTGTTATGTAAATTCAGCAAGAGTCCATCCAGATTTGTGTAATATACCACTGGTTCTGAAACACTGGGTCGAGACCCATTTGTGGGTCACAGACCAATTTGTATGGGTTTTCTTTTACTTGCAGTTGAAAAAATATATATATTTCAAACGATTTAGTTTTTTAAATATATTATTATTTTTAAATTGTATACATTTTAAAACAACCAAACAGACAAATCTAAGACATTCCATAAATAAAAATAATAATAATTATGAAGTGGTGAAAATAGCCGATCTACAAGCTCACAACGTGCCGCAAAGCGACACGTTTTGAGCTTGTAGTTCTGCTATTTCTACTAGTTTGGGTCCCGTTTGAGCAAATGTCTAATCTCTCTTTTGGGTCTTGAGCTGAAACGTTTGGGAACCACTGGTGTATACCATCATGCAGCTAGTGTCCTCCCACAGAGTGCTCGAGGTGAGGATGCCCCCGTCAGGCCTGTAAACTGCTGTGGACATCTCTGTGTGCTTTGATTGTTTGTAAGTAAAAATGAGAAAAAGGGCGCACACTCGTAGCCACGATGCTGTATATTTATTATTATCCAACGTTTCGACCTTTCGGCCTTCTTCAGGGAATGATTGTTTGTAACCAGTAATTAAATCTTCCACATTGCACTCAAGAACTGTATCCCATCCAGGACGGGAACCCCTTTTGGTGTTTTAAGTAGTATGTTATACTTTAGCTATTTTGAAAAATCGTAAAAATGTGAAAAATAATGGCGCACATATTTGAATATTCTTTCAGAGCTAACGTTTCTAACTCAAATCTTTGCTTCTGGGGGGAGGGGTCCCCTGGAAAAACATATTTTCAGATGGGGGTCGGCAGCCAAATACAGATCATTCTGTATTTTGAACATCACTGAAACATATAGGTTTTCAGAAAACTTTTTTTTTATTTTGGAAATGATGTCATATGGAAGTCACGTCTATGGACTTAATAATGTAAAAAAAAAAACAGCATCCCACATGACACCATGGGGCAGCCAAGTCTACAGACTGTTTAGAGTACTTTAAAGAAGCATATGGTACGATGTTTGTTAAAATAAGTGAGACGCCCCTCGCTTCACACAAGTGGGATTTTCTTTAGCATAAAATTTCAAATCATTCATATTCGTCTTAATTGTGCAACACAACTTCACATCTTAAACAGTGCAGTGGATTAGGATATAAACAATATTTAACAAAATAATTAATTTAGGGACAATTGCACAATGATTGTATTTCTCTATTAATTCCGTCTAACATGGTGTCCCTGGGGACAGGTGTAGCCAACAGGCTGTTGAAAACCAGTGACACATCAAGTGGTCGTCTCTGGTGCCTTTGTTTATGTAAGAGCTTGTCATGGTATGGTTCAAGAAGCCGTTCACATACAACCTTTAAGCCACAAAGCCAACGGCAGGCAAGGCAACCACTTATGAAATGGTGTAATTGCAGAGCTCTCTACAGTCTAGTGTTGCACTTAAATTATGCTCTGCATGTCGTACGACGGCGTCACGTGGCTTGCGCTGTTGTACGACAACATAGAAATCAGGCTTTTACCACTTGAACCCCAGCATCCCTATTCTGATGTTGTGAGCTTGTAGACCGGCTAACTTGGTCAAAGTGAGGTGGTGGCAGTATTCCGTGCTGTCTAATTGCATTGTGTCATAGGAAGGCGAAACAATGGTTTTTAAAACTCATCAGATTTGCCAACCTCTGCAGGCTATATGCACTAACAATGCTATGACTCCGTTTTTGGCCATGCAACTACAGGTCAGGATTGCCTCTAAATTATCTCTAATTCTCAATTTATATATTTTGTTTTGGGTGGAATATACTAGGTCTGACTCACAGACAAACAAATACAAGTTAACTATGGTTACTGTTCTTTTTAACAAGGCATTTGCCTATAGTTGGACTTTTAGATGCCCTGTGTGCTTTTAACCTTTTAGCATGTATAGGTGACCAGGTCTAGGTGACCATGTATAGGTGACTTATTCTTCTTTTAGTCCTTTTAAATACTGCATTTTTCCTCTCTTGATGTATAGCACTTTGAGATGTGTTTCAAACGTACTGAGTTATAAATAAAATGTATTATTATTATTATATTAATAATTGTAATAATAATAATAATAATAATAATAATTATTATTATTATAATAATAATAATAATTATTATTATTATTATTATTACCCTTTCAGCCTTTCTGTCTTTGTGTGTGTGTGTGTGTGTGTGTGTGTGTGTGTGTGTGTGTGTGTGTGTGTGTGTGTGTGTGTGTGTGTGTGTGTGTGTGTGTGTATGTGTGTGTGTGTGTGTGTGTGTGTGTGTGTGTGGAGGGGGTGAACAAATTAATAGGCTAATATGTGTAGAAATACAAAATGTTGAGGAAAACAGTTAGAGGTAACTGACCATTGTATGTCCATTTGTGACCTGAAACAGAGAGAAAGTTAACATGAATGACGAGTGCTTCACCATTCAGTATGAATGTGACATGCACGTGCACAAAATAACAAGGATGCCAATTGTTTAGACTAAACAGTAAACACACAAGTGAAACTTTAATTAGGTGATGTTTTTAAATGAAATTACAATAATTGTGTTTAGGTTGTAGTAGCCTACACATGTCAGCAGGCAAGTTATCATTCTCTAGAAGAGTCTATATACACCATGCTCAATAAACAGCCTGAGCCAATTGAGTTTGATATTGACATTCATATTGAAATTTCTGTTTTTACACATTTGTAATTTATACTTTCCAATTAAACTACCCTAATTGTTGTGTTTGAAATTGATTTACATTTTTGACATTAACACCTTAGGCCTAAATTAATAGACTTAAATAAATATTTTATATGCATATCAAATGCTTAATTTCTACACAATACTGTACATGCTATACATTGAATGCATACATGTGTCCATGGAGGGATGCATCAAGGTATAGCTAAACATAAACAATATGAGGAGATAAATAATATGAAGTTCAGAACTTCAAGCCACTTTCACCCTACTTTCATCCCTGCACCCACTGTCTATTAAAATAATGTTCTTGAAAACAACACACACCAAAAGAAGAAGACAAAGATTTGGTTATCTGAAAGAGTATGCCTATGCATTAGCTGTCTGTAACTAAACAATTAATGGTGCTTTTGGCCTTCCAAGAAAAGCTCAAAAGGTTCTTCTTACCATGCAAGACAGCGAAGAAAGTCAGTTGGAGGACAACGGTGGGCGTGAGGCTCAGAATCTGCATGTTTGGAGCTGAGCTTGATCTTCAAAGACAGCCACACTTGTGTCCTCCTCCTGCCTCCTTCCTCAAAGTCGGCTTTTATAGTAGAGTCTTGACATGACAGCAGACAGCTTCCTTGTAGCTCTTTACTGACGTCAGAGCCATAACAAACCAGCCTCCTGGAGTCGTGAACAGGAGTTACCACCGGTCGGAGAGGAGAGTGACAGCTCAACATAACGCTCACCGCATCCTTGCGAAGTCAGTCCAAGTCACTCATTATAGCGCAACCTCAAAGAGCGGTCAGTGTGCGACTGCAGTGCACCGCTCTACCATGAAACATGCACCATTAGGACAGCTACAGGACAGCTGGACGCGCCTCTTGAGTCTTGACTGAACCTCTCCAGTGAATTACCGTAACCATTTTCCCGTTTTCAGAAAGTGTGTGGTAGACAATTCAACTTGTCGATTAGCCTACTGCTACCTGCTACTGCATTTGCCGAAGTAGGCAAGTAGTTCTAAACCGATCAGGGACCCACAGGAGGGGGGGGGGGGGGAAGAAAGAAAGAGACCATGAGGCTACTGCTGCACTGCATCAAAAGTAATCAACAAACTGTTTAGTTTACACAAACACTCAAAGCTGGACATATAGGAGGGGCTAGCGCCCCTCAAACACTGGTAAAACATTGGCCAAATTGTCAAATAATAGGCTATATAAGAAAGGCAAAAACTATGTGAAAATAGACAATATCTACAAGCTCAAGGCATTGTGAGCTTGAAGATCAGCTATTTTCCACAATATTTACAATATTTAACCAAGTTAAACTTTGCAGCTGGATCTCATTATTATAATCAGATAGCATACTAAATTCAAATCTCTCATGATGAGTCAATAAGCAGGCTAGCTGAAACAACCAAATAGCATGTAAATAGTCTCTCAGTCTTTTTAAAACTATACTTCAGTTGAACCCTATCCAAAAGGTTATTTTGTTAGTGCATATCGACGCCTCTATGTGTTCAAAGAAAAGGGACAAACGTATTATCTATTCTGTGCTGACCTGTGCATCATGCCATTTAAATCTTTGGCACTTAATGGGACAAACACAGAAAGCCTGCACCTAGATATATACTGGCTGTATCACAGCAAAATCCAGTGTTATTTCTATGTGGAAAGTGTAATAATTGAACTGCAAGAGTCAATTCTTCAGAGTTATAACAATCTATAGTTGTGTACAGCAGAGGTTCTCAAATATTTTATTTTTATTTCAGAGCACCAATGTAAATAATGTCTTTGTCTATGGTATCCCAGAATTACATTGGTAGCCTACTTTACAGCACTTACATTTATGACATATTACGCTACGTAAATAAATATGTAAATATTTCCCCCTAATATACTGCATGTCACGAGGAAATCTTTAGAGAATATATGTTTCCATTATAGGAATTAGGATATAGATTGAAAATAACTTTGTGTTAAACCCCAGCATCCTTATTCTGAGGGGGGCATTCGCCAAAAATAGCAAGCTTGTAGATCTGTTATTTTTGGCAAAGTGGTTTCACAGAGTGAAAGGTCAAGTTCACTATGTCTTGACGGTTTAAAATGGTTAAATGTCTGAAAATACACATGAACAATAATAACATGAATCCAACTCGACGGTGATGTCAAACAATCGTCTATTTTCGTAAAGAGGCTTTTGGTATAGGCTACTGTAGACTGAAAAAAATTATAAAAAATGGGCTTGAGGAGGAGGTATCGGTTCTAGGCTTCTCTGATAAGTCTGGCAGGCTCCTTGAGTGATTGACAGGACTCTGTGAGACATTTTCCGGGCTTAGCATGACATTTGTCTGGGCATCGTGTGACAATTTTGTGAGAGGGGCCTGTTTTGTGCAAAATGCCACAAATCATGAATGAACCGTGTTCACAAAATACTTTTCGTCCAAAACTCACACAATTGGCACACATTATGTGATACGAGTCATGTGATCAAGAATAAGATCAGACTTATTACATTCCAATTGGCTATTACTGACTTACAAATTTGCGGGCCCTGGGTAGCCAAACTGGTCTGGTGGAGCTCTGCGGTCCGATCCTCATTTGGTACTCGGAAAAAAAAACACTTTCTGTTGCCTGGGTCCAAAGGTTAATGATGACAAGGACCAACCCCATAGGCCTACTTTACAACTGTCCCTATCACTCCACGGACAGCCACAAGAGAAGCAACATGAAACATTTTCTATTTTTTGGGATTGCTTTTGCAATTTTCCACAACATCTACTCAGATATTCCAGGTACAGTATATGAACAATATTTTATTCTTCCTTAAATTATTAAGTTAAATATACTACTCATTTCAAATGAGGTTGTATAGATGTTAAATCAATCTTAAGGGTGTGTTCATTCAGTTTCGTTGAAACTTCTACAATGAGAAAAACCTTCTGCAACATAAAGCCTCAATATAGCCTACATCAAGATCAGATCAAGGTTACACGTCTGTCATTCATACTGTTTTTAAATTTTTATTTGGATTGGATTTTAATGTATTTTTGAGCAATTAAGAATGACCTGCCCCATACACCCCATGACTCTGCGCTAGTCATCGCTCTGTGGTGCCAACAAAAAATTGGCATATTTTGTTAATGGTGATTAATCATGATTAATTATTAATCTGTAATTAATTTGATTATTATTGTTGTTAAATACAAGGATTTTTCTTTAACATGTAGTGCCATGGCAACACACAAGAGAAAGACAGATTTCAAAGAGGATGAGGAAGAACTCTTTTTGTAAATTAATGCAAATAGAGAACATCACAATTGTTTTTAAATAAATATTTTAACTTGCTGTTGATTTTTATATTTTAAAATCAGGATCTTGATATTCAAATACAGTCCAGGTTGCCTTCTAGAATCTTCATCACAACATCTATACTATAGGTTAACTGTAATTTCATCATGTGCTCCAGGTGTAACTATAACACCTAATGACAAGGACACCAGTTAAAATCCATTGGCTTAGTGGTACTGGGGGTCTCTGATTTAACACCAGTGGGTGTTGATCTATTGAAGATTCTGACCTTCAAAGTACATAATTTTTGTTTTGATTGTATTGCTGTATTGTTGTTTTGTTCTTTCTGCTTTGGCAATGTAAACGTATGTTTTCTCATGCCAATAAAGCCCTTTGAATTGAAATTGAATTGGGTGTTAAGTCCTAGGGAGTAGGCATCCATTACAAAGCTTTTTCCCCCCATTGACAGTAGCCTATTGTCAAGCAGGAACTTGCACCTAAAGCCAACAATAACTGCCTCTAGCCAGGGGTAGACATGAGCAAAGAAGTAAGAACGTGTATTGTAGGTCTAATATCCCCGTGATGCTATTTACTCATTGTTAATGATTGTGCAAAACCGACTCCATAATTTCCTGTCTACGTCTTCTCAACACTGACATCACTGCTGACTTAGCTATAGCCTAGCCTGATTGTTCTGTGCATAATGGAGTAAATACTGCTGCTGTCCTCACCTCATCACTGGAAAACGTAACAACATTATAATTACAGAAAGCCCGGACCCCTCCGTCACTTCCCCCCCCAAAGTATTATGGTAGGGAAGTTTAAGCTTATTTTACTATGCAGGGGAGAAACTATACTGGCCTTCTGCGGAATCTATAAAGGGCGGGAGAGCTGCATGAAACAGAACCATAAATGACACATTTTACTGCAGCCATAAAAAGAAGGAGTGGGTCTCAGGCGATGAAGCTGGTTAAACATTAGTCATGTGAACAGAGATATCTCTTGATGATTTTGCTCTGAATCATACAGTTGTGTATAGTGTATCATAAATGTGTATAGGGTTCATTTTCAGCTATGTATTTCCAGTAAAATCTAGAGCATCAAAAAAGCTAAAATGAACACTCTCGATTTGACTGTGTGACATGCACTGACCCACTATTTAAAAAATGCAAACACTTTAATATTCCACTTTCAATGTTCCCTCAATATTCTCTCCTGAATACATTTCCACTGTATGCAGTACAGAGTACACTTTTGACCTGCAAATAATGTGTAAATAATGTATTTTTTATTCTCTTTATCAATCTACAGATTTGTGTATTTTGGCCAAAGAGGAAGGCACTGGCACAAACATTTCAGTCCCTGTGTATTACGACAAGTCCGCCGACATTTGCTATCCTTTTGTATACAAGGGAGAGGGAGGAAATCTCAATCGATTCGCGAACGAGAGGGAGTGCATAAGAACTTGCTCTGTAAATGCAGAGGCGAAATACCCCATGATTGGTAAGATGACCTTAAGTTAACTCCATAACAACAATCAACAATTCACAACAATTTCACAACAATTTCACAACAATTTCACAACAATTTCACAACAATTTCACAACAATTTCACAACAATAGCAAAAAAGAAGATGAAAAAAAACAAAAACAACTGTACTAATGAAATACTTATACACCTCTAGATAGGCCTACAGTATGCCATGGCTAAAAAAGGGCGTTTTGAAGAAAACATGAAAGGTTGTTAACTCTAATCAGGCACAAATGGCCTGGAATGATCCAAGGAATCTTTGATTGTACGGTTCAAGAGTTATACGCCAAGACATGGAGCAGGCTATTATAGCGCCACCATGAGGCCAATTAGAAACATTTGGGGTGGAGGTTCTTCCTTGGCCCATGCACTGAGAGTGCGCGTGCAAGGATTAGTTATTAGACACACCACACACACACACACACACACACACACACACACACACACACACACACACACACACACACACACACACACACACACACACACACACACACACACACACACACACACACAGACAGACTGACTGACTGACTGACTGACTGACTGACTGACTGACTGACTGACTGACTGACTGACTGACTGACTGACAGGAGCAAAAACATAATCCCTCGCCTTCAGCCATTCCGGCATTCCTCCTGGCGGGGTTAACAATTGAGGACTTTGGAATATGAACCAACTTGAAGCAGACCTTTATTGCCATATAGCCTACTAAAACTATATGAAGGGATCCACAATACCATCTAAGCCACCCTGATAATAATTTATTAAGTGTGTGTGTGTGTGTGTGTGTGTGTGTGTGTGTGTGTGTGTGTGTGTGTGTGTGTGTGTGTGTGTGTGTGTGTGTGTGTGTGTGTGTGTGTGTGTGTGTGTGTGTGCGTGCGTGCGTGCGCGCATGCATTTGTGTGAGAGACATTTTTGCAGGTATCCCTGCTACGAGATGAACATACCACAACTATGCAGTATTTTGGCCTACAGTATTTTAACTGTTAATGATCATGAACATACATTGTGAAATTGTTTGGAAGCAGTGACACATTCCAGCTTCAAGTAATAGCAATATGCCATCAAGTGGTGAAAACCCATCACATTATGTATAATGTTTAGGCCCAAGGGAATTAAGGGGAAGGGAAATGCATTTTGATCATAATTTCATCCTCACTCATCATTAATCCCATAAATGATGAATGTATCCCTTCTATACTCACTCACCAAACACAGAAGCTGCAGCTTGCCACCTGAAAAAGGAATTGGGGGGTTGCACGGGCAACTATTTGCGCTACTACTATGACTCCGTTCATGACAAATGCAAAAAATTCCTTTGGACGGGCTGCTTCGGAAACGGAAACAGATTTTTCGACCAGAATAGCTGCAACGCCACTTGTGCTGGAATCCACGGTGAGCAGACCATTATACAGTATACAGTGTTAGCCTATACTGACCAACCATGATCTATAGCCTCGAAACAGGTCAGTGGGTTTGCAGGGACCAAGGTCTCATACTCATGGTACCCATGGTAAGATGCTTTGGATAATGTCTTTATACTGTATTGATAACTGATTGTTATTCATATATTTTAGAAACTGTCGTGCTTTTTCACATGGAAATATTTATTTATTTTTGTATTTATTCTTAGATGATGGTGATGAACTGGAGGAAGATGAACCAGACACAAATGTTGGTGAGGAGATGCATACAGTTTAAAATAATCTCAATATAAAGCAAACTTTATGGCTGCCGAATATTGGTCCAAGTATCGTCTCTGTCTCACGATTATTTTAAATAGAGAAGTATATTACAATTATGGCTAGTGACGCAGTCCTTGAATTATAATGTTAGGGTTTCAGTTACAAGTTACTCTGATGTGGTTTGGAACACATCTCAACAGTACTGGTGTTACGTGTGGCTATGGATCATGGGACTATCGCCCAGAAGACTTCCCACTGCATGGTGACCAGTCTCGTCTCGTCTCATAACATGAGACGAGACATTCCTCAACTCGGGTTGAGGAACGCATATCTGCCAAGTTCTTCCCATTGTGACTAATGCACTCATTGTCTATAATAATAATAATAGATGCTGAAAACTTTGTAAATGGCTTTCATATTGGTCTGCAATATCAGTTCAATCAAGTTCAATATATAGTTTAGAGTAGACCTATAGCTAGCAAGCTTAATTGTTAGTTACAAGATATTAAATATGAATCAAATATATAATATACTATTTATTTAAAGCAGCACTGTAACTTTCATCTTCTACCACGGATTTGAACCCGGTTTCCTACTCAAGTGCTGAAATGTTTACCACTGAGCTAAAAGAGTTGGCCTACTTGCTTGGGCGATACATTGAATCTTGACCATCAGGTCATGACCTTTGACACGATCTAAATGTCTCAATAGAAGAAAATCCACCCCAATTATAAGTTATAGGCCTATTAGAGATTGGACCAAATTAAAATGCATTCATTAAAAAAGGTTACATAGTGAGGGGGGGTTAATACTAGCAGATAAAACTGTTCATTGGCACACCTAAATCAAACATATTAATTGTATTTGATTATTTATACCAAGGTCAGCCAAGCCTCTTTATCCACCTGTAGTTTCTAAACTTTAGAGTGCAGCAAATCCACACCTTTTAGTCTGGTGTTGAATTACACTTTAAGACCAATTCATAATTAAGGAGTAATAATTGAGTAGTAGAAAACATATGCGATATAGGTATGCATTTTTGACACTCGAGTTACAATTTATGGTGTAGCCAACTAGCCATACATAGTATGGGAATGCTTCTTGTCTGACTGCTGTCAAAAGTTTGTCTCTTGTTTTTATGTTGACAGGACTCATCGCTGGAATTCTGCTTGGAATCATTGGTGCCGTCATCATTGCACTGGTGATCGTCCTGACAGTGAAGTCAAGGTACAAGCGGCCATGTTTCAGTATTCAGGGTTTTCCTTTCAATATAGACAGAATACTACAGTGAAAGCAATACAAAATTAAGGGTAGTAGTTAAAATTTCTCTTTAGTTTCATTTCAATATGCAAAATAATACATTTTGAATAATAACACCTTTTTTCTTTTATTTTTTGCCCAGAAAAGAAAAAAAGGAACCAAAGAAAAGTAAAGAACCCCAGTCAGAGGCAACTTCTCTTCAAGAAGGCGATAAAGGCATAGAATTGGCATAGACCATATAGAATATATGGACACTTTTAATATTCTATGGATTTAGTTGTGTGTGACTAGAGTGCCACTAGTCTTGATACAAAACACTCAAAAGTACCAGTATCAGTGTTGCTATTGATGACACTTGAGTTGATTTTTTTTTATTGTCACGTGTGAAAGTCATCACAAATCAGTACAAACATTGTCTCGCTCAGCAACTGTTTTAGAATGTACATTGGTTGGTGTAAATGATGGCCAAAAACTATATCTCTGCTGTCGGGAAGAATCCAAAATGTTCATTTTTCTGGAAATTAAAGGAGGTGGAGGTAGTTGCTTTTTTTGCAGACAGTTTTGTCCAAAGTGTTTATTAATACTTTCCATCGGTTCAATATTTTCGAAACAACACACAGACGTTAATGGTGTTTAATAGCACTATGTAAAAAAATCCAAAACCTCAAAAATGGAGTTAGGTGGTTTCCTCCAGAGTCCCGACAGCAATAAAATTATGCTTTTTAGTTATAGGCAGATTTGTTCTCTGCACAATGTCCCAATATAGGCTATGAGCAATCCATTTATATAAGGTATGGGCAAACAACTTGAGTACAATATTAATAGTTCACAGTCTTCATTCAAAGATTACAAAGCAAAGTTATAATGTTGTATAACGTGTTATGTTACCCAAGCCCTACTTATTACTACTTTGGCTACTAATTGTAAATATATGATCTATTCTACAGGCTAAAATATCACATCCTGACACATTGTGGGCTTGTACATCTGCTATTTTTGAACGTTACAGTTTTAAAGGGATACATAAAACATTCAAAAACAAAGTTTGTGGATGAAGACTGTGATGTAAGAGTCCACAAATCCCATATATAATTTGTAGACTGTTTGCCTGTTTTCATTGCAGCTCAAAAGGCTTCAGAACTCGCAGAGAAAATACAGACCACATAAAATCCACTGAATGTTCAAAGTTCAGGTTGTGTGTGTGTGTGTGTGTGTGTGTGTGTGTGTGTGTGTGTGTGTGTGTGTGTGTGTGTGTGTGTGTGTAACTGAGGTTATAAAACCTAAAAAAAAAATTAAAATGAAAATGAATATAAAACCTAATAATAGTAATGGGTGAATTGAGACAGAATTGAGACAGTTAAATTCCCTTACAATAATCAGTTTTCATGGGACAACATATAATACTGCTTTGATTTGTGAATGTGTCAATCTTCATACAACATTTTCAGATGATTCTATTTAGATTAGAAATCACAACTTAAAAAAAAAAAAACTGTTATTTCTCATGTTGCAAATACTTGTATTATAATGGGATGTAACAATAAAGAATATTGAATCTTGATGATCTAACCTTAACTGAAATATACACCATTATCAGATCAAAGTCAAAGTCGTAACCGCAGTGAAATTTGTTCTCCGCATTTGACCCATCGAGCCGCAGCGTGCACCGCACTCGGGAATCATTTGTTGATTTGACCCCCAATCCAACCCATTGATGTTGAGTGCCAAGCAGGGAGGCATTGGGTCCCATTTGACAATGACAATCAACAGTGCCGGTTCTAGGCCTTTTGAGGCCCTAGGCAACATATTATACAGAGCCCAAAATGTTTATAAACAAATCACAAATGTTTATAAACAAATCACAAATGTTTATAAACAAATACCAAAATGTTTATAAACAAATCCCAAATCCCTTGGTCCTACCCCCCCGACCATGAGACTTACTACAGGTAAACTGGTAGTGGTCCTACCCCCCCCCCCATGAGACTTACAAATCCCAAATGTTTATAAACAAATCCCAAATGTTTGTAAACAAATCCCAAATGTTTATAAACAAATCCCAAAATGTTTATAAACAAATCACAAATGTTTATAAACAAATCACAAATGTTTATAAACAAATACCAAAATGTTTATAAACAAATCCCAAATCCCTTGGTCCTACCCCCCCCGACCCGTCAATCAACTATTGTCAGGAGGACACAGGAAGTGGTCACAGCATAGAGTGGGTCACAGACCCAATTTTCTTTTGAGGGGTCAAGGAGGTCGGGTTGAGGGGTCAACCGTCAAGTAGCCAATGACAGCAAGGCCCGTTCCTCCGGGCTATGGGATTAAGACACATTTTTGGCCAGGAAGGGAGAAAGGCGAAGCCGGCAAAACCAGCGTTGCCATGTCCGTTTATTATAAGCGATTTATTATAATCTTGTTTTACCTGTAAAGTTTCTTGTACATTTTGGTAGTTATGGTATGGGTTGCGGTTTTTTTGGCTCGTTTACTAATGATGTTTAAACCAGGGTTACATTTTCAAGTCAAGGACCCCCAAATTAATATATATTTGTCTGCAGACCCCCCCCCCCCCCCAATCTGAAAACATATGCCGGGAGGAATCCACATACAAGATTTGTGTATTTTGTTGTTAAAAATGTTGAAAGAATATTCAAAATTTATTCTTCTACAAGCTCACAACGCATCGCTGTAGATCGACTATTTTCAAATAGCACATTTATTTACATGTTTAAAAGGGCGAAGTGAAGTATACTCGTTTCTTTTGGGCTTGTTTTCATAGACCTGGTCGGCTTGTCTCTCTCACACAATCTGGCAACAGTGGGCAAAAAACAAAAACAACGTCATTTCCTTAATGTATGCTACCTAGTACCTAACGCCGTTACATTTACCACTTTCCATTTATCATTTTTATAAATGACCGGAGAGGAAAATAACACGTTTTAATTAAATATATGAATCACATTGGCGCTGGCTATTCCGAATGAACAGCTGCGTGTTTCAGGAGTTAAAAACGTGCTAATAGCACAACAGTTTGTGTGCTAGCTACAGCTCTCTTGTTGGGGTTGACGTTAATCAGTATAATTCACTTTCTGTTTAACTTGGTGTTGTGTTATTATCCATGTTAACTTAAGTCATAGCTCCTGGTTTGTTTAGTTTTTACATTGATGGAGTGCCCTCATCTTAACTCAAATGTGTGTGTTGTTGCCGTCGATTCCTCAAGACTCCCGAATGGCACTCCGTCCTCCTGGTGCTGCAGTGGTAAGAAAATGTGATTTTGTTTTGTGTATCAATTTTGCACCGTGGTTTTATTTAAACCAGTTTCCTATCAAGGCTAGTGTTGTCCCGAGGAAAACAAACAATCCTCGGGAGCTCTGGAAGCTACTAAACAATCAACTAGGCTGCGGTCAGAAACTAAAAACCAGGTTTACAAACAGACATCTTCATCACTGACAAGCTTGATGTAGCCAACTACTTCAACATCTTCTTTACAAACATTGCAACAACGCTGGTTAACAAACTGCCCTCCCACTCTGGGCGTTTGGTGTAGAGCACATCAAAGCCTTCTACAAAAACATAGTTTGTAAAGATGATTCTAAACTGACAATGGTAACAACTGAGGAGGTACTTAAAATACTGAGTGCCCTTCCCTTCAACCCCACAAGGCCACGACATGACAATGATGACAATATTCCCTCCAAAATTCTCAGAGACTCGGCCAACTACTTGAACATCTTCTTTACAAACATAGCAACAGCGCTGGTTAACAAACTGCCCTCCCACTCTGGGCTCTTTGGTGTAGAGCACATTAAAACCTTCTACGATTTTAAACTAGTTATGGTAACAACTGATGAGGTACTTAAGAAATTGAGTGCCCTCCAACCCCACAAGGCCACTGGCCATGACAATATTCCCTCCAAATTTCTCAGACTCAGCCATCTCTATAGCTCCAATCATCACTCACATAATAAACCTATCCATCAAACATGGACAGGTTTAAAACTGGCCAAAGTAACCCCTCTGCACAAGAAAGGGAGCAAATTAGACCCCGGCAACTACCGCCCTATTTCTATTCTTAGCTCCATCTTGGAAGTAATGGAAAAAAAGTCTATGAACAGGTTGAAAAGTATCTTGCCACAAAGAAATTAATGTATGAATTCCAATCTGGCTTCAGAACATCCCACTCCACTGACACATGCCTCCTTTATTCGAGCGACCACATCAAACACGAGGTGGATGCTGGCAAATACTGCGGCATGGTCATTGTATCGGCCATCCTTCACTTTCCAATGTCTATACGTTGTGGCACGTTACTATCACGGGCATGGTGGGAGTGATCCTATACGCAGTACACAGAAAAGATAACAGAGGGTATTTATTGGATAAAGTTTGTAGCAGTTAAATTAATTTACCATGTGATATTCTGTTGCAATTCTGTAGTTCTTCCCTTCTGAGTGCTGGTAGGAACAGTGTGCTCCCATGGTCCTGTGTTCCATCTGAATCACAGCACCTGTGTGCCCTCTAAATACACACCCAGTGCTAGTCAAATCTAAAGCCCGCCACCAAGTGTTACAAAATAATATTGCCAACAAACGAAATGATACACCACTAATGGCTCCTACAGTCATACTGGACCTCCAAAAGGCTTTTGACACCGTGAACGACTCCATACTGCAGGGGTCGGCCTGCGGGCCATTCCCGGCCGTGAGGCGCCCCCTTGTGGCCCCTGGAAGAAAAAAAGAAAAAAAAGTTTGTATGGCTAATGAAAGTTACAGGTATGGTGTGTGCGATAAGAGGGTGTACAAATGGAACAAAATGATCAGGTCCATTTGGTTCCATTTGTACTCTCAGAGTGAAGTTGACATTGATTGAATAAACAAATAAAAGTTATAATAAATTGAGGTCCCAGATATAAATGGCATTAAATGGGGGGTCAGTAGCCTATGCATGTCAAACTGGGCATCCTTCAAATTAAAATGATGAGAAACACTGCTAGAGCACTGCCATATCTTTTCAAATAGGCTCTTGCCCTGAAAAGTAATTTATTTTACACTCACAAGTTAAAGATTTATAAGGGTGCATTTGATTACCAACTCTCCATCATTTCGCTGGAGACCACCTGGAACCCCCTCAAGGACCACTGGTGGTCCCGGACCACTGGTTGAGAACGACTGTTCTACATCTATTCTAAGCTTAAGTAATGAATGAAAAAATAAAAACCCACATTACACATTACATTCAAAGTAATGTAGAGAGAGAGGGCAGGGAGAGCATGGCATTGGGGTAAAATAGTCTTTAATGTTAATTTAAATTGAGATATTATATAAATTGACGTTAAAAAAAGCATAAAATAATAAATAATAAAAAAAATAACATGACATCAGCTTGTGACTGCAACTGTTCGCAGATGACTCAGCACTGCTGGTCTCGGAGCAAACTGCAGGTTGAAAAGGAACTCAGCTCTGAACTCAGTAGAATCTGCCTGGCTCTCTGATAACACCTGGGAAAAGCGGAATCCATTCTATTTGGATCAAATAGTAATCTCAGCAAGGCAGATGGCTTCTTGGTTAGAGTGGGTGACAATATTATCACACAAAGATGAAATTACCTACCTAGGTTCCATCCTGGAGGAAAATCTTTCCGGTGATAAAATGGCCACCAACGTAATAGAAAAAGTCAACCAAAGAACAAGATTCCTAGTATACAGGATCTCCTCACTTGTCAACAAAAACACCTTGAAGACCCTAACAGGAGCCCTCGTACAAGGCTTCTTCGACTATGCATGCACCTCTTAGTATCACAGCACCTCAAAGGCCCTTAAAACAAGGCTCCCAAAACAAACTGGTCAGGCTACTACTTGGCCTCACTCCCCGAACCCACCTCACCCCTGCCCACTTTGACAGGCTGGAATGGCTTAGGGTTGCCGACAGAGTACAGAATCTTATAATGGGTCTGGTCCACAAGATTCGATACACCACCAAGATACCCATGTGCCTGTCTAAATACTTCCTTAATGTTAACAAAGTCCACACCCACAACACCAGAGGTAATTTAGCTCCTTTGCCACCAAAATGTAGAACGCCCTACCAATAGTCATCAAGACATGCAAATCCCTTGACTCCTTCAAAACCGCTCTCAAAGGGCACCTATGGACGGTTGCAATTCGAAACTGGCCCCCGTAAAATCTGAATCCCCCACCCACCCTTTTCCCCCCCTCACTGTATATATATTTTCCCTATCGCCCCCTCTATAATGATTTCCTGTTTATGGCTATATAGAAATGTATATTTGTTCGTCTCAAAATGTTATGGTGAATTTAACAAGGTGGACCCTCTTTTAAACAAGTGTAATGCTTTATTTTGGTCGTCCACTCACAGTTTACAGTTTTTGTATTGAGTTGTGCTTGAAATGTAGCCTACTGTAATTCTGCAAACTGTTAATAAATACTTCAATCAATCAATCCTGATAACGATACTGATATCCGCTACTCGGGCCTATACTCTGACCCGAGTACCAAAACATTCAATTGACACTAGTTAGAACAAAATGTTTTATTGCTAATATTAAAGGGGGTGTCAGTGATTTCAGTCAAAAACCCTTAGGTTTCGTTTTTGCCTTGGGACACAAGCTTTCATCCAATCAGGATAGAGAACAAAAACGAAACCTAAGGTTTTTTGACCCCCAGGGGTTAACTGGGGACAGGAAGGAACTCCTTATATGGTCAGCACACTCTATAGTAGAGAGGATTATCACAACAAAACAAAAAAATAAGTGATATTTGAATTAAGTGAAATCACTGACTCTACCTTTAAGCAAAATAAAGAACATTTTGGAATTTGATATTTTCTTAATCGTTTCAGGCTATTATTATTGTGGTAATTGAACAATACAGTATATCATTACAAGTACAAGGCATGACAGTGCCAGTGGTTACTCAACAAAAATAAAAAGTACTCGAACCGGTACTCGGTGAGTAGTGAGTACTAAAATTAAGTAGTTAGTAGTACTCCTACTCTGTCTGAAAATAAATGGTATCAGGTTCAGGCCCGTTATGTTTTGGGCATTTGAGCCACAGACCACCATTATGACATTTAGCCTCTCAGACCCAAAACTAAAGAATATTTTGTTTATAGAAAATTGATTCAATAAAGCTTTCCTTTTTAAGGAAGTGTGCCTGGATCTCTGTTTTTTTTCTATAGATGTGTTATCCCGATTGATCCCAGGAGCACCTTTTTACTATTTTGATACTTTGTATACCTGCTGAGCAATAAGGGTCCATTTGGTTACCGACTCCATCATTTAGCTAGGGACCACCTGGAACCTCCTCAAGGACCACTGGTTGAAAACCACCGATCTACGGATCTAGTACCACCATGCCACTTGTCTGCTTGTTAAAAAAACTAGACTACAAGATTAGACCGCAGACACCATGGACTAACTTGTCTCATCATGTCTCCCCTAACATGTCCAGTTTGCAGATCTAACAAAAGCCCATGGGTTTGTCTCAGCTGTCTGAACGTGCACTGTGGAAGGTAAGTAAGGTGTTTGCTTAGTCATCAGTGTTCTTTTATAATTTATATTGTGTGTTTTATGGTTGGTTTCTCTTTGTAAACTCAGTTAAGAAATAATACAATACAAATGTATTATCATATTACTTGCAGACAATAAGCTTTTATATTCATTTCCATTTTGTAGTCTAGAGGAATTTAGAATTGCCTTATTTCATCAACACTGGGGCATAGTTTGCAATTTTTTGTTGTTGATTATGTTGATTTAAAAGTTAAATATTGAACAGAATGCAGTCTGTTTAAGACATCCCTGTCTTTGAAGGTACGTCAATGGACATGCAAAGAAACACTTTGAGGAGAGCCAACGGGACAAGGAGAAGGCTCAGCATTCTGTCTGCATGGACTGCAGTAACTACAGCACATTTTGGTAAGTGTCCTCCTGAGACATCATAGATCCTTAGGCCTACACACACAGGAGCCATTATTTCATGCAACGAGTACATGAGCCTCATAGCCAATAAAATGGAACAGAAATTGGACAAAAAGCCATAATGGCGGTAATTATGGGATGGAGGAACCCATGTTACCCACATGTCCCGGGGAAATACTTGACTACTTCTGGATAAGAGCTTCTGCTTAATATATTTATTTTGGTGTGTTGAACTGTAGATTGGTTTCCTATCAACAATTTATAGATCTTTTTGAGGGGCCTATGCCCAGCTTTGTGTGTGCGTGTGTATCCCATAGCGACGATCTGATTGGCTGAGCCACAGAAAGGAGGATAAAAAGTGAGGACGCCAATTGTGATTGGCAGGAAAGAGATGATGTACGTTATGTCTTGTATGATGATAAGAGCGGGTGTGATTTAATATACTAAAGGTTCGGGCCGCTGCCTCTCACGCTTATGTTGCACCGGCGATCTGACCGATATGCCCATATATGGAGATCTCTGCATCTGTTAGTCATTGTCCAATTATCTTTATATGCCCATATATGGGTGTTGGTTAGTTATATAAATTCAATCCGGATTCGGTGAAATGCACTGACTGACTGCGGGTGAATGAGCATGGCAAACATTAGGAGCATCAAGGGCATGGTGGCGCTGGTGACAGGCGGGGCGTCTGGACTGGGAAGGGCCACAGTAAAGCGACTAGTGCAGCACGGGGCGTCCGCCGTGATCCTCGACCTCCCCTCTTCCGACGGACAAGCCCTAGCGGTCAGCCTCGGAGACCGCTGTGCCTTTGCACCTGCAGACGTGACTTCAGAAGCAGATGTGGCGTCGGCTGTTGCTCTGGCCAGGGAGAAGTTTGGAAAGCTGGACTTGGCGGTGAACTGTGCTGGCATCGCCGTGGCCATCAAGACTTACAACTTCAAGAGGGACGTCCTTCATAGCCTGGAGGACTTTCAACGCATCCTCACTGTGAACCTCGGCGGGACCTTTAATGTGATTCGCCTGGCCGTTCAGGAGATGGGAAAGAACGAGCCAGATTTTGACGGACACAGAGGCTGCATCGTCAACACTGCAAGTGTAGCAGCATTCGATGGACGGGTGGGCCAGGCAGCGTATTCGGCCTCCAAGGGCGGAATAGTTGGAATGACTCTACCCATCGCAAGAGATCTAGCGCCCATGGGCATCAGAGTGGTCACTATAGCGCCCAGTCTGTTCTCCACAACTTTGCTGGCTGGCCTTCCAGAACAAGTTAAATCATTCCTGGCTCGCCAAGTGCCCTTCCCTTCGCGCCTGGGTGACCCAGCAGAGTTTGCCCATTTGGTGATATCATTGGCTGAGAATCCCATGATCAATGGAGAGGTTATCAGACTAGATGGTGCGATTCGCATGCAACCCTGAGTGTGTGTGTGTGGGTTGAGTAGATGTTTTGCCTTATTTTTGATTGAGATGCTCGTTGCCATCTTAGCCCTCGCATATTGTTCTATATGGGGTTTCCAGTAGGGCTGCAAATTAACGATTGAATAGATTCATCTACCGATTATTTAAACGATTAATCAATTAATCTGATGACACTTATTTAGCTATCACCTTAAAAATATATTTTAGGTTATTTTAGACAAACTAACAAAAAATATAATTCATTGAAAATGTCATTTGATTAGCTGATTAGGCTGCTATTCAAATAAAAGACAAACTAAATTAAAATAAATTAAAGCAACTCATGGTGTCTTTAGGCTTATTCAGACTGCATACATTTGATTAAAGAATAGCTACACATGTGTCAGTCTAAAAGGAACAGTACTCTTCTGAACTCAAATGGATCATTTAAGAATAAATATTCAAGCCATATGTTTTGTTCTTGATACTATAATCGTTATTATGTGTCATATTTTGCTTTGCAGTCGCTACTGTGCAACTATCATCAGATTGTAAGGGAAGAGAGATGGATCACTCACTTAGTTATACACTTAACACTGGAAAACTATGGTTAAGTGGGAAATCACCTATGATAAATTGCAAAAAACTGATTTGTTACTATTGATTAGTTGCCGTTTCGATTAATGGATTACTAAATTAGTTGACAGCTAATTGAATAATCGATTCGATTACGATTAATCGATGAATCGTTGCAGCCCTAGTTTCCAGTAGAGCTTGTGGTCTAGAATCTCTCCCAATAACTTGTTTTCTTATAATCTTGCTATTTTATTATCTATTATCAACTGAATGTCTGTTTGTATCTGGTGGTTTACGAACCCCATACATTTGGTTTTATTTAGATTTAGAGATCATTTATTTCTATCAATATTGTGAAATCCATGATCTCGACCACGGTCGAAAAATGATGATTTCTATCAAACCAGACTTTGTATTTTCTTATTTCTATTGTTAAGACCTTTATAAGCTGCTGGATGTCCTTTCCATTATAAACCATGTTTGTATCATCAGCAAATATTACACGCTTCAACATATTTGACACAAATATACGAATACTGTAATAAAATATGAAAATTAGGTCAGTCACCATTTTTGTCATATAATAGTTATCTTTGCATTGACACCTAAATCCAATTCAAATGGCTTTATTGGCATGAGAAAACATAGGTTTACATGGCCAAAGCAAAAGTGGAACAATACAATCAAAACAAAATGTATGTACAGTTGAAAGTCAGAATATCCGATAAATACATTTCTATGTACCGAGGTCACTCGATGCAGATAGTGCAGGAATACACATAATGATTAGTAGTCTTTTAAGGTGGTTATGTTCCATTTGACATCCTTTTCCTATCACAGCAGCTCACAAATCTGTGTTTGCAAATTGTTGTACTACGCCCAACATATGTCTTCCACTGACTTCCAGTTCCACACGTGAAGGTGAATTCATAATGTGAGTGAATTGTCTTTGTCTGGTGTGTGTTTGTAGCTACAGATGTGATGACTTTGTTGTCAACGACACCAAACTTGGACAGGTTCAGAAGGTGAGGGAGCTTCTTCAGAGTTTGGAAAAGTAAGTATGTGTTCACTATTATGGCCATTGTCTTTGACCAGAACTGTATTTTCATACCTTTTTTATGGCTTTAACATATGTACAGCCAGTCGGTTACAATAAATCAAATGTAGCATCCTCAAGTGTCATGTAAAAAGCCAAGATAAAGCTTTTATGCCATACATTGCTGATGTAATGTTTAAGTTAAGTAATACGAGCATGCAAAGCGTAGTCTTCATATGAAACAATTTCTCCTGCAGCTCATCACTGACTGGTGACCGAAAAAGAAAACTTTCGGACACCCCGTCACCAGACAGCAAGGTCTTAAAAGACAATGTATGTATGCCAAGACGTCATGCCTGTTTCCAACACTGCTTTTTGGATGATGTGTTTACATCATTTGGGAAAGAAAGGACTGTTTTGGTACTCAGACCTTCTTGAGCATCAGGCGTTTTCCACATTACACTAGGGATGGCCATCTGGAGACATTTTATTAACCGGTTACCATTAGGCCTTACCGGATAATGAACCGCTAGCCGTTAAGGAAAAGTGTTAAAAATGTGCTATTTTACCCATTAAAAAAGGCGAATACACATTTTCTTCTTTCTTCTCCGTAATTAAATGCACTATTTACAAACCCGTTTGCCAATTGCAGTGTATGTGCACGGTGTGCACAACGTTACGTGCCTTATCATGAACACATGCACAACATTCCAGCCTCCACCGCATCAGTGAATTTACCTGCCAGGTTGTCTGCAGTGTGTCTGTCGGCCATACAGTGTCAATAAGACTGCTGAATCAATGTTCCACTCCTTGTCAATATAGTGACATGTCATCATTGTCAAATAGCTCTATGTGGTGGTGAGTGCCGTCCAACAGTCGTAAGAGCCACATGTGTAACCAGTTGGGCTTTTAGCCACCTTTTTATTTTCTTCTTTAAAATGGGCTTCAATTAGACGAGTCTGTGTTGATGTGGTAATGGGTAATATTGGATGTGGTAATGGGCTCGCCTCAATGTAGCCCAGCAACTCCTGAAAACCCTCGCCATTGACGACACTGATGGGCAGGATATATCTTTCGACCATCCAAAACATATTTTCTGGGTTATGTCCTCCATGCATCACACCGTCTGTCCTGGCATGGCAGATATAGTTTGTGTACTTCCCTGCCTGAGCCAGACGATGATGGCATTGGATGTTTAATACAGGTGATATTTCATCGCGGATGTGTATTTCATCCGCGATGAAAGGTATATTTCATCGATACATTGCACAAGTTACAAGTAACCTCACTATCATTCATTTGAGAAAAACCTTCCGAAACACCGCTTCATTTTGTGTTTAGAAGTGAGCGCCAGGGTTATTTTGGGTGGAAGTCACGTGTGGTTGCAGGTGGAGACTTAATTTTTTTTAAAAAGTTGTATATATTGTATCTATACAACTTATATATATATAACTTATATATATATATACCGGTATATACAACCATTAGCCGTTAGTGTTGATTGGTTACCAATTTCATAACAGTTATCCGTTGGCCAACTGCACTGGCAAATAGGCCACAACATCTATGTGATGTACTTAGTAACTAAGTACATTTACTTAAGTACTGTAAGCCTACTTAAGTTCTGAGGTATTGGCACTTTAATTGAGTATTTCCAATTTCCAATACATTTACTTCTAATCCACTACATCTCAGAGGCAACCATTTTATTTTACTCCATTTCGGCGATTTGAAAATTGATATTGGTATAAGAAATTAGGAGTTGGACAATATCGGGATATCGGTAAAAATGTCAATATCGGACATCCCTATTTACTACACACAGGTTCAGTTGACAGCCTTTTAATTGCTGTCAAATGTAATTCATGAATGCATTAGAGTTTTTTAAAATACCAACATGGTGGGTTTACAGTTGTGGGATTAATCATTACTTTATTGCACGTGTCGTTCTTTGCTGTTAAGAGTGGGACTTCAGCTGTGAGCGCCACAGGCCTACGGAATCTGGGCAACACGTGTTTCATGAATGCCATTCTACAGTCCCTCAGGTAAGCATCTTAACTTGGGCATTGACCACATTATGTGTATGCCCTTTGCAGTGATGTAAATAGGTTTTCAATGTAATTGGTCCCGGGAGCCAGGGGTGTTTTTTTAGATCGGTCCCAGGGACATTTTATAGTCCTACTTCAACGACGTTACAGTACAGTACTGAGTACAGTATTGCAACCCAGGACCCCTTGAGGGTGACATGATTGCGTCCTTTCTCAATTTAGTGTGTCTAAGGAGGCAGGATGCAATTTCTCAGCTAAGAGTACGAGATAATAGTAAAGCGGACGGTGTGTGAATATGTTCCCATTTGGGTGGCATAGTAGTACTGTACTATTCCTTGTAGATGGAGGGCCCCTGTGGTCAGCCATCCTTTAGTAATACAGTCTGGGGCACAGACAGGGGATTAGGCTGGCTGCTTGGTAAGTAACCACAGGCCATGTTTTCCAGCCAACACATATATTACTTGGTCGCCCCCGGCAGCTCAACCAGTTAATGCGGCAGCCACGTAACTGCAAAGTCCTAGATTTGATTCCTGTTTTGTGTGTTGCACCTCATCTTCTTTGTGCACTCACGTTCCTGTCCCTTTACTAGAGGCGGCGGTGGCTCAGGGGTAGAGTGGCTGGATGGCAACCGCAAGGTTGCCAGTTCGAACCTGGGCTCCCTCAGAGTTATTGTCGAAGTGTCCTTGAGCAAAGCACTGAACCCTGAATTGCTCCCGATGAGCTGGTTGGTGCCTTGCATGGTTTCCTCCGCCATCGGTGTGTAAATGTGTGTGTGAATGTAATGCACAATCTTTGATAAAGGCACTATATAAATGCACCATTTACCATTTTATATGCCCACAAGCACAAATACACAATTTTGAGCAATCAGGCGCTCTCATCATATAGCGGCTTTTATGGAAATTGCTCTCTCAGGAACGCCTCAACTGATTTGGTCATACCAGTGATGTCATCAGCATCGCCCTACTTTGTATAATTCCTCCCCTCTTCAGTCTTCACAGTTCCAAATGTGTATTTCCACTTTGTTTACAATGACCGCCGTTGTTGATTTTCCAAGCTGACATGGAATGGAAACAAGCCTGGGTTTATCTGGCATTAGTATTATAATGACTCAAAGATTAAATCATTTGCATATCAGTCCCCCCACCACCTCAGGACATTGTGGTACTGCAGCTAAAACTGCTTCAGAGGCCAGAAAGAAATGACTTGGACTGTTTATATCAAAGTGGTGATTTAGGCACGAACCATTAGAATTTTTTTTGAGGGACAAACAATATGATATTAAAAACAGTTTTAAAATGCATGTTATAGCTTCTGCCTAGCTCTCTGTCGTGTGTCTATATTGTTGATGTACTGCCTGGCATCTGTATTTCTCTTACCGTGTTCTCGTGGTCTCTGAAATGCATGTTTCCTGTCACATGTTTCTTTCTCAGCAACATTCAGCAGTTCAGTTGTTACTTCAAGGAGCTGCCGGCGGTGGCGCTACGCAGTGGTAAGACGGCGGGAAGGAGGATGTACCACACCCGAAGCCAAGGGGACAGCAGTGTGTAAGGTCCTTTTCAGGAACAGTGCATTAACCTGAAATTCATTGCTACTTTGCAAGCGAGAGTACAGTAGAAATAACTGTTATAGAAAATATAATATTGTAGCAGGTTAGAGCTTTCCCACAAATAGTGAAAATAACTTCTGTAGTCATTCAAATCATTCTGTTAATTGCACTGCCTAGCCCTAGCAGTTGTTGGGTGCCATGTCAGATCAGGATATACTTTAAGATTAATACATTTAAATTAAATGGCGTCAATGAGCCTAAATCTGAACCTGTATGTAGTTTATATTGCAAGACCATATCTTCGGAGAAAAGTTATGTGCTTTTCTAAGTACCCAAAGACGCTTTACATGTGGTGCAGAGGAATAGCAACAAAATAAAAATAACTTTATTAGGGATAAAAGGGATAAATACACAAAACTGTGAAAAGAGTTAGCTAGGGAAAGCAATATTGAAGAGGTGGGTTTTGAGGGCGGTTTTGGAGTGTGGAGGCATCCAAGTCTTTTGGGGAGTGCATTCCACAGTGTTGGGGCAGCAAAGGATAAACGTGGCATCTTTCAATTGGGGCAGTGTTGCTGCTTGGAGTATACACGAACTCTACAAAGTTGCAGGTGTGTGCTGGAATGCTCAAAATGAGAGCGATTAACTGTTTGGCCGCCAGGATTAATTAAGCCAAAACCCACGACCGGATGTTACAAATGTTACTTGTCGCCTCTCCCCATCGGCGGCGAGAAAACGAGGATCACAGCGTCGCTTATAGGCCGTGGAATAAACCGTGTGTGTGTGTGTGTGTGTGTGTGTGTGTGTGTGTGCTCTCATCAGGTCCTTGGTGGAGGAGTTCAGGAAAACCTTGTGCTCCCTGTGGCAAGGAAGCCAGACTGCCTTCAGCCCAGACTCCTTATTCTATGTCATTTGGAAAATCATGCCAAGTTTCAGGTATTCAATGGAAACATGTTGATAATATATATTTTTTAACATATGTTTATTCATTTTCTTTACAGTACAAATAAGTAGTTTCAACAATTGACATATATCCCCCCCCCCCCCACATCCCCCTGGCAGCACAAATACAAACAAAATCTTATCACGAAATGATTTGACAATAATAAATACAAAACAAAAATAAATAAATGACAACACGAAAAATAAAACGAAAATAAAACACATTACATACAGTTAAACAAACAGATTCACATGTTGATAATAATAATATATTTGCTCACAGAGTTTCTATTTGAGCGAGGTTTCGCGGCCCCCCCAACACTTTCATTGGTTGAGATCTGCACGCTACTATTTATTTATTTGATTGGTTCAGGCTACGTCGCACCGCAATGACCGACGCTCCATATCGGGACAGTTTTTTTGCGTGATATCGCCTTCAGAACGCCACAGGATAAAAGTGGCATCTTTCAATTGGCACAGTGTTGGAGTATACACTGGAATGCGTAAACAAGGAAGTGAACAGCAGGGCATGCGCGAAACAAGTTAAACATTTTTTTTTATGGTTTTATATCAATAAAAAATACCTAATGATGCCTATACACATCCAAGGCACCCCATGGTTTTGATTCTAAAGACATATATGTATCCACGACGTCATTAGCATCATTAGTGTTAATGAAGTCTTTTACTGTGCATCTTCTTCATTGACCTGTTCTTTGGTGTCTAGGGGTTATCAGCAGCAGGATGCCCATGAGTTCATGTTCTTTGGTGTCTAGGGGTTATCAGCAGCAGGATGCTCATGAGTTCATGTTCTTTTGTGTCTAGGGGTTATCAGCAGCAGGATGCTCATGAGTTCATGTTCTTTTGTGTCTAGGGGTTATCAGCAGCAGGATGCCCATGAGTTCATGTTCTTTTGTGTCTGGGGGTTATCAGCAGCAGGATGCTCATGAGTTCATGTTCTTTTGTGTCTAGGGGTTATCAGCAGCAGGATGCCCATGAGTTCATGTTCTTTTGTGTCTGGGGGTTATCAGCAGCAGGATGCTCATGAGTTCATGTTCTTTTGTGTCTAGGGGTTATCAGCAGCAGGATGCCCATGAGTTCATGTTCTTTTGTGTCTAGGGGTTATCAGCAGCAGGATGCTCATGAGTTCATGTTCTTTTGTGTCTAGGGGTTATCAGCAGCAGGATGCTCATGAGTTCATGTTCTTTTGTGTCTAGGGGTTATCAGCAGCAGGATGCCCATGAGTTCATGCGCTACCTTTTGGATCACCTTCACCGGGAGCTCCAGAGTGGCCGCAGCAAGGCTGCCTGCACTGCTCCGCCTCAGGATGGCCTCAGGATCTCCACCCCAGGCGGGAAATGCTACATGTATGGGCTTAGTAACCCCATTTTGTTTAACCCATTAAGACGTGACATTCTACAAAAGCAAACACATGAGATCTACAAGCTCGTAGCGCGGCACTTGGTGCCTCCCACTTTCAGTGAGCCACAGACAATGCTCAATAGTTACATACGTTATACGTTTTCTTCATTGAGACATTTACACTTGATTTTGTAGGCAAAAATTCAGGCAATTTGTTTTTCTACAAATTCGTTAGATTAATCAAATCAATAAATGCATACCAATTCAGCATTAACAAGTTCACAACAGTGATTTGCAGGCCTGCCGCACCGATTTGCACAGTGCTGGTCATCACATTGTGGTCCCACTTCCCAATGTAGTGGAAAGTAGCCAAAATGCAATCGATATGGACAAATCTAATCAGAAAAAAGCATTGAGCTTATACAAAGTATTTTGAAAAGCAGTATAATGCCCCTTTATTAGTTTATTTAATATAAAATCACACTTGTGTGAAGTGAGGACTCGTGGGGCGCCTGGGTCTCGACACACTGTTTGGGAAACTGTTCTACAGGAATGTCTGTATGTAAATGTATTGAGTGTGACACTGAACTAACTCTAGAACCGGCCCGCTCTAAACAAGCACTGCATTAGTTTTGTTTAATGCAGTTAAACTATTGCATTATAGAATTTAACCTTTGTTTTGAACACATTTGAGTTGTAAAACCACCCTACGTTTGATTGTGGTTCATTTCAGAAATGGAAGCTCCACAGTTGTCACATCTTTGTTTGGTGGAGTGTTGCAGAATGAAGTCAACTGCTTGATTTGTGGGACAGAATCTCAGAAGTTCGATCCATTCCTTGGTAAGACATTTTGCTGCTGTTCTTTGTTGGTAGCATCATGTGGCAGCAAGAAAGAGGCTTCACCTTTTTTCTTTTTCTGCATGTTTCTCTAGATCTGTCTTTGGACATACCCAGCCAGTTCAGAGTCAAGAGAAGCAAGGACCAGAAACCAGGCCCTACTTGCACCTTACGTGGTAAAACATTGTTTCATCAGCTGTAGAAGTTATCACTTGAAGCAGTGTTGATTTCGTTGACTAATACTATGATGAAAGACGTTCGTCGACTACCTTTTTTCACTGACAAAAACTAAATGGAAACTAAATCAAAACAAGCTACGATGACTAAAATTAAGACTAAATATATTGACAATTTCGTCAACAAATATTTTCAGCTAGTGTAAAATAAACCATTACAACATCATGGCCTGCAAAAATACATTTTAGTCGACTAAATCAACTGTAGATTTAGTTAACTAAAATCTTATATTTAGTAGACTAAAACTAGACCAACACTAAAACAAAAAATGTGACTAAAACTAAATGGAATTTTATTCAAAAGACTGACTAAAATAAAATAAATGCTGTCAAAATCAACACAGACTTGAAGCCTTGTTCAAGTTTGTCTCCCGTGGTCAGCACCTCCCCAGTGTCCCCACTATTGGTTTGCGCTCCTATCTCTTTGTTTGTTCTGATCACTTGAAGCCTTCACATCTAAGCAGAAGATCTGACTGTGTCTGAGCAGTTTCTGTGTTTCTTTATTTTTAGACTGCCTCCGTAGCTTCACGGACCTGGAAGAGCTTGACGAAACGGAGCTGTACTTGTGTCACAAGTGTAAAAAACGACAGAAGTCCACCAAGAAGTTCTGGATCCAGAAACTGCCTAAGGTTTAAGATAATGCAATTATCTTTTCAAGTATTCAAATCCACTGTAAAGCAAAAAGAAATTCACTTGTTTAACGACATTATTTGCCTGTTGATTTTCTTTACACATAAAATGTAATGTCCATTTTTGACTGAGAGTGTACAAATGGAACCTTACAAGTCTATTTGATTACATTAGTACACTTTTAGAGTGTTAAATGAACACTGAGCATTTGACTGTATGTAGGAGACTAAAACAGTGAACATGTTGTTCCCATTGGTAGGTGTTGTGTCTGCACCTGAAACGGTTTCACTGGACAGCCTATCTCAGAAACAAAGTGGACACCTATGTGGAGTTCCCACTGCGAGGCCTGGACATGAGGGGCTACTTACTGGAGGTGAGGGAACATGGGAATTTATCCAAGCCCAACATAAAAGTAATATATATTGCTGTCGGGAGGAACCCACCTAACTCAATTTTTTAGGTTTTTGTTTAGATTTCTTTTGCATAAATCAGTGCTATTGAACACCATTTACCTCTGTGTGTTGGTTAAAAAAAATATTGAACCAATGGAAAGTAATAAAGTATTAAGAGTTTGGACAAAACCTCTTAACTCCGTTGGACCCTCAAACTGTCTGCTAAAACAACTAACTCCACCACCGCTCCCCCTCAATATACAGTAGGTTTTCTTAATTTCCTGAAAAATATATTTTTTTCATTTTCTGAAAAATGAACATTTAGGAGTTTGGTGGTTTCTTCTCGATATGGTTGTGCAAATAAGTACATTTACATAAGTACATTTATTTTGATTGCAATTATAAAACCAGTAAAAATGTAATATAACATTTTCCTGAGGCTCATTCATAGAAGGAAATAGTAGCTTATTCATGAATGACATTAAGGTAAATACATTCTTGAATTCCGATACAGTAAGTACCAGTTCTGAACTTCTGCTGTGTTTTGCCAACCTGAGCACCCAAGTTATTATTATTTATATTATAATGTGGAGAAGCTGTGCATGCATATCGCCGTGGCTTCTCACGGATACTTTGGTCCTTGACTGAAAATAAACCCCACTAAATAAATTCATTATAAAATAACAAAAGTAAAAATTAATGAAGTGAACAAGCAAACAAGTGCCGTATTGTCCCAAATATAAGACAACTCTGATTATAACACGGCCCCCATTTCAAGACTCATTTGTGGAAAAAATAACTTTGAATGTCAAATCCCCGATTATAATACAACCCAGTTTTTCAGGATATATACATTGGACTTTTTTTATATTCAGCACAATAGGGGTAAAATACACATTAACAATGGCCGATATATCGGCAAAACAAACGACCGGTGGGCGGTCGGGCTCTAGTTGATGTGCAAAACTCATTTAGAAGACTTCTCATGCTGCCATTCTATTTCCACAGCCAGAGAATTCCTTGCCAGGAAGTTGCCTTTATGACCTTGTTGCTGTGGTGGTACATCATGGATCCGGGTGAGTAGCCTTGAACGTTAATAAAATAAAAAATGGTCCCCCAATGGTCCCCCAGAAGCAAAGATTTGAGTTAAAAACGTTCGATGTGAAAGAATATACAGTATATTTAAACATTTGTGCCACATTTTCACGATAAAATAAAGCAGATCTACAAGCTCGTAGCTTGGCACTTGGTGCCGCGCTATGAGCTTATAGATCTGTATAAGTATAAACAAAAGGGGTTCCCGTCCTGAATGTGTTGAAAAGCTACCAAGTGCTGATTGTCCAATTGGCTCTAAATGTCACTTTACAATGTTACTAACAATGATTTGGATGATTGTTACATACACTGTTCTCAGCCTTGTCACGGGTCAGTAGATTCCTCTTCCCAACACGATTTACACGCTGTGGCACCAGGCTAGCTGCCTTAATGAAGCTGACTAATTGATATGCAAAAACCTTTATTTAAACCGTTTTTCAATTCAAATGTATTTTACCCATTTTGGACGAGAACGCATCTGTGTCGCTTGAGCGTTTAAACCACTTTAAACCATTATTTTAAACTTCAGCTGTTGAAAAATAGCAAACAGTTGAGCTAACTGTCCGGGCCGGCATTTTCATTTTTAAGCTGTAATTTAACATCCAACCATTCCACCAACAGGAAAAATGGTTAATATTGTTTTTAAACCTGTTGCTATTTTGCCATCGACCACTAGGTAGCAATATTGTGCTGCAGCTGTGTTGCTGTGCTGGACATGCCACTTTTAGTTACATAATTGTGTCTTGTATGTAACTGGTCTGATTTCTATAGCACTTTTATGCATAGCACCTTTATGCAAAGCATTGTATGTTACATTCACAAATTCACACACTTTCACACACCGACAGTGTTGGCACTTGGCAACCATGCAGGGACCGCCCTCATTGGAAGAAGTAATGGCCCCTACACACTGTAGGAGTTTTAAATGAAGAAGTAATGGCCCCTACACACTGTAGGAGTTTCAAATGAAGAAGTAATGGCCCCTAGACTCGATACATAAGCTTTATAGGCTACATAATTTGTTTTTTACAACTGAGGGCGAAATGTTTGTGATAGCGTAGCCTACATGCACTATAGCGAGGCAGAGAAATAATTATCTTGTCGCTCGTACACACACACGTTTTACGTGTATATGCACACACGCACATTTAGGTCCAGTCCTATTTTTTTATTTTTTTTATCGATTTTGTAACTCATTTTTCACCCTTGTGTCAATTATCTAATGTGATCCTTGGCGGACACCCTCCAACCTAGTCCCCATATATGGGGGACATGGGGAGAGCAACGGACTTGAACTCATGCTTCCTTCATGCCTGAGTATCCAAGTTGCTCCTTTACATCTGACGGGGGAGTTTCCCTGGTTGGAAGGAACACGTTATTCCAACCAGTTCCTTTCCCCTCCATCAGGCGCCCCGGCTGGCCAGGGGGAGGCAGTTTAGAGACCAGGATTACTGCATGTTTTTTGTGAGGGTACCTATACCCTAGGGGACACTGCTAGATATTCAGAATTGGTCGGGGAGGTGTCGGCGGGCGCTTTTTTCGGCACTGGATCTTCTCACAGCACCTTTCACACACGGCGAGCAAAACCTCGGAGATCAAAGCCAGATCTTGCGTCAGAGTGAGAGCCAAAACGGATCTCCAACAGCATAATCGGGGGTTCAGTGCCTTGCTCAAGGACACTTCGACTAAAGTTCTCAACGGGCCTGAAAATGAAGGCCTGGACCTAACTGGGCCGACCCGAGGCTCGGCCCAGCTTGGCTAATTAGCATAATGTTAGTCCCGGCCCGTCCTGAAAAGTCGTCAGATCGCGCTCGGGCAGAATTTGAGAACTCTTACCTTCATCACAAAGACAGGAAGAGCCAGGAATCGAAACTCTTAACTCTTAACTCCTGAACCACAGCAACAGAATGGATGTGCATTTCCTGCTGGAACTATGGTGGGGCAAATGTATTGGTTTAATGAAACTGTATTAAAGGACTACCTTCTATACCCAAGGTCAGTGGCAGTGTCAGTGTCCAGAAACATGTTTTGTTGGACAAAACCTCTGTTGAATAAATAAACACAGAACGCATGGATTATGCTGACTTAACACAAACACACTGGAACAATTCAGAAGCACTTAATTAGAAAATGTAACTAACACTAATAACACGTGTTAATCTGACATTTGTAGTTTTTCTTCTTGGACATGTGTTTGTAGCACAGTGGCAGGTTATTTAATATGGCATTTTGACAGCTGCCGTCTGCTTTTCCTAACTGAGTGGCGTCTCGGCACAGAATATTTTGCCACAGCAGCACTCTGGATCGCAACCGGGCCACTTTCACAACTGCCTCCGAGTACTGTAATGGGTAGTACTGCATTGAGTATTCTGACAGTGGGTACAATGGGTATTGCATAACAGAAGGGGCTTGCGCTCCCAACCGGCATTGCCTCAGTTATAATTAACTTGTTGCTGAAAGGTTTGCGAGAGGGGACAGCGCAGCTCACTTTAATCGTATGCTGAAATCAAGTATCCTATTGCCTCGGAAACCCAGACATTTTTATTTCCAGGGAGAAAAAGAAAAGTCTGAGGGCCGAGTCGACTTCAATTCGGCATACAGTAGCACAAACTGCGGATTACTGATTGTCTGCATTTTTGCTAAATTGATGCGCACACACACACACACACACACACACACACACACTCCTCTCTCTCTCTGTTGCTATAATTAATTAGTCTCATGTCCTGCAGCTGCGTCTAGCTTCTCCCGGCGGATCCTGCCGGGAGCTGCCTATGCCATAGAAAGCATAGGTGAGTTCCTATGTATCGTATGACTGCATATAGGGTTGTAAATGTTTCATAACCCTCCTTCCTCATCCATGGAGACACTGTTTAAATCCAGTGGGGGAGAAGGACTCTCCTCCTTAACGCTATCACCAGACTGGGGTGCTGGGGGTGATATCTTCATAAATGGGTCATCATATTGGAAGTATTGCCGCTAACATAATCCACACGATACGTGTCTGCTGAATGCCTAAATTGTGTTGCACACCCAGTGCTTGGCACAGTCAGCATCTCATCCACCAATTTTTGTCATTGTCATAGGCAACAGTAAATCCATAAAGCCTGATTTTATACTCATTGTAACATATGATATAGTTTATATAACAGGTAATGGGACGCACACTGGCAAGAGTCAGTCTCATTTCTTTACAGCAGCATGATGCAAACGTTTCGGCTATCCAGCCTTCGTCAGGAAAGCCTGACGAGGAAAAACTGCGGGGAAAAAACAAACACTGGAGATAAATCCATTTTCGTTGGCAACGAGGGCCCAAAAAACCCACTTGTTTAACTTGTCCATTAAGCATTGAAATGGGTATTAAATCTTTGCACAAGATAATGGTTAATACAAAATTGAAGGATTGTGCACACTAAAGTCTAGGACTTAGTTATCGTGGTCCTCACTTTTTCCCTGTGTGTCGGATGTTGCATGAAGTCAGACGTGATGCAATCTTCTCTTTGACAGGATTGGATCGGGACATTACACGGCATACGGCAGCCACGAGGGTCGTTGGTACCACTTCAACGATAGCACGGTAACCCTGACCGAGGAGGACACGGTGAGGAAGGCCAAGGCCTACATCCTCTTCTATGTGGAGAAGCCCGCCCAGGCCCAGCATGCTACAAACTGGGCTGTTGCAGACCAGGTGGCCACGGACAGGCCGCTTGCAGACCAAGCGACCACGGACAGGGCAGCCTGTGACGGGGCATCCATGGACAGCGGAGCTTTCTCAGACCATGTAGTCACCGATCGGAAGAATAATACTTTAGACACGTCTGCCCACCATAAGCTTCCCTTGGACATGGCAGCCAAAGCGACTGTTGTGGCCCAGGACCATCTTGCCATAGCCAGAGTAGCAACTGACACAGTCGCCCTGGACATGTCAACGTCTGACGGGGCTGCCGTGAACATGGCGGCAGGCTCTGATGAGCTGCGTTTGGAAGAGATGGCCGATGTCAAGGCTGTGTCAGCCAGAGCTGACGTGGAGGAGATGCCCTCAGACGGCCTTATGACTGCCAGTGATACCTCGGATAAGGTTGCCTTGGATAAGGCTGCCCCAGGCAATGATAGTCGAGCTGTATAGACTTCCCACACAATGATGCCTTAGTTGAGACTATCTTTGGCTCAGACCTGCTCTTCACGCCATATCTGCCTCACCCAGACAACATCTCTCAACCAGTGCTTATTTTTTATTTTGAAGCTTTAAACGTGTACGTTATTTTATTATTTTTGACGTATACATTTTGTTTTAGACGGCCTCTAGCCTGCCACTTATTTTCTTTTATTTTCTTACTTTCTTTTATTCTTTTGTTCCACTGGTTCAATCACTGAAGGTGGCCTTTTCTCCTTATATAAAAGATTCTAAAAGGCCATTATTTTATTTCATAGAGCTTTGGCCTTTTCTAAAATCTCAGTTAATTCCAGTGTTAAGGTCATACAGTTGAAATTCAATGTCATTAATCTTAGATAGTTTTTTTTATTTTATAAATTTCCTAATATTCACTAGACAATTCCTGACTCTTTTAGATTCATTTTCTAAGAAGGGTTGTAGTAGGCTTGGTGGTGGTCGGTATGAATTGTTATCTTGAAGGAATGGTTTTCAGTATCATCAGGAATACAGACACCTGGTTATGGATTACAGATAATCTGAAATATTGCCACATGTAACTATTTTGACATTTCATCTCCCATTAAAGCAGGTCATTATCCACATGATTAATTTGTGGGCCCCACCATCTGCACACCCCTTCGATGTCATTACCTGCTGTGGCATCAACAAGCGTCATCAGAACCTCCAAGGTATGCTGAAACTGGAAGGAGGGTTTCTTATTTTGTATCAATTCATTATTCAATGCAATTCAAGTATTTAAACCCAGCAAGACCTTTCTAAGTAAGGCCAATTGCCTTACAGACAAACAAGAAAAGCTATTTGTAACCTCTACCAGCACCAGTGTGACCAGAAACTATCGACACTTCAACACTCTTGAGTCAAATCTCTTCGAACATACCGTATAGGAAATATTCTGTTGTTGCAATGAGTTGTGAGTCTGTATTAGCTTGGCGTCCTAAGTTGAACTAAACTGTGGTTTGAGAAATACACCCAGGCTGGGTTATGCTTAGTATCATGCCATGTGTCATTTGTGAAATTAAATGACACGTTGGGTCCAATCATCTGAATTGTTTGTTTTCCCCTCTGTATTCTATGTACAATCACTATTCCTTGTAAAAGAATCGGACACGTCTGAACTGAGTTGTACTGTACTGTACAAGCCCACCCTGGTGGGTGTGGGTGTGGGTGTGTGTGTGTGTGTGTGTGTGTGTGGCCGGGGGGGGGCGTGGTGTGTGTGTGTGTGTGTGTGTGTGTGTGTGTGTGTGTGTGGCTGCGCAACAGTGACACTTGGTGGTCAACAAACGCTATTTCCGTGGTCGAATGGACAGACCCAGCCAGGGACACACATTGTGTCTATAGGAGTGGCTAGCACCACTCAAAAAAACCAAGCAGGGGTTGACACTGTCTCAGAAATACTTCCCGTCGATCAAGTACAGGTCATGTAAATTGTCCATTATAAAATAATACTTGTAAAGTACAATTTTAATTGGTTTTTTCTTTTCTTTTTGGGGGAAAATGGAGGTATGATGTTTATCCTACAGCTTTATCGTACGATAAATAACATACCTCCATTTTTGTGAAAATGGCACATTATAGGTAAACAGTGCTCTTATTTTACAGACCAGAAGACAGAGTGCTCTCGCCACGTTCAGGTGTTTAGACAGATATCTCGGGTTGTGTTTATAGACTGTTGCGTCTCTCAAACAAGCACTTGCCTGGTCGGGCGACCTGAAAACAAAACTCCCCCTTGCCAGAAAGTTTTATTTACCTGCCAGGGGCAGGTGAGCAAGCCTTAGTGCCTGCCAAGTTAGAAAACATAGGGACTAGGCAGGGTTGACATATTCCTCACATTAAACAACCAACAAGGACAACGTTTGCATATACCCAGTGCAATTTTTCCATTGCCTTTTTTATGGTAGTGAATGGAAGAATGGCATGTATCTGTCCACTAAAAGCAAAAGGGTAAATGCTCTCAAGGCTTTATGTTGCTCCATCCCTCTATCGAACCCACACACAGGAGCTCCCATCAGGACACGTGTCCAGCCAGGCAGCCCCCCCACTTAGGCAGGAACAAGCCTTCCTGTATGCTAAAGAGGAACAGCTGCTCTTGGTGACACTCTCACAGGTGGCTGTCTATGGACTGGCTACTCTGTCCTCATTTAAGACACAAGTGGCCTTTTTTTCCCCACCCTCCCATGCAGTGTTTAGGTCACAGCTGCTAATAAGCTCACGTTGCCTTGTTTGTGTAATACTGAGGAGGAGTACTCTGCCTCACGAGTCACAGTAAAAGGCAGTTTTCCTGACGCCCCCTTCATGGGTTTGATGGACAGGAAATGCCTATATCTGTATCAGGTGCAGCAGGAAATTACTGGTTGAGGACTGGGATGCAACAGGTGCTACGGTGCACGTTTTTGGATGTTTCTAAATTATTCCACCCTGTCCCCAGAAGGGATGCAGCTTAGTCTCGCGTAGCCGGGATAACTATTCCACAATCTCCGAATGCTATATAGAGTCTGGAACTACACCTGAAATCCGAGTAAGGAAGCTGCCATTTCCGTTCACGAAAATATTATTTATTTTATGTTTTTATTTCCATTTCTACTAAGGAGCAAGCTATATGCTTAGATGATTTGATCACCTGATCCTTCCCTGTCTCTATATACTGAGTTGTAGCCACGTGGAGCTGTTAGGATTAGCGGGCTGTATGATTGTGTTAATCATGAGCGGCCCCCACCATCACTTAATGCGGCCCACAGGTTAATATCAGAATACTGATATCTTTCTTTATGTCCAATGTATTTGTATTTACTTCATAAAGTTAACAGAACTATAACTAAATGCATTTGAAATTAAAGGAACAACGGGTTACTCTTCAGGATAACTATTCAAAAATAGCAAAACATTATTCAGGATTTTAATTCAAATATAGCAAAAAATAGCTGATCTACTACACTGCGACACGTTTTGAGCTTGTACTGTAGATCGGCTATTTTTGCTACGACAGTAATATGCAATGTGGCCCTCTGGAGTGAGTGTGGAAATATAGTGGCCCTCTGGAGTGAGTGTGGAAATATAGTGGCCCTCTCCATCGTCAAAGTTGCCCACCCCTGGTCTAAGTGGTTTAATACACAGAGTACAGTGTTCTTTTAGGCAGACACTATTTATTGCTCACTGTTCACTATTGCTACACAGGACATTTTGAATTGAAATGGGGGGAGAGGAAATAAGGGATCAAAGTATTCCCTTAATTATTTTTAGAAGTACATTGTGTGTGTGTGTGTGTGTGTGTGTGTGTGTGTGTATATCTATATATATTTTTTCTTAAAATTCCTAAATTCAACACATGTACAGTACAAGGTATCATCTATTCTATACCATTGATTATTTGTATTGCCAAACGATTCTATACAATACAAAGTCTTTCCAACGCTATAAAGTTATTGCCAAGAACCATTGTTATAACGGAGAAAGAATTACCAAACACAAATCTCACAACTGTGCTATATAAAACCCATATATGTGTTATGCGTGTGCACTGTGCATGCAAGGCAAGGCCCCAATCATATCTGTGGTAGAGAATTAGGCCAGGCCACTGTAAACATCTGTCCTCTGCCTGTTGAGAGCCATGTGACAGATTGAAAGGGAGTGTGTGTGTGGGGCTGGCTCTCACACACACCTTATCGTTGACAGTGCCGCTGGCAGTTGTCTTCCCAAAATAACCCCCATTCCACGGCCCTTATATGTGCAGGGCTCAAGTAGAGAGCCTTAGGAGGCATCATGTATCTGGGCCACACAATGACGACCGGAGGCTCATTGTTGCCGTGTGTCAGCGGCAGGCCGTATTGCCGGCCCTCAGGGAAGGAGGCCTCTCTGTCAGTCCTCTCTGTCACTTCTTGCCCCAGCAGTATGATGCAGCTCACGCAGCTCAACCGCGAGTGTCTCCTCCACGTCTTCTCATTCCTGGACAAGGACAGCCGGCGGAGTCTGTCCTTCGCCTGCTGCGGGCTCCGAGACGTCTACCTGGAGCCGTGCCTCTGGTCGCTGCTGCGCTTCAGCTCGCCGTCTCAGCTGCGGAGGGACAACTTTGTGCTGGGTCCCTCGCTGCGCTTCCTGACTGTCTGCTGGCACTCCAGCCGGGTCCAGCAGGTGTGCAACATCGAGGACTGGATGAAGAGCGCGTTCCAGAGGGACATCTGCAGCAAACACGACAGCCTGGTCAGCGCTTTCCTGGCCAACGTATGCCACACGTGAGTTCATACTAATTCGTTCCAATGCATTTCTTCTGTGCCGTTTCCGCACGTACTAAATCAAATTATTTCACCTGGTATGCTGAAGAAGGCAAAATCTTAAAAAGATAGCGAAGAAATGCAAGGACACGTTCAATATTTACTATGGTATCACCTTGTGGGCTTTATGTCATAATGTTGTATTCAAGGTAACAATTGTTCGTAGCTAACTCGAGTCGGGAGAGCAACTTGCTAAGCAGCAACTGCTGCTTAGCAACTGGTGAATTGACAGCTGCCTGACATGAGAGTCCAGACCTTGGTGTCAGTTCTGTATGGACCACATGTCACACACACACCCACCTTTTTGTGTGTGTGTGTGTGTGTGTGTGTCTAAATCCTGCAAGAGGGGAACATTTATTTACTATTAAGTAGTTAAATTATCACTGAGGATTTTACTGTGATTAAATAACACCTAGCCACCTACATCAGGTTTTGTTTTGTTTTTTAATAGTAATCTGGGGACCCCCCCCCCCTGCCTACATGACCCACTTAATATGATGGAAGTTACGGTTTAGGGAAAACGAGTGTTTGCCACAATCAATCAGCCCCACTCTGGGTTGTCAGGGCGATGGCATAGGCCGAGGTTAGATAAGAGTATTCATTCACCTTTAACTTCCTGCATTGATTCTCACTGCGTTGGCATGACAGACAGAACAACTAAACTACTGTATCTAATCTGTAGGTCGCAAAAGCATGACAACTTAATTAGTTAAAGAACTTGCAAACTTTCGTTTTAAAACGTAATTATCTCCCAGTTTCATTTGATTGTTTTCTTTAAATTAGGATCTTGCCATAATTCCATTGACTTTTTGTCCTCCTGGGTTGCCAGCTTATAAGGGAGGCATCAGCCTTGAACGGGATAATGAGGTCTCTGGACAATTTCTCCCCAGAGCCGACCAGTAATTTCTGCTGACGTGTAGGGAGCCTGGCCACTGCCACACTCTACCATGGTGTTCCTGGCACAAAATATTTTTTTGATGTAGGGTCCTATAGTTTGTCCTATAGTTGGACAAATGCATTAATGTGGGGGTCCTTGACATGAAAATGTGAGAATCACTGGTTTAAATGACATTAGGAAATTAGCCCCAAATAAGCAACTACACTTTAGAAACAAGACAAGACTACTCAGGGGTAGAGTGACCGGATGGGAACCGCAAGTTTCCCCCCAGAGTTAGTGTTGAAGTGTCCTTGAGCAAGACTAATTGCTCCTGATGTGCTTCGCCATCTGTGTGTGTGAATGGGTGAATGTAATGCACAATCTATGTAAAGCGTCATGGATAAAGGCGCTATATAAATTTACCATTTACTTTACAGAAAAAAAGCCCAGAGTCTCGTATAATAAGCGGACATGGCAACACTGCTCTACAGCTGTTGGTGCAGGCACACTTTAGCGTCACGAAGATGCCAAATGCCGCCAGCGACAGGCGTCTCTTCCTGGTTTGTTGTTCCTGGCTCCTTGCTGTATCCCCCCCCCCCCGTGAGGATTTGCTCATGCATTGTGAAACCAGAGAAGTGAGCCAGAAAGCCATAAGGCCAGTCAAACCTGGAACCTTGTACTTTGTCTGGCTGTCCCTATCTCACCCCCTTAGACCGCCACAAAATGGCACACACTGCTAAAAAAATCACACCCGTGTGAACTGAGTGGTGCAACTCGCCTCTCCCCCTGCCCCTCTCTCTCTCTCTCTCTCTCTCTCTCTCTCATTAGCAGGCAACAGTGCAGCACTATCTCTCTCTCTCTGTTTCTGGCACAACGGTGCCACTTTTGCCCCTACTGGTACTCTAAACATAGTAACAGTCACATAGTCACATAGGTTATGACGGACATTGCTGTTCCTTTGAGTGGTTGCGCCACTCAAAAATAACCTCCAGAATCTTTGTGAGGAAAAAGAAAACAAGTGCACGTGACACATGTGGGGCAGGAGGAGGAGAAGCTAAGGAGGCTGTGGTGGAGATAAAGAGACCCTCCCACTTCCCTGCAGACTGTGAAGATTTACACAGGCAGGTGGAGCTCAGCCTACAATTGGCTCTTTGTTTCTGGCAGAGGAGTGAGCATGTGCGTCTGTTGCTCTGCCTCTTCCCGGATAAGGGTTCACATACAGTCTCTAACACCAACATCAGATCTGTTGGGGGGGGGGGGGTTTAGGGATAGAAACTATAAAACACAACATCTTTGGGGACTCACATTTAGACCTGACATCGAAAAGAAAAAAGTATTCTGAAAGAATATATTCAAAGATTTGTCCTGCATTTTCACAATTTTTCAAAAATAGCAGACCTACAAGCTCGTAGCACGCCACTCTGTGGCGAGCTATGAGCTTGTAGATCTGCTATTTTTCAATAGTTAAAGTATAACATAATGCTTAATTAAAACACCAAAAGGGGTTCCCGTTCAGAATGAGTTCATCTGTAATGTTGCGCTGTTTAAAAGTTAAAGGTCTTCATGACGTCAATTTTTATATATTTTTGTTTTCTTTTAGGTTTTATGACCAAGTCTGGGGTTTTCTGAAGCCTTTTGAGCTTTAATGAAATAAATTGCCATCAGATCACTGTTAAGGGATTTTGACTGTCAATCATCGCCTCTATCTGCTGGCAAGATTTGTGGACGGTGACATCACCATCCACTGGCAAATTATAGCACCTTTTTTGTTTTTTAACTAATTCAGAAAACCACAGAAAATCCACTGATTTATTTTCTTTTTTTTGTTTCAGTAGCATTAATTTACAACAGCAGCAATAGAAATTATTCTATAACATTCTATTTTGGGAAGTTATTTTTTATGTTAAACTGCCCGAAATAGAATGTTGTGAAAATGTAACACAAAAAAACTGAATCAGAATCAGAATATCTTTATTGCACAAGACAACGAAATTGATTTGCAATCCAGCTCAGTGCATTTAAAACAAAAGACATAATAACTCTATATAAAATACATACATTTAAGGCATATTGCACAGTAAGTCCTTTTAGTCCATAAAGTGTCAAGTGTCAGAGTTCAAGTGTCAGTGTTTAGAGCTGCTCTGGGGTAGAAACTATTTTTCAGTCTGTTCGTCCTTGCCTTGATGACTTGAATGAGGTGAATGCTAGATACATACTGTATATGGCGTGGTCCTCTAGTCTAGAATTTAGCGGGCGGCTTGACCAGACAAAATAACTGTTAGGGAAACCAAACGGGTCATTAGCATTTAGCAATATGATTACAGGGTTTAGAGCTTGCTTTGGAGACCTGCCATGGGCTTTTGCATTGAGCCGCCTTCATCTCAAAACCACATCTTGCTCCCTATAGCACCACCAGCTACTGTATGGCCTTACTGTATGTCAACATACTGTAGGTAAGAGAGTGTTAGGGAAATGCTGCCGAGCGCTGACATTAATGCAGCACACGATTGAGGAAAGAAAATAACAAATCTGTTCACTGTGACATTACTGTCAAAGCAAGGGAAGCTTATGTTAATAGCTACCTTCGAGACAAATTGGATGATGTAACTTGTTTTCCTTCACTTTTGTCTCTTAGAGCACCCAGATAACAGATGGCTTTGCGAATCCCACACCATGACTTGCTATATTTTATCTGTCATTCCCAAGGCTAGAAGACGTGTTATAATCTGTTCCTGACGATGCCAGGGAACTGGTGATGGAAGGAATGAGGACGAAATAAATCTGTCACAGGGGATTGGGGAAGTTTTCAAAACTAAAATTACACTTAACACATTTTACACTTAGTTCTCCTGCCGACTCCAACTATACTAGTCATCTTTGTTTGTTTTAGGCCAACATTCCTGGTATCTGGTACTATTTTGGTATCACCTCCGTTGAGGTGCCAAGCCAGCTGAGACGATACCAAAAGGTGATGTAAAAACATTGATTGGTCAAGACAATTATTGTCACTTGCTTAATTTCGTACTTGTGTCACGGAAGCTCCAGAATACTGTTGACAAACGGTTAAAGCCATTGCAAATGTGAAATATATTGAGTAACTGCATGGCCCATTTCTCGTATGTTTGATAGATATATTTTGATTATAATTATTTAATTTACGTTATATGTGGACGAGCAAATCGGCTAGGTTTGTCCTACACATAGATTAAATTCCTATTGACAATGAATGGAGAATTTATGTATGTGTCTGAGCAAATTGGTATTTTTATTTGTGAGCTTGTAGATCTTGTAGATTTTCACTAGTTTGGGTCCCGGATAAACATCTAATTTCTCTTTTGGGTCACAGGCTGAAATGTTAGAGGTTAACCACCGACCTAGGGCACGTCACGTTAGCCTGACTTGGCCAGCCTCATGGCGGGGATTCACTGAACATTCCGGGAGGATTTCAGTGAATCCCCGCCATGAGGCTGGCCAAGTCAGGCTAACGTCACGTAGCCGAAAGGGATCAGTTTGTTTGGCCCAATGACTCATCTTGAGTAAGCAATGCGTTGTGGCGTGTGTGCTGCCGATTGTGAAAGAAGAATACATCTCAAGTGTTTGGAAGAGAATCAGATAACGGCACATATAGCATATGGCTGATCTGATCTGAGCCCATTATGTCAATGCCTTGTAAACGACACCATTGAGAGTCGGCAACATGATCCATCTCACAATAGAGATTAATACAGAGACGAAGCCGTCCTTTCTTCATGCTAAACATTTCTTTACTTCATGTGCAGTCCCATTGGGCATAGGCAGTATGTGCTTCTGTGCAATAACTGCTGTAACATTCTGAGCTACACATAGGCCAACACAACTTTACAAAAGCACGACACAAAACGAGGTCCCGTAGTGTAGCACATTACAGTTTTACATGCTTTAATAACATAATGAAATGGCGATAAATTATGTCAAATGGGAGTGGTGGATCGTTGCTGTAAGGATTTATAATTTTGCTTCTGGGTGTGGGGGGGTGGGAGTGCTAGGCTAGCCTGTAACCACGTGGAAAGCCCACAATGCAGCACTGCTGCGCTGGACAGGGCTGGCAGACAGACACAGCTGATGGCAGCAGCTCAGAGGGGGGATGTCATTCCCGTTCACTGATGCAGATTACATAAAGACTTACATAATCTTTCTAGACTTTACCACATGTGAGGCAAACACATTCCAGTCTCCATCGAGCACTGTGGGTACCGTCCCAATAACCTTTGTACAGTACATGGGGCAAGAACAGTCAATCCACGTGCCCCCATACCCCCCTTCTCTCCCTCCCCCCGTGTGCTTCATTGTTGCGAGGGGGCCAATTCCGGGCTTTATCAGCGGATGTGATTGCGCGGTGTTGACACAGAGAGAACCGGAGGAATTTTCGAATGACTAGAGCTCAAAGCCGGTGTTATTTTTTTTTGTTAGAGGTCCAGTTGGTGTGTACACGTGTGAATTGTGGTGTCTATAAAAGTCAGCGTGGAGGCACATTGACATTGGAGGGATGAATAGAGGTAAACAGGAATAAAAGCCTCATCAAACCCTGTTACATAATGACTCGCCCTGCTCTCACGGCGCCTGCCCACGCATTGTGCAGATGTTTCCCCCGCCCCCCAAAAAGGCGTCGTCTACACAACACTGTTTCTCATGGTCTCTCCTCATCTCTCTCTGTCTTTTTTCTGATAGCATTTCCCACCCTACAAGAATGTACATATATGAGGCGTGCTCTTATCATTGTACATCATCATGACGTAAAATAGTCACTATGACTATTTGCTCATCTTAAAAATGTGTCATATTTATGGAATTTCTTTGATTTCTTCATGAATGTTCAAATTACTAGTCTGACACTCGATCTGAATTTCCATTTCTTAATGGTAGCAATTCAGGGATGGAGCCAGGCTATGACATGACTAATGATCATTGAGTTGTGGTTTCTTTTCATGATTCATGATTTCTTTTGCCTTTTTTGGGAATGTTTTTTGAAAATGTTTTGAAATAGCCTAATTAAAAATAAAATGGAGGAAACTGTCCACAGCCCACAAATGGGTCCCGCAACTCCCGACCAAATGTTTGGGAAACAGTGCTCTAGGACCAAGAATTACACAAAATGGGACATGTTGTATTGCGCTCCACCTCATGATGTGATGTGTGTGACTGTGTCTCTGTGTCATTTAGTGACGGGGCACATTTAGTCAATGAGTCACATTTATTGTCCGGGTAGCTCAGTCGGTAGAGCCTTTCGACCTCAGCATTCCATCTCCCAGAGGGTCATGGGTTCGATCCCGGGCACCGCCAACTCGGCGTATGAGGAGCATTGTACGGCTTGATGTCGTGGCGTAAATACTGGGAGCTGATGGTAGGTGTTGCATTCCATCTCCCAGAGGTCTAATGCATTGAAACGGGCATAGACTCCATCTTCCAGAGGTCTAGCGCATTGAAACAGTGAGACTCCATCTCCCAGAGGGCTAACGCATTGAAACAGTGATAGACTCCATCTCCCAGAGGTCTAACGCATTGAAACAGTGATAGACTCCATCTCCCAGAGGTCTAGCGCATTGAAACGGGCATAGACTCCATCTTCCAGAGGTCTAGTGCATTGAAAAGGGGATAGACTCCATGTTCCAGAGGCCTAGCGCAGGACTCCTGCACACTGGCTGATACTGACAATAAGCCTCTCTGACTTAGTCACTGGTAATGCCCAGAGCCATAGAGTAGGATAGAGTTATGACAACTCTGTTCACTTCATGGGGCCTGGCCAATGGCGGCTCTTCTACATAGACTTCTATTGGCGAATAGGGACACCGGAAGTTTACGGAATACATTGGAGTCTATGGGCTCGTGCGAGTACATGAACTACGTGACCAGGCAGTTTTCTGCCCCTCAATGTCGCAACTCTGTCTATACATACTATATGGCTCTGGTAATGCCTTGATGCTTCACCCTGGCTGACTGTTCTCTCTCTCTCTTTCTGACAGGTGCCCCAACCTGCTGTCTCTGACCCTGTCCGGCTGCGGACACATCACAGACGAGGACGTGATCGGTGTGCTGCGGGCCTGCAGAAAGCTCCGCCGCCTCCACCTGGAGAACTGCGTCCGTATCACGGACCGCACGCTGCGTGCGCTGGCGGCTCACGACGACGCCTGCGGCAGCCCAGAGCTCGAAGAGGTCCGGGTGGACTTCTGCCGGAACGTCACACAGGCGGGGCTGCGCGCCGTCCGGGAGGGGAGGCCCGCCGTGCGGCTGAGCGCGGTGAGGAGCGGCGACATGATCCCCGACATCAGCAAGCCTGACGAGGAGAGGGTGCCGCTCCGCAGGACGACGCTGCTACAGAAGGTCCTGCTGTTCTCCTGATAGCGGCTGTTGATTTTAGCACCACATTTTGACTTTGAGCTTTAGTCCAGTCTCTTCAATAGTTTTATTTTAGTCTACTAAATCTACAGTTGATTTAGTCGACTCTAATGTATTCTGGTGGGCACTTGATGTCGTCGTAATGGCTGATTTTACATTTGCTGAAAATAGGGTAAAATTAAAATTACTCATCATACAGTAGCTTAGTTTCCATTTAGTTTTCGTCAGTGAAAAAAGGTAGTCGACGAACATTTTTCATCATAGTTTTAGTCGACAAAATCAACACTGCCTGATAGCGGTGCGGCTGCATAGCCTGGCATGGCCAGACTAGTATCACTGCGTAGATATTAGTCTGGAACTTCAAACTTCAGACTAGTATCACTGCGTAGATATTAGTCTGGAACTTCAAACTTCAGACTAATATCACTGCGTAGATATTAGTCTGGAACTTCAAACTTCAGACTAATATCACTGCATAGATATTAGTCTGTAACCTCAGACTAATATCACTGCACTTATTGTGCGGTTGGTTACAAACAGATTCCAACGCCACAGCAAAAAACCCTCACTTTGAATAGTGGGCTCTGATTGTTCACCCACAACTCTGGGGTGAGAGAAATGTAATTCGAGTGCCAGACCAATCTCCCCAGGGATTATTTTTTCTTTTCCTTTAGCAGATTGGTCTGTTTTCCAGGCTACCGGCTGCACGCATCAGTGTTGATTTCGACGTCGACTAAAACTACGACAAAAAATGTTCACCGACTAGGCTACCTTTTTTTATTGACAAACGAAATAAGAACTTAAGCCACGATGACTAAAACTATGACTTAATATACTGACAATCGTTAACAAAAAAAATTTGGCTAAAATATTAGGGAGGGACTAGTGGAGAAGAGATCAATTTATGTTTGGTTGCGCTCGGGTGCTCAGAAAATAGCAGATCTACAAGCCCACAACGCGTCGCAGCCGTGTAGATCGTCTATTTTCAGCATGCAACCAAGTGTAAAATCAGGCTTTATGTTATGATTCCATTAAGGCCAGCGAAAAGTAGATTTAGTCTACTTAATCCTATCAACTAAAACTAACTTACACCAAAACATTTCAGGTGACTAAAATATGACAAAAACTAAATGAAATGTCATTCAAGAGACTGACTAAAATGAAATCAAAATGTGGTGTCAAAATCAACCCTGGCAGCATGCAGGCCTTCCTCAGGGACCACAAGGAGGAGCTAGCTCTGCTCTCCATTCTGCTACTTTCCCCAAGTCATCACTGGCTAGGATTCTTTATTTTATGTGTGTCTGTATTTAATGGGAATGTTTGATACAACTAGTTTAAATTATTATGTTTTTTCACTTTTATATTTATTTTACATACACAAGTGCATTACTGTTCCTTTTATATGAAGAAGAGATTCTGCTTTGTGTTTGATTTATATTGAAAGTTCTTCTCATGAGGCCTGAGGGACAAAGTCACTCTTAATAAAAAACCAAAAACGGATGGCCTTTTGAATAAGAAATGAGTTCTTACTCATTATTCCCAGTTTTAACTAATGAGAAGAGAAGACATGAGTCTAGAATCTGCATTGCTTTTAGTACCTTCTGGGAAGAGTTCACTATTGAGTTGTGACAGCTATAATACATTGTTGGCCGGCGTGCACGCGAGTGGTGGGTTCAATTAATCGATATGGCAATGAATCGATATATACTCCAGACCAGTGCTTCTCAAAGTGTGGTCCGGGGACCCCCAAGTGTCATTGAGGCAGTTCCAGGGGGTCCCCAGCTAAATGATAGTTTGGAACCAAATGGACCCTTATGGATCTGTAACTCGGTGTACAAATGTTGAACACGTAACATAAATTTTACAATATAAATTGGGGGTCCCAGTGATATAAATGCCATTAAATGGGGGTCCATAGACCAAAACTGGGGGGTCCTTGAAATTAAACGGGTTTAGAATCACTGCTAGAGCCGTAAATATCTTCTCTCATGGGTGTCCCTATGTAATTGGCCCCATCTGAAAATATGTTGTTCCAGGGACTCACCCCTTGGAACAATTTGCTCTGAAAGAATATATATTCCAAAATTTGAGCCACATGTATATGATGTACCAAGTGCCGCGCTATGAGCTTGTACTAGATCTGCTATTTGGTTCCGGTTCATCATGCCTTAAGTAGCATGTGAAGTGTCAAACTAGGTGGTTTTCATGATTCTGAAACCATTCCAAGCATTAGTTTTGCACGAAAAATACTTCTTTGGCCATCTTAACCAAATGTGACCAGGTCAGCACATTTGGTCAAGTGGATATGGCCGATATGTTTGAGTATGAACAGCTGCATTACCACTGGGTGACCTAAAGTGGTAATGTTGAGCAGCCTACAACACACGCTTTCTCGTGCACACAGAAAGGCCAGGGAGGAGGGCTTGACACACACGCACGCGCGCACACACACTCACACACACTGCATCGCTCAGTTCGCACTGGTGAGATTTGTTTCTTCTTAAATAGAATTAGATTTTTATTTATTTATTTTGTAGATGTCGAAATTACTGTGTTCAGACTGAGAAGGATTTCCTGAAATCAGATTTGAAACCACCTCTTGTTTGTGTTGCTTATTTAAGACTTATTTATCTCATTTCAATCTGGATGTGGCACAGATGGATTTGGCTGCCAGTCTAAATGGGGCCTAAGAGGCTCCTCAATGTGTGGTCGGAGTAGAAGCAAAAAGTGCGTTGAAGAAAATGATGAATGGCTAAACAAGAGAAAAAAACCCACCTATGTGAACTGAGTGGTGCCACTGTACTTGTATTGTGATAGTTACTGTACCGTATGGTGTTCTGTACTGTACTGTGTAGCAGTTTAACGCCACCCTGAAAAATATGGGGTGGTCGTGCGCAAACTCAAAGTTTGATGCCGAATTGCAGATCAGTCCAGCTGAGAGAATACCATTGTTTTTGAGCGGTGCAGCCACTCTAGTGCACAGAAATAGCGTTTTTTCACCACCTAGTGTCACTGTTGTGTAGCCTAACACACACGTACAGTACGAGTACAGTACAGTACAGTACAGTACAGTACAGCGTTACTCAATACAGGACAGGTCTGATTTTTTAAAGTTGTCTACTCTGCAAGGCAGTCTAACCTCTAGATTACCTACCATAAGGCAAAAGGTTGTATTTATTTACCTGATTCAATAACCTGATAGATTTTCAAAAGCATACCTCTGTGATTGCACAGATAATAGAACAAAGAACACTGGTTAGCAGCCAGGCAACATATTATCTAAAAGGTTATAATTTTAGGCCTCAACAGTAATTCTGTAGTGAATCCCAGCTGCCAAAATCATTTATCATTATGAGTTCCAGGTGTGTCTTGGAGGATCACCTGGAGTCACATCCGGCCGTCTGCAGTATTTAACTAAAAGCAACAAGTCATACAGCAAAGGGCTTGTATGACTGGCAGACTGCATCAAGCCTTCCCTTCTCTGTTTTCGGCCCACTGCATGCACAAGGCCTTTTTCCCCCCCTTATCTTTTTCAAATAGCTGAGTGATCTCAAAAGAAGACAAACTGGAGAGACCTGTCTGCCGCACAGATGTTTGTCAGTAGAAATCAATGAATGTGATTATATGGCTCCATACCAAAGTATAGTAATTTGTTTTAAAGCTCTCTTTTTGTTGCCTTCCCATGTCTTAACCCATTTTGGGCGGGAACCCCTTTTGGTGTTAGCATTATGTTATGCTTTAGCTATTGACAAATAGCAGATCTACAAGCTCATGATAGCGCTCCACCGAGTGGCACGCTACGAGCTTGTAGGTCTGCTATTTTTGAAAAATCGAAGAACTACTGACATAGAAACATAGCTTTTTCAGAAAACTGTCAGGATGTAGAAGTCATTTTTAGAATCTGATCTCAGGTTCTAAATGGGTTTTAAGAGTAATTTTAGAAACCGTTATCTGACTCCAGCTTGTTTGAGCCGTTCCGTTTGAAAAGCCAATGAGTCATACAAGCCCTGCTACAGTACATACTGTATGTCCTCATATGACTTCTTAGCCTATATCTCAGTACAGGAAATGTGCGCATATGGTCCTAGTCATTTTGTGCCTGGCTTGTGCTGTGGGTGTGGAGGATGTGTGCATGCTGCAAACATCAGTTAAAATAAGCTGGAGGAGAAAATCAAGTTGGCAACTAAACAACATACGGTAACCAGAATGCTATCCGTGTGTGTATAGGCCTACATGTAGGCATGAATTGAGTACAGCTGTTATAGCTCTGAACCGGTGGCTGTGTCTCTAAATCAGGGCACCAATGAGGACACTTTCCAGTTTCCAGGGGGGTGGGGGTGTGCGCAACGTAGTAATTCAATCAAAATGTAGTCATTCAATCATTATCTGGAACCATAATAATACAACACCAGTGGAATTTGGGTCTGTGCAATAAGTCCTTGTACGTTTGTTTAAACATGAAATCCTCCCTTTATATGCATAGAATTCTGCTGGCAGATCCAGCAGCTGCTCTTGGCAGCGATGGCCTGTTTTATTTCCCTGTACCAAAGAGCTCATTCACAGTAGTATCATTGTATCATAACACCAGCCGTGACCTCATGTAAACCTTGCTGCAGGGATCAAATGAGGACTCCGTATGTGTGCCTGTCTGCATGAGGTGGGTGTGTGGACTCGGTGGGGGCTAGAAATGGCTGAGACAACTATTGCACTATTTTGACAGCAATTCTTTCCAGCTGCGAAGCAGAGCTGGTCTATTTCCTCTCGGGATGGCTTCCGCAACCAATTTCTCATTGGATGCTGCCTGTAGTCAGGACCTGGCGTCCTGATTGGCTGCCTTGTCTCTAGGCAACCAGACACTTTTAATGCCGGCAACATCCCCACGTCTAAATGGTCGCAGCCGACCTTTCAGCCAATGGGATAGCTCAGCCAATGGGATTGGGATAGCATTGCAGCCAATGCAGCAACAACACGTCGTGCGCCAATGTTATTTCACCAAGGGATTCTAGTCTGCTGATCCCACGACCTCTGCGGGGACCCCCATGCAGACTACCGCGGACCCCCATGGGATACTGTCTCCGAGGCCTGGTGGAGACGTATGGTATGGTGATGATGTCTGATGATGATGATGTATTGACCCACATGACGTTACAGGGGGCGGAATAATAAGGAACTAGAACGGTGCCCGTTGGGCACTGTCTGGCCTACTTCTACAAGTTCTGTGGTCGTGCTCGTACGAATGTACGTATGCTCGGAGGTATATATACTGATGTCAATGGTGACGTAATTAGGATATGTTTCAGAGTTGGGTGAATTAAAGGTATATTGGCTGTATACTGTCTGTAGCCAATGTCTGTCTGTATACATGTATGTAATCTCTATTACGTCACCATCGAAAGCCAGTTATACTCCGGCATTTACATATCTTCATTACGTCACCCTCAACATTTATATACGTCCGAGCATACGCACATAAAAGCCAGCTGTCCGCAGTATAGCACTTTCAACTTACAATTTACATACATGTATACATACATACTATTACCCAAACAATATTGAAACATATCGTAATTATCGTGATTTGAGAGTCCGTAGCAGCAAGCAGAGTGCGCAAGTATTGTGGTCGTGTTGGGAGTCGGGACGTATGCACGTGTGCTTGGGAGGTATAGCCTATATACTGGACGTTGATACCAACCAAGCATACGTACAGTAGGCCTACATAAAGCCAGCCGACTACAGTATAGTACTTTCAACTTACATACATACATACGTTACCTGGCTGTTACCCAACCAATATAGAAACATATCGTAATTATGTCACCATTGACAGCCAGTTATAACCCGAGAATATTATTAGATATCAGATTGTATGTAATCTTCCTACAGAACGTTAAATGGTTTGGCTGAGTAGTTATGCTTCATCAAGAGCTACCAACTTGCGAGATAACACACAAATAAGCCATACATAGTCTACTTCTGTACTTGTGTCCTCCAAACATGAAACCTATCTCAATTACATCAACATTAACAACCAATACGATTCCTTTTACCCCTCAAATGATCTCGAAACATAGATTAATAATGTCATGACTTGCACAAGCAGAGCGAGCAAGTACTGTGGTCAGCTGCGTATGTAGGCCTGTCCTTGGTGGTCCCTAATTGGCTGTTGATGGTGATGATGTATCTAAGGTACGGTGATCGGCTGGGTATGTATGTCAGGGTAAATATGGTGGTCCCTTATAGAGGGTATGCCTAGAGTGCCAAAAAAATACTTTCTGGCCCATACATCCAAACAGAAGTCATTTCTGACCATGTTAAAAGACATTAAACTCACTTTGTCACTCACTTTGCCACTCGATTTGCCACTCAATTTGCTATTCACTTCATGCATGCGCATACCCTCTATTGGCTGTTGATGGTGATGTAACTAAGGTACGTTTCAAGGTTGGTATAAGGTCAAAGGGTCTAAGGATTTAGAACAGCAGTTGTAATAGACATTAGGTTAAGTAGCAGTACTTGCACGCTCTGCTTGCGCACAAATAGGCTATGTATGGCCTATTTGTGTGCAAGGTGCAAGTTGGCACCTCGACTAGTTATGTCTGTGTCCCTTTTATGCCCATATGGAGTCAGGCATGCCCAAACATGGAGTCTATGCAGATGTCAGAACAATCATTGTGATGTCAGGCCGGCTCCATATATATTGCCACGGAAACGGTCGGTGGCGTGATGTCAGGTCACCCTATAAAGTATGGCGTCAGAAGCCATTCAGTGCAGTATTCCAGAGTTCCTCAGAAGTGTTCCAGAGCGATTACCTCAGAAGCGCCAGATCTAAGAGACTAAGTGCTAAGCCACGGCTAGACACGAAGCAGCGCCAGTCAGAGAGATCAATTCAGAAGATATATATAATAATATAAGCACTATAAAAAGTGGTACCCGCATCAAGATACTTTGGGCTCAAGCCACAAACCTACCAGCCCCTTGACAGCTGCCTATCAATATAGGAAATCGTCACCACAGAGATATATAATTTTTTATTATTCATCAATGTCTTCATCGTTATGCTAAAATGATGACTTCATCAGTGTAGTATCTCACAGATGTTATAGTTAATTTCCAAAGTGATCAAATTATTTTGTGCAATGAAATGGTCAGGTAGATGATGATAAAAAGGTGAGTACGTGAATACCAATGATAAGTAGGCCTACCATTTCAGGAATTATTTATTAATGAATTACATTGTTTCGGTACCTTGGTGTTTAAACTTTTAGCATTCCTACTTTCTCTAGTGTTAACTCTAAACAACTATCATAAGGTACTATCATAACTATCATCTCTCTCAATTCAATGCAATTTAAATGAAGGTGAAGTAAAACAGGCTAGTTCTCCGAATACCCTGGGCAGAGGTTGGGAGTCAGTGGGGCGAACGGTTCTAGAGTTACGTGGATTACAGATGTACCGTACGTACACACGTGGTGCATAGATAGATAGATAGACACAAAAGGTACGAAAAAGGAAAGAGAGAGGGAACAAAACCTGTTTAGACCACAACCTGAAGTACAGCGGAAACTGTTGCGCCTTTCTTTGTCCTTTGTTCCAAGCTAACTGCAGGTGCGTCGGTCTCAAAAACATGAAGGGGAAAATAAAGGAAAACTGGCAGAAAACGACAACTCGCTCGCTGCATTAATAATTAAGGAAGGAAGACTCCTATTAGACTTAAGAGTCGTTTGAAAATGTAATTTATTTTATTTTTTGATGCTCATCATAATATAGTGCTCTGTGCTCATAGTGAGTTAAAATTAGCAAATGTTTCGGTCCTGCACCAAAACGTGTGCTAATTTTAATACTCCAAGAGTGGTGCCTGTGTTGTTTTGTCAGAACAGGGCTGGGCCTTTTTACAAAAAGGCCCCCCTTTTAAATACATACACACATACATACTGTACCTACATACTGTACATACATTTCAGAAGTTGACACAGTTTTTAAGGACCCACTTTTAGGCCAGTGCAACAAAGAAAACTTTTGCCTTTTTTAAACCCTACCCATTTTAACCAAATACATACATACATACATACATACATACTGTACATACATACACAGTCATATATGAGATTTGTGGTCTGTTACATCACAGGCAAATCAGAGCACTTGTTTGAGCCTAATTATTCAGACGACAAAAAAGCTACTGAATGTTCAAAGTTCAGGTTTTTTGGTTGCAATTGAGCTTTGCAATTGAGAAGAACAAGAAGAAGAATGTATTCCTGCTCTAACTTCTGGTGATCTTTTCCATGGAGGGTTCATGATATTTAGGATTTCACCTCTTTTTGGTGTCACTGTCAATAAACTAATCCACCTGACCGGGATGAGAGAATGAATCAAATATAACAGTGAAAATGGTTTCCACTGGCTTTCCTCCAACGTGCCAGCTACCAATGTAAATTTTAATTTTAATTTCAAATATATTCCACCAAAGCGAGCAATTAAAAAACTAATCATTTTTAATGCTCTCTTCAGGTGGTTACAAGCCCATAGGGCGGTCCACACAGAAAAGGAGATTCATAAGGAGCATTTTTTTTAAAGATACGGTTCAAAGGATGAAGTCTTCTCACCCTGAAGTAAACAAGTTCC